>NC_083598.1:71821713-73071713 GCF_020882245.1 Rhopalosiphum padi
TAAATAAATTTAATCCATAGCAGTTTTAAATCCAGCGTTGTTTTTGAAACACCTTTTATATATTTATATGCATTAGGTATATATATAATATATACCTATATATCAGGTGTTCAATAAGTTTAAAAAATTAATTACAGTATGCATATTATTTTAATACCTACAATGAGCAATATCAGATAATACTGCTGTACATTTATGATGTAAAATCAAGGTGTGATCATTGTTTATAAAATATTTAACAACCTCATTAATTATATCATATAATAATTTATCAATCCCAATTATAGTCTAATGACTGTTTAGTGTTTCTAAGCTTTTAAACACTCTGTACATATTTTTTTAAATTATTTGTTGACCAAACTAATTATTAATGCTAATATACCTACCTACTATAATTTCAAGTTTATTCTTACTTCTTAGTAACATTTTCTTAAATATAGATATTGAATACATTAAAAACGATAAATAATAAATATATAATGCGTTATTTTACACTACCATTAGAATAACTGCGTATAAACATCAAAATAAATTATAATCATCAATTATAATAATAATATATTCAGTAAATTATTAGATATCCTTGTATGGATATAGATATGTATTTTAAGAAAAACCTGAAGCAAGGTTTCAAATGTTTTGATCGTTCAAAAAATAACTTAATATAACTAAAAAAAAACTATAAAAATATAACTTAATATGCTATACCTATTATATATTATATTATATATATTGTAACAAATATAATGGGCGATGGCTTATGCCCATATTTATAAATGTAATGTGTACTTGAAATAATAAAACTTCTATACCTAGTAATACTCACCTATAAGTTCATTATTTTAAAGTAGATATAGTTCGGGTAAGGTATCTTTGTTTAGATACCAATATTCAATATGAACATTATGATTTATAAACTATACATAATTTTCTAAAGTCAGTAAATTTAGTTTGCCTTCTACCCTCCACCTACTTGAATTTAACTAATTTCTTATTTCAACGTCGATGACATATATGTCAATATTGTCAACCTAACCTACATGGGTAAGCGTAATTAAATGTGGCTAATATATAAATATTATAAATAAAATAATACGAGTTACTACATAAGTCAGTAGTCCGTACTTAACTATATTAGTTAAGTGAAAACAAAAATCAATTTATTACACATTTAAATTAAGTTAAAAATTAGTTTTTTAAAATTTTTAAACTTAACTATAGTTATTTTCCAATTAACTTAGCTTTTATAAGTTGATTTAAAAATAAATCACCAAGTTCAAACTAAAAATGTTTTTAATAATTTTAGTTTTAATGTTATTAATTTATTATACATTAATTAATTAGACTTAATTAAATTGGAATGATAGGATTCAACAATTTAATACACATAAATACTGTTTCTAATAAATATAATCTAACTTTAACATTTTTTTTTTTTTAATTAGCTTTTAGTACGAGACTATTATTTACAGACAATTAAATTATTATACATAATTTTACACAATTATACAGCATAATCTAACATTACTAGCAATTATACTTTAATTTCTTGATAAAATATCAAATAGGTAATATTATTATGTTTAGATTTTAGATAGGCATAAAACATAATATACATAGCCACATAGGTACCTATCACACAGATGGTATTGTATTAAATTATAATATAATTTATATTATATTTTATTATTTTATTTTATAAACTATAAGTATTTTTAATTTAGTTATTTTTTTTAAAAAAAACCACTATTAAATAATAAATTATATTGTTATAATATTAAATAAACTTAAAATCGATTTTTTAACAAGGCATAATCGGAAATTTTTGACGGTCAGATCCTTCGGTAGGTACAGTAATAATTAGGGCTGGGATTTGTATGTAAATACATATTTTTACTAAAACATGATAAATTAAGTATTGCAAATGATAAATTCATTTCACGTGATTTACAATAAAATTAAACATATTTTATTTTACATATTTTTACATATTTCGTCATAAATATACATATTTTAACATTATTTGTAAAATTTCAGCATTTTTTTTTACATATTTCGTAAATTTTGACAATTTCGGTGGTTTAGTAGTATTATACATTTATACTTATATAATAGTACTCGAAAAAATTGTAAGTGAATAATGCATATAAGAAATAAGTAAATTAAAGTATTAGTTAAACTTGATTATAGTTTTTGTTTCGGTTCTATAAGACATTAATAATACATTAATGATCTTAAATTATACTTTATATTCAACAATTATTAGACAAAATATATTTAAAAATGTTCAACAGTGTCAGTATTTGCATTCGTGTGGTTGTGAAAATATCTTTATACTTTATAGTTTTTAAATTAAATTGATTAGAAATTAACAACAATTATTGTATAAACAAAAACTATTTAGAATATAATTTTAATTTTATACGTTTACATAATTTTACATTTTTCTTATTACATATTTTTTATTTTATACTACATATTTTGGCAATTCTAATTGCATATATTATATGTACATATTTTTGGTTTTTACTACATATACATCCCAGCCCTAGTAATAATAATTTAATGACAATATAATAATACGAGTTACGAGTAAAGGGTAAACAAGTAACGTGTTACGCAGACTTAAATTAAGTCTGAACCTTTGCGATCATATCGTGTTGTTTATATCATATACCTACTTGGGCACTTGACGAGACTCGATGAAGTTCAGTATAAGCAATGGTAAAGTATAAATACTGTATAATATTTAAATGTAGGTAGTTACATTTTAATTGTATGTTTTTGAATGTTAGTTAATAGTCGATCTGATAATTTACAGTGGCGTCATGTAGGCAAAAACCGGTACATTAAACCGCTCGTGCACATAATGTTTATAAGTACCTATAATTTATTATTATAGATATAACTATCGCCGCCCAACTGCTCTAGTGGCCAAGTGGCAAGTGCCACCGTGCCAGACACCAGTGCGGCAGTCCGGCAGTGCTTAAATAGTAGTCAACCTGTTTGGTGTGTGCGCGTGCATCAATAATAATAATATTATAAAACTTATGTTTACGTATACATTGAACAATCGTTACAATCTGTCAAACAAAATAAAATACATAAACACATTTTATAACTTTTGTGTACATATTTAATTGTTTATAGTATATAATATTATGCATGTACCTATATTTATGTAAATTTACGCGGATGTGAAAACCCTGACAAAATGACCGAATGGCCGTGGCTGATGATTATACTGGCTCTCATTAGCACGGTAATGAAATATTTTTGTATGAATAACATTTATTTACTGGTTTCAACTTTTTACCAATAGGCGTGTAGTACATTATTTGTACATATAGTATTATAGTATAACCATATATTATATTATTATATTAATATGAAATAGTTAAAACAAACTGACCGTTAGAAGCAGAATAATAATTATTGTATTATTATTATTATTATTATTTTAAACTCGCATCATAGATTTATTTTACACATTTTTTATGCCTTTGATATTATAATTCTTATAGGTGATAGTACCTACTCCAAAAATTAACTAAAATATAAAGCTTATAAATTTATAATATTTCTAACCAATACATTTTGTTTAATTAACTTACTTTAAAATATTAAGATAGGTATAAATGGTATAATGGTATAGTTTACTTGTTACTTCTTTTATTGAGATAGGTACTTTCTAAGTTCTAATACCTTTAATAATATTAAAATGTATACCTTAATTTTGTATCAAGTTCTTTACTTCGTTAGGTAGTGATTAAAATTAATTAATGTAGTTGAAATAAATTACAACTGGAAAAATTTAGTATTTAACTTGTGTCAATGCCTAATTCATAATTAATAATAATCGAATAGAGTTGAATACCTACCTAACTCTTAACTAGATACCTACGTGAGCAAATTATAGAGCATGACAAAAATATATCTTTACAATAGTTTTATTTGTTATAAAACCAAATTATAGGTATGACGTGTACTGTGTATGTTCAATCTTTAATGTTTACAGAATACTAATTAATATTTATTATACGACGCAATTTTATCTTATAAAATATAAAAACATAATATGTTACCTAGGTATTGTTTATTACCTATACTATATTATAGTACCTACCTACCTACTTATTACACTCCTAATTTATAGTATTTGATATTTATTTAGAAAAGAAACTTGACAATTAGAAAGTACCTAGGTTAGGTATTATACACCTATTATATACCTATAATAATAGTTTTAATTTTACACACAGGACACAGAGAACCTTTTGATGAGTGATGACGACCTACCCTATTTACGTATTTAAAAGTATTTACCTATCTATTACCAAATCCAATAATTTATACAATTATATTATTATTGGAAGGTATAGATAGTAACTACCTATACTTACGGTGACACTCAAATTGCCCCCCAAATTTAGGTCTTTTTTACTTGAATTGTCTCCGGGTGTTTTCGGAGGCAATTCTAGGGGCAATTATAAACTCTCTTGGTGGTAAACTCTCCCGGGTCTATTCCAGTTCTACCTGACGGAAACATGTAAACTATCTTGGGTCTACAGTACTACTTATTTAATTTAATAAAAATCATAAAATAAATCTAATATAAATTTAAGTTTCATTTAAAAATAGTTAATCATATAATAATAATAATATAAATTAATGCCTTTAGCTTCAATGAGCTATAATATTATAGTCAAAATACAATAAAAAATAAAAATTCATAAAATAAATCTAAGATACAAAATAAATACAAAATATATAATAAAATAAAAATGTTTAAATTTGTTTTTTTTTTTTTTGATAATAGAAATACACAAATTTTAAAAAACTTATGGTATCTATTTCTATTCTAATATTCTTTTAGATATAGTTTTTTCATTATTTTTTGTATTACAATTTTTACTTGTTTTGTTTAATTTATTATTGCAACTTTGAATTTTAATGTATATTGCAGTTTAAAAATGTTGACCTGGGAGAGCTTACATATTCTTACAGGTAACCATAATGTTGATCCAGGAGAGTTTACCACCGCCAAATTCGAGTATACCTAAATAATTTACTCAAATTGCTTCCCATAGCATACCTAGAATCTAGATTATTAATTAAAATATCGATAGTTATACATGTAATATCGATTTCCGTAATGTTCAAAAATATTATTTTTAAGACATACAGTATTTCCCATACGGATTTATTTGTTGAATGAAACAATCTTGTCGATCACTTACGTATTATCAGTAAAAGATTAGTCCATCATTAAATTATATAAACTTAAGTTTTTGTCTGTACAACAGAATGACAGAATGATATTTCATCTAAATTATTTTATGTGTATTTATTATTTATTATTTTCATTATTATATTGATTATTATTGCTGAGTTGGTCTATTTACTAAAATATTATAATTATTTATTAACATTTAGGTAATATTAATATTGACATTAAATCAATCCGTATTGACTCAATTTTCTCAGTTTATTTAAATTATAAATATTGCCTATAATATGTAAGATTATACCTAAATCGATTAATTATAGCTATCGGATGCGATCTCATTATACAATAAGAGGGTCCAAAATAGAAAGCCATTCAAGTGAATGATATTTTGGAAATCGGGAGGCAATTCGAATAACTTTTTTTTAATCACAGAAGGCAATTTGACGGTAAGATGGGAAGCAATTCGCGAGCGCCCCTAATGGCTAATAACAATATTCGATAATTTGTCAGTAAATTAAAATTTCAAAGGTTATGAGATTAATACAAAATCCAGTAAGTTGTAAGAATTAATATACGTATGAGTATTTTCATAATAAATGTATATATTGTGACGTGCATAACCAATTACATTACATATTTATTTTTCATACATAAATGGTTTACAGTTGTATACATTAAATCTTATTTAATACGTAAGTTATAACGTCATATTTTGTAAAAATTCCGATAAACATTCGCACGTTTAGGTTAACGCGATTAACTAATAATACCTATGCCTATTTGTATTATGTATATACATTATATAATATATAATATTAAAGTATTAAAACGCCTGATGAGAAATCTTAGCACGTTATGTTGGTTATATTATTTAATCATTACTCATTTTAGTATTTTACTATAAATATTTTTGGAATGTAATTAAATAATTCCTCGATACTAGATGATATGCCTAATAAGTGTTATATACAATATGTTCCAAAATTAGAAACTATGATTGTAGTTCTATCATGTTTAGACACTGACATAATATGTTAGATTTTTAATCGAATAGGTTTGCTTGTAATTAGATATTAATTCTTACATTTTTATTAAGTAAAAAATATACTAACTTCTCAACATTTTTTTTATTCACCTCAGTTTATATATTCATTCATTTCCATGGTACCTGATCAGACTAATTGACTAAATTAATCAGATAAGATTCTCTAAAATAGATAATAATGATCAAATAACAAATACACAAGGTCAAAGACTCAGATTATACTTTTTATTTATGTTATGTTTTAGATTAATAATACGAATAATTATCATTATTTTGTTAGTACCTAACGACAATTTACTATAATAAAATTGATAGAATTTTTATTATTTTATTACCGATCGAATATATTTATATATTCCTTATTGTTTGAACTATATAGGAAGATAGGTACCTAATTAAATAATAATGCTGAACTATACCTAATTGTATACTTATCAAGATTAATTATAATGTCTACAAAGTATTAGTACAAAATAAGTCATATTTTATAAGTTAAAAAAATTAACAAATAATCTATAATTTTAACCTGCAATAAGGTTACCTCTTACCTAAATGTTAAGTATTAATATTTAATACTACTGACTTATTAACCACCATATATTTTTGTATTATTGATACTTAAGTCTTAACAAAACATATATTATTATATTAGTAAATTAATTAGGATAAAAAATATATATTCAAATTTTAAATTGAGTTAATACAATCTTTTTAATTCTAGTACATACACAACGTAAATTAGGCGAGTATTTACCTATTACATATTTAATTTTCATTCAAATAGTTCATTACTGTAGGAACAAAGATATTTACCTAAATTTATTCTTACTCATAAAGTTATCATATATTTAATTAAATCTAAATTTAACACTTACTAAAACTAATTAGTTTAATAACCTCAGGACCCTTTAAATCACATGATTGTTCAATGTTAAATATTGAAATTATAATTAAACTGATTAAAATCATCTTAACTTAAGGTTAAAAAGATTAATTTAATTTTTAGATTCAATTGTCCAATTCAACAGCACAACACACTTATGACTATAATTCATACTGGGAAGGATATTTATCGTCTCCTGCAAGGAATAGGCCGAAAAGAACAAGTTTGTTTAATCGAGATACTACAACCACAACATCAAATTATAAGGAAGATCAAAAGTAGGTTAATTGGTAATTTTTATGCATAGGTTTCATAATTTAATATAATAAAACTATAAAAGGTACCTACCTACCTAAAGGCTTAAATTACGACACATAAAACATTTTTATTATCAGTACTTATTCTTCAGTACCTACATATTTAATAATATCACTGTATATACTATCTACTTAACACAATAATGATACATTTATGCCTTTATCATAGGTAATGTCTATTTAAAAATGTACTTACTATTAGCTGGATTCTAGAATTTTCTAACTATAGGAGCAGAAAAAGTGTTCAATATAGGCATTATTAGTGATCTCTAGAACTTTTCTTAACTACTATCTTAATCTTACCTGTAGGCTGTAGGTTGTCACTTTGTCAGATCGATGGTATAAAATGTTTTTGTTCTGAAAAATCGGAAAAAAATATATCTCGTTTAAAGTTAAAGTTATAAACTTATAATACAAAGCCTTTCATTGTTGGTTTTAATTTTCCATTAAGAATACGAATACCGTAATTTTATTATATAGTTTATATAATATATAAATATCATAGGTAGGTAGTTAATGGGACGTAATGAGAAGTAAACATGTTTTTATCGACAATTCAGCTTATGAAGTATAAAATGTATAGTTGGTACTTACCTACTACTTAGTTAATGATAGGTTTGTTAAATTTTTGCTGTGTAGGATAGGGCTTTAAAGGAGATGAAATTACTTCTTAGTGGAGTGTAGTCACCAGCTGCACAGGAGATTTGCAGGTTTAATTTTGTAATTTTTTACAAAATGACGATTTTATAAATAAAAATTAAAAAGTAAAATATTTTAAAGAGGAAGAAGTTGAATTGGAAAGGAAGGTAAGTTTTATTTCAACGAAAAACTATCTTCTAATAATTTTAGTTATTCAGTTTTATGTGTATCTACGCGGCTACACAATGAAGTACCATTCAAAATGTTTTTAATTACCTATTTATTGTCCATTTAATCAATGCATCGAATTACCTATACGGAATTAAGAAAATATTTATAATTTTTATAATATATAGATAAAACTTGTATGAGTATAATTTAAAATAATCTGTTCTTAGAAAGCTATAAATATCGATGTTTATCCATTCGCTTCTTTCGCATCTTTACACTCCAAAAAATAATCATCGTATTCAAATTTCAATTTCAATCATCAATAATTACAGACATTACAGTGTACATTTTTTGGGTACATAATAAAGACAAAATATACACGAAATTCTACTATAATATACAGTAGAATACATTTTTCAGTATTTTTAATGTTTTAAAACAAAATTAATAAAATTTGAAAATCAAAAATGTAGGTACTTGGAAACATAGTACCTATAAAATTTAAATTTAAAACGAACTTAAGTACTCTTACCAAGTAGCCATGAATAGATAAATATTAATTATTATAACTACATAGTTTCATATTTATTTATATGCATTTCTTACACTGCAATACCAAGTATTCATTTGTAAATTAGAGCATAGGTATACCTACTGTAAATATAATTTATATTTATGACACCGATGACCTATCAGCTATCAACGGTACCATAGGTTCTTGATTGTATAAATTCTAATGCCATCGATTTCTTAGTAAATTTTAAAACCCGTGTATTGTACCTATGCATTATATAATATATGTACATTCTGATTTTTTTCAGTGGTTCTTAAATTATGGTCTGCACTCTTAGGGTCTACGATACTATCGATGGTTTCCAAATATTATATAATGTACCTGTAACGGCTATAACTACTAAAAGGATTAAAGACATCCCGAACAAAAGTATTTTCTACGTCGCGTCCGTTATTATGCATAGGTACTGATTAATTAGTATCTGCAGTTTTTTACTTTTGTTACATACTTCATAGTACCTATCTTGTATATGGAAAACCTAAAAAGGAATAAATTAATATATGATGTGTAATCATTGATTTTAAATATTAGTAGACACATATTTGGCTATTTATAATCAATGGTGTAACTTGTAACTAATAATTAAACAGCCAAAAATAATAATATAGAACTATATGAATTAAACATTTTCGAAAGTTTTAATATTTGTATTTATCAATAGGTGAACAATTCATAAAAATTTATATTATAGATAGGTATATGATATATCTAGTGCGGTAATTTCCGACCGCGTATATCCTAGTACAGCCTGCGAAGTTTTTTAAATGTTCATAAACCACTTAATTAAAAAAAAACGTTTTAAAGTTCCACAGTCATTAGTTTTTTAGGAACTAAATAATAATAGGTAAAAATATGATATTAATAAAAATTCTATTTTCTTCGCATACCACCTATGAGCTTATACCTACCATAATATATCACTGGTTGGAATTTCTGCTATAATTTGCAACTGCTGGGGGAGGGTATTTTTTATTTACCTTCACAAATCTTCCCTTGAAAAACAATATTTTGTTAATATAAGTAGGTATATTCAAGGTGAATTGCAAATTGAAATTCACCAAGTATGATAATCACCCTCCCCCCCATTTTGCATTGAATTTATCCAAATTATTTTTAGATTTTTGGAATTTTTAAGAACACCTACTAAAGCGAGTTTTCTGAGGCGATACAAATGAGATTCAACTTTTTTTTCTATGAATTATTAAATGAATGATTTTTTTTGAAAAAGTTGATATATTTAAATAAAAATTTTAACGGGTACTTTCTGGAATATTAAAATGATTTTATATTTTAACCTATCATAGTTGGTCAGTTTTTACATTTTTTTTTAATATTGATAGATTTCTAAAATTCATAGATATCTACTTAGGAATAAAAAATTCAAAAACATTATAGCACCAATATTTTACAAAACCTATTATTATGGACCTAATAGTTACCTATTAATTATTATTCTTAGTAAGTACAACATTAAATAACCGACAATTTACTCAATTAAATTTTGATTTAGATGGGTATCGACATTTTAAAAAAAGTGATTTGATTAACAATTCACAGAAAAAATATCATTCTCGTTTGAAAAACCTAACTTAAAAATTTCAAAGAACGGAATTTGTAAAAATGTATTAGTAGAAGTAAAAATGTGCATGATTGAGTGAGCATATTTGGTGAATCGTTCTATGCATAATAAATATTATAATGTGTTATGCCAGTAAACATTAACATTTAATTATATTTAATATATAATATAATATTATATTATTATTTATTTAATACGAGTGATAAAGTTCTAGTGAATAATAATAAAATAAATAAATTACCTATATTATTACTATTATTAGTATACAATATTTTTTATCTACATCAAGTTTCTCTAAAGTGTGAAATTATTCTACCCCCTAACTTTTTGCATTATTTGTAAACAATTCCTGTAGTTCCTCTCTTAGATATAGCAAGCTGTTTTGTTTTGCTAATTACATAAAAATATTTCTCAAAAATTATAGGATTTATTAGAATATATATGATCTCAATAGTTTTGTCGCTTTGGATGATTCATTATATTATGTTTTACACTATAAATATTGATAAAGTCCAGTCGTTGCTTTTAACTGGAGGTCGCTGGTAACTGGTTTTAATCCATAACCTAGGTACACATAGATGATAGGTACCTACTTTTTTAAACAAAAAAATAATGCATTTAGAAATTTAAGAGCTAGATAAATATAATATTAATATGCGCAAACTTCTATTAATAACTTATTATTATTTATTTTTTTTTTATATAATTTATTGTTTTATTTTTAGAAATGAACCTGTTATTAATAATAAAACTATAAATTCAAGAGATATGCCAACAGCAAACTTGACAAAATCGTTATTTAAAAATGAAAACACAACCAATAATACTAATAAACAACTCAACAGCAGTTTAAAATTACCACAAACTAAATCTTCATCAATTGTTTTTCCAAATTCAATGAATGAAAAAATTCAAACAGTTCCAATCAACAAATTTATACCAGAACCACATGTAATCGAAAAATGCTCATTAAACGAAAGCTTTTGCATCAAAGTTGATAATTATCCAAGGTATACACCAAACCAAATAAATTTTAAAAAATACCCAAAAACTAATTTATCTAAAATTATTTTTTATTATTATTAATAGGCAAGATTTATTCAATCTTTTTAGAACCAGCAAATATATGTCAACTTCTTATTTTGGAACAGATACTGTAAATGAAGTAGGTGACCTTAATATTATATGCAAATACAGTATACAATAAATTTAGTGTATTAATATTATTCCAAATAATTATAGTCCTTACTAAAATTATACATTATAAAAATATATTTATATTTTTAGATAAATGATTTGGAGACCAGATTATCTAATAATAATCTTCAACCATTCTGTGAATCAAAAGTAAGTACCAATCAATCAATATTAATGTCCACTATAATAGATTTTTATTATTTTATAAATCAATGCAGTAATGTTATTTAAATTTAAAAAATATAATAATTTAATATACAAGTTGTTTTGATCTGAATGCATTAAAGTAATTAAAAAATTTAAAAAACATATGTATTATAAAACATTTAACTTAATAAATACTTTAAATGAGTCTAGAAGAGTTTGTACCTACATGGTGCTAAACTTTACCATGGACTATCAGTGAACATTTTAAATTTAGATCCCTTGGTATACCCAAGGCTTTTAGTACATGTATACTATTATCATAACATAATCTATGTAAGAATATTTTTTAATAAGTATAATTTTTTTTAGGAAGATGTAATATTTCCAGAAGCCGGTATTACAAAAAACAATGAATGGCGTTATATTATACAAGATCCAAATAATGATAATACTAGTTTTAAACAAGGGATTCGAGTGGAGAAATGTATGTAAGTAACAAAATTAAAAATGTACAAGAATATAAATTAATTACATTTTTTGTGTAGAAATGCTGGCACGACATGTAAATTTAATGATCTTTTACCAAATGGTTACACAACAACTTGTGTACAAAAATATATTTACAAAAAATTGGTCGCCATCAAAGATTCTAAAGAAATATATTATGAAAGTTTTAAACTACCATCCTGCTGTGAATGTATGTATAGTATAAATCCAGATCTATTAACAAGAAAGGGTGGACTTGGTGAAGAGATAGAAGGCCGAAGGTTTTATCAAAATCAATCGGAAATTTCAAAAAGAAACAAAGATGTGTTCAACAAGAACAATTAAAAAGATTAAGATAGGTAGGTACACATAAGATAAAGTACTATCAATCTATATATTTCAATTTGGTAACAATGTGTAAATATGTGTACTCTTTATTAAATATTTGATTGATATAACTAACATGTAAAATATTTAGAGTTAAACGTTTGAGAAAATGGTCTAAAATAAAGTTAAGGTAACAATGTTTAATGTTATACAAATTAAAAAGTATTGTTTTTTTTTTTAAGAAGATGCAAATTAATACAAATGTAAAACTATTAAAAAATAAAAAATAACTTAAAAATTAATCTTTATAAGAGTTACTTTGATAAAACATGAAATCACTTACTCTGTAAAATGTATTACATACAATACAACATTATAAAACTGGTATTTTTCCTAATATTCTATCTTCATAAGTTTTATATATATCTATAAGCTGATTATCAGATAAGTCTTTGTTGACATCTATCACCAATAATGGATATGGGAGATTATAATATTTCTTTATTAACCATTTTTCATAATATTCATGAAGATCTGCCAAATAATCAAGTTTTACAGTACGTTCTTCTGGACGATTGCGACGTTGCATTCTTGTATATACTATATCAGGTAAACTTCTTAGATAAACTGAAATATCAAAAAATATCATAACCATATTAAATTTATTTAACAATGGAAAAAAATCAATAAAAGAAAGGTGGGCAAATGGGTATTGCTCTGTTCTACAGTAAGTGTCAATCGAGTCATTATAATAGACAAATTCAATTTTAATTCAATGATATATTATTGTATACAAAAAATAATACTGAGCAAAGGCTGTCATTCAACCGTGTTTATTGATAATTCTATTTAAGTTTATTTTACTTGTATTATAGTAGTTTGATACATTTTTACTGAAAAAAAAAACATATCATAATAAAATCAACACATTCATTGTTCTGCTCAGAATCTAACACAATAATGCTCAAAATAAAAAAAATATCACTTAAACTTAAATTCTAAATTTAGTAAAACATTTATAAAATGTATGATTGATTAATGACAATTTTGATTCAGAATTCACATAACAATAAGCATAAATTAAAAAAAATTAATTGGGCAGAAAATACAAACTTTGCTTTGTTATCTAAAATATATTCCATCTCAAAAAATTCAGTCATCATTTGGTTACTTTTATTTGAAACAAAGTACATGTAAAAGCATATAAATGTAAATATTTTGAAAATAAAATGGAAAATTGTATAATATAAAACTATCTATATTAACTACAGATACATGTTACAATGAATTCAAGCATGTAGTTATTAATAATTTAATAACAGTTTTAATAATAAGAAAATAAATAGTGTATAGTACCTAATACCTACCAATTAGATCTAATCCAATGTCTACATTTGCTTCAATGTATTCATACCATTGGCACATTACTCCATATTCAGGACTAGATAATAATCCTTTGTCATGAGCCATCTCCACAAAACAATATCTAAAGAAAATATTGTATTATCTTAATGAATATTTTTATACGTAATCACATAAATTAGAGATAAAATAAACTAATTGTGTATTAATACTGAAATTTGAGGTTTTTGGTTATCTCAGTAACATAATTATATTGACTCGATAAGATAAACATTTTATTATGTACTTATTATTTGTGTAATACACTGTACTACATATATAAATAACATGTTATTTTTATTACATTTTAGTCCAACATTTACGACGATTCAAAATTTTAAATTTATTTTTCAATATTTAAAAGTTTGTTATTTAAATTTTTAATAATGGAATACAGTAATCTTGATTATGTAGATATGGTTAGATGTGCATCAAAGTTAATGGAGGAACCTGGGAACAACTTTGAACAACTCTTGTAGATAAAAATTGATTTTAAAAATTAAGTGTATTTAATTATGATTAATTTATAATATAAAACACAGTGTTAATCATAAATACTAAATGACGTTTATTTTGCAGTTTTTACACAAATCAATACATCACACCATTTTTATTATTTTTTAGTCAGCCACTCAGCGTGAATAATGAGCAATAAGCTCAAAAACTATGTCACTTTTGATTCGTATGAGTATTTTACACAAAAATACAATTTAAGTCTTTATTTTTACATTTAAAATAATATTCTAAAAATAATTTAAATAAACCCAGATTTTGAAGATGGAAAACAAATTTCAAAAATATCTTCATTGAACCAGTAAGTATACTTATACTACTGAACTCATTAATTTAAAATTTAACAAATACTCTATATTATATACTAAATTCAACTATAAAAGAAATAAACAAGTTGATTTATTTAAGTTAAAATTGATATTTACTATGTTTTAGAATATGCCTATTCATGGATTTATTATTTATTTATACTATTATATTAATTATTCAAAAATTCTGTTTTCAAACATCAACTAAGATGTAGAACAATATCATACCTAGATAATTTATTAAAACCCATTCTTTTTCAATCATGATTCATGATTATGCCTAATTTTTCTAAAGTGGGTACTAAACATAGTAAATCAGAAAAAACAAAGAGCTAATCTAGTATAAATATAAAAAATATGTTTGTATTTAAAAATTACCTCAACGAGTTAAAAATGTATTATCAAACTAAAATTATATTAGATTAATTGGGCATAATTTTATTGTAAAACAAATGGTTAGAAAAAAATTTTAAATCTAAGTACAATTTTCTTATGCGAGTCGACTTATATAACTTAAAAAATGGCTGGGTTATAAACAAAATACATTTTTTTTTGTTAATGCCTATTTTAAATATTTTTTTTGAACATACATGGTATATTGTGATACATTTTAGTGCACATAAATCTGAGCTCTACTAATAAATGTTTATAAATTAATATTACCTATTATTTTGTAAAGATCGTTCAAACATTTGTATGTCTTTATTCGTAGTTTTTGACTGTAAATTCAAACGACTTAGTTGTACATTATGTTGAAAAGCAAAATTCCATCTGTGAGGATCTGAGTATGTCAGTTGAAGTAAGTTATGACCATTTATATCTCTCCATGATTCTATTGGTTCCTACAAAATATCAAAATATATAAATTAAAATTTTAAAAACATTTTAAACTAGATAAAAATATAAGTATATGATTTTAGGGAACTAATACAATTATATTATTGGATAACATAACTATAGTTTATTAAAAATACTTATTATTCAGTAATCACTTATGTCTAATACATATACAGCTGACTAAACTCACAGCATTTGTTTCAACTTCCTTAAAGTTTTCAAAATACTTTATTAATGTTGATTTTCCAGACCCAACATTTCCTTCAATTGCTACACGGAATGGTTTTTTAATTACTTGCATTTTCATGTAATGAAACTAAAACCAAAAATAATAATATGAATATCTAGAACTAATAAAAATAAAAAAATAGTTTTGTTTATAAAAGGATTTATTGTTAAATGTTTATTGAATAGGTACTTAGTGAACAATTTAAAAATTAATAGAAATATTAAATAATTTTAAGAAATATATTTTATTTATTTTATATGAATACAAATTAAATCATATTCTTGGTACCTATATTAAAAATATAAACTCAAAACGATTTTTATATTTTTATAAAATTAGATTACTTTCAAGCAAAAATATAGATTCTTGAAAAAAATTACTTTATTTATTTATATACCTGTTTTATATCTATGTAGCAGTAACAAAGAATAGATGAAAAGCAGTAAAAACAACAAAAAAGACAATGAGAGCCAGTATAGCTGTATGACTATGGTTATTGAGACTACACGTTAAGAAGGAAAAACGATGCAAACTTCGAAATGGAACAGGAATGCTTCAATTACTGCTTCGGTTCCTCATAAAGCTTGTCACTTTGTTGTTTTGTTAACAACAGGTTAAACATTAAACGTGAACCGGTTACTGAATGCTGAATAGTGAATACTACACTCGTTTTCGCGGTTTAAGCACTTATAGTGCTACGATGCTACGTTAACTAATTTCTACTACGACTTACGAGTTGAACGACCACTTGTAACTTGCAAATCTCCACCTGCTATATCAACATATATTATATTATAAACGATGGTTTTTTTTTGTGTGTATCTTATTATACGTATTCTCATTTATTGTAGTAATTGTTAAGCCGAGACTGAACAGAGTTGTTCTATTGATAAAATAAAGGCGGGAAAGATTTTGCCTATCGCCGCAGCTGTGATATGGATTTACGTTTTAAACTTTGGTAGACCTGTAAAAATTATTTTTTTCTTTTGAATAATTTAAAAAATATTCCTATCTAAAAAAAGATTGAAAATAAAAAGAGTAATAATATAATAGTCCTATTTTATAATGAATACTAGGGGCTGGTGAAACTGGATTCCTATGTATAAACACCTATACCTACTATACTTAATACTTATTATAGTAGACAGTTAGTAGTGTAGTACTTACTTATCTTATTTTGAAAAAAATTGCAAATTATTTAATACGATAGTAGATAGTATCATTGTATCAAATATGTGGCCCGCGTGCTCTTACTGCCGGCGAACGATTTTAGTTTTTCTCGAAACTAAAAAAATATAAAAAATCAGGAGATTAATGAAATTAAAATTATGAAACGTCAATATTAAGGAGGGCTAGTGGGTATCTGTGTAGTAGAGATGGAGAGTAGGTCACTATAATGGATGTGTTAAATTTGAATGCAATATTGCAATGACAGGTATCGTCAAATCATTATATTATACATATACGAAAAACGATTCTGAACGCAGATGATTTATAAGTCTAGGATAATTAGTATGATATAATATTATATAACAGGGATGGCCAACCAGTCGATCGCAAGATGAATTTGAGTCGATCGCGACACCTTTTCCCATATTTTCTTGAAATTTTGAATTTTTTTCAGAAAACGATTGAAATATTTTTTTTTTTGTAAATTTATATAGTTTTGTATATCCCAGAAATATAAAAATTATATTTAGAAAAAAGCAATAAATAACTATGAAAAACGAGATTATACAAAGATATCGAATAAAAGAACTGTAACATATTGACAACCTTTTTTTTTGGTTGATCGCGACAACCTAGAAAATCTCGGAGGTCGATCGCGAGTCTATTAAAGTGGGCCACCCCTGTTATATAATACCTATATTTAAATTTGAATATATCGTTATTTTATTCGATTTCTAAAATCGAAAATAAAAATAAAAAATTAAATTTCATACGCTCATACATTTTTTTCTATAGGTATTAACGCTGGAATTTTTTTTTACAGTTACTTGAAGGAAAACTGGATAACTTTGTATTGAAAGGTTTTTTAACCTTAGGTATAAATCACAAAAATGAATTTTCAACTTTGGAATTCCTTGCAAATTTTCGCGATTTTAATATATTTTGTAAACATTTGAACTTTAAATGCTTATAAACAAAAATTGTGACTAACGATTTTTTTTTTTACTACAATAAGCACAACTTATAATAAACCTTGTATTAAATTTTAAAGATTTTTTGGAAAGCCAAATTTTTTTTATAGGTATTTAAAGAAAAAAAATTTAGAAAAATCGAAAATTTCTATGGTTTATAAATAGTTTAAAAAAATTCTAAATATTTTGAAAATTTAATCGTAAATAGATAACGCTAATATAAACATTTGGTAAAAATTTCAAGTATTTACAATAATTTGTTTTCGAGTTACAGCAAAATAAAAAAATCGATTTTGTCGAACACTGATTGTACGTAAAAATTCCCGTTTTTCCGTCACTTTTTTAGGGTTTTTCCAAACACTTTTGAAAACTACTGGAAATTTTTTACTTTTGACCCCTCAAAGTACAAACTAGATGAATTTTTCTTTTCAAAGAGGGACTGAAATCAAAAATCAAAGCATTATTTCCACTCCAAATCGTGATGACAGACACAAAAATAAAAACATACATCATTGTAAAATCAATACATTCTTCACTTCGTTCAGAATCTAAAACATCAATATTTTCAGATTTCAGAAAAATTAACTCTACAAAATGGCTAGGTATCTTAAATTTTTTTTAAATAATTTAATTAAGAAATATATTTTTAACTTTTTTACCAAAACATTAAAATAAATTAAAACATGAAATATTTGTAGTTCTTGTTCCTGTGAATCTTATGAAAGAACCAGAATTATGATATCTCCATTATTTCAGGAGATATCGCATTGGGTACATCCTCACGGGACACTGTATGTCTGTATATATTATATATATAACTTTATATTATTTCACTACAACATGCAGAGAGTACCTAATACCCATGACAAAATACATTTTGTTATGCCTAATACTATTACCAGAACTTAGAAGGTATACGGCATTTATTCGTAATGATCAGAAAATATACCGCCGTATACCCTCCACATACAGAGTGTGGCCTACACTCTACGAATTCTTATATCTTAAAACTTTCATTAAGCGATTCCCTCTCTGCACATTCCACAATAACACTAGATAATATGATTTGTGACATTATCTACCCACCAAATCTTCACCTGTCTCAGTATATCACTCCAACGTGATCATCTATGTCTTATTGTCCCTATTCAATTACTCCAAAAAATTTTTTGAGACCAAAAATATCTTCTCAAACCAACAAAAAAAATGTCATACTTAATATAAAATCTTTTTTTGAGCATACAAATGTTGTCAAAATTCTAAATCCTAATGCATAAAAAAATTGTGCATAATACTCGTACACAAATATAAGAATATATTTTGTGGAACCTTGTATTTAATTTTCAAGAATTTCTACCCAACAAATCATTTTTAATTGACATATATTTTTATGAAAAAAAAAAATGAAATTTTTTTATTAATACTTCAAAAATAGTCGAAATAGTCGATGTAGTCTGAAAATTGTATGTATTGTAAATAGAAAACAATAATATAAATAATTGATGAACATTTAAAAAAAAAAAAAATCGATATTGTCGGAAATTGAAATACTTGGATTTGTGTAAAAATTTCCGTTTTACCTTAATTTTTTGATAGTTTTTTCTCAATCATAAAAATAAGTACTAGACATTTTTAATTTTGACCTCTTTAATGACGTAAAGTACAAACTTGGTAGATCTCGATCTTATACTTAATTTGATATCCAAAACGACCAAAACCAAAACCAACCATATTTTTGATAACCGATGAAGTATTTTATCAATCATTTATGTACTCGTGTATTTATAAATAAAAACACATTATGATAGAATCAATACATTCATCGCTCTTTCAGAATCTAAAATTAAAAATTGCAAATTATTAACTGTAAGTTGGTTGGATAGTAGCACTACTGAGTATTATACTTAGTAAGTACTAGGTTTTCGTTACTTATCTATTAACATGCAGTCAGAATTGCTTATTGTACTTTTTCGGTACCTATTATACACTATACAGATTATAAATGTTCATTTTTTAAAATTAAAACAAAAAAGTTGTAATCAAATAAAAGTTTAAGTTGACAGTAATACATGATATATAGTTTAATAAATAGTTAAAGCTAAAAAAATTATTATTTATTTTCTTAATGCTTTTATAACATTTTATATAGCTGTTTAATTTCTGTAGTTGCAATCAAGTTGTTTTAGAATATTTATTGATTATTCTATCAGAAATACAAAATGTTTATAATATATTTTCTTAATTTATTATTATAGAGGTACTTTAGCTTAAATTACAATTAATAACAGTTTAAATTAAAATATAAAAATAATCATTAATAATAAATTTTAAGCATAGTAACTACTAACTAATATGTATATTTTATTAAAATTTACGAAAAAAACCTAAAATTAATTGGTATGAAATATGAAATTTAGAATAAAATAATATATAATAGTTTGATAGAATGAGCCTTGCCATAGAAATAAAATTAATATATTAGAAGTAATGGGCAGTAGTATAAATAGGTTGTGAAACAATTGGTCATTAGAATAAATAAGCGACGGAACAAATGTACATTTTGGATATTAATTTAATTTAAACAAATTTACTTTGGAACAACTATTTTATGGAACAAAAGGTAGTGATCCGACAACAGTACAATACGCCTTTAATATTTTTCCACGCGTTAAGCCACGGCTTAAAATATTAAATAAATATTATGTATTAATATTTTTAATATTTTAAACTGATTAAGCGTATCAAACATTACTTATCTATGGTATCAATGTTCAAAGTTTTATATATTTTATAATAAGTAATAACTTAATACTTTACTTACTAATACTCTAATGATTCAACTTTAGATTTTACACGACACAGAGAATTGTGACTTGTGAACATGCCTATGTAGTCATCGATTTCACTATTTGGTCAACCATTGTGACTTTAATTTAAATACTCTATGTAATACGCATTATGTTATCATGATTCCTATCTCTGAAGTAAAACAATAATAATAATGTATTCATAATAATATGTTTCATTCAAATTAATGGATACACCAATACAAGTAATAATAATTACAAATTGTTACTACTATTGTTGTTGTGTACATTGTTCATGTATTCAGTAATAATTTTCGAAGGAGGTGTAAGCAATTTCTTTAAAAATATTCTAATTTGCTCTTGGAGCATTTAAATTCTCTGCAGTGGCTATTTTAACGGACAGTCAAGTACGGGTTAAGCTGTTTTTATATCTGTGGATCATATTTTATTCTGCGATGGAGCTAGCTGCAATTATGAAGGATAAATTGAATGCTGGTGACAATGTTGTGGCGGTAATTAGTAGTTATTTATTAAACTCTTACATTTGTACAATCATACCTTCATAATAAATGTGTTCTTTACTCAGCTTCACGAAGGTGTATTGTTGCAAGGGTGGTCACCTAAGGCTCACCGATTATTAGCCTTGGTTGAGCGTAATTCATCATTTGGTTTATTTGTATTTACAACATCTCGAAATCCACCACAAGCCTTTACAGACCTCACAATCAACTTTGTTGTGCCCATTGATAATGATTTCAAATGTGATATAGGTAAACATTATTTATTTTCTATCTTGGAACATATTACTTATATAATATTTAGATCCTCAAATCTTTTTTATTGTGAATATTAATATGTACTTAATTACCAATTACTTGTAAAATATAAAAATTAATTATATCTATATTTGCAGATTCATTGTCAGCAGAATCAAACTCTGATATTTATATTAACTTATCAGCACGAAATTTTAAATTATTTATGGGAATGGATTCTGGTCAAGAAACTAATCATTTTTTTAATGAATTATCTAGATCGATGGACCGTTAGTATTTAGCTGTAAATAATAATATTCTACAGCTAATTTATTAATCATTATAAAATATTATATATTTTTTTAACAGTTTATTTAAAAAATCATCAGAAATTGGATTTTCAATGGTTGAAAAAGTATAACACAAATGATCTTGACTTGGAATTAGGTTTGATGATGAATATCAATGGTGATAATACAACTAATAGTATAATAACAGCTAATGTAATAATTTATATTTATTAAATATATTATTGGTAATTTAATTATGTATTATACTTATAAGATGGCTGTATCTGAAAATGATATGTCATTCCCTACTGGAACACATACACTTAGTTCTCGAGAAAGTGTTATACAGCGTCAAATGATTTTGAGTGAAGAACAATATACTAATGCACAAAATTTCAGGTATTTTTTTTTCTTTCTATATATTGTTTAACTTATTATTTATATTTATTTCTTTTTAGTATTTATGTTGGTACTTGGAATGTCAATGGCCAACCAACCTTGTCTTCACTAAATGATTGGCTAATTTGTGATTCCGAACCCCCTGACATTTATGCTATTGGATTTCAAGAACTTGATCTTAGTAAAGAAGCATTTCTTTTTAATGATTCTCCGCGAGAAGAAGAATGGTTGTAAGTAATTTGTAATATTTAATATGTTTTATTATAGTCAGATTAAAGTACTTTTAGCATATCAAAATAATTTCATTCTGAAATAATATATAAAAAAAAAAAAAAATAATAATAATATAAAAAAAAAAAAAAAATAATAATAATAATAAAAATAATAATAATATATCAATAATTTATTAATCTTCTTTAATAAATTAATATCTAAATATTTCTATTATATTTAATTATTTTAATTAATTTAATATTTAATCACTACTATATAATGTGTTAACTTACCTGTTTAATAAAGACACAGAATTATGTAATTCATGTAATTTGCATTATTTAATAACAGTTTTTGTTTTGGTCATTGGTTATCAATTAATATTGTTTAAGACACAATATAGATACTATCATTTAAAAAATGTACATGAGAGTTAACTTATTTTATGAAGAATTATGTTAAATGTATTGTTTATATTGTCTATGACAATTAGAACAATTAGATTGATTTTAAATAATAAGTAGTACATGTTAGTAATACTATTTTTTTTTTGTAACTTAACTTTAATTATTTTTTTAGTAAAACATTAAATTATACTATTTTAAGAATTTAATTTTTAATTAAGAAAAACCTTAAGTTAACAATATTTGAAAAAAAATTGATTAATTTTTCTTATTAATTAGACAAGCTGTAACAAAAAGTCTTAATTCCAAAGGAAATTATAGAAAAGTATCATTAGTTCGATTGGTGGGAATGATGCTTATAGTGTTTGTTAAAAATAAACATATGGATCATGTGAAAAATGTTGCTACTGACACTGTTGGTACTGGAATCATGGGAAAATTGGTAAATTGTTATCTAATTATTTTGTGATTATCATAATTATTAAACTTAATTTTAGGGAAATAAAGGTGGAGTTGCCGTTCGCATGGATTTCCATAACACATCTTTATGCTTTGTTAATACACATTTAGCAGCCCATGTTGAAGAATATGAAAGACGTAATCAAGATTATCAAAATATATGTTCAAGAATGGTATTTTCAAATTTTACACCTCCAAAAACTGTAAAGGATCATAAGTGAGTAATAAATAATTATATATATATATAAATTAAATGAAAAATCTATGGTTATTTTAAAAGTATAAATAATCACCAAATGTGTCAAAAATTCAAAATGTATTAAAATTTAATAATTTACTATTATTATAATAAATGATTGTTTTATGTGTTTTTATTTTAGTCAAGTATATTGGTTTGGTGACCTCAATTATAGGATAACTGAAATGGATGCAATATCTGTAAAAGATTTGGTACACAAAAATAATTTTAAAGTTGTATTGGAAGCAGATCAATTAAAGCAACAACATAGGGCTGGAAATGTTTTTAAAGGTTATAAGGAAGGTTCAATTAATTTCCTTCCTACCTATAAATATGATCCGGGTACCAATGACTGGGATAGCAGGTGTGTTTTGTTATATTATGCATTAAAATGATAATTATATGAATGTTTAATTTGTGCATATTTGATTAGTGAGAAGAATCGTGCTCCTGCATGGTGTGACCGAATATTGTGGCGAGGTAATTCAATTAAACAACTTGCATACAGAAGTCATCCTAATTTCTTGATCAGTGATCATAAACCAGTCAGCGCATTATTTGAATCTGAAGTAAATAACTTTTTAATTTTTATATTTTTCAAATTAAACTTGATTTAATTTTTAATAGGTAAAAGTTGTTGATTTAACCAAGTACAGAAAAATTCATGAACATATAATGAAAAAATTAGACAAAGCAGAAAATGAATACTTACCTCAAGTTATGGTTGATAACACTGAAATTATTTTCCACAATGTAAAGTTTATGGAACCTCAATTAAAAGAACTCACAGTTGCTAATACTGGTCAAGTTCCTGTACAATTTGAATTTATTAAAAAATTAGATGATTCTACATATTGTAAAGAATGGTTGCGAATTGAGCCTTTCATGAGTTTTATTGATCCTGGTAAATTACTAAATTACCCATTTAACAATAGATAACATGAATATTATATTTATATTTTCCTAGGTGAAAAATGTGATATTACTTTAGAAGTTATGATAGATAAAAAATCAGCATACAAAATGATTAGTGGCCAAGACAAATTGTATGATATTTTAGTATTACATTTAGATGGCGGAAAAGATATCTTTATTACTGTTACAGGTATATAATTTTAGAAATAATATTTTACTTAATAATTTAGACCATATTTTTAGGTAACTATGAACGAAGTTGTTTTGGTTGTTCATTAGAAACACTTTGTTATTTGAAGGTTCCTATTAAAAATATACCATTTGGAAAACTTATGGAACTTGTAAGTAATTATTTATATTTATTTCATATGCATTTATAATCAATGTAATTTTATTATTTAATATTATTTTATTGTGATTATTGATAATCCATATTTTTAAGGAAAACAATAAAAGCAACTTAACTTCAGATCCTTACCCAGTACCTAAAGAAGTATGGTATCTTGTGGATCATTTATACAGACATGGTCTTAAACAAGAACATTTATTTGAACAATCTGGTCTCAGATCTGAATTTGTTCAGATACGAAATTGGTTAGATAATGGAACACCGGATGCTTTACGTACGGTTTGATTTCATTACTTATACAATAAAAATAAAAATTGTCAATTATTTTTAAAATTATATTACATTTTAGCGGGTAGTGTACATTCTGTAGCTGAAGCTCTATTAATACTATTAGACAGTACATCAGAGCCCATAATACCATACAATTTGCATGCAACTTGTTTATCTGCAGTGTCTTATTACAGTCAATGTAAACAAGTCAGTATTATTTTAATATTGAAGTATAATTTATTTTTTTATTTTTTAACTTTATTTTATTATTCAGATTATTTCTCAATTACCAGAGCGAAGTAAAAATGTATTTTTATACCTTTGTGCATTTCTTCAAGAACTATTGAATCATGTCAATGATAACAAATTAGACGTTAAAACTATTGGTTAGTTAGTTATTATTTTAATTTAGCTTTATAGCTCTTAAGTGCCCACACCTAGTGTTTAAGACGTTTAAGTACTATCTAGTTTTTTTCTTATTTTACTTGATTACTATTTTCATTTTTCACAAATTTTATCCATACCAATTTATTGAATTTCATCCTTTAACATAGATAAGTTGTAATTTGTAACTTACTTATGTTATTTAATTTACTCAACAATCTTCAAATAATTAAATTTTAATCATTGTTATATTGATTCTAGCTTCTGTTTTTGGTGAAATATTTATTCGAGATCCTCCCAGATCTCGTTTAGATAAATCTAGCCATACTAGAACTTCTATGTCAAGGAAGAAGACCAATTTTGTATACCATTTTCTAGTCAACGATCAAAGTGATTTAATAATCGGTACATCTTTTTAGATGTTCAATAATATGATTATGTCCTGGTGTTTTTAATGGAGCATTTTAATTTTACATTTTTATCATCACAAATTGCTTTTAATTTAAATAATTTTGTAATTTATTGACATTTTAAAATTAAATTAAGCTTAAAATTATTATGATCTTAAAAACAAATACTCGATATAGAAGTATGTATAGTATAAACTATAAATTATTTACTAAACAAAATAACTAATATTTTAATGACTTTTAAAAAGTTAAAATGTATTTTTATTATTGTCATCCATATATTACGAATGTTGGTTTATTTATTTAGGTAAAATCAAACTCTTCAACTCACTTAAACCTTATCATTATTATTTATTTTTTAACCAATTAATGTTTCCAAATAGTGAAAATTATAAATTAATTTTAATCATCGTCTTAAATAATATAATTTTAACAATAAAACATGTCTAACATTCAGGGCCAGCATAAGTTAGGGTGATCTAGGTGAATTATAGGGAGGGGATATTATTTAAAGAATGATATTAATTTAATTTATCATTAATCTATCATATTATGTTGTCTATTGAAGATTATTTAGTCCATATGGCCACATAATCGATTATTAATAAGCCATCAAACAATTTTTTCAGCTAGAAAAGTTAGGTTTTAATATATTTTATATTAATTATAAATAGAATAAGGAGCAAAATATCTTATAATATTATATAAATAATGCAAATTTGTACAAGACACTTATTCTTATGTATTCAATTAAAATTTAGATTTCAGTAATTAATTACTTCCATGATCTTGGAATAAAGTTATATTATAAAGTCCTTATGCTTTTAAATACTTTATTTCTATTAATTTTACAAAAGAACCTGTAAACTGAAAAAACTGATTTTCACATTAACTTGTTGGTGGTGTCAGTGAGGGGTAGCAAGACATGGTTTTGTTAAGGGTGCCAATATTTGTAACACTAGCCCTGATAACATTCCCATTTTAAAATATTTTTACATTATCACTTATTACGTGCAATATTAAACAGGTTTATATTTACTATATATTAATGGATATATTTAAATGTGTTCTCATTATATTTATTTATTTATTCATATTATTTATTATTATATGTATAAAGTAGCAGGGTTTTTCACACATTTGTGGTACAATCTACTCCACTTTAAATGCTTGTAAATTAAAAATAAATATTCATTTAATATTTATAAATCAAAATTTTTTTTAAAATATAGGTTATTACTAAAAAAAAACAAGTAAAAATTTAAAAAAAAATCAGTTAATAAGACTATACTAATACATATAAATTCTTCAAATAATATAAAATCATTTTATTTTTAACTCACTTAAATTGACTGACAAAATGTATGTGGCTAAACAGACTACTATAATATGTGCTTTTGATGCAATATTTTAATAAAAAAAAAAGACTATAAACTTGTTTGACATTGCTTTTATATGTACATTGTATACCAAAAAACCAATTATGCCGTTTTTAACCATTTTAAATTAGGTATTGTTTTTTTTTGCTTACCTATATTATTTATGTACTTAATGTAAAAATTTATTTTTTTTTAGTTTTTAGTTTTTCTCTGTGATAATTATATGTCGTACCTATCTGTTTAATTTATTTTAGATGATTTTTGTTTATAAATAAAAATATATCTATTTATTTATTAAATATAATCACGTTTATTTCAGATTGTCTATTAATATTTTTCCAATTAATCCTTTTTTAAAAACATTTTTCAAGTGGGATAATAATTTTTTTCATAAGTTATATTTATACTTAAACAATTTTGCGTTTTGTGCTCATGAATTGATTTATAAAAAATGCAACAATATTTAAATTTTACTTATAAAAATATAATTTCAATAAACATATTTTCCAATTGGGTTAATGGAACCCAGTCATGTACATATTATTCAAATGAAAGTATTGTAAAACTTTGTATTTGAATACTATTCTAAATATCATATTTAATCTGTGTTCATATTTTTATATCTAAATATTTTTAAATTACTTTTTGTTCTGTTATTAAAACAATTTTTGTTTGTTAAGACAAAATAATATTATTAAGCAATTCATTAATAAATGATACTTTTTATTATGAAAAGACTGATGTCGTACCAGGAAAATCTTGATTTTAGAGGTACTATTCGCACAAAATATTTACGAATTTCATACCTACATAAATGCTGTGCAAAAACTTGTTGCATTTTTTGGGAGGACCACGAAAATGACAAATGTTTAATAAAAATGTTTTGGATTGAAAACAAATTTTAATAAAATTTAACGGTTGGTCATATTAATTATGTGCTAAATATTTGCATAACAAATGTATGTAAGAAGTTGTACCTATTCAATTTTTGGGAGGGCTAAGGAAGTAAGGAAATGCAAACAATTATAAAATACTTTTTTTGGCTGGAATCGATTATGCTAAAACGTTACGAGTGGTCTTACAAATACATACCTACCTGGCTACCTACACATTATCATATTATATAATAAATATTTGCATAACTGCATAAGTGTTACGGGCCAAATCAAAATTTAACTTAATATGCTTTTTTTACTCAACTCTCGGACTTATTTCATTATTTCACCCCAATTTTATGATATCACATAAATATAATCTGTAGTCCATTCACTGAACCAATATTTTACCAAAGCCAAAAAGTCTTCGATTTGAAAATAATAGCGGCCTAAATAAAAAACATAGTTTAATATACTTAAACATACCAAGATGGCTAGATTTTTTATTGTTCAATTTAATTGATTACGTATCACGTACGGTTTTACGTACTAGCATTACTAGCTCATCGATCCTTACATCGTGATTATGGTGGCCGATGGGGCAGAGATTTTTCCGTGCATGTCGTGCATAAAACCGTACAAAATTATGGTAACTACTAACTAAAAACTTAAATCGGTGTTGAAACATTTTAGAAATACACATTTTGCTAAGAAAATGTTTTTGCTACCCTATCCCCACCCCATCCCCCAAATACATGCAATGCTAATATTTTCGTAATTAAATTCATACAAGACGTGTTAGTTCAATTCAAAGAAATTCGTACAAATTGTGTAATAATTAACATTCACAAAATATAATTTTGTTGGAAATGGTAAGAGGAGGGAAACACCGTGTCAGCGTGTTTAAACACGCTAAATTTAAATTTAGCTTATCGTAAAATGGTCATAATACGAAGAGGCTGTATTAGGTACCCGAGATAGTGAATATAGCAATTATACACGTCATGTTACTCACACCAACCATTTATCTTCTTTTCAACATTTTTTTATTAATTTTACAAATAATGTATAGTTTTCTAATAACATTATTCATGTACATAAAATATAATTAAAAATAAAAATATTATTAAATATAATGTATAAAAATTCTATCAATAGTAATTTGACAAAAAATGAGCATTTACTGTGTGTACAGTAAAAATGTAAAATTATTGTACATTTCACTAGAAATTAAAAAAAAAAAATTGAAAATATAAATTATCGCAGATAAATTTATGTAGTAGATAAATATGTACAATTAAATACTATTAATAAAAATACATATACTTTTAAAAAATATTGATTTACATTAAAATAAACAACAAAAAGTAAGTAATTTAATTAACAAATAGGAATTTTTTCAGTATGCCTATCTTTTAGTTGTATTTCGTTTGAAATTATCACAATATTTTTGTTTAAACGTCTATTTAACATACGCATTAGACAAAAAGAAGTGCCTAATAATCCAACTAGACTCAAACACATCAGGAACGTTTGGAACCAGTGAAGAGTGAAAGTTAAATGGAACAATAACATGCTCAGCTTTGGCGATACATCACCAGTTTTCTGTAAAAATGTTATTTTTAGCAATACACACATTATTATCATTGTCATGAAATAAAAACTCACGATTTCCAACCAAGTGAATGGCAATATAGTATTGTCAGGTATTTTCGATAGTGTACCGTAATTGTGTGGATTACGTACTTGAATATTGAGCTGTATTCTCATTTGGGTTTCCATCGTTATTCCGAGTATCTAGAAAAAAAATTAAACAGTTAGTAATTTAAATATTTTTCAAAAACTTGATAGCACTATGTACAGGATCTATAAGCCATAGAAATTCGTGTTTTTCTGGATCAGGATTAAGACCTTCGACTGCGTTCAATAGAGATGGATCGGAGTGTAGAAAATGAGCGCGTGACACGACGACCGGCGAACCTAAGAAACGATAATTAATAATAAATAATTATATTATATTCATTCAACTTAATAAATCATTATATCAATTTGTTCAAAAGCAATCTTACGAGTAGAACATTTCCCCATATCGAATATACCATCAGGCATACAAGGTGTACTAGTGCAATAGCAACTGTTCTCAGGAATAGAGTTATTGAATGTATTTACGGACAGAGAATATCTGTGCCCAATTACACCATTCTTAATCTTAAATGAAAAAAAAAAATAATAATTAAAACTAATTTTCATTCAAATTTGTATAAGTACTAAATTTACTTTTTCTTTAGAAAGGAAAGTCATTGGCAATTTTCTACAAGAATCCTTATGAAATAAGTGTATAGTTTCTCCCTGTTGAACTTTAAGTCTTGGAAAAAACATACCATCACTTCCACCAACAGAATTACACTCATCTGTACTCCACGGGTGTAACATTGATTTTCCATTTAGTTGTATCACTTGGCCCATTTGATTCAGATTATCGAGACCATTAATTACAGTCAAACGATCTGGATTAACTCCAATTCTCTAAAATAATTAAAAAAAAATTGTTATACTAATATAATTATGAATTATATAGTTAACAAGTAAACTGCTGCAATAAGGTTATTAAAAAGTACTTATTATATAATTAGTATTTTATATATTTTATTTACCTTGGAAAGTAAACCAAATTTTTCGAATGGAACTGGCTTATTGGCCAACTTAGCCATCCCAGCTAATGTTCTTATCACACTATCTTGGTAACCGAAACAAAAATCATAGACACTAACAGTGACAAACGGAAAATTGGATACATGATTCAAAACTGATGTCATGGCATTCCTCACGAGAAAGTTCTCATCTATAGTTAAAGCTATAGCACTCTAAAACAAAAAGTTAAGTATAAATATATATTTTTAATAAATATTAATTCATTAACAATACCTTTTAGGTAGGTATTTAACATGTCGTGCTTTATATTTTATACAATAAACATTTTTTTAAATGTATAATTAGTTTATTTAAATTAAGACTAATGATGTAGTACATACTCGTACATAAATTATCATTTTGTGTTTATTGATTTGTTTTTTTTTTTGTAAGAAATCATAGAATTTATAGAAATATATAAATACCTATAATAATAATGTCTTAGGTATATTCAGATAAAACGTTGAAATTTATTTTTTTAAATTATTTTATAGTTTTTAACTTGGTACCCACCTATTTAACAATGACATTATTATGAAAAAACCTATATTTATTTGCGGTGTACTATATATACGAGGCGTGTTCAAAAAAGTAAGTGTATTCAATTTTTGTAGGCTTCAAAAAAATGTATTAAAAAAAATAAAAAATTACGTGATTATATTAATACATTTGTGTGCTATTTTTCTACATAGTCACCATCTCTTTTAATGCAGGTTGTGAGACAACAGATTAATTTTTTGATGCCTGCCTCGTATAACTCTGCCGCCACCTATTTTGTCCACTTGTCGACCGACCTTGTCAGTTGAACAATTTTTTCCACCCATGTGCTTCTTCAGGGAAGTGAACAAATGGTAATCTGAAGGCGCCAGGTCGGGGTGATACGGAGGGTGGTTCAAAACATCCCATCCAAAAGAGTCCAAAAATTGCTTCGTGACATTGGCGGTGTGGGGTCTGGCGTTGTCGTGCAGCAGGCAGACTCCTCTTGTTAACAGACCCCCTCCTTTTATTTTGAATAGCTCTCCTCAATTTTTTTAGGGTCCCTCAATACCTTGCTGCGTTGATGGTCTCCCCTTGAGGTAAATATTCATTCAATATGATGTTTTTGTGGTCCCAAAACACTGTTGCCATGATTTTTTTTTACTGAAATGGTAGTTTTGAACTTTTTGGTTGAGGGTGAACTGGTGTGAGGCCACTGTTCGGACTGTCTCTTGGTTTCAGGCGTATAGTGTGCAACCCAAGTTTCATCTTCAGTAACAATAGACTTAAGAAAATTATCACCCTGCAGTTCATAGCGTTCCAAAGAAGTAATGAATGACGGCGCAGATTTCGCACTTGGCGGTAGACTCGGTCGACATGTTTCACAAGAACAATTATTGTGACCATAGTTTTCAACGTACTGAACTTGTAATGGTCTTATTATAAAGGAGATGAGTAAAGCTATACAGAAGTGTAAAAGTAAAAAAAATATTCCCTACGGTCGTGAGAGCCTCAGTACACTTACTTTCTGGACATGCCTCGTATGTTCTATAAACGTAATATATGTTCAATTATAGATAGGTATTAACCACTAAAAATAATTCTATAAACCTTAATAATGTATTATTATATCATTTAATATCAGTTGATATAAATTGGTTAATTTCAATTTATTGAAAACTAATTATTGTAAAAAGTTTCATAAACAGCAATGGTGAGTTGAGGGAAGTAAATAATATTTAGAATAACAAAAATATAGGTACAGGTAGTACAGGCTTATAGGCTATATATTACAAGATAGGGATTACAAATATTATAATATAATATATAATATGTGAATTTATGATTATTTTTTAAAAAATAAACTATACTATTATTTTAAGATGCTTACAATGTATGGAATGTCTGGTACTATGATAATATCATTATCTTTTCCATTTGATGCATCATAAGCATATTCTTGAACTTTCATCTCATTGAATGTTTGAGAACCATTTTGATGATCAGTTATGTTCACCCTGTATAAAGTTTCCCTGAAAAGATAATTTAAGTTAAATTATAGTTTTACGATTGCACAAAAATATAAAAATAGGTAAATTACAAATTATTTACCTGTAACAATAAGGTCCAACTTCTTGGACTTTGAGCTTTTGGTGTTCACCGTTTATAAATTCGTTAACGTTAGTATAATTGAATATATATACACACAGTAGTGGTCTAACTGGTGGTTCTTTCCACGAATCATACAACAAACTGCCGTTTTGAATTGTCAGTCTCTATGAAATAAAAACAATGCATTTTAGGTTTTATAGTAAATTTTTAATTTTAATTATTTTAAAACTTTTACCTTATATAATTCATTAGTATACAAATCTGTGAACCATATAAATATAGTAAGGAATAAGCTTAATATAAATCCAAGTATAAACAATATTGTACAGGAATCTGCAATTAAATAACAATCGAAAAGCATAATATTAGTAAAATTAATTTTATATTTTATTTATAAACGTCTTATATTCATAAGAATAATGTATATATATTAAAAATAGCACTAAGAAGTTAAACTTGGATGTTAAATATACAACAGTTGTAATGGGGAATAGTAAGTTCTTACACGAGAGTAGCAGGTAAACAATTACATACGTTAGTTCCTACACGGCTACACGGCGGAAAAATTAAGTATGTATATACGAATTTTCAAAAATAAATATATGATGATTAAAAAAATATAATAAAAATCGCATTGCGCATTGTCACAAATAAATATAATATAATAATATAATAATAAGAAAAAACCGTAATTCGAACTTATTGAGACATTCTGTAGGTACTAAAACACATTGTAGTGCCACAGCACCAACAGGCGCTATCAATATAATATATAAATATATAATAATTTCAATTTGTTATTGAAACTTTAGACGCTGGTAACGTATAAAGTAAACGTATACGTGGCTATGCGATTTTTATTATATTTTTTAATCATTCAATTTATTTTTGAAAATTCGTATATAAATATAATATGTACTTTTTTCCGCCGTGTATGAATTAACATACGTACCTAGTTTTTACCTGTAGCCTGTAGGAACTAACATATGTACCTCTTTCTATCGAGTAGAAACTTACATTCGCCCGTTGTAATAAAAGACAGTTTTTACCAAAATGAAAATTGAAGGATAAAAAAAATGTTTCTTTAGAGTTTAGGGTATTAGGGTATAGTGCTTACATTTTTTAAAATATTTATGAACCGGTGGATTTCGTGTTGGTCGGGCATTATTGGAAAATGTTGAAAGTTAGTTTTAGATTCTGAGTAGTATATAAACTTTAAAATTTCTTATTTTTTTTTTATAAATATAGATAAAAATTATTAGCTTGATAATTTAATACAAGGTTCCTCATAAGTTATTAATTTACCAATAAACTATTATTGAAAGTCATAATAATTTTTTATAAGTGTTTAAGTATACAATTTCAACAAAATTCGTAAAATATCGAAAGTCATTAAATTATTTTGTAGTTAGTAAATTTTAACTATTTTAGCAGTATTTTGTAGTTAGTAATTTATACAAAATTTACTTTGATATCTAAGATTTGATAATTTAATATAACCTTCTGTTTAGGATGTTCAATTTTTGTTACAAAAAATCACGACATTTTACAAATCCTTCCGCTATTGATAATTTATAGCTAAGGGTTGAAAAAAGGGACAAGAACGTAGGGCGGCGGTGGCGACGATCACGAACGAGCTAGCAGCTACCGACGACAACACGCCCGATGCCAGGTGTCTAATTTAAATGTTCTGCTGATCAAGATTCTAGTATCGTGTGCGCTTATCTGGATAACGTACGGTTGTGTTTGTGTATTCGGAATTTCGGATCTAAACGGCAATCGTAGACCGTCACTAAGATATAATCAGATCATCGGGTTTTCCGCTATACGTGACGGTCTGCGAGTGCTGTTCAGGTTCGTGAATTTTCACATTATCTCATCGTCGTCATCCCTGGTAGCTACCAGCTCGATCGTAGTCGCCGTCGCTGTTCTATATTTTTGTTGGTTGCCCAAAGTCGTACTGTTGCTGACCGAGTAAACCACCGGTGACGGTCAGACAAAAGCGGGAAAACTAACGATTCACGTCCGCTTTGAACTGCTAAGGCGCTGATGACGTGTAATACCGGACACGATAAAATATTTAATATATTGTTATATTGTTGTGTTTATAATTATTAGTATTATTACGCTGAATTTTAAAATTATATTTTTTTATTATTATTTTATCAATTATTTCTATAAGACTTATGTGGCTTCGGTTTAAATTTTAAACTTCCGAAAACGAAAACTTATGCTGTGGAAAGCTTTGGTCGATGGAGTAAAATTATATTAACTATTTTAACTGTAGTTTAATAGTTTACATATTATATTCAATTATATAAATTATATTAGGTATAGGATAGGTATAAGTGTATAACATGAGTATGGTTTTATTTGCTTTGGTTTTGTTAAAATCACCTATACGCAAATATATAAATAAAATAAATTATAATGGACCATTGATTATTATTTATTTCGCAAAACAATACAATTATTTATATTTCATAATAATGTAATATAATATGGGAATGAAAGAATATGTTTTGTGAAAATTGTTTCATAATGTATAAATAAATAAAATTGAAAAATAACAAAATAAATACTATTTTTTTATTTATTACTGCTATTGTTGGGTTATTCGATATTTTAAACTTAAATCTGAAATTCTTTCGTTTCCTGATATACCTATAGTAAGTGTTCACTAGTGTTTACATAGTAAGTGTTTTGATTTTATTAATATAAATTCATCAATTTATTATCCTAGCTAACGGGTAGTGACTATATTGAAATAATAAAAACTTGTTATAGTTATTGCTTATTATATAATAGGTAATTAATTTCTAACTTTCTAAGTATATATTGTAAATATAAGGTACCTAATACCCAAGTAATAAGTATATATAATGTCAGTTATTAAAATGTAATAATTAAAAATTAAATAAAAAGTCATTTACATATTTTATAAAATATAGTTTATTAACAAGTCAAAATGATCAGTTTTTAATTTACTAATATATTATCAAAAGTTATGTTAAAAAGTAAATTAAAAATGTGTGAAAATATATGAAAATCATATGATTAATTTAACCAAAATTTCGCTAATGGATAAACAACACCAATGAAGTCATCATTATACAGCCATTGGAAATCCGTTTATGTATTTAGTATTTATATCACGAATCAAAAATTCACGTTTCACATCATTTGTGTATGGTCCGGTATTAATATATATATATAAGCTAATTTTAGTAATATGTATATGATAATATGCTATATGTAATAGGTAATGTACCAACTACCTACATAATACGACAATAAAATATACATCGGCCATCGCCAAAAGTCAAAATTATAAGAAATTAGAATAATAATTTAATGTTATATTAAATGTATAATATACTAATTTTATTTATAAATAAAATATATATTTATATAATTAATATAAATGTATATTGTAATATTACATTGAAGTATTGACTCTTTATGAGGCACGAGTACCTACATAACATATTTTAAAAGTGTACATTGTACAAATATATTTTATATTTAAAATATGATATATAAATATGATCTCAGTAATAAAATATAAATATTTATTAGTATCATTATTATTTTTTTGATTTCTCAATTAAAAGTTATTGTTCTTAATGATTATTGAAGTTAATCAAAATATGATCACGACGAAGCTCTAAAAGTTATATTACTTATTTATTATAATATTGTTATTATTAGCTCTGTGTTCTAAGTGTTTAGTATTTACTATTTACCTACAATAAAGTATTATTACTCATAGTCATTAATCATGGGAATTACGTAGGTATTATATATTATCTATAATATTATATTGTAATGTAATGTATTATATAATACTTATACCAATTTATACTTATTTTTAATATACTTTATGGCTTATACTATCCCAGATATATAATCGAGAATTCCACAATATTTTAAGTTATATATTGTTGATAAGATAAAAATGGTAATGAATAAATAAATAAATAAATAAAATTAAAAAAAAATGTATAATCAAATTAGAAGAAATAAATAATGACATATTAATTAATCATTAATTTAATTAAAATTGTATTAAGCTTCGAAAAATAGCCACTATCAATAAAAGTGCTTTACAAAAGTTTTTTTAATAATTAAAAAATAAAAACCAATGCATACATTATACACTAAATATATATGATACCTACTTATTGTACTTTAGTAACAGGGCAATAAACAGCAGTACAACATGCATCTTATTAATTTAGGTAATGTAGGTATTCATTTGTAGTATCACCATATTTGTAATGCATACTGCATTTGTTCAATCAAACTTCCATTTAACTAAATTATTAATAGCTGTTTTTTCAACTACTTAAAATATATTAATCATAAGCTAGAAATACCAATGTACCTCCTTATTATGTATTATTGAGTGATAAATAAAATAACAATAATCAAATAAGATAATTTTTAGACAAGTCATACATTTATGGTGCCTACTTATTAATATGTCATTTAATATTTATACAATTTTAACTGAACGATATATTATTTATTATACGTATTATATCCTTATAATTTTATCATGAAATAATGAAATTACTAGATCTTTTTAAGCGTTTAAAGTTCAAAATTTAAAAAAATTGGATATTTCAACGAAAAATAACAATTATCCAATAATTTATAATTATTATATACTTAACAGAAAATTAAATTAATAACATAGGTATATGATATTCGAGTAATTGTGTTATTCAATATTATATTAATCAATAAAATGTATTCCCAATTATTGCTTTTTTATTAGGAAATTGCTTATTGAAATTCGTAGCATTAATCTATTAATACAATTTTAACTAACTACCTATTTGTAAGTAGTCTTATAGGTAGTCTTCAAATGTTTTAGAATTGTTTTATAATTATTATCATATAATACAATCAAATGATGTAGCCATCTTAAACATATTTGTATCTAATGTGATCATTTGATATTTGCGGAACTTTAATAATAGTATTTCAGGATAATTAATTAAAATAATCACTTTGTATAACATAAAATACTAAATTTCTGTAGTTTAGTTTAATTAAAATTAAAGTAACATATTTTACTATTATATAACTGTAGAATAATTAAATTTAATTGATCAATAATTTTATATTTAATAATATAATATATTTTGATCGAATTTTAATGTACTCGAATACTTAGTTTTTATTAATAATTATCATTATCAAACACGCTTTGTACAATATATACTATATATATATATATATATATATATATATAATATTATAATAGTATTATACACTTTTAAAAAAATAATTTAACAAATACTTGTATATTTTATATTCTTAGTGTGCACATATAAACTTAAAATAATACAAAAATGAGACATTTATAATTTAAAATTAATCATCTTAAAAAAAAAAAAAAATGCTTGGGTGCCGTTAATTCCTTATTGACGTTTGGCTATATATACACACATATCACGAAGTTCTTTTAGTGGATGCAAATCTTTAAATTTAAATAAACCACCTTTTTAACACATCACTTTGGATTATCGTAAAAATTTTAACTCATACATTGTGAAATATATTTTATAATGAACAGTCTTAAAATATTAAAATGATTGATGGTGATGTATCTTCAAATTTAAAAGGCATAATATTATCACTGCAGTTTTCCTAAAAGACTTTTTTGAATTTTAGATTTTGGGAAGAGCGATAACACAGTTTAACATTTTCAAAATATTTTTACTTTTTAACCTATTTTTCCTTTAAATATCGATAAAAAAATGTTAGTTTGGTCAAAAACTTTAAAAATATAATATAAAGTTCCTCATTAATTGTTTATATCCTAATAAAAAAGTAAAAAATAAAAGGTCATGATATTTTTTTATAAGCCTTTAAAGTTAAAGATTTGATAAAATTCTTTGAAATCATTGAAATCATTTAAATTTGCCAATTTTTTTAATATTTTATAGTCAAGTAAATTACTTTAACACCAATATAAACTTAGTCATTTAGATTGATTAAGCAGGACTTAGAGAAACTAAGGATACCGGATTGGGAAGAAAAAGTGCAAAATCGAGAAGAGTGGAAGGAGGTGTCGGTAGCGGCAAAAACTCTTGAAGAGTTGTGATGCCAATGAAGTATAAAAAAATATAGGTTGATTAACCATATTCGCTTAGAAAAGTTTTTTGTATGCCATGAATTATTATTGAATTCAAATTTAACTCATACGCTTTAGTGACTTATTTCTCAGTGACGAGATACACTTGACATCTACTACAGTAGAACGATTACCTATATTTTCCTTCTTTTTTTTAATTATAAAGTTAAATTCAAAAGATTAAATTAAAATAATAATGACATGAAAAATATTTTAAAATGTTCATAACTATAATTAATTTAAAATTAAATTATTTTAAAAAAAACATCTGGTTAATACATATAACGTTGTTACCTTTAAATATGACAATAGGTCAATTTATTCTAATAATATGGTACATTGGCATTGATTAAAAATAACTGTACGTAATCAAAAATTAGTTAATAATAATTTACTGGAGTTAAACACAGGTCAATATATAAAAAATAGTTTACAAAATTAATAGTTATGATTTATGAACAATTAATAACAATTAATTTAAAACAAAAAATTACTAGAGCTTAATACAGGCCAATCTATGAATATAGTTTTCCAGATGAATAATATAATAAAAAACGAATACATAATCCAAAAATAATTAATTATTTGAATTGAATTTAGATTGATTTAGAATTTAGATCCTTAACAATGATTTTTATGATAAGATTGAGCATGTAGAATGTATATTAATATATTTGTAAATAACTTAGACAAAAGAAAATATTTGGTACTAATTCAAGGTTCTACATTTTTGTTAATAAGACGTAATTATTATCGTATTAACGTACAATTTAATGTTAATACTATTTACTATTATAGTATATAGAATATTGGATATAGAACATTATTAATTGATCTTCAAGTACTGAAGCTAATAAGTCATGACTTCTTCCGAAATGATTGGTGACCTAAAACCTTGATACGATATAGAACAGTACTATTGTGTTATTTTATAGGTACTAATAGAATACCTGGTTATAACTTTTACGTGCTGACAAAATTAATGAACTGAGTTGAGATGGAATAAAACAAGAGAAACCTGCAGTGGCTTTGTAAGTATACGTAAATTGACAAAGTCCTTACCTACTACCTATATATTTAGTATGAACATTTTTAGAATTCTTTTAAGTTTTTGAGAAATGTGAGAAACTTGTCAACTAAAGAATTGAAACGAACCGTACAACAAATGGTGCCACACTGCCAATGGCATTGGTCTTATACCATATAAGTTTGACGATAGAGATTTGAATATCAAAATAAAAACATACTTGTTAAGTATTATAAATAAATACATTTTATAACTATTCATTTTTAAGGATATTTTATATTATATTAATAGTAAAGGAACTATTAAAGTAAATAGTTCTGTAGTAGTGATTTAAACTACCTATATAGTATATAATAAATTTAATAATTTATTCTATAATAATAGGATAACAAATTATATTATTTTTATTTAATATTTAAGAATTTATTGTTAAAATCGTTAATTACATAATTTATCTACCCAATCAATTATTTGTAGCAATGTAAGGTATATTAAGAAAAAAAAATTAACATTTTAACTTCGAACGCTTATAAAACACAATAATACAATAATTAAGGTTTTTGATAATTTCATAATACAATAATAAAAAAGAAATAATAAAAAGATAGTCAAATAAATACCGCTATACTGCAAGTGGGTCACTATTATGGGTATGTTAAATTTTAATTCAATGATATATAATTTTATACGAAAAATGATTCTGAACGGAGACAGTTTATCAACCTATATCACAATCTATATTTCATGATATGTTCTTTTGATATACATTTAGCTATTAAAATCATTTTTTACTTTTAATATTACGGAAGGTTAATATATTTTTTTGAAAAATATTGCATTTATTACATTATTAGTATTTAATTATTAAAATAATAACTATTTTTCTATATTATATAAACCTAAATAACTCAAAATTGAATATATTTTTGTAATTACCGTAAAATAATAAAAAGAGATTCATAATATAAATAGATAATATTTTAAAATAAAATCAAAAATTGAATTACGTATAATAAAATTCTTAATAATATAATATACGTAAACGTTTTAAATTCTTACGTATAATGTTTTTAAATTATAACAAAATAATTAACACCATGCTATTAATCGTTTAATTAAGTCATTTCGTTCAAATGCATAGTATAAAAAAATTGTATTTTTAATATTTTTACATTGATGTAAGAACAACGTATGTGGGATCTTGTATTAAATTTTCAAGAATTCGGAATATATATTAATATAAATTAATAGAAAATTAATGTATCATGCTTGTAAATAGCTCAATGCAAGTTGAAATACTACGTATGTTAATGACATACTACAAACCAACTTTAAGAAAGATCAAAAAATTCAAACGTAACTAAACTTTAAGCGCTCCAGTCAATTACTCTTCGTGTCCTTACTAATGCTTCTTGGTATGTCAGCAATCTCATCCAAAAAATTCTCATTTTTCCTTAATTATAAAATATAGAATTTTTGATTTTTGATTTACCAAAGTATCAAAAGTTTCTACCAGAAATACCCTCATTTTTTAAAATCAAAGTATTTTTACTGCACCAAAAAGATAGAAAAACACACATCATTGTAAAATCAATACATTCATCGCTCATCTATGTATAGCATTTTTAAGCTTTAGATATATAAATCCTAAGGAATAGTTAATACTAATTGAACTCTTTCGTTCGAAATAGATTTTAGATTCTGAGCGGACCTCGATGAATTAATTGATCGTATAATGATACTTATCCATTAGATTTAGTAATACAATTTTCTATATATAGTTTTATTTTCATAATATTTTGACTCATTTTGAGCTATTCATAGACATTTTCTTTATTTTTTTTTAAAAATGTATACTATCAAAAATATTCATTCTAAATCAATAGGCTTTTCAGTTTCTCTAACGACTTTAATTATTTTGCTGTAGCTCAAAAAATGTCTTACTCGCTAGTAATTTAAATATTTTGTTAAGAGGACACTTTACCCGTATGCAATGTCTCCGTATTACATACGCATAACATTGCAAATTGTATGTTCAGAAGAATCCATTAAACCCTTTATGCTTAATATTACTGTGAAATTACCTATTATTAAGTTTAAAAGTAAGAATATTAAGTATAGTTTACCTCAAAAGTTTTTTTACTATTTTAATTTTTAAGCAGGTCATGAACATTTTAAAATGCATAAACAATTTAGAACCTTATGTAGGAGTTAAATGGATTATTCGTTTGTAAGACTGAGACAATGCATGCGGGTATAACGTCCTCTTTAGCCCTTCACATGTATTATTTATCATGATATTATTTTTGTCACATTAAGTATTTATTATATATTAGTATTTATAATATAAGGCGTGGGGGAGATTTGGAAATATTATTATTATTAATGAACAACTGCTTAAAAATATTTAACCTAACTAAACAATATTACTGTGTTACTGAATGTTTTAAATAATAAAGAGTACTGAGTAATTACGATTCATAAGCCACCTATAATTATCTTAACATTTATTATTAATTATTAATTGACTACGTATACATGACGAAATTATTTTTATTTATTCCTACATACTAATTTAGAAATTCGTAACAATTTATTTTCATTTCATAAATTATAACCTCTCACCTCTCGATAAGTCACCAAAAAAATCTTCACATGGAATCTATATCTTACTCGACAAAAAATAATAACTAGGGTAAGTAATTAAACGGCCTTAGATTTTTGTTAATTTATAAGTTGAATAACATAAAAAGGTACAGAAACAATTTTAATCATCAGATAAGTTTTCTAATCGTATTATACTAGGTAATTTATAATTACTAATTAGATACTAATTGCAGTCATCGCCAATTTTACGATATATTTATACATATAATTTATTGAGAAACCAACTTATATTTCCACAATTACTTAAACAAATAGAAAATATAAAAAAGTATTAATTTAATTAACATACATCTAAGATTATAAGGAATAACGAATTGTTTCTAATAAGATATAAACAAGATAAATAAGATATACGGGTATGATGGATCAATGGTCTCAAACTATTTTTCTAATAAAAATTAACACTTCAGTTAATATAATATTATGCTGTAGATAACTGAATATTAATTTAAAATTAATATTGTCTACAACTTAAAAATAATTTTTAAAAATATAGTCATCATACAAGGTTGATTATATGTTAGGATATGCTAACCATGAATTTAAAAAACAATAATTTAAATTTTATATGAGCATTTAATCAAATTACAATAAAATTTAATAATTCTACTAGTCATTACGAAATTTATAATATTCATTTCAACAAAATATATGATAAATTGTGATTAATATATTATGACATTGTCTAATATTTATTATTTAAAAATATTTATTTATTTATTTATTTTAATGTTACACAATCTAAACATTTATGTGTATTTCTATACTTTTTTAATTCCACGCATTGGAATATTCTAACTTATAATTTGAAACTATATCTATAAACTAAACGTTAAGTTTTCAAAAATACTTTTTTAATTGAATAATTTGATACATATTTCCGCAAACGTAAGTAAGTTGGGAAATTAGTTGGGTACTTAGGTATAATTGTTATTTTAATTTTACTAAATTACACTTATATATCACTTTTTATAAATATGTGTAATTTAGTCTGTTGATAAGTATTTATTGACTATTATAAAACTGAATTGTATAATTAAAAATATCAAATATGTATAATGTATATGTTTAAAAATATGTGTAATCATAAATAACTTCCTTTATGTGCGTCAAAGCAACTTTACATGGAATAATTAATTACTTACAGTTACAATTCTTGGATGGTTTCGTCTTTGAGCTATTGGCCAATGTTGCTGTGGTCAGAAAATGTTTCATCTTGCTTATATATCCATCCTCATCGTTTGCAGCAACTTTGACCTTGGGATCTGCAGTAGTAGCGATATGTTCTTCGACGCGCGTATCCACTGGCGAATATCTTGAGCTTGGCGTTTCAATAGGCATTTCGAAAAAGTTTCAAGTAAAAAAAAAAGTTTAGGAAGTGGACGAAATCACCGTTTGTGTTACTGAACTATCAGGCAGTACAGGGCCTGTTATTGTCGAAAGTCCATTGGGTGATCCATGTAAACATTATATTCAGGCACTAAACAAAAATGAAGAACTGTTAAATAGTTTGAATTTTATTTTTGTTCGTTACGAAAAAGAACAAACAACACGTGTGTGTCATTTAAGGCGTTTAACGATATACTGATCAGCATTCGGCATCCGTGTATAGTTTATTACACACAGATAGTGCACGCCCCGCTATAGTTCTTATCAAGTACGATAAGTTATGACTGACTCTTGAACTAACGACTCACACCACTGTTTTAATTTATCTGCTTATTTGAGGAGTTCAACACATTACATTTTTGAATGCGCACTGCGTAAGACCTACGTTGTATTCTAATTATTGATGATTTAATAATTCTAATTGTTTTTAATAACTAGATATATATAAATAGTTAAAAATTACAACATCGAAACAATTTATATACATATTTATATTACATGTATCAATTTTATCATCATACAATTTTAAAAAATGACTGCAGGAAAGTTATTCCTTAACTTTGAAGATTTTGTTTTAAGATGTCTATCTACGACAGTAACCAACAAATTTAAGATAATCATATCAGATTTTTAAAAATAATTATAATATACTTTACTCTTTGAAAAAAAAAATAAAAGCCGTATGTAGGTATTTTTATATAGGTGTTTACTTGCATTTAGAAACTTATGTCTTTAATAAGCCTATGTCTATGTGAGACCCAAAACAATTGATAAGCAAATAACAATATTATTGTTTTATAGATGCTATGACATAATAATATATATTATAGTATTACTGTAATATAATATGTAATATAAATATATTATACATGTAGATATTATTTTTTATTGAGATAAGTCTCGAAATCTGGGCTATTAGTTGATAGTTATTTACTAACATATATAGTATATAAAAAATAACATTAGTACCTAATATTAAAAATATAATAGTGATAGTAGTGTTGATATTTTTAAATAGTATGTGTTATACATGATATTACAAATTTCAAATATTACGAATTTTAGAACTTACCATGAAATATGAATTAACAAGGTATCTAAAGAAATTAACATGAATTTAAATTGTACAAAAAAATGTTAGCAAATTCTTCAATTTTAATAATTACTTTGATGAAAGATGCACATCACATTTTATTTTTATTTACTATTTTCTTTATCATAGATTAAGAATAACTTTTTTAGTTTAATTTTTAATCAATGATATTTCTTTGTTTTCTGAATAATAGCAATTAGGATATTGGGTAGGTATTGAAGCGGCCCGGGTACTAATAGTCAAATTAAATTAAAATAATTCTGTAATTTTTTTATGTAATTTTAAAGATTTTGGAGGATTACTTTTAGAATAACGACCAAGAATTCCCTATGTAATTTTATGCACAGGTTAAACAAAGATGGTAGTTTGCTTATGGGTTATTAAGTGTAAAATGCTCTTTAATTGATTTAATTTATACTACATTACTTTGTAGTTATTTATAGTTATATTTTTATATTTACAAATCCGTGGATGTATTATTAATATAAAATTACCTATTATTATCAATGAATAATAAATAATATTTAATACAATATTTTATAACAGTATCCGAATTTAAATATACAATATTTGATTATTATATACATCGTATACATCGTATAGATTCTAATAAATATTATAGATTAGAAATATGAGGCAATAAATTATAATAAACATAAAAACACGATAAAATATTATTCAATTTTTATTTACCTACGTATACAAAATAAAATTATACATGTGGCTATAAATATCCAACATTATATACGTATTTTATTACTAATCTTAAAATACATAGACAATATCTATAGATCATTTATAGAGAAAATATAACCAAGTATATATATATTGGAAAATATCCTCCTAATAACGGACACGTTTTAGTTTCTCTATGGTATTTACTATAGAGAGGTTTCACTAAATATTTATACTATTTACTTATCTAATTCAAAACAGTAGATTAATGTAGACGCTAAATGTTGTTTATCATTTACTATTTATTTTTTATTTTTACTTTAGTTAATACTAAGTATTACTTATTAGTTTTTACCAATACAATATTTGGTTCTAATCCAATATTGCATAATTAACTATGCATTTTCGTAGGTCACCTATAATAATATTTCAAATAGTACTATATTTATATAACTATATTGTATCAAAACTGTGCGAAGTTCAAATTTATACATTTTTCTCAATATTAATAATATTGACCTAAATCATTAATATTAGTATTATCATTATATTACCATTAAGTTATATCTTCTAACTAGACCTTGATTTTAGTTAATAACTACCTACATAATCATTTAATCACGATTGCCTATGTTATAAAAAAAGTATTGTTCATAACCATCTAGGTATCTATCGATATTTGTGTATAGCGCTTTAAAATTTAATCAAAATTCAATGTAGTGTAAATAATAGTTTAAGACAGTTTAATAATTAAAATGAGTAGTAATAAAAGATGATTATTTCTGTCTATCCAAACTAAATCCAATCACAATTTGAAAACAACGCACAATTCGTTCTAAATTTAGTAATATGACACATCATTTGAGGTGCCAACAAGGGAGTTTAATTGCCAAGTCAAAAAAGAAAAAAACAAAAAGACTAAAATAAAAAATGCCAAAACACCTAGAATGTGATTACACTGGTAAGATGTCACGGCCACAGCTTAAAAACGGCTACAATCTGAGAGTGAAGTACAATCTTGGAGGACGTTAAAGTGAGATTAGTTTCAAAGTATGAAATTCAACAAACTAGGTTTATTGATAAAAATATTATTTTAGTTTTTAATGAGATTGTATTGTTCAACTATTATACAGGAAATAAAACACATTTTTCTTGTTAATATTAACTTATTTTATAGTTATTAATATTTTACTATATATTTAAAATTTTTATAAACTAGGCATCTATAAAGTATCCTGATCCATAGTGCATCATAGACATTGTAAAAAATTACACATGTTTTTAAATATTAATTCTCATAAAATGTAGGTAATAGGTATACTAATTTTAACAAATATACATTTGTATGAATATAAAATTCATTAGTCCTTACATTTAATGATCAATAATATTTAAATATACCTACAAAATTTCAAATCAAAGTAAAATATTACCATTATTATACATGTATAATATATTTTATATTAATATAATATAATTACCAATGTCAAAAATATAAATTCATAAAATATATTTTTTTAGGAGTTTAATCATATATATAATTATTAATATAATGTAATAAATCATTATAATCACATTATATTTTGTATTCTTATAATAAGCAATTAATGTAGATTTGATATAACACAAAACATAGGTACTTGTTTATTAATGCCTTTCTCATTAAATAAATAATAAAATTCAAACATTTACTACCTAAACATTAGCTATAACAAATAAAAATCGAAAATCTCAAAAACAAATAAATTAAATATTAGTAGATAAATTAATACTTTTTCTCCACTTACGCATTTATAATTAATTATTATAATTATAATTTTTTATGATATTGATTTTACGCTTCTACATCTGGGGCCATTGGTCCGTTTAAAATGATTAAATGTCATCCGATTAATTAAATTTAATATAGGTACATCGTACATATAAGAATCAATTCATTATTTAAAACAACTAAAAATAACAGAAAATATAAAACAATAATTTTACCACTATTTAATTAATTCAGTTATTACATTCCAATTATTTTTTAATTTATCCAGAAATAGTATATAATATTTAAGTAAGTAATAACTACAAAAATATTTTATACCTATTAAAAAAATTCGAACATAGTATAATGATGTAAGACAAAGCAGCAAAAAATAAGTAGGAAAATAAATAAGCAATAAATCATTAGGATATGGCTACAATAAGTAACAAAATAAAAATAATGTTTATATATATGAATTGATAACACTATTTGCCAGTTAAAATATTATTAAAATCAATAGAAAAAGTAGACAAGTAGTTAACTAATTTGCTGCTGTACAGAAGTTATTGAGTGTACCTCGTTATTGAGTAAGTCACTGAAATGGATGTGTTAAATTTGAATTCAATGATAAATTATTGCTTATACGAAAAACGATTCTGAGCAGAGACGAACCGTCAGCCTATACCTATATTACTAAATATATTTTATGATTTATTCATTGCTATTATAGTAATATATTTCACAGTAAAACGGTAAGTTGAATTAATTTTTGCTAATGAAATTGCATTTATTGTATTAAAACTTATTAAAATTATACTACTTATTGTATATTATATATATTTACATCATACATCATTGTTAATTGTTATTAAGTTTTAAGTCAATACCGACGTTTTGAGAACAGTGTGAATAGGTTCGTGGTATAATTTGGTAATAGCTTAAAACTAATCTGAATATTTTGAAAAATTTCATTGTGTAAAGTAAATAATAATATAATGTAGGCATTAACGAAAAGTTTCCAAGTTCCTACAAATATTATTATTTTTAATTATTCGTGATTCGAGGATTTTGATTTTTGATTATTTTTTTAAATTTTAAACGCTTATAAAAAAATATATATGCTAGAAATATTTTTAAATTGCTGTAGGATCAAATCATTGAGGATTTTGTACTCATTTTTAAGTTTTTTGGTCAAGCATAATATTTAAAGAAAAAACTAAAAAAAATCAAAAACTTCAAATGTAATAAAACTTTAAATTTAGTTTATATAGGTATTTTGAAAATGTCATTAACTACACAAAATTACAATTTAAATAACAGTATGGAATGTTAAAAATGTCTGTAATTAATATTTTTTCAATAAAACAAAATATCAAAAATCATTTGATAAGATATCGTTATATTACGTATGAATATCCAATGTCGTCAACATCTTAACTTTAAATTCTCGTGAAAATTTTTATGTAATATTTCAATCAAATTTCTTCTAAAGTTTTTTTAAAAGAAAATGTACGAAGAACAATATTTTATTAAATTTTCAAACCATAGGTATGAATATTAAAAAATATTGGCAAGTGAATAGCGATCTACCATATGCCATATGATAGATATCGAGTGAGTCACTGAAAGATGTGTTACATTTGAATTTATCGATAAAATCATTGTATAAGAAAAATAATTTCGAGCGGTCTATTAGCCTATATCACTAAGTATATTTCATGTGATAATTTTTTAATATTTCTATTAAATTTCTATTACAAAATTATGCTTATATATTTTTTTAATTTTATAGATTTCAGTATGAACTACTAATGAGAAACTTTGTATTCAATTTTCAAGCATTTTTATCAAACAAATATTTTTTTATTGACATTTATAAAAAAAAAAAAATTTAAAAATGGAAAACTTTAAATGCTTATAAATAAATAAAATAAGTCAATTTATTTTGAAAATTATATTATCCATAGAAAATTATTATATGACAATTTCAAGTATCTTTTCTAGTTAGGTATACATAGAAATAACAAAATCAATTTTTGTAAAAATAGATTTATGTAAGAATTTTTGTTTTTCCTTAATTTTTGTTTGGTTTTCCTAATTATTTTGAAAAATACTGGTAATTTTAACCCCTCAATCCAATAGATCACCCGCCAAGTTAAAAATCGAAGCATTTATTTAAACTAATTTTCGTCTAAAAGTAAAAAGAACACACGCATAATTATTGCTACAACCAGAATTTAAAAAGTAAGACAAAAAACGAAAATAGGATATTAAAATAAGATACATTTATTTTAATGAAAAATCATATACATGGACAAAATATTTCAATGGACAAAACTTTTTTCTTGACTAAATAGTCTTGCAGACAATATGAATTGGACACATGTCTCTTAGAAATCAATTGTAAGCTATTAATAAACGAGTTCAGGGGACAAGAGTTTAATGTTTGAATTGGTACAACCTATATGATCATAATAAAATGCTACTAAATTATCTTTTATTTTTTATTGCTTACTGGCTCTTTTATTGATTCGTCTACAATTATTATAGTTCCATTATATGTGCTTTATAAATACTATAAGAAGCAAATTACCCTAAGTCAGTTCAAATAAAATAAAATATTAATTATATTTTTTTTTTAACAGGTATTTTCCTATATTTCGTCGGTATTAAATGTAATTATTAAAAACATCTAGAAATATTATGATTTAAATTTTCTAGTATAAAAAAATAAAATATTATAATATTTTCAAATACGTACTAATTAGAAAAAAATCTTTAACAAGCCATACTGCGTAATATGTTAATTTACAATACATATTAATTCATCATTCGTTTCGGAGAAACTGAAATATATTGTTATCAGCTCTTTTCTAAACTGTAGAACTAAAATTCCAATTCAAACACTAAATAGGTAAATATATATGTATACAAATTAAATTGTATAACCAAGCTTATGAATTAATAGGTAAATCAAATTATTAGCTTATACATATAGTAAGTCATAATTTTCTGAACTCAAAGATTGAGTTATGTAATAATAACAAATTCTATTTTGAAACTTTAATTTTGCAATTTTTTGTTCATATTTTATTTTTCGATGTTGTTTGTTTTATTTATTGCATTAGGTAAATTATTCTATTTTTAACAAATTTTATCTATTAATATAATAAATATTTCATTATTAATTTATTTATTTGATTATTATAACCACAATTTGTATAATATTTTTTTATAATTTTTATTTTATTTTTTTTGTAAAATAATATAAAAACCTGTGGAAATAAATATAATGGTTACAAATATGGTTTATTTTTTTTAATATGAGACAGTACTTTTTATATTTTAAAGACTGATTACTCGAGCGATTAAAAAAATGTAATGCACATTTTGGATATTTTAAAGCATTTTTGGTAATTTTAATTATTTATTACATATTATAAAGATATTTAGTGTGATAATTCCCAAACTGGTTATAATTTATTAAACAATATGGATTTTATTAATGGACTAATGTAGGTATGTATTAGTGTAGTGTACATTTGTTAAAGTTTAAAATATAATATACTTTTACGGTACTATTGTTTTTAAACGTAGTTATAATTATACATTGCTTAATCTTAAATAGGTAACCTTTGTGTTTAAAAGCAATTAGAGTATATAAATTATGCTTAGATACATTATAGTACTATACAGATAGTATGTTTACGAATGAATTTATCATAAAAAAGAGACGTATTTGCGTATTGCGTAATTGTTCATTGAAAAACGTAAAGAAAAATTAACTACAACTAAAGATAAGACTTGTGAAATATTTTGCTAACAGAAAAAAGCTAAAATTCATTATAAACAATGATAGACCTATTTTTACAACAATATAATACCATAAGCCCATAAGTCATAACTAAATTAAGATAAAAAGACCAATACTGTTTTGGAGGAATCCTAACCTACCCATCAATCATTTACGTAATCAATAATTAATGAAGTCATGGGTTTTTAATACTTTAAAATTTACTTAATACTATGCATTTATTTCTTATACTTAATTTTTATAAGTTTTTTACGTATAATATTAATAATTTTAAGTTGTATATTTGTGTTCGTCTATTCACCAATCATTAAATGATACCACGGTAAGTAATAACTATTAATGATATAATTGATACTTTGATAATGTATTATATTATTATATATGTAATATGTATATATGAATTACATTATATAATTTTCATAAACTGATATATTATTAATAATGCTGTTATATTCAATTTAGTTTTTAATTTCCAATTTTTCATAATTACAATTAAGAAGTTCAATTGATTATTTCATAATTCAACCACAAAATAAATTCATCAGTAACTAAATATATTATTTCAACTATAGGACAAGGTCGATAACAAATATTTTATTGTTAGACTTAATTAGATTTAAAACCTTATTATGGTAACTGATCATTTGTATATGAAATAAACATTTATTTACTAATTTTAATAAAATATATATGTATTTGAATTGGGCTCCAAAACCATAAAATATTATAATTTAACAAGGGGATATCATATCCTGTATCTCAGATACGTGTTTACTTTTATGACGACATTAATCTACTACACTAGTCTAACTCCTGTGAATTTTTCTATTCCAAATTTAACTCACAATTTTATTCTTCGAATTTAAATGTAATCAATTTTTTAAACATTCGGTTTTGTATTCAATCTGATACTTCAATTATTGTAAGAAACGTCAATATAATATAACTCGTCTTGGAAAGAAGTTAGAAATAAAATCCAAATTTAAAAAAATAATATTAAATAATATGTCACTAGTGCAAAATTTCAGAGTGACAGAGTGAACGTACTTATACTTAAAACTAAGTTAAAGGTAATAACATTTTATTGTGTGTTTTATTTTTTACATTGTTTTGTGGTTTTTTTTTTTACATTTTAATTTAGGGTTACGAACGTTTTGATATTGTTATAATTTACATGCTTATAGCTTGGTTCAAAATTAAAATACCAAATTTACTTTCTAGAAATCCACAGAATATTTTGTCACATTTAAATTTAATAATAAATAAATTCACTCTAATATTAAAACTGATATAGCTAAATGAATAACTATTGCTGAAAAAAGTTGTTGTGTTATGCCCTTGTAAGACGCGCGGTGTATCCGTCATCACATGCGAGTAAGACTAATAGATACATAATATTTCTTGTTAGCGATGCACTCTATACTTATGCGTCTGAAATTAAAATCAGTAGGTAAATTACTTCAGAATAACAAAAGTTCAGAAAAGGTTATACGTATTTCGTCCAAGCATATCAAGCATTGTTTTTTTGTCACGCAGCTCATGTTTATATCTATTTATTTTGGTTAAGGTATGTATATAATTGTACACTGCTCATTTTGTTATTTTTTTGTAATTATTTCCAAATTAAATGATAAATTGTAGTAAAAAAGATTTGCATGTTTATCTATTTTTACTTATGCATAATATGGCAATATGAAGTATAATCTTAGTTGAATTAATTCATAATTGACACCCATTTCGAAACTAACATTTCTTGTTTCGCTTAAGTTAAACTAGGTATGAGGTCATCAACTATTTCCAATTCAAAAAATGAAACTCCTGTTCTTATAAATCAATTATAGGTAGACAATTTATATTATTTTAACATCACAAAATGCAGGTATCTATTATTATATGTACAATAATTAATTTTCCATTTTTAAAATAACAAGAAACAAACATAAAAACAGAAAATTGATTAAATATATCTATTGTAGTGTACTGATGTGTTAAGTGTTAGATGAATTACCAAGTATACATAAAACTATACTAAGTGAAAAAATAAATATAAAAATGAATGTATACTTAAGTTATAGATAATTTTAAAATATTTGTATTACCTATTGACTATTAACTGTGTATAATAATAATAAAATAATGACAAACAACATTAGGTATTTAGTTACTTTACTATGACGTACTTTAAGTAGTTATACACCAATATACATATATATTTATTTCATATTTTGTAAAATGTTAATTTTTTAACTAAATAGATTGTTTATATACAATTTATTGTGAGTATTATGTGACTACCTAGTTGGTTTATGTTGGTTATACTTTTAACTAGGCTTTAATCCCGGCTCTTAATATAATTATGACATAATAAAACGTAAATAGTAAATTAAAAATAAATTGTTTAGTAAATAATAAATAATATTTTTTAACATTCATATAAAGTTGATGACAAAAAATATTTTATTATTTATTAAAAAAACGTGGTTAATAATGTGTATATTTTTTAATATTAAGTTTTAATAGATTATCTACAACGAAAATTTAAAAAATGTAAGTTACTTACCTTAATAGACAATTCATTTTAAAATGTAAGTATAATCATAATGCGTATATTATGTAGCTCATCACAAGGACGTCAATAATTTAGGTAAAGAAACAATTCTTCAACCTTTGGGGTATGTAGAATTTTTAACTAAGTGTAGATATATTTTTATAATAAACTGATAATGAGAATTTATCTTTAAACTATTTTAATATCAACATAGTTTATAACAGTTATAACGGAATACATTTCATATTAAACATAAATCTAACACTCAAAACTATTATGTACACAATAACACAATTATCTATTATAAAATTAAAATAAACCAATATGTAATATATTTTATCACAAATCCTATAGTAAAAACACAAGACACTATCTGCAGTACCGATTGCAATTACGACAAATTTAGTTATTGGCATGTAAATTTATATCCGTAGTATTACGTACAACAAACCCGTTTACATATAATATACTGTTTATATTCAGATATGTATATGTACATTAATACAATATACAGAATGATATACTAAGCATACTCACCTCAATTTTTTTATTTAATAAAGAATTTATTCGAATACTGATTCTTGGAATTTGTAGATATACTTATGGACCATATTTTTAAATTTTTGAGATTTATTTTATATTACTTAATATGAACTACTGTTTTTCAAATGATAGCCCTCTTCCACCAATTTATACTTCAAATTATTTAAAGGATAATTTTTCAAAGCTGTTGATCTGCTTAATTAAAAATTTGAATACTTAAGTAATTTTTCAGTTACTAAATTGTTTATATTAAAAATAATAATACTTAACAATGGCTTACAAAAATATAAAATAGATGTAATATTAAATCTATTATATTTAATTATACATAAACTATATATATAAATCATAAATATTGATAGATTTATACAAATTATTATAGCTCCCATATTTTCAAATTTTTGCAAATTTAAATAAAAAAAGTAATATACAAAATCTCAAAAATTAGAATTTATGATCTGTAATTATATTTTGAATAATTAGTAATTATATTATTGAAGAAGACAAAGTGAACATGTTTAATGAATCATCCTGTATAATAAATGTTATTAATTTGTTGATATTATGGCTTTAGTTTACTATATAAAAAAATGTATGGTTGATCATGACCTTGAACCAACTTTATCTGAACCGCAGACAAGAAATTCATTTTAAATTCTGAGCGTAGTTGAATATATTGATTTTACAATAATATGTTTTATTTTTATTTTTTGTCTATCATCACTTTTTGGGGCAGTAAAGTTGCTTTGATTTTCAATTTTGGGAGTTGAATTGGATGTAGTTGGTACTTTGGGAGCCTGGGAGGTCAAAAGTAAAACAAAAATATTGACGAAAATGAGAAATTTTATGCTAAATCAGTTTTTGAGAAAATTGATTTCTTTATTTTTTTTTGTTATAATTCATAAATTAAAAATTAAAAACTGTAGAAACTTGAAATTTTCACTAAGTTTTATATTATTATTTCCTCCTATACATTGTACAATTTTCAAAATATTTTGACTCTTTTTGAGCTATTTTGAGACAATTAATTTTTAAGCTTTTTTCAGTTTTATACTAAAAATATAAAAACGATAATATTATATAGTATAAATATGTACTACTTCCAAATCCTCTAATCTAGGACAATTCAAGCGTACCAATTCATTTGCATTCTTTTGGTCATCAAAACGCCCATGGTACGTAACAAATGTCGCTCTACATAAAGACCTCAAAGTTTCTACCATCAATTAGACTGCAATCACTCACTATCTAGTATCTAAAACTTTACTATAAAGTGTAAGGTAACTCAAACCAACTCATATCTTAGTTGCACTTAAAATCACTTCCTGGAAACTCAATTAGATGCTTCAACCGGAACGTCCGGAACTGGTCAAGAGATCTTCTCAATACTTCGTAATTTTTATAAAATTCATGTACAGGTAGCTCTACTGTGAGTCTCCTCTTCATCGTCCCAGCACTATCAATTTTCCCTCTAATTTAATCATTGTACTTATTATAATTTAAATTGTAAATATTTCAATAAACGTTGTTTAAAATGTATTTATAATATATATATATATATATTATTTTAATAATTAAATATGAAAATATTCAATATAAAATGTTTTTGGTAAAACTAAATTAACCTACCGTAATACTAATAATAAAATAAATTACTTTAATGAGAATATTAAAAAACATAATATCATGAAATTTACCTACTGAGTGATATAGGGCAAGGATGGGGAACTCGAAGTTACTAGAGAGTCAATTTTTAGAACTTAAAAAATTTAGCAAGCCAGAGAGTATATAACAAGTTTAAAAATTTAAAATTTAGAACTAATTTTTATTTTTTATATTTATTAAAAAAACGTTATAAAATAAAATACAGATAAACGCTGAAATTGTATATAGTAATAATTTTAAAATGTTGCGCGGGCTAAATAAAAAAGGTACACGGACTAGTTGCCCATCTTCAATATATATAAGGCGATAGGGCGATAGACTGTCGGCGCTTAGAATCGTTTTCGTATTTAATCATTGAATTCAAATGTGTACATATTCATTACAGTAAACCACTAAACACCTACTGTACAGCGGATATCCACTTTCCCACCAATTTTTAATTATTATTTGTATGGTTTAAATAAGGTTTTCATTAATTTGTATTTGTTTTATTTCGCAGCCTTTACGTTCCTTAGATAAACGATAAACGTATACATTCAATTTTGATAGTCTCCAAAAACTTTCTGAATTCTTAAAGTTTATATCCAAAAATACTGATTGATGAGCCCTGATATAAACGTTTATTAATAAATTTTTAAAGTGAATTTTAAATAGGTTATGAATTTTTTTTTCTATAGCACTTAATCTCAAATATGTTTTAGCTGTCTTTATTATACTACACTTTATTATTAACTTTTTTTACAAAATATTCTAGTTATATTAAAAAAAAATTAGTTCTAAAGAATATTTTTAAAATTTAATTATAATTATGAATAAACATGTATTCTTGTGCTGTAAATTACAAAAAATTATATACACACGTACCTATACTAAATTTTTATTTTTCATTTTTATAAATAACACTGTTAAAAATTTACACACGTAAAAATCAAATCTATAAACAATATCGGCAAAAATGAAATATAACTTAAATAAATCGTAAATTTTCAAAAAACTTTTTATAACAGTGGTGGATTGTAGACAAAAAAACTCTAGGGTTTAGACTCTAATTAGACACTTATGAGTGTTTTAAATAAAGTTTCATAAAGGTATATAATATGAAAAATCTTTATATAGATTACTATTTTTTTAAAGTTAGAAAAATCATCGAGTAATTGGCCTACTTTCTATTTTTTTTTTATGTTTATTTACCAATCTTTATAGATCAGTCAAATCAGTCAATTTATAATTATATATACCTAAAATAATATATTTTTCAATTCTCATTCCACTAAAAATTTAGAATTATATTATCGTTTTGGGGTTATTCTTTTCATAAAATATTTTTTCTTTGTACTTCCATGTTTTTATTTTATTTGTAGATTTTAAGATAAGTATAATTTAATTGAAATATAATTAAATATAGGTTAGTGGTTACCGTGGTATTTTACCTATTAATTTGTTTTGACGAGTATAGGTATTAGATATCTACATAATATGTTTATAATTTTAACTGTAATCTCATATACTACATTATACATTAATAAAAATGTATATTGATATAATAATATAATTTCATCTATAGAAGTTTTAGACTTTAATAAGGGATGCATTTATGTGCTCAGACCACTCAACCCACAGTAAAAAAAAAAATGTTAAGCCCCATCAAAAATATTTCAAGGATAAATAAAATATAGGTAGTTAAAACAATTGCTATGGAGTTATAAATGGAAAAAAATAGTTTATATATTGTCGACTAACTAATATAGCCTATAGAAATATTATCATTTATTATACAATTTATAAATACGTATATTCTTGATACTATATAACAATGTTTATAAATATATAATCAATGATAACGTGTTCATCATAATATAAACACTGGTCAGCATCTCGACAATTCATCTCATATCTACATTAATATCCATAATAATTAATAATGCAACGTCATAATATAGTAACGCAACCAGAATTTTTTTGGTTCCTACCTATTTGCTTGTTATCGTTCCGCTAATGCGACGGACGCGACATATAAAATGTATCATTATTTTAAGTAGAGGAAGGGACAATGAAGACATCTATTTCAATTAGTTTTTTTTCAACGCGTAAATAAATATAATTATAATTATTTCATTTACAAATTACTGAGTTTCAAAGGGAGAGGGTCTGAATTTTGGATTTCAACTCCTTAGATGCGCCACTGCGTCATAGCATTAAATGTTAATATTATTTTTTTTTTATACCTACGGATTAATGCGTGTTATGTTTATAAACAAATGAATAATACTTATTGATTAAATTATTATTTTTATTATTATAAATGTTTTAATTTTGTTTAATATGAATCATAATATTGTTTATTTTTAGCCAAAAAGATATGTACTTATAAAAATAATATAGTGATGTTAATTCTAACAGAACTTTATTTAGAGTTCTTGTTATTTCTATGATATTATACGTATTAAACTGAACCCAAGCCCTTTCCTCACCCAAAATTTTAAACGCTATTTACATCTATGAATTACCGACGTTTATACTTATTATACAACAAAATTGTCTATTTCCCAATATTATGTTTTATACGATAAAAAAACATAAAATAGCTTACTAGGTACCTATTAAAACGTTGCGATTAGATAAATATTATAGCAATTAAATGTTATATAAAAGTATAATGATATATATCATTTCGAATATCATTATGCCTTGAAATATTCTTAATATATCTATATCTAAGATAGGTGTACAATAAATTATAATAAATACCATTAATACCTATAGTACCGACTACCTATACTGAAATATTATATTATTATATACTATATTACTAATACCAATTCGTATGCTGCATTTCTGTGTTTACTAAATCTTTAAGACTCATATGAACGTCAGAACGTTGTGTCGTTGCTATATAAACAATAACAATATTGAAAATATTTATCTATTACCTTAATAACTAGGTATATACAGCAAATATGCGTTGATTTTTCCCCAGGGATGTGATCATAACGTGAATGGGATATTATAGACAGACAATGAAACTTATATATAATGTACTTACAATTATGTGCATGCATTTTTACACGGATCGTTGATGAGATTTTATGAAAACGCAACAAGACTTCACTTCATGTCTTCACTTGCCGCACAGTCGTCAGCGCACAGTGTTATTATATTGTTTATTTATTAATATTATTACTATTTTTTTAACGGTGTTCGACCGAGACGATCGAGCCCTGCAACAACATAATAATAATACAATTTTTAACACACGAACACGCACGATAACTATTTAACAGCCGGTACAACCGAGTACCGACAAACATGCGTCGTATAGCGCGCGTTTGAATGTCTGTGTGTGTGTGTGTGCGTGTGTGTATGTGTGTGTGCGTATGTGTGTGTTTGTGTGTGCGCGCGCGCGTATATTATGTGTGTGGATACGCGGTGCACACTGCACTGTCGGAGAGCACATGGAAAATGGGCGGACAACGATGACGGTTGCACCCGGCACCCCTACTGCAGTCGAGACCCGCCGACGACCACGACGCCACGTTGTCGGAGACGAACCCTATTTACACGAAAATAATAAAAATATCGCATCACATTCCGGGCGGAAGCCGAGCCACGTCCGTGACGGGCTGTTATAGCCAACGGGCCGGTCACAAAATAATGTGTAGTATTACCTTCTACCATCGCGATGGTTCGCTCTGGTGTCCATCCGCGCAAGGTCGTTTTCTTTTCGTATACACAATGTACGTGACACGTGTATATGTGTTTATTTAATACAGGGTGATTCACCAAGCATGCTTATTGCTTATCCCTTTTTTCCTTATTCCATAGTGCTTTCATTCAAAATCTGATTTTCGGAATTTTTAATTATACGTAAAGACTTTATTTTAAAATTACTGAGATTTTTTTCCTACAGTTACGTTGAGGTGTATATAGTTGTATAAATTACCTATGGTCCATGCAGTTCAGTCTTTACCCTAAGAACGAGAGGCACGACGACACATGAGCCCAGGGTCCCCGACCGACGGAGACTACAAAAAAAATAATTTACATTTTAATTCGTATTGGCTCAGCCGCCTCAGCTAAATATTTGACGGTTAACTTAAATATTAAATTATAATTTAAAAATAATATTAAATTCTGTTAATTCAACATTTTATTTTAGAACATACAATCTGTATTCTGTAATTATTTTTTACAATAAGCATGTGGGATACATATTTATATTTTTAACATGATATACACGAGAAAAGCAGTCACCTAATGGTAACACTTTATGACTTGATTCAGCTTGATTGATTTGGATAAGTTAAGATTTTAAATCTCTACACAAATTTCTCTTTAGCCTGCGAGGTGGATTCAATATTTAAATTATATAAATACAATTACTTTTTTAATTATAAATTTGATTAACAATGTGTTATTAACGTACACAGATCATAGCAACGGGAGGCTATACATCTACATTCTTTATATTCTAGAAATTATTAATGTAAAATATCAAATAATAACCGTGGCCCTGAATCTACGAATTATAGATTGAATACACTTTAATTCAAAATTGCGTATTAAAATAAATAAGTAAATCAAAAAACCCAATTTTTTTTATTTTTACCAATTTATCTATGTAAATGACTTTTTTGTCATTAAAATAATGAAATAGTGTGATAGGAATATATTGAAATTAGATTATGTAAACTTGGTTTAACAAATTATAGTCAGATAGACGATTAGATCTATAGGTATACTCTATATCTTGTACATAATATAGTATAAATAATAGATGATATACAGATTAAGTTTGGTTATAAATCTTAGAGTACTGTATCAAATTCATAAATTTCCTATACCTACGTACGATACCTATATCAATAGATACCTATCATCATAATTATGCGAAAATGAATCAGTATAAAATATAATACAATATATATAATATGATTTCAAATAAAAAGATATTATTAGTATATAATTACCTAAATGTTATTTTTATACTATTATACTAATATATGTACATATAATTTTATCAACAATATCACTAAATATTCGATATACGGGTGTGTAGAAATTGTTTTGTAATTTTTCAGAAAAAAATTGCAGACTTGTAGCCTTAAGAGGGTATTTTCACAATTATTATTGTCTCTAGTTAGTTATCTAAATTCTAAGTTTATATGGGTATAAATATATCATCATCTTATGGAGCGTCATCTGTAAATTTTTCCGTTTTCTAGATTAATTGTAAAAGTACCAGTAGCGAATTTTTATTTACTGAGCTCTTAACTACTATATATATGCTATCAGAAATCACACTTTAAGTCTAAGATACTTTATTGGCAATGCACAATTCCATCTTCCACGCAAACTAAATATTTGGGTTTAATTCTTGACAAACGCCTTACATCGGGTCCCCACTTAAAAAACAAGCGTAAAGCTCTCAATTCAAGACTCCACCTTCTTAGACCTTTACTCCGCTCAAAGCTCTCAAGTATTACAAGGCTTGTATATACATGGCTCTTCTAAGACCCATGTGGTACTATGGCATACAACTTTGGGGATCAGCCAAACCCTCAAGTACTAGAACAATTCGCAGGCATTTCAGGCTATCTGTCTATGTCTAATATCAGGTGTCCCTTGGTATATTACCAATGACTTAAATCACTTCATAAAGACATCTGCATTCCAACATTAAACAGCCTTGCCAAAATCACCTACAAAAAAACACACAAAACATTCAGTACTCACTCTAATCCTATAATCACCCAACTATCATCCAATCAAATTCCAGGTAATCCACCCAGGCGCCTGAAAAGGAACTGGTGTAGGGACCTACTCTCTCCTTAAATCGCTTTCCACGGGGTGCCGCCACTGGGCGACTTCCCCCTCCTGCTAATCAATCATCATCATTCATCACATTTACTTATTGTATAACTTGTAAATACAAATTGTAAATATTATGTTTTGTTCAATAAAAAAAAAAAAAAAAAGTCTAAGATTAAAGCATTTTTACTTCTCCAAAGTGTAATGGCTACCTAATTATAACAAGTGATACAAAAAACACACGTGATTGTAAACCTAATATTATACTCCTACGCTCCGCTAAAAATCTAAAAAAAATGTGCTAAAATATAGATACCAAACCGTCCAAACCTAACATTCCACTTTTTCCAGATCATGAGTATTGTACCAGTCAGATTGTACCAATTTCAGAACGCAGACCAATCAAATTTGTTAGCTAATAAGTCACTATGTATAATGGTGTGTAACTTGCGTACACATTATGGATATATTTTATGTATATAGGCATATTATATACAATGTGACAAGTTATTGGCAAAAACTGTTGTCTGTTATATTGGAAAGCACTTGATTTTTAGAAAAATTTTTATGAATTCTAATATTAACGTCTATTTGTTTTAATTTATATTTATCATTGTGTTTATTTGGTATATTTGGTTATATTTATAACTACAAAAAATGTTAATGGTGGATTGGTATAATTCAATAAAAAGTATTGTTTGTGTTATAACTTATAATAAAAACAAAGCATCATAAATTATTTTTAATTAGAAAAAAAATTATTGAAAAACCATAATAAGTTGAAAAACGTAACATGTCTTTTGGTTAACAAAGAAATAAACCAAAATTGTTGGGCGGTACTGGTTTGCGCACAAATACCAAAAAGACAACTTGTTTGGGCACAAAACTATTACTCGTTTGAGAACAGTCGAGCCGTAATCATACACATGGTTTGCGTACAGATACCTTTAAGACTTTAATAGTTTAATACCTTGCATATTAATATTTCTTTATTATTAAAGTACTTACATACATTTTCCTTCTCTAATAATTGTAATAAATAATATTTAATAATTGTTCAAGTTAAAAATGCATGATAATTTTAATATAATATGATTGGTAAATATACTTGTCGGGATTTCCACTTTTCCGACCGACCAACACTATTAGCATTTTTCACTTTTCCACCCGCTGGACGGAAAAAGGTCACTTTCCAACGTTTCAACTGCAGTAGAAAACCAAACTTTCGGTGCAGGCGTGACAAAAATATAATTATTTTCGTGTGCGCAAACGAGTTCCGATTTTTCAGGTAAAAATTATGGATTGTGCACAAACAAGTTGCAGCCAAATTGTCCCTATAACTGTCAAAAGCAAACAAATTATATCCTTTAACTCGTTACTCGAGTAACAAAAACATAAAAAATTCTTTGTTTTTTTTAAATTATCATTACTTGTCTTACTAATAAAACAAAAATATATTTCTTATTTATAAGTATATTGTTCATTGATTACATAATACATGAATTTAATGAGTATACAACAATAAATGGTAATAATATTATTATACACTTTACGCCCATCGGAAATGCCATCTCCCTGATTTCTGTAATAAGTATAAATATTAAATATAAGGCGATATACCTACTATCTACGAAATTATTAAAAGTTGGTACATTCAAATATAATCTGCAATAGTTTTAAAAATATTTAATACGTGTTTTGTATTGTTAATTAATATAATTTACCATGATTACGTTAGGTAGATACTATCTTTAAAACGATAAATACAATAAAATACATCTAAACAACACGTGAATACGTGATAATAAATATTATAACTACAATTGAATTGTAACAATTCTACATAATATAGTCTGCAATATATTGTTACATTTACATATGTGCTGGGTGATTTTTGTAAAATACGTAAATACTAAATACGTTATAGGTTATACGTTGCCTATATTCCAGTAAATACTCCTGAGTCCTGGCCTAAAAAAGTATTTATGTTCATGAAAATATATTATTTACGTAATTTGAAACGATAACGAAATAACATTAAGAAAATAATATTATAATTTTTTACTATTTAATAAGGTTCATTTTTTTAAAGTTGATTTCTTTTTTTTAATAACATATTAAAAACATTTTTAATTTCATGTTCGGAAGCAGAATTTTTTTTTAGAGTCTGAATTATATATTATATATTATATATTATATTAAAATCAAATTTCTAACAAAAACATAGTTAATTAATAATATTTAATAAATAACTTACCTTTAAAGTTTAGATGAGCACAGTGTATCCATAGGGCATAAGGGTGTCTAAAAAAATATCAGTCACTACAACTCATCCGATCATTTAAGCTTTAAATAACTAAGTGTCTAAGTCAGTGGCAGAGCCGTGCCGTTAAGATTTGGCGCCCAGAGCAAAATTAAAAATATTCACCCCCTATTTTAATTATCATTATGCATTTCAATTTTTTTGGCGCCCCTTTAAGCCATGCCCCCTAGGCCCCCCACGGCACGGCTCTGGTCAGCGGTTTCCAAACTTTTAAGACCACGGAACCCTTGAGAAATAATTTGTATTTCGTGAAACCACCTTTTTTTAAATAATAATTTTTAATAATATATACTATAATCTAAATATAATATAAAATTATTTTCTCAATTATCACATACATCTAGCGGAACACACTTTGGGGAACGCTGGTCTAAGTAATTAACTAGTTTATAAAATTAGATTTTGATATATTGAAATTCTCAAAAAAATACTTTACTTCAGATTATAAAATTAAAACCAGAATAAGGAGAACAAATTTTTTTATAAAAATCTTTGTTTTGTAATGACTTTAAACAGTTTAAAGTTAAAATTATGCAAAATACATAAACACTTTTCAAGATAATAAGTGAAAATAATAACTAGGTATTTATATTATTATATTATAAATATGTTATAGTCAGCATTTAATATGTATACGAAATTATTAAACAATAATAGGAATAGTCAATAGATTATGGAAGTTTAAATTAGACTAATTAGAGTTAATAAAATTGTTTTCTCGGAGAGATAAGACAATATAACTCTATATATGATTGTATATTACGGGTTAAGGCCAAAAATATCGTCAAACAATATATTTTTTTTAAACAAATACATCATGATGGTAACTATTATAGTAACGAAAGTAACAATTAACGAAGTACGACATTAGATAAGCCATAAGGCTATTCAATAGTTCAAATCTATAGAAACTTAAGATTGGTGTAATACCTATCTAATTACACCTAATTTTAAATATATCGACTGTTAAGTAAACCATGAGTTTTAATTTTTGTTTTAGTTATACGTTATAACTTATAAGTATTATATTAAATAAATAAAACACCATATTACTTCTATTAAAAACAATTATTACTGTTTACTTTAAAAATTTTTCTGTAATTATTAATATTTATAAATCATACATTAACATTATTATCACGATAATAGCACATTCATAACTTAGTGATTACTGATTAGCTAGTATAATTTATTTTAGGCTTTAAGTAACTGTCATATTATGTTCCAAGTGTTTTTTAAACCATTTTCTTATCATACCTAAGATTAATCAGACACTTCAGTAAACAAAAATAAATTGTTTATAATAGCTAAATATTATGTCATACACGTTACATTTATTTGTATACAATGTATTCCAAACGATAAGCCTAATAAATCATCCTGTATAAGTATTATATACACGGGGACTAGAGACGTATTTAGTAGTTCCCGGTCGCCTTGGTAGTATTTTTTTATGCTCCGCATACTTGAGTTTACAACTTCTAGTAACAAGTATTGTAATCTTGTTTGAATACTTTTTTGTTATTATTATCTTGTTATTAAATGCACTGATCGTCATATTGTTTTATATGTAATTTGAACGAAGAAATAAAAATCACTAATAAATTCTTAGGGCTATGAAGATTGTGAATTGTGATCATGTACCATAATAATAAAATTTATTATTGTTTTTCCTGTTTAGTTATATAAAATGTATTATATAAATTTTTATTTTTTATGCATAAGAAATTACATTAAAGATTGGCAAAAAAATATTCACCGTGAAAATGTTGTTTTATTTGTATGATCAGTGCTGGGTTAAGATCGACCATAGCTCTGTAGGGCATAGGCCAGTGGTTCCCAAACTTTTTTAGTTCACGCTACCCTAAAAATTAAAAAAAAAATAATTGCGCCTCCCATAAAAAATTAAATTACAAATTTATAGTATTTAAATATACAAACATTTTTATTTTTATGACAATATAAGTTAACAGTAAATATTTACCAAGCGGCTCGCGCCTCATAGTTTGGGAACCGCTGGCCTAGGCAATCATTTTTTTATAGCCCACCCGCATTAAAATTTAAGACATTCGTCACGAACGCCCGGTTAAACTGCCACAATGCAACTATTAAAAAGAAAAATAGCCCAATTTGACGGCCACTTTTATCTATAGCCCTAGGCACGTGCCTACACTGCCTATACGTTAATCCAGCACTGTATATGATATTATTAACGAAAAACTGAACGTGAATAATTTAATAAAATTAATTAATACCATAGACCTTATATCTTTAATTTATATATTTTAATATATTAGTGAAAGAGAGCTGGAGATTATTTTGGGTAAAATATTTCTACCTATAGATACTATAGATCCATTGGCCACTACCGTTTGTGCCAATTCTAACTATACTGCAGAGTCCTACAGAATGAGAATAGAACAACATCCCAGAAAAGTTTTATGCGACCAAAAATTCAGAATATACGAGTAGGTACCTTTAGTACCTTTGACTAGTCTATAGTTACTTACCAACGTTTAATAATTATATTAATAATAATTGTATATTGATACTGTTTCATACAAATTGAATTATATTAACTTTGTTGTATTTTATTATTTTATGTAAATATATGATTTATATAGTCAAATGCATTACAATTTATTGGAAAAAGTACTATTTATCTTGGTATTTTAAGGTTTTTTTTTTATCATTTTTATTTTTTAGGTCACATTTGCATTTTTTTTTATGTAATTATTATTTAATGTTTTTTAGGTTATCAACTGAGCCCTAATAAATAATAATAAGTAATAACTGATAACTAACGCAATAATTTATCCAAACAATTAACATAGGTATAAAACTTTAAAGTGCGTATTTTTTCACCAATAGCAAAATATAAGTACTTCGATAATTTCTTTTTAAAATTGTTTACATAGCACTAATAAGAAATTTATATATTATATAATGTACTATAATTGTATTGTACCGTCTGTACTTATTATACGTATTTTTATAAAAATAAATTAAAGTATAAATTGTTACAACTAATATTATTTAATTGGTGTGTTCTTTGTAAATTTTTATGAACGTAATACCTATTTTAATTATATTATATCTTTAAGTTCTAATTATTTATAATAAAATATAATAATATGTCGTATAACAATTTTATACCACACACCTATTTTTTGAGGTTTTGAATGCAATTTCGCTGTATGTCATAACATATTCTACAATGCCATAATAATAGTTCACAGCACTTCCAATAGTTAATAAAAGGTCAAATAATACGATTAAATTAAGATTAATAATATAAATGTATTTATTTATTATATAATATAATAACAAAATAAGGTGATCCTATACGCACGTCACATTCATTCATGTTATAATATTATTATGACGTATTAGGCGCGGTTAATTCATTCCTATCCATTTCTGTTATTTTTATATGATGTTGGGAATAAGTACCTCATAAAAATAAAATAATATATAAGTAATATAATATAGGCTACAATGCTACATCCAGTACATCCTACATATTCTTTTTATTTTGTAATATTGCATAATTATAATATTCGATGTAATGTTAAAATGTTTAAATGTGAGAGGGGACACGAAGGAACTTGACTATGTTTAAAAATGTTTCGCTTTAATATTTTATTATTAAGGTATGCTGGTATCCTGAAATCTTAAATTCAATCAAAATAATTTCATCCTTTAAAAATAATTATTTATTTTTAAATATATTTTAGTGTTGTATAGTTATTTTATTAAATAGCTAATGTTTAGTATGATAAAATATTATTATACAGAGTAGAGTACCTTCCTAATTAGTTTAAATGTATTTTATCAACTCATTATTTCACATGTTTGATTAAAATATTATTTTTATTATATTTAATTTAATAGTTATAATTTTATTTTATTTTGCGATTTTCTATGTCAAGGTTAAGAAAATAAACATGTAGGTGTTAATGAAACTATAATTAATTTTTTAATTATATCTTAATGATTTTATTTAAAATTAATTGTATTGTTTTTTTACATTTTTAATCATTACACTGCTTAAATTCTGAATAAATAAGTGCTGAGTTTGTATTAAATAATTGGAGGAAAATATGAGAAATTCACATGTAATATGTAAATTAAATTAATTATGACTTATAAGTACTAATAAATACAAGACCTTTTCCTATCATCGATGACAACAACGTAATGAAACTACAATTTTTAAGTAGGTTAGGTACTTACCCTTACTATAATAAGAATTATTTCTACAGTTTACATGTATAAAAGATAGAACACTAAAAATAATAGTATAATATGATGTAGAGATTATGCAGAGATTAAAGTATCCAATACCCATTGCCATAATGTTGAGTCACTTTAAGCCCTATAATTATCTGTACCTACCATAAGAAGTAGATACTATGTAGGCTATAAATTATAAGACTATTAATTAAGTAGTTTAATGTGATACAAACACACTGAAAAATATTTAATAATTGAAAAATATCCGATATCCGTGCACATACGGACAATATACAATGTACAATATTATAATAGTACTTCTATTAATGCCATTACTTAAATACCGTATAACTGAAGACTATTATCAGCGTATATTGTATGTGCCTAATATAGGGTTGCCAGATTTTTAAATCACCAAACCGGGACATAATATTGAATAACCTTTTTTTTAGATAAACCTTTAAAAATAATACAATATTAAAGTTATTTTCTCTCGGTTTCCGCTTCTAACAAAGCTTAATGACCGGACGGGGGATACCAGGACTTGCTTTAAAACCGGGACGAATGGCAATCCTAATCTAACATCAGGCACGTAGCAAGGATTTTAATTTGAGGAGGGGTCCAAAATAATTTTGATTATCATTTTTATTTTTATTTTTTTACAAGATTGATACACAAAAAAATCGGGATGGAGGTGGGTCGAGAACCTTTAGACCCCCTGGATATCTATCTGCTTATAATAAATATAATATTATATTACATAAGAACCTATACGAGATAGTACTATTTTAATTTTCTACATAATACTATAATAGGTATATTGATGATTGATGAATCATTTGTTTAACAATAATATAACATTATTATAACATTCGGCTGTGAAAAGATTGTGTAATATTACTATTACATAGTAATTAGTTCAGATAATATTAATAATAACGTATAAAAAACTCCTAATTATGAAATAGAAAATTGCGAGATAAAAAATAGATTGGTTTCATGTTAATTCAAGGTCGTTATTCAGTGAAGACAAAATATCTCTTTTTCAAAGTTGTTTTTATCATATAATATTAACATCATGTGACTATGTATATACTAGCGATCCCTACTAGTATTGAAAAGAGCCAATTACTAATTTTGAAAATTATTTAAATCTACGCAATATTGACCTAAAAAAAAAAGGTCTTCGTTTGGTGTATGTTGTATGTTTTACCTTGGCCCTTGGATGTACAAATGCATAGTTTCTATAGTTAAATTTTTAATGATAATAATTAAAGATAAAATAATAATAAGATAAGCTAAATAATAGATGCAAATGCAATTGCATATAATAAAACTTTATAATAAGTATCTATTTTATTTACCTACATACTCTAAAAGTGTAGTATTGTTTGATTTTAAAATGTACAATTCATCAGTTTTAGTGCGGGCCACACAAAATTTGTTAAAAGGCCACATACATAGGTAGTAGAGAATACTGGCCTATACTTAGGTATCCGTTTGGTCCATCCACGACTTTTTTTGAAATTATGATTATAGGTAATAAAGAGTAGACTAGGTCACTGTAGTTACACCCGTTTTCTAAGGTGACATCTTCTTAATACAATCTATCATAGATTGATAGATTTAATAAAATTCAATATTTTTAAAAGATTTTTATTTTACTTGACGTGGAAACTTATTTATTTACTCGATTACGCGTTAAGCGTTTTGAACATTACCGAAATCGATATTACAAATTTACAATTTATGAAAATTTGGCATCAGGTGATATGATTTATACTTAAACGAGTTAAACGTCTAAAACCATTAATTATAAATACTAATAGGTAGGTACCTATTTAATAATATTCTTCCAGCTTAGCTTGGTCTTGGTGTATGTATCTACGAACGCCACTGTACCATCATTTACAAGCAGATTCTTAACTTCCTAACAACTGATCATTGTAATTATTGTAAATATTGATCTTATATGTACATACTAACAATTAATAATTAAGGGCAGATCTAGGATTTTTTTTTAGAGGAAGACCTAAAAATGTTCATATTATTTATCATATTATATAATTTTGTAAACACAATACTTAGAATTTGATACTAGACGTCTAGACCTTACAAATATAATATAACTGTCAAGGGGGCGGCTCCACCCTCGAAGTTGAATCCGCGCGTTTCTGTTAATAGTAAAATATATTAAAATATATACAAAATGCTTACTTTTCCAATAGGTACTGGCGGTACTTACTGCCTAAGCCTAACTGTGGATTTTGGGCCTATGCTCGTTTTAATAATATCAATAAATAAATAATATTAGGGGTCTATTTTAAGACAGTTTAAATTTCAAAGCACAGTAAATAAATGTTAAATAAACACATTTAAATAATTTTAGATTCTGAACGGAGTAATGAATGTATTGATTTTACAATGATATATGTTTTATTTTTATTTTTGTGTCTGTCATCACGTTTTGGAGTAGAAATAATGCTTTGATTTTTGATTTCAGCCCCTCTTTGAAAAGTAAAATTCATCTAGTTGATACCTTGGAGGGGGGGGGGGGGGGTTAAAAGTAAAAAAAAAACAGTAGTTTTCAAAAGCGTCAGGAAAACCCCTAAAAAAAATAATGAAAAACGGGAATGTTTATACATACCTAATCAGTTTTCGACAAAATCGATTTTTTTATTTTGCTGTAACTCAAAAACGAATCATTGTAAATATTTAAAAGTGAAGAATGGAATAACTTATGCATAGTGGTAATTTAAATGAACATATAATAGATACTCAAGTTTATACACTTATAATCTATTGTATATAATCATACGGTAGGTACATAGGGCATAAACCAAAAAAATTTTTGTTGACCCTAAAACTGGTGGAAAACTGGAAAAATCAAAATATAAATATGTTTATTTATATGGTAACAAATATCATGAAGCAAAAGACATAACTTACATTAGATTGGCAGTTAAAAAAAAATGAAGGTGATCAGTAGGGCTGGGATTTCGATGCACTTTGCATTGTTTTTCAAAGCTTACTGTGCAATGCTCGTCTTGTCACAAATTTGTTTTATGTACATTTGAATGAGAATAAGAAAGTTTATTTTGCATTTTTTAGTTTTTAGGTCATTTTTTTAATTTTTAGGGCATTTTAGAGTTTTTGGAGCATTTTTTGAGTTTTTGGAAACCAAAATGAATTTGAAATTTTATTTTAAGATTTTAAGATTTTTACACCAACATGGTTTTTAAATAAATATAACAGATTATAAGTAGGTACTCGTAATTCGTATTATATTATCGGACAAGGTTTGAGTAACCTCTACCCGCATTTCCTATTAAATAATCTTAAATCGGTAAAATCGACGTCCGATGATTGCATTTTTCTGGTTTTTTTAGGGCATTATTTAGTTTTTAGGTCATAAAAGCATTTTTTTTAGGACATTTTTCGGGGTTTTTTGGGGCATTAAAATCCCAGCCCTAATGATCAGTAAAACCAAATAACTAAAATCACAAATTTTAAGCTTTTCTTCGCAATATCAAAGTACAATATATAATCGTTATTTAATAATTTAATGTCTGTGTTTAAAGGGGGCTCCCATCTTATATAAGCCCTGGGGCCAACAAGTTTCATGTTGCACCACTATATGAAATGTAGGTAGGCAAGTACCAGACAACATATAAAATAACAAAAGTTTTGATAAAGGCAATATTGTGTCACAAAGTAGCATATTATTAAACTACTAATGTCTAATTATAAGACTAAAATTTTGATTTAGGAATAATCTTACTTAACATTTCAAGAATAATGCATTACACAAATAAAGTTTTATTTTTATATTTTATTATGATTTATGATTATCTATATTTTTAAATACATGCATAGGTATTATAAATATGTATTTATTAACACCAAAGTTTTGTATAAAATATTATTTAACTATTAATTTAACACAATAATCAAAAAATGATTATAATTTTAAAACAAACAATTCTCTAAATAATCTTATATAATAAAACAATAAAATAATAAAGTAAATAAATAGAAACATAAACGCCAACAAATCACACACAGTTAAGCTAACTAATTTCAAGTAATATTTTATTTATAAATAAATATATGATATTTGTTAAATAATACTTGTATTCTTAAGAATTTGTATATTCCTAAGTAATATTTATATAGTCAGTAGTTACATTTTATCCATTTTGTATTTGAGGTTCAAATATTTTTTTGATATACTTCTACTAATTGTCGAATAATATAAATTAATATATTAATAAGGATTGCTAAAATGAATAACTCATAAATATATCCCACAATCAAGTAAAAAAAAGTTATTTCTTAACACTGTCTTTTACAATAATAATTCCAAATATAATAATAATAATTAAAAAAAAATGCATACCTAACTTGACACACCAACTACAATATTCTAATTTAAATATAATAATACAACTATCAAAAGAAATATTACTTATTTCCTTTATAATTTTGAAAAGAAAAAAATAATTAAACTTGAACTAAAATGTGAAATTCTACACAGTGTATATATTTTATGAATTGTAAACATCTAAAATGACTCTTTACATAAAAAAAAAAAAACAAAACTAAGTGGTATTAAAGAAAATAGCTTTATTTATATTTTTGTTTCATCAATGTTTGGTACTCCTCACAAGATTTCATTTGGTATTTAGTTGCTTTATTGAATAATGTAGAATCATCATCTAAACGTGCTCTCCACATTAATGACTCATCTAAAATATCATGATTAAATATAATAAAATATAGTTTATTGAATATATTAAATTGATAAACTTAGTGTTACTAACAGTATTCTTTTTCACGTATGCATTTTGTGCGTACTGTATTTATATAATCTTCTTCAATAGTATGCTCTAAACGTCTTAAATCGCCTGTATAGTCAGTATGAAAGTTATCTTTCACAAAATATGAAATGTCTCTGAATGATGTACGACGAAGAACAGGATACTTCCTAATAATAATAATAAAAAAAAATGTACACATTCATGTATTAATTAATTTAAATGTAAAATACTTACGGGGAATGTTTTAGAGTATACACGGGGTCATAAGAAAAGTTTGAAAACAATGATAGCAGAAGTAGGAGAAGAATTGGTAACAGTTGAAAATATATACTTGATGATTCCTATAAATATAATAATATAGTAATATTAAAAATATACATTTTATTAAAGCCAATCAAACATTCATATAATATTGTTCTTAAAAAAACCTAACTAAAGGAGGCCTAAAATAATAAAATATAAACGCCATTTCTGTTAAATATGTTGAATTTTATCACCAACAAAATATCAAATAATTATATACAACTCAAGTATTTTTTTCCAGAAATACCTATTAATACAAAATAATCTTATAAATTCTTTATTTATAATACTTTAAAGTTATTCTCTCTATATATAATATATATTTATTGATTGCAACAATTTTTAAACTTAAAATTTCAACCTTTATCAAGTTTTTATTAATAGCTTATAATATCTAATACTATTACAAAAAATCCTCAAATATTTTATATGATAAAAATAACAAAAGTAAAACAAAAATATTTGTTTAACCAAAACTTCTAGTATTATAAATAACAATTATATTAGTTGTCAAGTAAAATAAATATACTTAAATAAGATATATATATATATATATATAATTATATTTTAAGTAATATATATATAGACAGTGGCGGATCCAGGATTTAATTGGGGGGAGGGGCATAGTCCAAAACGCAAATCTTAAATTTTTCAGTAATTAATAAATACATACAAATATGTGTATTTAACTTATGCCAATAGGGGGTGCCAAGGCCCTTCAGCCCCCCTTAAATCCACCACTGTATATAGATACTTTTAGTAACTTATTTTTTTTTTTTTTTGAGACTTGTGTCTACCAAAACAAGGAAACATCCTTAATGATAGACATTGCAATATAACCATAAAATATTAATATTGTATTATTATATAATAATAATATATTATGTAAATAATTTCACTGTTAAAATAAATATTCATTAGAAAATAAAATAATCAAATTTCCTGAATCAAAAACTAAACGGTAAATCAAAAAACATGACTAAAAATATAAATATTTAATAATTTAATACAGTTAACATATCTATATCTTTTATTTGAAGTTTTAATGTGTACAGAATATTTTTAGGATACTTAAGTAAAAATAACCCTATATTAAACAGTTAATTGGATATAATAATAATTAATATTATAAATTACAATTAATTAAGTTTAAACCAATCACAATTAAAATTGAAACTGCCTTGAAAATTTGAATGTTTATTTATCTATTTTTCAAAAAATGGAAACATTTATAGTTGGTAAGTAATAAACTTAAAGATTATAATTATACTCCATTTACATTCCAAAAGAACCTGGATCATGTTGAGTCATGGATTAGAAACTACTAAATGTATAATAAATAACTGTTTTTATTATTATCAATTTTCTACTTTTCTACTTTTTAAATTTATTTATAAGTTTAATTGCAATATTAGTTTTTAATAAATTATTATTCCATCCATGGTTAAAAACTAATAAAATAATTGCAAAACAGAACAAAAATCCATTGTACTATAAAAGAAAAAAAAATGCTAAGGTAAATCTCAAAATTAAAATTACAATAATTGAAAATTAAAATATATACCTAAGTAATTTTTCTCTCATTAATAGAATATGACAAGATATTCTAAAGAAACTAAATATTCCCTAAAACTTGAAATATTAAAAATAAAACTTTTTCTAATAAATTCTGTGTTGAACGAACTCTCTACATTTTTTACTATTATAAAACAACATATTATGCTTAGATAATATCTATATTATATATCTCTATTATCATATTATGATAAGTAAAAACTTAAAGATTTATGCATGTGGACTGCAAACACTTTTTTATAGACCCTTATCCGCAGAATAAATTTTAAAATTTTTATAATATAAATAAATAAAAATTATAAGTGTATCATATACAATTTATATTATGACAAAAAATTAAATTAATCTGTATTGAACAAATGCATAAATAAATCAATATAAATGTTAATTTAAAAAAATATGTATTAATTAACATGTGTAAATTATTAAAACTGTTAGGGACCACGGCCAGTATGGTAAGTTTCAAAACAGATCTCCATCGAAATTAGTTGGTGACCCCTGTTCTATACCCTACTTATTACAAATAAATTATTTATTATTATGAGCATTGAACTTTAACTAAAATTGCATTTCATAATAAATTTATATATATATGATTTAAATATTACATAACAATCTCATGAAAAAATCAATCTAGCTAAAGGGAAGAAGCATAAACCATGTACATTAAAATAATAGAACAAATAATTATTTTTAATAACTTTATAATATAATTTATGACTTCTTACAGGAATATCATTACAAAATATATATATACATTTTATAAATATTTAAATAATTATACTAATTTTAAAACACATTAAACAAAAATTGAACACCATTATATAATATGTTTTGAAACCATGAATAACAATTCATCATAATCGCATACATTTTATATATTAATATTATATATGTATACATATATGTTCACTTAAAATGAGCTAGTAATTAAACTTAAAAAAAATTTAAGTTTTATTTATGAATATGTAATTTATATTTTTTGGAAATAACTGTTTGATAAAGCCCATTACCTTTATTGTATATAAATAAAAATAAAACACCTATAGATTTTTCAAATGGATATCATATTTGATAATTTGGAATTTTTTTTTTTTTTTTTTTTTTATTAATATATATACAATCTGTACACAAGGCACAATAAGAATATAGGCTATAATATTACAGGAGGAAAATCTTGAGTGAAGAAGCCACCCACTGATGACACTTCGTAAATTTGGAATTTAAATAGAAAATATTTGTCAGTAATATATTGATGTACATAATTCTAACAATGACAAACAGTTAAATATTTATAATATATCTATCCAACAATACTTATAAATTATAATATGTATGCATGGATCAAGTGGGAGACAATGTTGAAAGTTTAGTTTTAACACATTTATAAAGGTAAAAAGTAAAATCTTAATATTTCAAGATATAACCCCCAATAAGTCATGATTGATTGTTCCTATACTTTCTTCATTTCAAGTCTAAACACTTGTAAATATAATAAAATTAGTTAAGCTACTTATAAATATAAAACATTTAAGTTATTTTCCTTAAAATATAATTAAAAATTATGGTTCCAATATAGAAGAAAATTTGTAATATTATTGATGGTTCATCAGACTAAAACAAAAAAATAAAATAATTTTTAATTTATATGTTACTATATTAAATTATAATTGATTTCATTGCATATAACATAATAAGTCAAACAATTAATCAGTAGGTTTAAAATTAATCCCAACCTTATCTCCTTTATCTTTTGATATTATTATAATTATAATATTGAGTTCTAAATCGATAAATTACTTATGTTTTGTTTTAAAAATGTCCAGTCTTGAAAACACACATTTACATGCATTTTGTGGACACAGACGATTTAATATTATTTATTTCATTGTTAAATAATATTAATGTTGTCTATATGTTGACTATAAATAAATATATTTTGATAATTCCAACTGTCCATACCGATTATTACATGTATAATCATAAAAAGCCGTTATTATACTAAATTTATTTTATTTTTATTTGTTTAAGAATATTTAAGCAGCTAAATATAGGAAGAAAAATGTTAGTCAATAATTACTTAAATATATAGAATTATATTTATATAAAGAAACAGGATATTTTCCTTTTAAAATTGGGATACTTATTTTAAAATAAAAATAATGATCCTTAAAATTGCTAGAAAGCCAAGTAGGCTCAGGCCAATCAGCCAATATCTTTCTTATTTAGTAGCTAAATAATGATGAATTAAAAATATATTTGGAATAAAAAAGTATAAAGCTATTAATTTAAAAAATAAAATAAATAGCTGATTCATTATAAAAACTGTTACCTGTTGTTGATGATTATCATTATCACTCTCTGGTGGCCAACGTCTTGAAAACGATCGAGTATAGTATGGGTTTGTCATTGGTCCTTGTCTTGTTGGAAAAGCTCCATTAAAGAACATATTAAATAATTGTTCAGCTGTAATATCCGCTGCAAGCATAATATTTTCTTAATACACATGGCACCTTAATAGTGTTTTAAATATATACTTACATTCAAATCCATGATCATAATTTCTGTGTACATGATCTGATGTAGCATTTTCGTGACCAACCATATCATAACGTTTTCGTTTTTCTGCATCAGTTAATGTGGCGACAGCATTACCCACAGCTAATTTTAAGACAGAAAAAAAAACATGAATTTTTTACCTATGAAATCATATTAAAATAAAATTACACACTTTTAAATGCTTCAGCAGCTCCAGGTGCATGATTTTTATCTGGATGCAATACTAAGGCTAATTTTTTATATGCTTTTTTTATTTCAGTATCAGTAGCATCCTTTTTTATGCTAAGCACATCATAAAAATCTTTGCAGTTGTTAACTCTATAAGTAAAAACAAATGTAATAAAAATCCTTAACAAGTTAATAAAATAATTGAATTTTGATTAAAGTGCCACAGAGTTTATTGACTCTATGATGAGATCTGTTAATAGCATCATATATGATTTTCAGGCTAAATATATAGTACTTATTTTTGTTGCCACATAGGATCTCCGAAACTAGTATATTACATGTTATTATGTTTAATTGTGTTATATTATGGAAATCAAAGAAATTTGTCTGTAAAACAAAGTAAATTTTAGGCAACTTACTGAATTTGAGAAACATAATTTTAACAAATAGTACATAGGGTCAATGTGTCTTGTGACACTTATCCTGTTAAGGAATAAATTATATCATTGAATAAAGGTACCAGAATACATTTTAACCTTTACTAATTATTGTTATGTAATCAGTATAGTTATGCAGAATTAATTAAATAAAATTATATTTTATTACTTTTTGACAGTGTCCAATTGTGCTTTTGTATAAGTTGGCTGATTAGCTCTTTCTCCTCTGGGACTACCTATAAGTAAAATAAATATTAGTCAATGAACAAAAAGAAATTAATTGGGACCTAAATACCTGGAGGCGTATTTTTACGTTTTTTAGCATTTTGTCCATCAGGTTTAACATTTGATGTTGTATGTTTTTTTGAACCTTGAGTTTTTAATTTTTTTAATAGTTCTATACAAAAAAAAAATGCATAAATAATATAAAATATAAGAAACACAGAAGTACTTGCCATCCGCTTCAGAGGTTGGAAAAAGTTTTTTGCTCTTATTTATGAACTTTTCTGCTTTTTCAACATCGCCTTCACCAATATAATATTCAGCGCGATCTAAACAGCGATAAGCTTCATCTTTGTTTACTTCCATGATTAATTGTATTTGTGATTGGTAAGAATTAAAATTTCTATTCAAATATTGGTGGAACTTTTAAAACATGCACATATATTCCTCAGTTAGTAGAATACACGAAGTTAAAACCAAAAATACACCTATGTCATTTTAAATTTAGTAGTAGGTTTAACGTAGTGCCGTCTATAAAGATTATATTTACCAGTGTAAATATAAAAAGTATAGCATGAAAAATGTGCTACAAACACGAGCAACAAACAATTAAGAAATAACAATTTATAAAAATGAAGAATACAACTAATAAAAGAAACAAGAACAAAATTGAAGATATGGAAGTAATGATAGACAGAATTAATCAAGACTCAAAACAGCTGATCGATAGTGAATCTAAGACTACAGTTTATGTATGGTTCCCCAGATCCCCTAGAAACTAGACCCCCATTAGTTTGGTTATATAATACCGGGATCTAATTGACGGGGGATCTAGAGGACCGTGGGGAACTAGTTAACACCTAAATTGGGATTTAAATTACTCATTCATATAATATGTATATTTTAGATTACCAGATGCCTCAATAAAGCGTCAAAGTTAAATACATCATGCCACTATTTATTTTCATTCGACACAAAATAAATTTCTTGATTGCCGACGTTTAAAACACTGTCCTCTACTTATATTATGTTTACTGCAAACTCATGAAATGCTGTTGATCGTTATTACTTATTAGCAGGCGTATATTCAAATTTGCTCGAGGGGGGGGTAAAAAAATAACCAACACTAAAACCTTCTCTTTAAAACTACCCATTTTCATAACAATCAAACATATTACACGTATAAATATTAATACATAACTCATGACAGTTAAATACTATTTAATATGCACATAGTATGTACAGAATATTATATATATTATATTATTAATTATTTATAATAAAAATTCTAGTCTCCTTTTTTTATTGGATAGTTCAACCAGCACTTCATAGTTCATCAGGAGTAATTGAATCGTTTTTGTTGATCGAGAGCATAGCTAGACCATTAAGTCTTCCCTATTAAAATTAATTACAACATTAAATTAAACTATTATTTAAATTAAACATACCTCATTAATGAATTTGTCTATGTATGAAATAAATACTGATACTTGAATAATTGATACAATTGTATATTTCTGGATCGTCTTTTTAATATTCTTAGCATGTTTATCGCCAGTGGCGTAACTGGGAAAAAATCTAGGGGGGGCAATGTATAATGAATGTAATATATTTATTATTATCAAAACCCTGACACCCCTCCCCGTCAGTTAAAATATATACCTTTAGCTTTCAAAAAATTGTCAGGGGGGGCAAGTGCCCCCTCTTTCCCCCCCCATAATTACGCCACTGTTTATCGCAATGTCAATTTTCTCAGCCAGTGATTTTACACGTTCAAAAATGTCTCCAAATTCTTTTTCAGCATTCAATCTTATGTAGTTATGTCTTTAAGTTCTTGTTTTGTGTTTTGTGCCAATGACATAGCTTCTTTGCAAATACTTTATTCAAAACAAACAAACAAATAATAAATTCTGAATTTAACTTAGAGATTCTAAGTCGTCTTGCTTTTTTCAGATGTATCATTGTCATTCCATTCAGAAATATCTTTCAAAGCTTCTTACAACATACGAAAATTAAGATTTAACTTCTGAAAAATGATTTGGATTCCTTAATATGTCTACTTGAGATCGGTCAGACCACTTTTTAAAATTTAAATTTTCAATAAGGTATAATCAACACTTAAATTATCCTAATTTTTTTAATAATCTAACTAAATTTAAAGAAGTTAGAGATCTAAATTTTAAAAAGTGGTCTGATCGTTCTCAAGTAGATAGGTATAAGGAATTCAAATCATTTTTCAGAAGTTAAATCGCATCATTAGATCCATCTGTACCGACTGTACCTATATTTGACAAAAGATTGGTATATTTTGGTTGAAATAACAGACGTTTGCATTGCAATGGTCATTTACAATAGTGCTATAAAAATAGAATCCATTTCACCCTATTATTGTCGTTCACGCGAAATTCAACGGTTATAACGTCATCGGTTTTTTCTCCGTTGTTCGATCGAGTCGGTCAAAATAATGACAATATTAATATGTATTTATGTCCGCAAGCAACTAACTGACTGTGTACGATCAAAATTTGATGACATTTATTTATTAATGTATATTTTGATTGATATACGGCTCCCATAATTTCGTTATAAAATTTTTTTTCGTTGTTGGTAGTCTAGTGTATACTCATTACTCAATAGTCATATTATTATGAGTTATGACGTATGTTTGTGTATACTGTATACACGGATGATTAATAATAAGATTCATCAATAATATCACAATTTTTTTTTTAGTACTGGGGGGTTTGAACGGTATGTACGTCACTGCTTATTAGTTGTTATGGCTTGATGTCACATGCATTTAACTCTTCAATGTTGACTGTTATTTCTTAATTCTGATCAAGACATGTCCGGAATTCAGAATATGGACTAGCGTTTAGATTACGAATTAGTAATTAATACTTAGATAGGTACACGACATTGGACAACTTACACTTTACAGACACAGTCAATCAGAACGGGGGCATTCTGAATTGATTTAAAGAACCAATTTACATGATGAAATACGAATCCATAGACTACATATATTACGGTGTACATAGTATAATTAATAAATCTATAATCAAGTGCTATAAGACCGTAATCTTTGCTTATAAATTATAATATTATAAAAGAAAAAATAGAAGAAATAAATGGAAAATATTTGAGTTAATTTCTACAAATTTACACCTCTACACCCTACAGTCCATGACAAAATACATGTATTTTGTCATGCCATGGCCTATAGAATATTAGAATAGAATCCCAATTCACATTTTCAGTTTTCACCATAATAAACGAATACAAGTAGAATTTGAATAAATCGACAGCCGACAGGACAGGTATCAGCCATCAGGATCAGCTGTAGCTTTCAGTGATAATTTGATATTTTCAATTTCCTTATCAATTTTGAACAATACAAGACATTATGCTCATGGAGGTATATTATATTGTAAAGATATTAATATACTCATATATTATATTTATATATATTTAGACGTGATTATAATATTATCACAAAAAAATAGAATAGAAACTCATTGGAATAAAATTATTTTTGGTTTTTTTTTTAAAAATATAAAATTTATTCAATTTAAAATTTTTAATGATTTAATATTAATAAAAATAAGTACTCTAAAGACTTCTCGTTTAGAGAATGTTGCCGGGCATTGGTGTTTTTGGAACAGGTAACTTATATTAACATAAAATTGTATTTAATATACATTTTTAATTAACAACATTTAGTTTAAAATTGAAACTTTGAATAATAATAATATTGTTTTATTTTTCAATTGATAGTTTTATTTTAAGGTTAACTGCTTATTTTTTAATAAAATTCATCATTTTTTATACGTTCGTAAATCTTAATATATAAACATTATAAACTATATTAAAAGAAAAACTTTAAAGATTATCAGACTTTTAGTTCTGAAAATATACAAACCATCTAAAGAATATAATTAATAAGTTAACAAATAACAAATATTCTATCTGTAATTCATGCATTTATTATTTCAACAGGTAAAGTTATTGAAATAATCGTACCCTTTTTGCGTGATAAGGGTTTCAAAGTAGAAGCACTATGGGGACGCACTATGAATGAAGCTGAAGAAGCTGCAAAACGTCTTCAAATACCTTTTTGGACCAACAAAATTGATAATGTACTCCTAAGAAAAGATGTAGATCTCATTTTCATTGTATGCTCTCCAAACCTTCATGCACAAATAGCTGTCAAAGCATTGGGTATTGGGAAACATGTTTTGTGTGATAAACCAGCTGGTTTATGTCAGAGTGAAGCTATTAAAATGGTACATGCTGCTCAATATTATCCTTCACTTATATCAGTTGTCAACCATAGCTTGAGATTCTTACCAGCATTTGTACAAATGAAAAAACAAATTGTTGAAAATAAAATTGGAAATGTGTTTTTATGCGATGTCAAAGTACAAATGGGTCGTTTGTATGGAGATAATTTTAACTGGTTATGTGATAAAACAATGGGCGGTGGGGTCTTAACTTTAGTTGGAAGTCATGTTATAGACTTGGTAACATATTTAACTGATCAAAAAGCTATCCGCGTTCATGGTATTGTTAAAACATTCAATAAAGATTTTAAGTGTACTACAGGTGTAAGGCAAGTTACTAGTCCAGACTTTTGTACTTTTCAAATGGAAATGGCAGACAGGTCTTTAGTTACTGTTACATTAAATAATCACCTTGCTGGAACTTATGTACAAGAAGTGCTTATGTGTGGCACTGAAGGTAATTTAATTGTCAAAGGTGGAGATTTATATAAGGATAAAGACGAAGTATTGTATTTAGATGTGGAAGACTTGCAAAAGTCAGATGCAATAAATGTGGTTTCCGCAGATATCATGCCTAGACCTTGTATGAAAGGTTTGTTAAAAATGATTAGTGCTTTACGAGAAGCATTTTTGCCAGTTGAAGATAAAAGAGGCTGGGTAAAAGAACCCGTTTCATCTGCAGCCACTTTTGAAGACAGCTTGTATGTTCAAGCAGTGATAGATGCAATACGGTCTTCTAGTAGAAACAAAGAATGGGTAAAAGTTGAAGTAATAACAGAAGAACCAGATCCTAATCCTTTACTGAGTGCTGCTGTAAGAAAAAGTGGCATGTCCATGTAATTTATAAAAATATAAACATATAATTTGATTTCTTTATTGGCATTTTTACTTAAAAAACATATTTTTATTGTATACGTTTTATAACAAAATATAACTAATCTTTTTAACAAGATCTCATTTTTATTATAACATTTTATAAGTAATATTTTTAAAATTGTACAAATAAAAAAATAGAAGTAATTATTCAATTATTGGTCCATTTAATAAATTATAATTAAATGTGTTTACTTTACTGCAGGAGTAGGATTTGATTGAATTTCGGATATGTAACTGAAACAAAAAGTGAAATTAAGATACAATTTAATCTTTATAATATTCAGTATAGAACTGTAGTCACAGTAATCCAACTTCTTCATCTTTCATTGTTAAGATTGAAAAACTTCTTAAGACATTGGTTTTAAATGTTAAATTTACCAAAAATGGCTATAACTTTGTTAAAACTAGTACATATTATAATTATTTTTAATTATTTTATTCCTTCTATTTATAATAATTTCTGAAGATTTAAAATAATTCTCATTCTAAGGCACAATCTATGTTTAACATTTAATCTAAAATAGTGATTCATATGATTGTAAAGCTACTTTGGTCATAAAATATTTTTTATTAGCTTACCAATAAGGCTAAAGTTAATCAATAAGGTATTTTAATTGTCAGTGATTTTTGGTGTTTATTAAAGTAAGTAATTTGTAGATTTTTTAAAATTAATTTATTACTATATATGATATTTGTAATTTATCTAGGTTTAGTATGAATTTTAATTATAAAGACATTAAACAATATTAATAGGTATTGTATTTAATGAAAAATGTCATACTTGGTCATTTCTTTAATCTGTTTATCAATTTCTTCCTCGATCTCTTCCAATTCTTTTTCACAGCTCATCAAAGCATTATACTTCTTATCTAATGCCGTTATTGTTTGTTCTAATTCATCCACATTATCGACGAGCTTTTGAGCTGTTTCTTGTGTATCATTTTTAATAACTTCAGTCCCAATAGATTCTAATAAGACCTTAGCATCATCTATGAAAGTATTTCAATATTTTGATTTTGATATTAAGGTATATTCTACTATTTTAGTTATATCTTACCTGTCAACAGTGGAGCCTCTGTTTCATCTATTGTTTTTAAATCTTCTTCGATCTCTTCTTCAACTGGCACTATAGGACATTGTGGTATAGGAGGTTTTTTATTACTCATCATATTTATTTTGTTTAAGATTCAATCTTGACGAAATAAAAATATATTATTTATCACGAAAGCACTTACGACACGTACGTTTTGCGCCTTGAATGGCATTAATGTACTATGTAGTCAATATTGTAAACTGACATTTGATATTATCGTATTTCGTAATTCGTAATAAAAATTAAATATATTTAATTGATAGTATAAAATTATCGATCACAACTTTACTCTTGAATCAGTTGAATTCATACCGAATTCAATAATACAAATACATACGAATAGATAGTGTTATCTACAAACCTAAATAATTTTACCACAGAAACGGCGTATATTGTATATAGCCCATTAGTCCGATATGTGTACTATCATGACAAAACATTAAAATTAAAAATATTAAAATATTTTTTCACGTGTACTATTTATTATATTTTACTACTATAGACGTACAGACATTATGTATTTTTTTCACATAGGTAGTTGACATTTAAAAAATATCAGTCTACGGTCTATGTTTTTCCGATACCCTCGTATACTACAGTCTTTGAAGAATCTTTGAATTTTGACTCATTTTCAGCCATAAAAATAGGCATGAGAAATTTTTAATTTTTTTAATTGTTATCGATAAAAAATGTTCACCAGGTCAAAAGACTTAGAAATTTAATGCAAGATTCCTTAAAACTTATTAGAATAGTTAATAAAAAAAAACCTTAAACATACATAAATTGTATGCACAAGTTGTTAAAAAAGTATTTGAAGTTCAAATTTTGACAAAATCACTGACATTTTTATTATCTTAAAATAAATTTATTTAAATAAGGCGACAGACCATCTCCATTCAGAATCATTTTTCATATACAATGATACATTCTGAATTCAACTTTAACTCATCTGTTACAGTGATCTATTCGACGACTACTGTACTGCAGAATTACTCATTGAGGAGTGAATAGTAAGTTACTGTAATGTGTGTTGAGTTTGAACTCAATTATGAATCATTGCATACGATTCTGAACCTATAGTACTATATGAATATATTTTATATTCATAATATATATTGCTTTTAAAGTAATTTGTTTTACTATAATAATACAACAAATCAAGTTAATTTTGCTGAAAACATTGCATTTGAAAATATTATTATGTGTATAAAATATAATTATATACACTATAAATACCTGTGAATAAAATTTTTAAATTATATCAAAATAACTAGTCATTATCTTCATTTAAACATCAAATTTGAACTTAAAATGTTTATAAAGATAAACTTCATTCATATGTTAAAACCTTTAACTGAGTAAAAATTGTTTTTACTGACATTTATATACATGTATCTCACAAGTATTCAAGATATTTTAAAAATTTTACCATTTATAGAATTTTATACATTAAATGAAAATTTCAAATATCTACCATTTTCATTTTTAAATTATAAGAAAATGAGAAAATTATTTATGGATCACACTATTTTTTATTTCCAAAAATAAACCATAAAAGATAATGGAGTTTATTAGATTGAAAAATAATAACTTACAAAGCATGGCTGAATGTATTATTAATTAAATAATTTATTTAAAAATATGTAATGCAAAAATGTATAAATTATTTTTTGATGCAAGTCAATTTATATATTATACATAATAATAAATATATATTATATATTTGATATTTTTTACATTTTAAATTTATTATAAAATAAACATTGATAGAAGGCCAATTCAAGTTATGTTGAATTTTTAGTCTAATTAATGGCTGATTCAAGCCGTGTCGAATCAGCAGTCATGATCATACTTTGTTTACTAAACAAGTCAATAGTCAGACTAGATAGTAAAACTGGTATTGAGCGTTGTTGACCAAGATGTAAGGCAATCATTTCTTCAATAGTTTTTGAAAAAGGAGTTTCTAATAAATGCATTGAACCTTCATTTAACTGAAAAAAAAATATCAGTTAATTATGGTTCACAGTGTGCCATTAAATATGTATATATTATTACCAAGTATTACATTAAGTTCTACTTATATTTTCCTATTTTAAAAAACATACTCCAGTTAATAAGTAATAATTTTATTTCAGTGCAGTCCAACAATTTCTCCAACAACCCAGAGCTACTTTTTACACCATTAATTAAGCATATGTACTCTTTTTAACCATATTATTTCAAAAACTTAACTCTCTCACCGCTAATTTTTCCAGTTTCGCATATAGTGTCAAAAAAACCTCCCATATCAGTGATAAATCCAATACTAATGACAGATATTTCCTTAACGACAATAAATCCCTTACTTATGTCGAATCGAATCATAAACATAATTGATCAAAAGTTCCATACAACAATATTTTTTTGCTACAAACCTTCACATCTGACTTTTACAAAGCTATTGATTAAAAGCCTTTAAGAAACCGCCAGAAAGCCCTATTTCACTTCAATATCAGATAAAAGAAGATAAGATACCGAATAATCATTAATTTAACATGGATGTTATAATAGTAAAAAACTAGTAAGGTTAAGAGTTTTTTTCTATAAAAAAATACTTTATTAAATTACTATTAGAAACAAATAAAAGACAATCAAAACATAATTGCATTGAATAATAAGCGCATAGACAACAGTCATAGAAAAAATAATTCTAAAAGGCTCCCAAAAAATGAACATGTTAACCATACTTTTATAGAATGCCAACAGAATCACCAATAAACAAAAACATTACATCTTTTCTAAATTTTAATAATAAGAGTCTAAATTATCTAACATTCTAATTTATTTGTCTTCAGCCAGTTACTAAATACTTCAATCTGTTACTTACAACTTATTACACAAATACCTAAAAATAAAAACCATAAAATACAACCCCCTCTTTAATGAACGTCATAATTGGTTATAAAATACAATATCAACATAATAGAATATCTCCCAACTTCATACAAATATTCTACTAAGTAACCCAAATTGATGTTTAGAACATACATGACTAAGAAAGCTATTCAGTGTTTAATAAACAAAATAAAACCACATGATCACAACTCTTATACTATATTTAGCATAAAAACAGCATGGTTTGTGCATCAGCAATTGAGCTCTGAACGTTTACTGACCCCTTGTTAGCCGATTCAATAATGATAATTTATGATACACGGTCACAACAGGTAGCTGTTCAAGTGGGGGCTAACATGTTAGAAAAGTGAGGTGGCAGCCATAGTAGGGAAAGATATGTGAACTAGAATGTATTTTTGTCAACCACTGAGTTTGTTCTTACTCTTAATAAAGAAAATAATTTATGTTTAGATTAGGTCAGCAAGTCATATGTGTCTCTTTTTTACACCTTTCATGTTAAATTTTAGAAGTATAGTGGTCGCCGCTTATTGAACTCACGGTTAATTGACTCATTCGTCTATTATACTCAAAACGGCTGGTCCCGATTCACACATATAATAACACACAGCAAAAAATTTGTCTATTCAACTCACACACCGGTTAATAGGGTCATTTGACAATTAGATAAATAAATAAAATATGTATGTACATACATTGAACAAACGTGTTATAAATAAGTCGGTACAAAACTAAACAAACGCTAGAAGCGCTTCAAATTTTACGTAGAGGGATTCAGCAAAGAGGCGATTTTGATGTATTCGAGCAACATAAATCTTATGAAGTTGGCTGAAGAAGGGAAAATCCAATCAAGGTTATATTGATTTTTATCAAAAAATTTATTTATTTTATTATTTTATTTTTAATTGCGTATAGCTAGATTTTTATTTTTATACATACCTTGAATCTCAATACATATTTTTAAGTAAATACGATTTTAAATTTAAGCACTTTTAAAATTTTTTTGAGCCATTCGCCTTATTGACTCATTTGGTAAATCGACTCAAATTGTCGGGTCCCAAAGTGAGTCTAATAAACGGTGACTACTGTAACATTAAATTTACTCATTTTCTTATTGTACACAAAGAAGTAAGTACCTATAGATTGCAAATAAATAATTTCAAACAAAAAATAAAAATAAATACTTGGAACATTAAGTTGTCTTCCTCGTGAAAAGCAAATTGACTTGTCAGTCTATACATATTATTCTGAAGTCCATCAACCTTAAAACCTAACAATGTGTAAACAGACTCTCTAAATTCTTGACTACTCTTTTTAAAAACTTCACGTAGCCTTTGATTTTGAATTTCTTGAGATTTCAATTTTTCTTTAAGTCCTAAAGTGTAATAAATGTCATGTACTATAAGTTATTTTAATTGAAAAAATATACTAACCTTCTAATTCCTGGGATGCATTTGTTTCAACTCTATTATCAACCACTTGTGTAAGATTCATAGAAATACCTTCATTCATAGCTTTAATACGTTCCTTCAATTTTTCTATTTCTTGTCTAGCTTTTGCCAATTCATTTTGATAATGATTGAATCCTTCAGATGCGGGATTCATTCTATAAAAATTATTAAAAAGTTAGATAATTGTTGAAACTTGATATGCGATGAATGATCTGTTACATACTTGAAGTGTAACACTTTAGTTTCTTTTAAATTAAAATCTCCTTTCAAAGCTCTATGATCTATTTGATCATTTAAATCAATACATTTGTTTTCCAATTGTTTACATTTATTAATAAGTTCATCTTTTTCTTTTAAAAGAGTATTTTTTTCTTCAATCCAACGTTTACTACTATCAGTAGGAACATACATTGATGGATCTGTCTCAATTTGATTCATACGCGATTTGTAACCATTTATAGCTTTATCTAATGCTTCCATCTTTGTATCTTCGCCATTTATATTACCTATGACAGTTACTTCTTTTTGGAATGAATCTAAAAGTTCTCTTAAATCATTACGTTCCTAAAATATTGATTTATTAATTAAATATAATATATACTATAGTAGTCTATAAAATGTATTATATACCCATGTAATAATGAAGATTTGTTTCTTTAACCGTTTAATGATTAATTCATTTTTGTTATTATTATTTGTTCCAATAACTATTTGTTCTTTTGCTTTAAGCAACTCAACTTCCATTTGTTTAAGTTTTAATTCCAATCGAGCAATACTAGAAAAATATTATTAATTATTTATACAGCCAATTATAAGAAAATATATAATAATTCTTTTCTAATAGTAAAAGATAATAATTAAAAAAATTAATTATTTTAAAAATATTTCACCTGGTTTGTAATTCTCCTTTTTCATTGACAAGAAATAAATCTTTTTTTTTTAGATTGTCAACATAGTAACGCAAATATTCTGGATAACACTGTGTTTCAGTAACATTTTCACAGACTTCTCGGCAAACATCTATCCATGCTTTTAAACGATCTTCACTAACTGCTAGATTTGATCTTAATTGCATTGCTTCTTTTTCGATTATTTCATGTTTGTTTAATTTACTTTCAAGGGTAGCAACTTTATTTTCTAAAATTTCTGTTTGCTTAACATCATTTCTAAGAAAATAAAAAAATTAATATTATAATTTTATAACTGATTTATTCACAATAGAAAATAGTTAAAAAAGTAAATCAGCACCTGTAAATAGCTACTTCTTCTCTTAATGAAACAAGTTCGTTTTCCATAGAATTAAACCGTTTTAATTTTTCTCTTTGAGCATTAACTACCATAGCATTTTCTTGTAATGAAGCTAATTCGTTTTCCAAACACTAAAAATAAAATTAATTAGTCTTATTAGTTTTAAAAAAGCATATATACTAAACCGGGGTTAAAAAAAAATAAAATAAGCTAATTCATAAGTTCTAAAATAAGATATAGTTACAAATTTCAAACTAAAATGTAAAAATATACCAAGAAATAAAGAACCATCTAAATTGTACCAATTATTTATATTCTTCTATAATAAATTATTTTAATTACTTTAATTCTTTGGTTAGCAGCGTTCATTTTGACTTGATCATTTTCCAATGTATTAATTTCAATTTGTTTTTTCCTTAAATTGCTGGTTAATTCTTCAATGTATTTTTCATTTGACCTAAGAGTTTTTTTCAGTTCACTTAATTCATAATCAGTACAATTTCTTGACACACTTTCATTTTGGTATTTTGTGAGCTCTGAAGTCACCTATAAATATTATTTATTTAAATTTTAATTTAAATAATAAGCATTATTAAGATTTCATAGAATTACTTAAAATTACTATAAATATGTAGAAAATGGGCATATGTAACGTGACCATACGTTTCGTTTTCTAGCTTTGTATCCTACTGTCTCCAAAGAACCCAAAAATGTCCACTATACACTAATATACATATAAATTTTATACTGTAAACCACTCAAAGGCAATAGTCTATAGTCCAGAGATAAAAATGATACAAAAATAAGTACAAAATTGAAGTCATTAATTCGAATTTATGGATTTAAAATATATTAAAAACTAGCCAATTAATTTAATCTATTACAACATTTGTCTATGTTTTTCTTTTGTTATTTTTATATAATAAATTAATGTTTTTTTTTCTAATAAAAACACTATGTTATACTATATTTCTATAAATGTCATTTTACGCAAAAAATATTTTGGTTTTCCTATTAAAATTTAGAAGTGTCCCGCTTTGAGTAATAAAATTATGGTCACGTTAGGCATATGTCAAGTTTACAACATAATTTAAACATTTGAGGTTTTTTTTTTAATAAAATTTATTTTATAATTAACAAATCATAGGCACTCTTTGGATAAAACAATTTTAATTTTTTAAATTAAAATTTTGTTTATGATTCACAGTATTTACTAATTACACACACATACATTATTCTTAAGAAGACTTTTTATCCGCATGTGTTGTCTCTGTCTTAATAATGTATAATATGGCTAATTCACAATCAGCAAAATCTATTTTATGTTATTAGCTGTAATATTAGAGTGAATTACCCAATATATTATCAAACTCAAAAGTAATAATATTATCTAGGAAATTACTTAAGATTTAATTGATGTTTTAGTTTTAAAGTAAGTATCGAGAATTTAAAGTTTTAATATTTTACATAGCTATAACTCAATTTAATATTAAAATATCAATAAAAGTGTATTTGATGCCCTAGTTGAATAATAAATAAATGTACTCTACTATTAAAGCAAAGAGCATAAAATGGATTTTTCTGAACTCAAATTTGGAAAGGTGTACATTAGTAAGACAAAGTATATTAAAACGTGGATACAATGTCTTCTTAATGTATCATCTATGAATCATAGATATGAATAATGTAGAAAAAAAACTGAATAGTTTAATTAATTTCCTGATCAAGTTATAGACCATAAAATAACTTTCAGAGACCAGAGAAGATTAATGTGAGTAGCAAATACTTGTTAAACTATATACTTAAGTCATAAAAATCATAAGCAAAATTAAAGTAATGTTCGAACTTTTTTTGTGTGATAACTGAAATTAAATTATTTCCCTAGTTCTTATTGTCATTTATAAGTTATAATGAAATAAATATGGTTTTAAAAAACCAATGGGGTTAAATAGATTTCAAACAAAAAAATGTATAAAATTATTAAGTTGAAATATTTACACTGGTAAGTTTATCTTCAAGTTCCTTGTTTTCTTTTTCAAGATTTGATGTCCAACGCCTGTTTTCTTCCACTAATGATTCAAGTTTTTTCATTAAACTATCATTTTCTTCTTTTAAATTTGATTTTTCATATCGGATTTCTTTAAGCCTGTTATCTAACTGATCAATCTAAAATCATTAGAACAAAATGATAAAATATATATTAGTGTTAATTTAAAAATTCCAAACCATTAATTTTGATTTATTGATATTATGTTCTAAAGCAGATTTTTCTTTATCAAACAAAATGTCTGATTCTTTTTTAAGGTTGAAAAGTGTCTTATTTCTTTCCTGGAGAGAGGCAATTTCTGCACGAGCATTAACTAACTCTTGTTTAATACGACGAGATTCCCACGGTGAAGTTACAGGTGCTGAAAACACAAAATTTATATTTATAATAATATTAAGTTTATAATATTTTTATACTTAATCATACTGAGCATAGATTCTTGTAAATCAGGACTACAAGACCGTCGTCGTTTGTTTGATAATAACAATGAATCATTTGCAGAAATCATGCTGGTATCATAATGCATCCTTAATGGTTTAGTCCGATTATTTGATCGTAAATCGTCCAATATTTTAATAACAAATGTTTGATCATTATCTTTAGATTTATTCATGATGATTATGATTTAGAATTTAAAACTGCTGGTTTAATTTAATACAAAACTATTTAAGTTCATAAAATTAAAAGTACTTTATTAATTTTTTTTATTAAAAACCCATAATGTATTATAAATAATAATAATAATTAACAAAACGAAATACAGGAATAATAAAATAAAAAACCAATAAACATTTAATAAACGTCAAATAACATTATAACTCGATGATTTATCTTTAAACAATCAACAAAATATGTAATCGAGAAATGACTCCAGTGACCAGTAACGGCACTAACGGCAGTAGCTATCTAGCGTCTGCTGTCTAGACTCTAGATTACTGAAGATTATCTAATTCACATTAGGCAATAACAAATTCTACAAAACACAACATTTATAATTTTGTATGGTAATGTTATACTTCAACTATATGACATTACATCGAATATACAAATGTACAACAAGTTGACACACAAATCATATTGAATTTTATATTCATTCGTCAAGTATATTGCAGTTTAATCTAAATTTCTAGAAATAATTTAAATTTAAATTATATTAAAATAGTTTACCAACAAAAAGTCAGAGAAAAAAAAATTAAAATTGAATTGAATTAATTGGTACACAACTCAAATGGGCAAAATGAACATACCTCTTTTCAAAGAAGTTATAAGTCTTTACTGCTTAATACAAAAGTATTAAAATTTAAGGTTATGGTTTTTAGTTGGCTTTAAATAATAACCATTATTTTTAAATTAATATTGAATATTGATAGTTAATTATTTGTTAATAGTTATTAATTTTTATAATTTCTAAGTTGATTAACGTTAATGGACTGTTTTTGATTGTGACATTGTGTTTTAAAATTGAATCGTTTTTATACCCTAAAATGCACATTAAACATGTATGTATTGAATTTGAAATATACGTATTATCATGTCAAGTTTATATAACGTTTTCCGATAATGTACCTATTGATTATGACATAGAAATTGATGTGAAATCAATTAGTATAACATTAGCAGAAAAAGACACATATATTTTAAAAATTAATGAGTATACATTTGAAGAAGATGAAGTAAGAGATATCAAAGTTTATGGCAATAAATTACTGTTTCGAGCGCAGTTGAATAGTTGCCCCAAAACTGAATCGTCTTGCTTTTCATTCACACCTGAGTACATGCCTAAATTGAAAAGTGCTGAAGAAGTCTTCATTACATGTTGCTCGTGTCAAAACTTAATTGACAGAAAATCATTTAATTTTCGCAGAGTCTTACCAGTAGAGTTGTATGAAGTTGATCATATGTTTTGTCACGGAGGAACAGATAATTTAGTTTTTCATCCACAAGAAGATGACTGTTACTATGACAAAGTATCAATCTATATTAGAAATAAACATTGGACATCATCCAATTCCGTCAAATGTAAAAATTGTAATTTGTGTTTAGGTGTATGTGTAGAATACGGCTTAAGGTTGTGGTTAGACTCGGTCAATTTTAAATTTGGAGATAATGATGAACAAAAGTACGCCCCACCATATGACTGTTTTGCTATTTTAGTAGATGATATAGTTAAAACAATGCTCGGACCAATTTCACACGTTATAATGAAATTCAAGGACTCTGAAAATGTCTATCATTATTTATTGATGAAAGTCATTAAAAAAAATGAATTTGCTATTGCTTTAAATCCTAATTGTAATAAGGTTCTTACACTTAATAGAAAAAATTGCTCAAGTATTATTTGGCATACGTCTTCTGAATTTGTAGAAAAATGGAGGAATGATTACTTTGTTACAGAAATACAAATATCAGAAAGAATGTATCAAAGTGCAATTAAATACTTAACTGAAATTAACAAACAGTTTCTTGTTGGAAATTGTTCAACTGGAATTGAGAAATCGCGGAAATCTTATTTATTCACAGATTTAGTTGAATAATTTCAACATGGATCTACATAGAGTATTGTAGAACTATTTAACTAATTACCTATATATTCATTACAATATGATGGTTTTATAATTTTTATGTTAATTTTATTGTTTAAATGTCCATTTTTATTAAGATATTTTGTACTAAAACATTCCATTTTTAATCTATCATTGTTATGTTTAATATATAATGATAATATAATATTATGGACTTGATACCTATATTTGTAATTAATATAATATATTTATATTGTAATAAATGGAAATAACTATTATTCTTTTAATTTTCTATCCAAGTTTAATTATAAAAAACTCAGTAAGATACTAAAACCACAACATTTTTGAAAGGAACATGTAAACACTAAATTGTTTACAATGTTTGTTTTAATATTACAAACATTTTTTTAATTAATATGTAGTCAAAAAGTTATTAATTATGTTTAATAAATTGGAAGTGTTGATTATAAACATATTTATCTACTAATAATTAATATGCATTGAATAGTATTAATAGCTTTAACATTTTTTTTTCAAATACTTGTTATAATAATTTTAATTTACAATTTTATCAGTAATTCATATTCTTGTATCTCCACAGTGTCACAGCCTACAAAAAGTTAACTCAGTTTATTTGTTATTCTATATGACATTACTAAAGTTTTATGATAATAATTATTATACGTATCTGTGTTTGAATTTTGAATACTATATTTTAATTCATTATCGTGGTTTAATCTATAACATAATGTTAAACCATAGACATAATAATATAGTTCTTTATATGTCTATGTGTTAAATTATTACCACATCATAAATATTCTGTGTTATTACTCTATGCAAGGTGGATATATATCCACCTTGACTTTATGGTTAAACAGCATAAGTTCAATTTTAGGGGGGCTAAGCCCCCTCAAAATCAACCATAACCCCCCAAAATTGTTTGTAAACATCCCCTTCCACCTTACATATCTCAGGAAGCATACACACAGTACATACATATAAATTATAATAGCCCCCCAAATTTAAAACTCAAATTGCGCCTATGTTAAAGAGTAGTTGTTAATATAACTACTGATAAATTATAACAAATAATGCACATTTTACTATACCTATAGTAAAATATAGTAGTTAACCTTAACGTAATAATTAAAAATAAATCTGTTCTTGAGTTATAATACTCAACAATTTCTAAAAAGAATGGTAAAATATAATATTTATAAACTTTACATCAACATTAAGTATTTATCTTAGCCTTTTGAATTAATGTATATATGTATGTAATAGTAAAATAATAACTTACCTACTTGACTTGTAGTTTACATAATAATTAAAAAGAAACCACTTGAGTCTTAATAATAAAAATTATAAAACAAATAATATTATAAAATGTCTAAAATGAATGAAAACATTGCTTAATTTAATCATCTTCATTAATGACACTGTTATACGAATTAAGTTACCTAAAAAATGCATTGCTGGTTTTTGGGGTAAAACTAAAAGTTGTTATTTTAGATAGGTAATTAAAATTACTATTTTTTTATTTGTGTTGGTCGTCACAAATATATGTAATCCCATAACAGTTTACCCGCATAGCATTAATAATTAGGTATCTTGTATGACACAAGTTATATTTTATGATTTTAAAAATAGGACCAACCTGAGAATAAACACCAGAGAGAAGACTATCCCCTAGACAAAACTAAATTAGATTTGTTATTTAATTTATGTTAAATTGTTTTATTTTACTTTAAATTATTTAAAAATGTATTTCTTAGGTCGTTTTGTAAGGAAGTTTCTTCATACCATGGCAGCCAGGTTTAGTGATCAACCAACACATTTACAAATTTACAATACGCTTAGAATAAACAATTCCTAAAATTAATATCTTTTCTGTATCCGTCCAAGCCATGTTTGGAGGATTTTGCTGGATTAGTATTAGGTCTAGCCCTAAAAAATTGAAACAAAATATTTAAAGTAGGAATATTTTAGTGTTTATTTAATCTATATCCTATGTTATGGCCTATGTGTACGGGTGGCGCATCGACATAGGCGTGCGCAGTCCTCTTTTTCAGGGTATGCAAAGGCCACTGGGGCCCCTATAATTATTTTTCTTGCGCAAAAAAAGTTTTTTTCTAGAGTTCGTCCCTTAAAGAGCTACAGGGTATGTAGCTGCAACCCCCCTGCGAACGCCTATAGTTGGCGGCCGCATCAATATTTTCGTTTTATACTATTATGCTCACAAACTGACGGAGGAAATTTTCGAAACGAGTAACGACCGCTGCGGAACGTAATTTTTCGAATGGCCGGTTCGCTATAGATAAAGAGCACGATTTAAGCTGTGATAAAGAGTGATGATTTAGCATAGTTATAGATAATACACAGACTTCACAGTTGTTTTGTGCTTATATCATAATATTACTATATTATATTATCTATAGCCGTGTTTACTACAGTAAAAAAATGTATTATCTAGGTTGGGTACTAACTAGGTCTATAGATATTTATTATTTACCAATGTGACCGACCGATAATGTAATATGTACCTAAATAAAAAAAAAATAAATACCAGAAGTAAGAATAATAATGTAATGTTAGCTTTCTCAACTCCCAAGTTAAATCAAAAATAAAACTACTTAATAAAAATATTCTATAATATTATCTTTTAATTCATAAATAATTTATTTCGTTATAGCTTCACTTTTTGATCAATATATGAAATTACTGTTAATTTAATTTGACCTCAATAAAAAATTTTCTTAAAAAGAATTAAAATGTTGAGAAGGTATATTTTGTATACTACTAATAAATTCATAAATTGTCGGCATGTTTCCCAATCAATGTTGCAGTCAACAGTTGATGAAAAATCAGGTATGTATTATATTATTTTTTTTTATTATACGTTTAATCTAGTTTTATTGTTCTATTACATTAATCAATCTTTATTTTGTTTTATTATTTTTTGTTATACTATAGATACAACATACCTATTTGTTTTAAATTATTTAAATTTTTTTTATAGGCATAGCTACTGTGACAATGAATAAGCCACCCGTTAATAGTTTAAACCTTGAGTTTTTAGATGAAATTAATACTCAGCTTAATAAATTACAGAAAGATAAAATACGTGGAATGATATTGACATCAGTATGTATATTTTTTTAGGAAAATGTATTTTTAGTCAATTATTTTGTATTAATATTTAATTTCAGGGTTTGCAGAAAGTTTTTTGTGCAGGACTAGACATAACAGAATTTTATAATCCAAATCCTGATAGATTAGCTAAGTTTTGGACTACTTTACAAGACACATGGCTTTCACTTTATATGACTTCATTTCCTACTGTATCTGTCATTAATGTAAAGCAATACATATTTATTGATTAAAATATTGTAATTTATATTTTCAGTAAAAATTTAAATCAATGTACTTAAAAAAAATTTGATCACGTTGAATAGGTAGTATGCTAAGAGACAGTGGCGTAATTGAAAGGTCGCAAAGGGTCTCACTTGCGACCCCAAATATTATCTAGGGATTGCAAAAATACTATTTTACAACCCCTGAAATTTTCATATTTATGGTTTATTGCTAGATAGTAAAAAAAAAAATAATAAAATAAGTAAGTAATTATTTAATTAAGAGGACGTAGTAGCTGCATGTGTTGTCTCTGTCTTACATACTCAGGCATGGCAAATTTTTGTTCATCAGTTTCAATATTGTACTATTAGTTTTGATAAAAGAGTGAACTGACCTATTATAAAATGTAAAGGTAAGATTATTATCCAGGACCCCACTTAGCCTTTTATTTATATTAATATTTTTAAGTAAGATGATCGTTTTAAAATGTCTTGGAAAATATAATCTTACCTTTACGTTTTATAATAGGTCAGTGACAGTTCACCCTTTTATCAAAACTAACAGTGCAATATTGAAACTGGTGAACGAAAATTTGCCATGGCGTGAGTGTCTTAAGACGGAGACAACACATGCGAGTACTACGTCCTCTTAATTAATTATGAAATAAAAAATGTTGAAGAATGAAAAAATTGAGATTAAATATTATCAATACTCCAGCGATGAAAATAATATAATTTATTACAATTTATTAATTTGTATAATTAATTGAAATTTAAGAATGGACATTTTTTTTAACCCCCTCTGAAATTAATTTCTATATATGCCACTGTATATAGATTTATAATGCATTTTATATTAAGACATTGTTTGTTTTTATAATATTGGGGGTGGGGGAAAAGTCCCCATGGGTTTTGAGCATCCTGAGTAATTTTTGCAACCCCTGATATTTTTCCAAATTACGCCACTGCTAAGAGACAAAATTAATACTTATTTTTAGAACTTGGATGTTATTGCACTAAATTGTCTCCTATACAATTTATATATTGTTTTATTAGGAATATATTTTAATTAAAATAATTTTATAAAATTGAAAAATTGAATCCAAATTAAATAATTCTACGAAATTATTTTTAAGTACTTATTTTTCACTTAAACTTACAAATGCAACATCATCTAAGATCTATTAATTTATTATTTATAATAAAAAAAAAAAACAAATAAATTCACTGATTACATCTTGTAACAATTATACAAAGGGCCACAGTCCAGCAGGAGGTTGCTTGTTAGCCATGAGTTGTGATTACAGAGTCATGGTTGGGCCAAATTATTCAATTGGACTTAATGAGACTAAATTAGGAATTGTTGCTCCAAAATGGTAAATTAAGATTCAATAAAATTCAGAACTTAAATTTTTTTTATTTATTATTTTCTAGGTTTCAAGATACTATTGTAGCAGTTATCGGTCAAAGGAAAGCTGAAGTGTCATTAACTACTGGAAAAATGTATACTACTGATGAAGCATTACAAATTGGTTTGATTGATGAAAGTTTGCCAGATGCAGATAGTGCTCTGAAGAAAGGAACACAATTTTTGAATAATTTTCAAAAGATATCTCGTGAGTAATATGTAGTTTGCATTGAAGATAATCAATAAAAATTATAGTCCATAATTTATAAAATTGTATAACCTATTATAAAACCTAAGGTAAGTTTATAATCCAGGAAATCTGAGACTTTTATTGTTTAATTTAATTATTAATTTATACATTTTAAAATGATTATACATTATTTTTAAATTAAAATATCAATAAAGCTTGAAGAATAATTTTACCTTTAAGTTGTATAATAAGACAATTAATTCTAATTTTAAAAATAACAGGAAAATTGATTATCTTAAATGTAAAATTTGCTATGTGTACATATTTTGTAAGACTGTAACAACATAATATGTGAGTGTGGCATCCTCTTAAATAAAATTGTAACTTAAAATTTATTTTTAATTTTTTACAGCTTGGGCTTATAAGATGACTAAAGAAATTAGTCGTCAACCAACTATTCAATGGTTAATTGATAACAAACAAAAAGATCTTGATTTTGTTATTAAATACATGCAATCTCCAGTTGTTCAAAAGAATCTTGAACTTTATTTACAATCTTTAAAAAAATAAGATAAAAATAAAATTACTTTTTTTATTATTTTAAATAAATATATCAATTTTTATGAAATTAATGCAAACCTTATGTTAATGTTATTTTTTAAAAGTATTAAATATAATTTATTGAATACAATTTACCATTTATTGTACCATCCAATTAAAAAAAAAATTATATGTTTTGATTGATAATATTGTTATAAAATTAATTTTTTATTTTATTATTTATGTTAATTAAACATATTATTAAAATATATATTAAAAAGTATTACTTTTGTATCACTCATTAACAGTCGATTACACTATCCAGAGGCGTAGTCAGGATTTTTTTTCGTGGAAGGATGATCAATTTTTGTAAAGTACAATTTAAGATTTTTGTAACAATTTTTATAGACCATTAAAAATTAAAATAATTTTTCTTGATATTTCAGGGGGCTGCAGCCCCCTCAGCCCTCCCCCTGACTACGTCACTGACACTATTTATGATATTCCAATCAGGTCTCTAATTCTATCTAAAACCAAGGATTTTACTGATTCCAAAATTCTTTCCCTAAACTATTTATTGATGAAAACACTTAAAATCCTCTGATTCATTCAACCTATCTTCTGAGTTTAAATTGGATAGTTTGTTAAAAATTCTCTTTTGTTCCATGGCTCATTCTTAATAACCTAACCTACCTTAAAATAGGGACACTAGGGACTAGGGATCTATTTTTTGGCACATTACTTTTAATTCTCTAGCAATTAATAAGTCTCAACACAATTTCCTATAATTTATTGCTTATTTTCTAATGATCCTCCAGGACACTTATGATCCTATATTTCTAGTTTTAAATGTATCCAGTGTTTCTAAACAAGAATACATTAAGATCATTTTTTATTAAACTTTTATCCAACTCAAAGGATTTTCTTACCCTCCATTCACTATTAAATTGTAATGTTCCACTTCGTAACATTAGATTCATTCCCTTTTTTTCCTTATCTAATTGTTTTATGAGAGGATGGCAGTGTTTTATTTGTTTTCTCTATTTTTGATTCATATGTAATATAGTTAAAGCACATAAATGATAAACTAATTTTTATGATTTTTGAGTAAATCATTGATTAAATAAATTAGACAGAATAATATTTTTGGGTTTGCATATTGGTTTTATATTTATCATTTGACTTAAAAAAATAAAAATACATTTTGTAAATTCTTTATTTTAGATAATACTCTTTTTTTGAGACTTACAAAAGAAAAAACAATGATTTTATGTGAATATGTGTATGTTGTGTATGAGGCTGGAAGAGAAACAAACAGTGCGTGTACATCCACTTAAAAGATCCAATCATTAATTATCAATGACATTTTTTCGACTTGAACAACTGTTGTTTTATTGATTCATTTATAATTTTATATTTATTAAACTACTTATTTTTTTTAAATATCAAATGGGACATGTGTTAAATTCTGGATACTAATTACGGTTTTGGCCTGAGTCTATAAGAAAATAATGACATAATTAATTCCTATAAGACGATAGTCGTATAGTAGTGTTTGTATAAGCAGTTACTCTCTTGTCTAAATTTCAAAAGAAAAAAAGGTTAGATTATCTATTAACAGTAAAACTATAGAATATTTCTACCTATTGTGGTATGTTTCAAACATATATCATAAATGTATATTATATGAATTGGTTAAAAACAAGACATTTTCTACTTTATTAAAAGTTATATTTGTTTTATACTATATAAATACAATTAATTTATCATAACTTCATTAAGTTTTAGTAAATATTGTATTATTATAACTTGAATTGTTGCTGGCATGGGTTTATAATGTAATAAATATTACTTTTAATCTGTTAAGAAGCCGTCCTGGTAGCAAAATCGACAGTAAAAACATGCTTTCGTCCTTCTCATTTTCCTCAGCTCTCGTTAGTCGTAGAAACATGATTTATACAAAGATTATGATAATATTGTATACCTAATTATAATTATATTAGTTATTATTGCCTAATTATCTCACATAATAGAGTTGCTATTTATGAATCATGTTGTAGATTATGCTTAATTTAATTGTTGTAATTTGACCTTGATTGTTATTTTCCTAATGAAATATTAATATTATTTTGTCTGAACAACCCAAAACTTTCCTAGAATTAACATAAAGTTTAAAAATAAAAAATAACTTTTAAGTAAAAATTATTGGAAGAGAACATTAATTTGTGAAAGATTGAGATTGACAGAAAAAACATAGGTAATTGAAATTTCATTTAATGAAGGAAAGCAAGGCAAATAATTAACAAGTCATACCGACTCAATTCAGTACAATATGGTCTATAGACCATGATTAAGTCTCAGGTTGAACACATTATTGGGTAGAAGATTATAGCATGTATGTAGGCTGGTGTATTAACCTTGATTGTATTGTAACTAACTTAAATATTTTTATGAACAATTTGGCAGTTACTGGCAATAATCCATTGTTCAAGGTCAGTCTTTTAAATGTTTATGTAACAATATAAATCTAGCTAAAATTAAAATTGGACAGTAGTTTTGTTTCTAAAAGGTTATCAAAAGAACAAACATTATCATAAAATATTGTGCAGCAATAAATTGCATTGTCCTATGTAGGCATGTAGCAATATTTAACCTGAACAATAATTTTTACAGTTACATATAATAAGAATTAAAATACAATAGGTGTTAAATTTACATCTAGATTATTAATTTTGTATAATGATTTAGTATACAACAAAATATTAAAAAGGAAAGTACCTACTAGACAAAAAAAAAATCTAGAACTGCATTTCAGCTTGAATTAGATTTTTTTAAATTTATTTAATTTTGAATTCATATTGGTTATATTATACAATAAATTATATAATATTATACTTAATAGTAAACATGTTCAATTTCATCTAAGAAAAAATATGTTAATTTTAATATTGAGTAACAGAATTACATACAACATTGTATTATTTTTGTTTTGATTTACATAATATAGTAGTTATTATAGTTTAATAAAATAAATGCTGTCAATTCAGCAATAATAACAGTCTTTTTGTGCCTTTTCTTGATACGATAAAAAAAAAAAAAAAAAACAAAAAACAATACAACACAGAAATAATTTAAGACTAATTAATATTAAATTCTACTGTAAAAAAGTGTTTTGAAATATTAAATAGTTTTTGGAATAATAATCCTAGTTAATAATTTTTATGGTTGCAATATTCACTTATTCACATTATTTAAAAAAAATGATGTAAAATACATATTAATATACATAGAAATGTCTCAATACAAAGATAAATAATTAAAGAAAACATTTAACTTTTCAATGTCTTATATCTCTCCTTTTGATTCTTAATATATATTATTATAGGCACGAGGCATCTAAAAGTCTATGAAAGTCTTGCTTCAAATTCAATTTTAATACTACAAATTATTCTGGAAAAAATGTCAAACACTATTTCTGAATATTTTATTCTGAAAATCAATCAGGATATCATAATCATTATAAATACAAACAAAAAATATAAAACAATTTAAAAGTGCATATTAATATAAAAATTAAATATGATATTGTAATACTGAAAAAAATATTTATTAACTAGGATCAAGATTATCACAAAAGTACACTAACAAAAAGAGAGCATAATAATAATAAATTAGACTAGATAGGTATTTAAATAATACTATATAATATTAATACATTTTATAGTTTGTATGTTAAGCCCAGGAACTTAATTTATAAGAATATTTTTTCTCTGTGTAAAATTTTAACTCAATAATCATTTGATTAAAAATAATTGTTTCCTAACTATTATTTTTACTAACATTTAGACAAATATATACTATAAATATTATTGTATATTACTGGACTAGAATGGGAAAAAATAGTTTAAAATTTATATAACTTAAGTAATTTACTACTGGTAACCATAATATTTCTTACCTATGGCTAATTATTACATTTTTTTATATTATGATAATTAAATTAAAATTGTTCATGAATATTTTGAATCAGAAATAATTTAGTAATTTAGTAGTGAAAAATAAAAACAATTTAAAGTTTTAAGTAATTAAGTGATAGAAGAATGCCGCACCCGTTTATATGAGTGTAATATTGAAAATTAAAATTTAGTTTTATTAGTTTTAATATAACTGTGATTTTATCTTTTATCAAATATAAAAGTTACAACATAGTTAGAAGTGTTATTATGATACTTATAGGTAAACCTTAAAAATTTAAAATATTTAAATGTTGTTACTTAAGGCAATTAACTATAATATTGAAACTATTAAAGCTAAACATATATTTTTGAATTTTTTCTTTATACATTGTATTATTAAATATAATACATAACAGTCATTGATTAATTTTAAATATATATAAATTTTTTAAATTCCACATGTAATAAATTATTCTTATTTAAACAAGTGTTAATTATAAAAAGAACTTTCTGAAGATAAAATGTAATCACCCGATGAAAATTATTTCAATGTGTATGTTAGGATGTAATTAGTGTTTTATTATACAGTTTTGCATAGATAAGAGTATAATATTGTAATTAATTAGTCAATCTTACATTTTAAGTCATCTATGATTTAAGTATAAGTGCAAAAAAAAAAATTAGAATAAATAATACAACTACAGATCATAAAAAATAAAAATAAAAGTTATAAATCTTATAACTTTTGTGTTCCTGGACTTGCAAACTGATAAAAATAGGATAGTATATAGGTAAGGTAAAATTGTAAATAATAGTAATAATATTAATAAATAGTTATATAGTGAAATTAATATTACTTGTGAGAATTTGATTTTGTACAATCAAATTGTTTCACCCTATCTGGTATACTAGCTCTTTCAACTGGCACACAATCATAGAGTTCATCTAAACTGTTGATGAAATGTATCTTGTTACCAAATTTTGAGCTTACAAATGGTTTGATCATTAATACAAGTGTTTTTAACCAAAACGTTGGATGAACCAAGTACAAAAACTTCAAATTTTTCCTTAATTTTCTATCAATCATCTTGTAACAACGTTTCAGCCAAGAGAAACCTGGAACACAATCCTTTGAAGTACCCCCTTGTAGATATACCAGAACATAGTCTTCTGTAACTAATTGATCCAATGTTGAAACTACATATGCAAATAGATTATTCATAACATAATTGTAGTCTACACGATCACGATGCGGTAAATAGCATGCACTAAATACAATAATAGCATTGTGTGAACCAGTTGTCATGTAACCACCATGTGATAGTACACATTTATAAGGCTCAATTACTTTCATATCAATCTTACTAACAACACCAGTTACCGTACAAGATCTCCAGTTACGCTCATCTTTGAGTTCTTCTTCAGCTGTTAATTCAGGTATTGATTTAGTTCCAAGGTCCACATTCAAGAATCTGTCAGTATTATCACTGAATTCACTACCAGAACTTGATTCATAATCATAATCATTAGCTTTATTATTGATAGGTATCAATCGACGTCTCCGTGATGGAAGATTAATGGATAATGGATTGTCACGTGTCAAATGAACACTTTGTAGATTATTTGTTAAAAAAGCGCATTCTTCTTCTTGCATTTTAGAATGTTCACAAGAAGCATTACTAAATGACAATGAATGGTTTATGTCTAAATGTGTTTTACTTGTCATTTGAGAATCAACTGCATAGGTATGGCACAGCAAATCTGGTTGAGAAATATCCTCCATATTGTAATTTATTGATTGGCTGCTCTCAATGTCCTTTTCGTTGTCCATAGTGTATGTATTTTACACGACTGAAACCAAACCATTCTTCATTAAATTCCATTTTGTTTTGTTATTATTTTATTTTTATATTTTGCTCCACTGAAAAATTTAATTGAACTCAATTGACAACAGGGATAGACAAATTAATGAAATATGTAACATGATATGATTTATATATACATAATTATCTTTAATGGCAACCTCTTTGTTGCATTTTTAACTAATTTCTAATTTTATAAATAATGTGCATTATGTGTGATACGTTAAATACAAGTGTTGTATTATATTTATCAAGTAAACTAAATGGATTTGGATTTAATACCTTAATATTTTGAATAATTATATCATGTTTATACTAAATAAAAATTGATATTTTATAGTTTGTAACACATTAGCAAACTGAATAAGACCTATAAACCTAAAATATTATAAAAACAAAAATATAATTTAAATGCAAACAACTTTTTAAATTCTTTAATTCTGTATCAAATGAAAATTAATATATATTGTAGGCTAATAATAAATGACTCAATTGTTTGGTTTTTATTTGAGTTTGTAAAATTATTTAAAATAAATAATTTAATCTTTCCATTTATATTTATGTTAAGAATTATGTGTACTAGGGACTGGCTCAGGGTGGTTGTTTTATCATATATTTTTTGTGTCAAATAGTAATTGCTTAATTAATAAACTACTAAATAATCACTGGTTAAAAGGTACCTTTAATTGTTAAATTTGTTTCTTAATAGTTTTACTATATTAAGTTGAAAATACCTCAATTGTACCTAATATATTATGTTTATAATTATTAATATTAAAATTATCAGTATGTATACAAAAACTATTTTAAGTAATTTTAATATGTTTAAACTACTATTGCAAGTATCATTAATTATTAGTAACCAACACTCGTTAAACATAATACTTCAGAGAATAAATATATATTAATTTAACAACAACTTAACTCTAAAATCAAACCCAATATTACCCCCCCCCAAGTTTTAATTTGACCTTTAAACATTTATTTTATTACTTAATATAGATAGCTAACAAAGAAATCAAAATTAAAAAATTAAACTCAATAGTTAATATAATATTTTTATTTATTTATTTATTATGTTCTACATTTTAATACAATTCTTACAAATGTTTCCAATTTATTTTATAATATATTATACAAAAAAATTAATAATAATAATATATAATATATAAATTAGCGGTTTTGTAAATGTTATGGCTGATCAGTAAAACCATAAAATTTAATTTTATAATATAATGATATAACTGTAGGTCTAAATAACAATTTTAAATTACAATGGTTGTTTATGTTGTAGTTTTTCAATAACCCATTCTATAGCTTGTCTTCCTTTTGCTGCATTGCCTGAAATTTTACTGGTAAGTATATTTTCTATATATCCACTACATGGTAAGCCTTCTACAGTGACATAAGCTGTTTGTTTGAGTAAAGTTTTTTGTGGATCATCAGGATGTGGCTTATAGGTGAGCTTTTCTCGTACTATGACAAATGGTCCCAACGATAAGTTTTGACTATCTAACTTTAACTGCCGACGATCTCGATTAACTTTAGAATACTCACTGGCATAAAATGTACTTATTGGACCCATTAATGCACATGCCCAATTTGGCAATGTCCATCTAGTAGTAACTAACCGATGTGAATGAAGTTCTCCATTAATTACTTGCCGATCAATAACATCTATGCCAAGGACAGCAGTGTTCATTGGATTTGGATACTTGTTCCAAGCTGCTTGAACCACTGTCTCCCATGGATAATTAAATGTATGTTGAACAGTCCAGATTTTCATGATGAAGAAAGATCACAGGTATCAGCTTTTGCGATTTTGCCTAAATTAAATCACACCAATGTCTTTTGATGTAAAAAAAAAATATTTAAGATAAAAAGTGAGTAATTATTTTATTAAAAAAAAAATGCAGATCATTAATGTGTCTAAATTATTTAGGTTTAGTAAATACCTATATATTCTTAATTAATTAAAAGAAATAATCAATACATTTCTTATGAGTTATTATTCATGGATTAATTACAATAAATAAGCATAGAGTGATTATTTAAACATGAAACCAGTCAATAATTAATATAGCTTAACTTTTATTAAATAAAAACATGAATGAATATTAATTGTTTAATAAATTAGCAACATATAAAATATATTGTAATATTTTCTAATAATAACTTTGGACTATCATTCAAAAACCAAAAGTTATTACTCTATAAGTAAATTATAGTGTGGACATGTCAGAACTTCTGTAAAGCAGACAATTTTAAATAAGTATATATAATAAATTCTTCTAAAAATTATTGAAAGATTCATGTAGTTGCGAATAAAATAATCACGCTATGTTGCTATATACATATTAAGTATAATTTAAAAAAAAGTAAAAGTATTATTAATACTTTAAATTACATACATATATAACAAGAAATAATGTAGCTTATTTATTGTAATCTTTAGTAAATACATGCATTTATTAATAGTCAGGGTCACTTCAAGAAATATTTTACAAGCAAATTACACATTGTTTGCTCAAATAACCCCCTCATCACTTTAAAATTTAAAAATAACAAATCTCGTAACAAATATTTTTGTCAATTTCATATAGCCAGATCTAAAGTAAGTAATTTTTTTATTGAGCTCGAAACTAGATATATTTCCCTTATAAATCTCAACCAATTTTTTTAAAAAAATTTACTTTTTTTGAAAATTTTTCATCACCTATGTATAATAAAATCTTAAGATGCTAACATAATTCATATAACTAGGTATGGATTCCAGGTTTTTAAAATGCCATACTATTAAAAAACCAATTAGTTGAAATAATAATAATAATAATTAAGTTTTATCTTCCAATATTGTTATGTTAAAAATATTGAACTTGAAAGTATACAAATACAATCTTCAATATTTTATTGAGTTCATTTCCTATGGGGCAATATAATTATGCTCCACTAATATAAATCATTAAAGATAATAAAATGTTCATTAAAATATATAAATAATAAGAAAACTTTAACTAAGTGAATTTATTTAAATACAGATTTAAATAGGTGCATCGAAACTAATATAATTATTATTAAAACTTTAAAATTGAGATTAAAATCATGTTTAAAAATATATATTTTTTTTTTAATTAACATAATTATTTTTCTATGTATATAACTAAAAATTGAACTAAAAACAGATATTAAAAAATAATTCGGTCTTAGGATTATGGATTTTAGATTAACAAATTATAAAGTCACGCAGATTGTATAATCCACATTATTTGAGACATAAATCAAACTTATACGACCAACTATTATGTATGTCGATTGTTGAGTACGTATTCTGTTTGAATAATCAAATAAATATAAATATATACATATAAATTGACTACACTGTAATAAGTAATTACCAGAACCCAAAATAATTTAATACCATATAGAAACAAGTAAACTATTACATTTATACTGACTACCTAGGTCAATTTATTGGATTTATAAAAGTCTAATCAACTAATTAACCTGTAATCAGTAATCACTAATTCATTAATGGTAGGTATAATATGAACAAATTTAAATAATCTCAAAAAAATTATTATTTTATTTCAAATACCTTCAGGCTTCTTTAATATTTTGAATATACTACATAATTATAGTTAATATTATTACATATATTTATATACATATAATATGCAATGAAATATTGTATGCTTTCAGTCAATGACCATAAAAGTATTTTACGATATTTTATCAAAATCTTAGTTCAAAGATCATATAAATAAAAAAAATGATGTTAATGTGTCAATTAAAAAATAGAATAATTTAAAAATAAAACCAGAGATGACATACTACTAACTAATGTTAATATGATTATATTACTAGTAAATGGGTTAGATCAGTGTTTCCCAACTGGTGTTCAGCGGAACCTAAGGGTTCTGTCAGCTGGTGCCAAGACTTCTGTGAGAAATTTGGGAAAACATAAATTAATTAATAATATTTTTTATTTGAATAATGATTTGAACATAGAAAAGCTCCAAAAATCATATGGGGGTTCCACAAGACGTTCAAGCTCATGCAAAGGTTCCGCAAGTAAAAGAAATTGAGAAACACTGGATTAGATAGTTGTTGCGATGTATGCTAGTGTAGAAAATGTACAATATTATTTTATTATTTGAATTATTGTGCCACATTACTATAATACCACTGACATCGATCAAAGGCCGGGAAACTTCTTAAGAAAAATGTTAGAATTTTTATTCGGAAACAAAATAATAATATAGTTAAGTATGTAAATAATAGTGTTATTATTAAGTACTATACAGGTGCGTAGATGATCTTTCAGCTCACCTGGTACGTGTTTATAATATTATGGTCGGGCAAATGATCCTTGGACGTAATGATTGAATCGTGATGTGGGTATATCGCAACGAAGGTGAGTACGTTTGTATTTGGACGGCAATACAATACGTATTTTAATATTATTTCATCGTCGAGCTTGTTCAACAACCGGTCATAATCAGTCAGCAAGAGCGACGTAACAACTAAATGACACTAAGATATATCACAGACACCGGACGTATGCGCACCGTCGAAGACCAAATATGTATCGGCACACAACACTCAATCACACGTCGTAGCCCGTAAGTAGATTCTCCCTATATACTATAGGAGATGAGAACCCATCGGGACAAGAAAAGAGAAAGACGGAAGGGTCGAATATCGCCCGACGTACGGATGTAGAGGTGCCGTGGTGGGCAGATTATGTGAAAATGCAGTACAAGCTTGGAAGAAAAACGTGAACGGTGCTAATCTCCGATATCGATTTCGTCAGAAAACTGCAAGGTGATTTCCATAGAGTAATATTGTTCTAGGGTAATACTCTATGGTGATTTCACGACTACTGCCCGCTTATCATCAACATAGACCAATTTAAATATCATCAGAGTCAGTGTCCCGTGATATGAACAGCTGACGCAATATGGGTGAGATCCGGGACAATCTATATAACAAAAGTATAGAATAATGAATTATCTTTGGTTTCGGCCAAAGAAATTCGTTAATGGGGTCGTGAGTAGGGTTATGTGCGTTATCACTGTTCGCTTTACCCGCGATTTTATTCAACATTTCCATAATCTTTTGTAACTAGTGAGATTTAGATTTGGGATTGAGAGTTTGAGACTCTTAAGAGTATTTGAATACTTAATAAAGCTAAAATAGTAATATTCATATTCTGTGGTCAATTGAAACTTAATGTACTTAAGAGTTAAGAAAAGTGCAGAACAGCGTCGACAATAATCATAATCAAACTAATGTTGTGAAAATATAAATTTATTATTATTATTTTTAATTTTCTATTTAGTGCAATATACGATTTAACATCTCTTAAATTTTTCGTAATAGTAACAAAGACTTGTAATATAAAAACCGTCCAAAATATTAATTTTAAAGTTCTTGTCATACTGTTATGGCTCCTAGAGGTAGAAAGCCAAAAATAAAAAATGAACAAGAATCCACAGAGTTTGAAAAAAATCGTTATATCATTTTACCAGGTAAGCTCTCCAGTTTGGTTGTTTAAATGTATTAATAATTCTTTAATGGTACAAGTAATATATGTATTTATATTAGATGCTTTAACAAATGATAAAAATGCTGATCGACAATTGATAAAACTGCGTCATCCACAAACTAGCGAATTGGCTATATTTGTGTATTCCGAAAATGATAAGACTCTAGCACAAATGCGATCTTTACCATTTAGTCATAGGTATATTTAAATTTAAATTTTCTTTGTCTTATAAAATTTTCAATTAATTGTAAAATTACTTTTACAGATCATTTTTTAAAGGCAATAAAGTCATTCCTATTGATAGGATTGATTTTGTAACATTAGTTGATCCTCTGTTTCTTTTTCTACCATATTTTATCAAAGTAAGTATTACTCTATAGCTTGTAACAGACATTTTCCATTAAAGCTATATTATTTTATTTCGGTTCTTAAAGTTTAAACACTGATAAAATTGTAGACTGTTAAAGATTATTTAATAAATAATAATATTAAAATCCACATCACAATAAAAGTGCACATCTAGATATTATTCATACCTTTTTAATTTGGATGAAAATAAAGTGTAACTAGAATTTCTTTATTGTCTAGTTTTTAATAACACTATAATTTGAATAGTTGATCAATTTCTTAATACTTTATGGCTTAGTGTTTTTATAGTATTATTTGTACACCTGGTATGAATCTGTTATGTATTTTCACATTTCCGCCTGCTCTAGATGATTTTACATTTTAAATTCAGGTATTTTTTAATTTTCAAGTAAGCCAATGACCCACTTTATTTACATGCACTTAAAAATCTGTTATCTAATCTTTTACCTGACTAGGAAAGTTATATTAAGAAATTGAGTAATATATTTTTTTTATTTTTTTTTGATGCTGAAATGTAATGACAATTGTTATTAATTTTTTTCTTTTTATTATTATTATTGTTCATATTATGGTTTTTAGTGTTCTTCCATGTTCTGTCCGTTGGATCAAATTTTAGTGGATGAACATCTTCCGGAATTAAATAATCTCCTAATGAAATTATCTGAATTGGCAAATTTAAAACAAATTGCTACTAAAAAAGGTATAAACTATTGATTGGAGTACATTTTTTATATTATATTTGTTAGATTTATTAATACTAAAACATTTTTATAGAAGTTGGAGATTTAATTCTATGGCAATATAATGAAAATAATACGTTAGAATGGCTTACATCTAAAATAAATAAAGTAGCAAAAGTTTTAGTTACTCAACAAATAAATGTCAATCAAAACGCAGCCATTTCATCCTCATTTAAACTGAGTGAAACGAGCATAAACTCAACTGACGGTAAAATATTTCCATTAGAGTAATAAAAAGTACTGAAACTTTTAGTTTATGAATTTAAATAAAAAATGCTTTACTAGGTTCTACATTAACTAGCCCAAGCATCTTCTGTTTCTAATGAGTCCCTTAATTGTAGAAAATATAATTTTTTAATATTATTGATACTACTATACCTATATTAATGGTTTTGTCATTTAATTATTTTGGGAGTTAATGAGTTATAATGTAAAAAATAAATAATTTTCACAGTTATGTTTTTGATACAGAACAGTACAAACGATATGCTTACGATATAATCTCGGAATATTTACATATTGATATTCAAAAATCATTATTAAAACATCTTGGGCTTCCAGAAATAGTAGAATGTAATAAACGTAAAGCTGATGAAAATAGTGATGTAAATAAAAGGACAAAACACATTAAAGTTGATTATGAAGAAATGCCCCATAAAGTTGAAAAGGTTAATAGTTTTTTTATTTTAAATTTTTTTTCTTTTATATATGTATGTATGTATTATTCTTGTTAATTTTTATTATTTTTAGATTGTCACTCCTAAGTTAACTGCTAAAGACAAAGCATTAAAAAAAGCTGCAACAGGGACAAAATCAATATCATCGTTTTTTAAAAAAAGTATATAAATGTATGTTTATAAATGAAATATGATTAGTATAACTTTTTTCTTGTTAAAGGCAGATTGCTATACTATTTTATATTTTGTTTTTAGTATGTGAATTAAAAATTAATAGTTTTCAATAATGCACATACATAATATTTGTAAAATTAATATTAATCAATAAATTGATTGATTATTGTCATTTAAAATAAATTCAATATTTTAATTTATTTTATATTTATTCTTAAATTCATTTAAAATTTGTAGTTGTCAAGTTAGTATTAGTCATAAAATAATAAACAAAACTTTATATTATATTTGAGTAGTTTGATAAAATATTTCAAAAAAAAATTTAAGGCTTAATGATTTACCTTATCTGATAAAAAAGTATTAACATTATTAACCAATCTATAAATATTAATTTAATACATTTGAAATATTATTAACGTTATATAAGAAAATGTTATTACAGTTATAATATAACCTACACATATTTATCTTAAACTCTAAAATATAAAAACTTATTAGTTTAGCTGATCAAGAACCTTCTGTAATTCCTCTGACTTCATCGTTTTCTAATGTATTGGGATCGTGTCTAATTTTGGAAACATGGATTTTCTTATTTGACACACAAACAGAATAATGATAATGTTGATATAAAACTATAAGTAAATAAAATTATCAAAACATGAAATTTAAAAACGGTTTAATTTTTGATTCAACATACTTGACATGTTTTGGAATTGTTCATCAGGCACGTATAAGCTTTTACTTGTGCTAATTGTTTTTGATATGATGTCCGCAATTTTTTCATTATTCTCTAAATCACCACCGGACTGAACAGATCGATAAATTATTCGTATGTATATCAAGGATAGATCGTTATTAATTTTCTAAACATATTTCTTGTATTTTTACTTACAGAAATCACAGCCCCATCCATCGTCATGATTAAATAACCCATTTGATCGGGAATCCTTTCCATCTCTATTGTTTGATTACAATCTGCAACTATAAATCCAAATTCCAAATCCCTAATATCAAATATACTATAAACACAAAATAAATTATAATCTCTAAAAATTCTAAACTATTAATTGTATTATCTATATTCAATATATCAGTCTTTATCACGGACTCATAGATATTATATCTGAGGACCGTACTATCACAAAAAAAGTATTTTTGATACTAAGTGATAAGGAACTATGTTTGTTGGGTTGCATTCAATTTCTTTTCGGGCTGTTATACACCAGACTGAATACAAATTTTATTTTTTAATTTAAATTTAAATTTATAACTATTTTTGAAATGAATAAAATTCGTTTATACACAATTATCTGAACATTAGGTCATTATATGTATGTTATCGATCATGATAACTAGTAGTTAGACAAGATTTTCTGTAAAATATCGTTATTCCATCAGATAGACACTGATTTCTGTTTTTCCTAACATTATATACCAAAAACCAAAGTATTATGTATAAAAATATAAAATTGTCAATATTATAGATTACAGGTGATGTCAGAGGGTAATTCACCAAATATGTTCACCGCTCATATCACTTTAGATACTGAACCATAAATTTAATGATTTTATGTGTTGTTGACTGTTGTTTTTTGTTTATCTGGTATTAGTCATCATAATAAATATCTAAAAATATAATCACATTTTGTTTATAAAAGCATTTAAAGTTCAAACAAACAGCGTGTAATTAACTTTAAATCATTGTGTTTAAAACATAACACATTGGAAGGACCAAAACAATCAAGTCGCTTGTCTATGAATCAAATGCTTAATCATACTGTGGTTTAAGTTTACGACAACTGACAAAGTATCGAGTGGCAAGCATGTGAGAAGTAATAAGTATCAACTGGACCAAAAACGTTGAAAAGAGTACTATATGTAATCATATACGGGCCACACTAAAAACTTATTTTACACAAATTTCTGGTTACTATCACTGACAAAGTACATAATATTATGGATACCACTATATATATATATATATTACATAGTTGAACAAAATAAAATTTGTATATATTATTGTTTTTTTCCTATTATAGTTCTGGTGGCCACGGGCTGCGTGTTGACGCTTTTAACATGCCTGTTTTTTTAAACTTGCTTTTACCTGTGTAGTGCGTACGTTGCAATTCGCCAGCCAGTTCAAGGTTATTAAAAGTGGTTACGGTATAAGGTCTATGTATATACCAGTCTATTTACCACCATTATCAGCTTTATACAACTATCCTGTTTAAATATACCACAAATTAACTATAGTGATTGGTGATTATATATTTATTATATACCTAGAGTGAACAGTGTGCACTGCTTTATTTCGACTATTTCGAGATTCGAGACAACGCTACAAACATAGAACTAGTGTTTCATGTCCACCGTCCGGGTTTTTCAACAATATTAGACTAGCCGCCGGGTTTTAAACTGTAATTATAATTTTTTAATACTTGACATACTTTTTTATTTTCAAATAGTTTAGTTTAGTGATTTCGTTTAATATTAACACTAGGTAATATTATAACATACTTTTTTATAGATTTATATTAAAAAATAACTAGGTTACATCGTATACTAGAAAAGCAATCAGGTATTTTTAGGTATTTACATAGCACATTTAATAATTATACTCACCTTATATATTTCGCATTATGTTAGATTTAAATGTTTGAAATCTTAATCCTTCATTTTTAGTAAAAATGTTATAGTCACATTAAATTACTATCTATTTATCAAGTTATTAGGTATACTTAGCTTGGATGAATTAATTAAAAATAAAAAGATGCACTAATTATAATAAATGTAAACTTAATTGTTTTAATATTTTTTTTACATTGCTTTAATTTTAATAATAGTATTGTTTGGTGACTCGTAGGTACTGAGTACTGTGATTAATTGTCTGTTATTTTTATTTTACAGTTCTTCAGTATCAACACTTAAATATGGCGATTCAACTTGATTCTGTTAAATCAGCTATTAAAGATTCATTACACGATGAGTCTAAACCTTGGTGTAAATTTTTCAGTTGGGCTGAAGCACAAACAGGAGTCAGTAGACTGAATTTATTTATTGGTAAGAACTTCAAGATAAACCTTTATGTGCTTTTTACCAGAAGTCGATAAAATAATTAGAGGGAGTAATTTGTTAACAAACTGCTATATTTAGTTACTATCTGTGCCGGTCTTTATTTTGACCAACGTGCCTGTAGGGTGTATTTGAACATTTTATGCTCCTATCTTATTAACTATTTGTGAAAATATATTTTTTTATATTATTTTATATATTTATGTTTTTTACTTATTCAGAATTTTTGAGATTGTTCAATAATTGTCAATCAATATTAGTTTAATTTGTTACTTGTATAATTTAATGATGTTTCATATATTTCAATCACACCAATGTTTAATATGTCAAAAATTGTATGTTTAACAATTTATTTTAAACAAAACCCCATTCATATTCAACTAAAATAAATAATGAAACAATATTTTTAATTAATTATCAACAAAAGTCAAGACTATAAATAATTTATTTTTAAACTGTATGTCCCTCTATACAGTGATAAACTGATGAAAACAATACCAATTTACATATAGTTAAAATTATCTAATATAACAGCTAACAATAAGTAATAGACTTCACACTTTTAATAATCAGTTAGTCAATTTATATTCTCATAATCCTTTTAGCTTGTTGTAATTGTTATAATATTAAACAATTATAAATATATTATTGAATTTTTTTTTTTTAAATAAAAGAAAATAATATTGTTTTTTATTCAAACATACACGAAAAGGCAATGTCCATATCTTTATAGCTATAGAATCATAAACTACTCAACTTATTTTGACTAAAATTTCAGAGATTGTTTTTTAAGATATCAGAACAATTTTAAAAATAGTTTTAATCATGTTCAAAATTTAACCAAATGCTATAATCAATACACAATGGACAGATTGCCCATCATGATTGAATTAGTTTACAAAGCAAAAGTATACCAATTCCAATTTGCTTGTAAATTGAAGTACTCTGTAGTACAGAGTCTGTACTGTATTTGTTTTTTTTTTTCACGGCCAAAGTCTGGTTAGATAGTCTTAAATAAATACATAATGCTTATATCACTGAATTTATGAGGAAATCATCAATTATCTTAATCATATATAGGTAATTAGTGTTGATTTATGTATAAAATATTACTTATATTCAAAATTAATATTAAGTTTCTGTATTTATACTAATAAATATTAGGTAAAGAATTTTATCATTGATTTATTTATTGATATGTCTATTATAGGTACTTAAAATAATATTTATTATTGAAAATTGATTTGATAAAATCTTAATGTTTTATAAATATTACTTGTTACTTATTTTATAAAATTTGGTTTTGACTTAAAATGTAACATTCAACTAAATTTATATCGACTTTACAATAAATAAAATTAAAAACTCAAATTTTCTTTTTAATACAATTTAACAATTTGTTGTATTTAATGAATCAATAAAAAATATTTTTTAATAGATAAGTTAACTTTTATATTTGCCGTTAAATTGATAATAATTACATAAAGTAAATATTTTGCTATATTGCAATTTAAAATTGTTAACTAATGGATTTTTTAATTGCAAAATTATTTTCCTATTTACTAAGTATATTATTATTCATCATAATTCAATTAATTTTTATTATAAGTTATAAAATAAAACATATTATACTTTTCGATATTTACTATGTAAATAATAATATAAATTACAATAGTTAAAAGTACTCAAAAAGAAAAATATTTTTTTTTGTTATTAAATACTTTGTTGAAATTATTAAAATAATATTTATTTATAGGTTTGGCGGTGTTTCTTGTATTCTACTTAATAATTGGGTATGGAACCTTATTGTTAAGTAATTTAATTGGCTTTTTATACCCGGCATATGCATCGATTAAAGCAGTTGAATCTAGTGGAAAAGATGATGACACAAAATGGTTGACATACTGGGTGGTATTTTCATTTATTACTCTTATTGAATTCCCAGCTGCTATTTTACTTAATTGGATACCATTTTATTCTTTAATCAAAGTAAGTTTATGACATTATGACATATAAATATACTAAGAAATCAAAAGTTTAAAATAATTCTTATTGTTATACAATTATAGAACTCATTTCAATTTAGTGGAATTTAATTTTAATTTATTGTATGGTACAATAATATTCATTCGACCACATCAGTTATTAACTATTATTTCTTCAACAAACTAATAGTTAGAAAAAATATCTGTTAAGTAAATCATAATAATTGTATAATTTTATTTTTAGACAATATTTTTTGTGTGGTGTTTTATACCAATCAGCAATAATGGTTCTGTGGTTGTATATAATAGATTTATACGCCCATACTTTTTAAAGCATCAAGGAGATATTGATCAAGCAATGAACGATCTTACTAAAAAAGGTACAGTATAATAGCTTTTTATTTATTTATAAATTTATGATATATTTTTTTTATGTTTGTATGAATAATTAATTATTATTTTATAACTTAACTATTTTTTCCTTATTAGTAATTAATTCAACTTTATAAAATTTTATATTTATGTAGAATGTGTTTCAAATATTAATTAATTTCAATTTTTAGATAGTGTCATGATATCCCTATACAGTATACCGTTTGTAAAACTAGGTCCCCTAACCTTTTCATTTTTAATTCTTTTTAGGACACTTCGCCATTGTTTTTTCCTATGCATTACATTACATTCATGTGTGTTACTAGTCCTTTAAGTTTTTTTATATTGTAGGTAATAATAAAGTTAATACTAATATATTTATAAGCTTATGCATTTACCCAAAAATTCTGGGGGGGCTGAACCCCACCCAAGCCCCCTTCTAGTTATGCCTATAATTATATTGTAGAATAACTTCTACGGAATATTCTTAATTAAATATTTTCAATAATTATGATTATTAATGATATTTATTTTACAGTATTAACTTAATTTTTCTTTTATTCTTATTATTATTTTATGGTTAAAATATATCCAAAGATCTATAATTATATGGCCTTATTTAATTAATACATATTAGCAAATTAACATTCAAATTACTTATTAATCTTACTTGTTTCTTGTATGGAATAGAATAGAGTATTTTTTAGATTGTTATTTACCACCTTTAATCTAATGAACATAATGGTAGAATAAACTATTAAAATAATAACTTCTACATTTTTCACCATAAATCTATAATTTATAACTATTATTTTTCTGTATTTCTACGTGGTTAGTAAACATAGTATCAATCATTTTTTTAATAAGTTATTTTATATTTATAGTAGGTTAATATATCATGTATACATTTTTTTTTATAGCTACTGAAGCGGCGTTTGAGAAATTAGTCACTGAAAAAATCAATTAAATAAAATAATTAGTTTTGGGCTTAAATTTGTTGAACATTATAAAGATTTTCATCAGTAAAATTGAAGAGGGTAAGCATCTATAATAAGAAATATTGAACTAAAAAACATTTTGCTTTTAGTGATAAATGATAAGTATAAACTACATTATTGGTGTTTGGTTTTTTTATATACAAATAAAATCTACTGTTTTGTATAATGCCATAATATTGGTATGTAGAATTTCTAATAGTCTGAGTCACTTCTGAGTTTAGAATAAATGATAATTTTAATGCTCTTCAATCCAAATGTTTGATGTTTTTGAACTAAATTCATAGAGTTATCGTTATGTAAGTATTTTTTTAAGATTATTAGTTATTAACCATATTTTAAAAGTTAAAACGTTTGTATAAAATTAATCTATTAGTTCATTTTATACATATTCCAACTATTAACATAATTAAATTAATAAAAATCAATTATATTTTTTTTTCTAATAAAGTTAATGAAGTTTATTTTTAGATATAAAATTTAACCTTTTAAGTAGGAATCTTCCTAATCCTATATTTTTTTTTTTTATTATTTTAATTGCATTCTTAACATTTAATTAAAAATACAGAACATATAATATCTATATAGTCTCGGTTAGGTTAGGTATACAAATATTTTTTTGAGGAAGTAATGCACAAGCGGTTCCCATGGCGATGTCGATTTAACCGTAAAAAAAAATATACATATATTAGTGTTTTTAGTTAAGTTCTGAAATTCATTAATCTTTAGTAAACATTTTAAACCATTAGATAAAATAACACTAGATAATAGATATGTAATACCAGTGCAATAGTGATAAATTATTACTTATATTAATTTGGATTTGAAACAAGGTGACAGGAAATAAGTATAGTCTATTCAGAATAAGAATGCCCACTTTCGTGCATGCATACTGAGTCGCGGGAACGGCTTGATCCCCCTGGCAAGATTCAGGTGTGCTGTGATTGGTCGTCATTGTCGACTACCGCCGTCAGCCGTTACGGTTGACAGGTGCCGCCATGTATACAGAGGATAAATGCACAAACCACAAATGGTACAGTAGCATGAAAACGGTAGAATATTATAGTTCACTAGACAATTTTTGCACATACATGGTGGCACGGCGGCGACGGGACAGCAAACATCAGCGCTCACCGTGGCAACAAATGTGCGCGAACAAAACGAGTTTTAGACGGTCGAGTGGACATTCTTATTGTGAATAGACTCTAGTTGCTTATTTTACATCTTTTGCCACCATGCTATACTAGAGAGTCAAATTCAAGTTAAGATAATGAACTAAGATATTTTAATCCGTATTGTATTGGTATCTATAATGTAAAATTGATATTGTCGCAGCATTTGAAAGTATAAGTATAAGTATTACAGCGTACTACTTTTTTCAATCAATCATCATTTAGGGACACTCAATTACAGGAGAGATGGAACAGGGAACCAAACTACGTCAAATACTGTAATTTGCTTTGGTGATGTTTTATTGTACACTCAATTTTGCATTTAGTTTCAGTGTTTTTCCTTACTTCTCACATAATACCAATTTTAACCCAATAAACAATTCAACATTTGAAATCATTAAAATCTGTGTCAGTGTTATTTAATCTATAGAAAAAAATTACAAATTCTTCACTTGCATTTATTCATTTTTAATTTAAATTTTATTATTTAAACATAAAATAAATATTTTTATAACTAATAATTTTAATTTTACAATTGTTTTATCATATAATTTTAGTTAATTGTCATTAATAATGACATATAAATTGAAACTTATTAAAATCCCATCAATCTTACACCACCCAGAATAATATTATTAAAGGATAACTTGAAATTAGTAAGGTAATAATTTACCCCACTCGACTTGCTTAGAGTTAGAGAGACTTGAATACATTATTTAAATTACAAAGAGTAGTGATGGTTCTAGTTTGATTTATTTTGAATGGAATGTTGAGTGTCGAGATTTCTATACTTGAGTCGATTAAAAAATTGTATGTTGTAATTAGTTATTTTTTCATAATTAATTAATACATTTTTAAATATTTTAATTACTAATTATTTTGATACTAATGAAAACTTAGAAGTTGTTCAGTTATTGCTTACATTGTATTATTTAGAAGACATTTTAGTTTAAAGATTTTGGATTGAATCGCATTCTCAGGAGGTGTAATGAATTAAATAAATACTTGGGATGGGCATATACTACTTTTTATAATAACAAATATTGTACAAGTTAAGTCCAGAAAGTAATTTCCATTGTCAACAAAAATAAAAAAAATATAATAATTTTACATGAAGTACAAATATTAAGCTATTTTTCAACATAGTACCACCATTATTTAAGCACATATTATAACGGGTTATTAATTTTTGTATTCCTTCACCTTATCTTCTTTGTCGAAGTTTTAGCCATCAAGAAATGATTTCATATGTAAAGAAAGTTGAAAATCACTAGGTGCCAGGTCTGGGCTGTAGGGGATAATCAAACTGGGTTAAGCATACAGAGAGGTTAAATAATTAACACTAATACTTATAGCTACACTTAAAAAACTGTATGGTGCAATACAGAATAAGTTGTAAAGTATGCGTGGCCGCTGTATTGTTTTCATCCACAATAATCCCCACCCACATGTTGCAAATTTGATGTTTAATCACGTATATGGTTTAACTTATTAAGAATTTTACATGGGAACAGTTAAATCATACCCCCTACAACTCAAACATGGCACCTAATGATTTTCAACCCCCTCCCCCCCCAAAAAAAAAAAAAACTTATTTCAATCCAATATCTTCTAGCTGATATATTTAATGTATATAATATAATGGATGATATGCTAATTATTAATCACTTGTTATATTCAATCAGGCACGTATACAAAAAACAATTTCGGGGGGGGGGGTTTACAACATTTAGAAATATAAATTGTGCCGCAACATAATAAAACAATTTTTTCCTCGTTACTCGAAAATATTTTGGGGGGGGGGGTGAACCCCGAACCCCCCCACCTGTATATGTGCCTGTATTCAATCATTATTATTATTATTTTATAGTCATCTTCAATTCAATATTAATATAATGTATTAAAAATTATAAACCTTTAAAAATATATACTATTACACTTAACGCCTTAACATATACTTTTGTTTGATTTATAACTTAATTATAATTTCATAAAATTAACATGTTGTATGTACTTGATGTCTCAATATTAAAATTATTTTTATTTTCAGGTACAAACCAGAACTAATTTTTTTTTCAATCTTTTATCATCAGTTTTTATTAAAATATTACAACAACAACTATTTAAACAATCAGTGTAAAGTATATCATTATATTATATTTTTTAAATTTCATTAAGTTTTCTATTACTGTAAAATATAATTTCATAAGTGTTAATAAAATATTTTTAAACCTTTCTTGTTAATTGTTTTCATTTTTAAATGAAATGTATAATAAATCAGTTGATTATATAAATTAATTATGGTTCTAATTATTAGTATGGAGTATTTTTAAATATTAAATGATAATAATTATAATAGTCATAGTTTAGGATACCTAATATTTAGACTTTTTTAGGAAATGTCATAAGTTCTATTTAGAACATGAAAAGACATAAAATTATGAAATTATTTTTTATTTTTTCAACTATTGTAACATTAAAAACTATTATTTTATTGCTTAGTTCTAACACAAAGTATAACACCATTGTCGCTTTTATTATAAGTTATAACTATCCGACCCGTCACAACTTCGCCCGTGATTGGTTGTTTATTTTGCCTTCGGACCATGTCACCATGATATGTAGAATTTTTTATTCAAATATTATTGTTTAATGTGATCGGCAAGTAAATATAAAAAACGGTTAATGAAAACGGATTGAAATTTTTCTAGCGGTATAAATGATAAATATATTTTTACTAAAAATAAATGCTGAGTAATTTATGGTTGATAAAGAATTTTATAAGACTCCTGAGTATATGAAGTTTTTTGTTTATCTCCTGTTGAAATTAAAATCATAAGATGATTCGGGTCCCCAGTTCGAGAAAATCCTACGTATAATTGTTTATGTGAAAAGCACTGTACGAAGATCTATGCCAACGTAGGTACTTAAATGTTCGACTATGTATTTGTATAGATTAATACGAATATTGGGTATACATGTTGTCAGTTTACGTGCGATAAACTTCTCGGAACAATATTATTCATATCAAACATAATACAATTTGACGAAAAAAAGGTCAGGTTGCAGGTAGCTGTAAACCCGCGAGCCGCCGTGTCGCACAATATATGTATATAATATAGGTACAATTGTTTTTAATTTTTTATGAACTTTATAATTTTTTTTCATTGACAAAAGTGGTACTAAATACTTCAGAAGTGTCGGGTTTAACAGTAAAAAATTTCAGCCAAATCGGTTCAGTAGTTTTCTCGGTTAGCGCGGCCGTAGAAAATCCCTTACAATTTTATATAATAGTATAGATAACATTATGGTATTGGCATTGATATTATAAAATCAATGGTATTGGTCTCTAACTTATGTTGAAGAACCTTATTACTTTATTAGTTATTGATCCATTATCTAACTCATAATATTTTATTTATTTAAATTGTAAAATTATAATCTGAATAATCTAACATGTTTCTTATCGGATTCGGTAGTATAAAATTCCATTCTAAAACCTTTTGATGTCTTTAATATGTATTTTTATGATAAGTATTATTACTAGAGTCCGGATTTATATTCTGTTAATAGTTTGAAATAGTATGTTTATATGCAGCTAAAATTGATGAAATATTCCCAAAAATATTCAGAATAATATTGATAATACTAACTGATAGTAAAAAAAAAAAGAAATGCAATATGATTATTAATTATTTATACTAAATCTAATATTTTTGGACCTAAGTTAATTGATATTTAATAATTTCCAAGACCTCTTGCATGATGTCTGAATATGAATCGCTGACGAAAAGTGCGGTTACAAAAAGTCCGCTTTAAAAAAAGTTGAATAAAAAATCTGGATTCATTTTTTATAGTCAAACAAAAAGTCCGAGGACATTTTTAGTGTTGGACAAAAAGTCCTAAAATACAAAATATTTTATACACCTAACTAATATTTATTTAAAAAATGTAAAAATGCTGTACACATATTATATTTTCGTATAACTAACAAAAATATAACGGAAATCCACTATAGTAGTACAATACCTATTATAATGACAAATTTATATTTTTTTATTATAATTACGATATACTATTTTTTTTTTTAGTTTTGTTTAGATTTACGTGCTTATAAATTAAATACAATTCAATGTTTGTTAAAATGTATTTAGTTACAAATACATTTTGATATTGTTGTTCTAATATGTTGTAATAAATTATAAGATTATAAATGAAAATAAGAAAATATAATGTCTATAAACATTTTTTAATTTTTTAAATAAATATTAACTATATAAAATATTTTATATTATTGGACTTTTTGTCTGATACTAAATATGTGCTCGGACTTTTTGTCCAACTTTTTTTAAAACGGGAATTTTTGACCGATTACGTCTGAACTGCCAAACTATTCAAACCCATTTAATCAAATAGTTTAAACAAATGTACTTTATTAATTATTATAAAAAAAACATAAGAATTACATTTTTTGCAGAGGCGTCATTTGAGAGTACCTGGGCGTGTGGTACTGTAGTTGCATCTCTTAGAAGGATCTTCTAACTTCTAAGACCATGTCCAATATTTTCGTTTCACTAAATACCCCAATGTCAAAAAGCCAAAACGCTTATATAATTAAATGTTAAGTGAACGATCAGTCCCCAAGCAGTAAGCTTAGAATATAGATAAGCTAAAGCTATAAACCTTCAAATATCATAAAGTATTCAACTAAGTGTGGCAGACCACATTACCACAGATATAAATCGTGATTCGTGATGACTATCAGACTATTTCTTAAGGGAAATCTATTTATTTATAGCATGAATTATATAAGAATACCATAGACATATAATTATATGTCTATGAAAAATACTAAATAATGATAAGTGATAACATAGTTAATCATAAATTTGTGATTTTAATTTGTAGGTTATGATTTTGAAGTTGATGTTTTGTTTTGAAGTTTGAAATGTGAATTATTTGTGATTTAATAATTTTATATTTTATATTCATTTTTTCGATTAATACATTCATATTTCATATCAGGAAACCATAATAATATTTGAATATAATACATAGCTGGCAATAATTTTCAATCTATTAATATTAAATTACATCCTAAGATGTTTATATCCAGGTGTGGACTTCGAATATTAAGTAAGTTAGGTCTTCGTACTAAAAGTTTAGCTGAAGGATACCCATCTTCATTAAAATTATGTGTACCGGTTACTAGTGCAACTCGGTATTATTGTATTAAACCAGAGGGTTCTTTGGATACATTAAATATTGAACCAAGTACATCAAAACTCTTTGATAATATTGATTATGATTCAATTACTGGCGGTGATGAAGAAACGTTATCAAAATTAAAACGTTTAATCCTAGAGATTGATTTACTGTATGAAAGTGGTGAACAAGTACCTAGCAACCTTAGAATAGATCAATGGCAAAACTTATTACAATTAAGTAGCCGGTCATCCCGAATGAAACAATTAAGATACTTGTTTTTAATAGAAAAAAAAAAAGAAAATCGTATTGTGCGCAAATTAGAAAAAAGAGCTGAGCGTTTAGAACGATACGAAAATGAACCAACAAATGATCACATTGAGTATGGATTAATGAGAAATAGTATGTTTCATAGAATTTATGAAAAACAAATGAATTCTCTTTATAATTACCGTTTATGTGAAGCTATGTTGTATGGACAAGACATATTAATTGATTGTAGTTATGATGGACATATGTCACTGAAAGAACAAACAAATTGTGCTAAGCAACTACTGTTAATGTGGTCTTATAATCGTACACATAAGGATCCTTTTAATATAATATTTTGTAATGTTAATAAAGAAAGTACAGTATTCAAAGGTTTATCTAAGACAATACCAACTATTGATGAACCAACATTCCCTTTAAATTATACAAAACAAAGTTATTTAGATCTTTATCCAAGAGAGAAACTTGTGTATTTGACTCCACATTGTAATGAAGAGCTTAAAGAATATAATTATGATGATATATATATCATAGGTGAGGTTTACAACAATACAATTAATAATAGTTAATAATAATATAATTATGTTAATGTTTAATATTTTTAGGTGCAATGGTTGATAAAATGAAAGTTGAGCCTTTATCATTAGCTAAGGGTAAACGAGATAAAATAAGAATGGCCAAATTACCACTTGATTTATATTTAGATTGGAAACAAGGAACTAAAAATTTAACCATTAATCAAGTATGTGAACTATTAACTTGTTATCCTAAATTAAGATATAATTACTATAAGAATTTGGAAGAGTGTTTGATGTTTAATTCACTAAACATTCATAATTTTTGTGTAAATTATATAAAATAAATAATATTTATAATAATAGGTTACGTAGAAGATAATAATATTAATTTTTTATATTATGTCTAAACCAGACAAAATGTTATGTATAAACAATGTTTTTGACAATAAATAAACTTTATATATTATTATACTTATGAATGTATAATATTTATTTTTAGATGATTATGATTATGGCAGACTTAAAAATTAATAATAATTGGGCTGAAGCCTTAAAACATATACCTAGAAGAAAACTTTTAGAAGTAGATGCTTACCAAAGAGGACAAATTGGAAATAATCAAAAAATATCCGCAAAGAGAATTAGAGAAGATTTTAGAAGAAATTCTGTGTACAATTTATTAATTAAAAAGTAGTTATACATGATACATTTATAGATATTTATTTAAATAATTAAATTAATTTACATTGGATAAATTTAAAATTTGACCAATTCATTATTTATTTGTTTTTTAAATGTACTTACAATTTGATATACATTTATACATTTTATTGGTGTATCAGTGGTACAATTTATAGTATTATAGCTGTTGATTGTTTCAATTGTTTCAAATTTTCTGAATATTGAATTCATTAAATAATTTATGATTATGATGTCTTAAAAATACTAAGCTGGACCATATTAGATATTTTAAATTTAAATAACTTTATGTTATTATACATACTCTATGTTCTGTTTGTATCTATTTTGGCGGTTTTCTCCAAATAATAAAAGTAAAAATAAACCATTTTTACTATTTATTCTTTTAAAAATTTAAAATATGTGATCTAAGAACATGTTATGTATAAAACATTTTAAGTGCTATTACTTTTTACTTATTATACACATTACACATCAATACAATTATAAAATACTCATACTTAAAATGTAACACTATATAATATAGGTTTCCAGAAATCTAACAATCAATCAGATAAATCACAAATTAAAGTTTATTACGTTTTGATAGTCTCACTATTTTGTATTTAAAAAAAAATGTATTCAATTATAAATATAAAATAAACATAATAAATAGTAAAATTTAAATACATATTAGGTACATGAACTAATATATTGTTACTAAATAATGTCATACGAGGTAACAGTACATAATAATTATGGTAACTAAAATGATAATATGACAAAAACATAACAAATAATTTAACAAATTTTAATAAACTAATAAAAAACACAACTATTGCAGACTATAATAAGACATAGTTTTAGTTTTCATATATAATAATATAGTCTTGGGAAATTTTTATCATTCATTAATAACATATTTTAAAATATACAAAATTTTTAATACAAAAAAAAATGTCATTATAATCGGTATTTATTTACATAAAACTAAATATTATTCAGTACTACACAATATAGTTCAGACAATTGTTCCAAGAGTCAGTTACATTTAATAATCAAAGATTATCAACTGTAAATTTAGAATTATTATCCAAATAGTTTATTATTATCTACTATCCATATTTCTGTAAGATTTTACTTTGATTATTAAGCCATTGAGCATTAATTGTCCTGTGATTATTAACAATTAATACATAGTATATAACATGCAAGTGTTTTGGTTTTTAAAAAAATGTATGGTTAACTGATGAACAACTTCTTAAATTAATAACTTTAAAACATACAAAAAATAAATAAATAGTACCTAGTTCAATTTAATCTAAGATAAAATATTTCACTAATATATTCAAAACAATACACAAGTTTATAATAATGACTAGATGTGTAGAGAAAGGCACTATAATTATATGAGCATTAACTGAATATTATTTTGATTAAACAACCGCATTGATAACCGCTTTGAGTCTTTTAGTAATATGTCCCTGAACGTGTTTTTGTAAATGATCCCGACGGTAAAATGCTTTTCCACACTCTACGCAGACATGTGCTTTTTCTCCAGAATGAACAATATAATGTCGAGCTAAATGTTCATTACGCTTGAAGGTCTTTGGGCATGCTGCACAGGTGTATGGTCTCTGATCACTATGACTTAATTGATGTCTATCTAAGTGCTCTTTTCGTTTTAAACCAGCTCCACATTCCATACATATAAATCTACGCTCTACCTAAACTTAAAATATTGATTAAAACACACAATATGATAGTTGAATACTCCATTTAAGCTTTTTACCTTATGGTTGGCTAAATGATGTTCCAAAACTGTTTTATCAGTATACGCCATTAAGCATTCAGAGCAGCAATATAGCCGAGAACCATCAGGTGATGTAACTATTCTAACATCACCTAGACCTTGTCTTCTTTTTCCTTCTTGTGGAGGAGATAACTATTAAAAAAATGTTACATATTTAAATTAATTCTTGAATTCATCAAAATAAATTGTTGGATTCAAAACAAGAATTATTTTTAATTAAAATTTGCAATTTATTTTTCTATATTACCTTAAGAAATTCTCTCAGACTAGTCAAGTATTCAGCAACTTTGTTGCCAGACTGTACAGCAGCAAAACCTTCCCATTGACCAAGTCTTTCTTGTTCTTCTATTGTTAAAGGGTCAGTCATAGTAGATACATCTACTGATATCCTAGCTTTAACTTCTAGAACCTGTGAGCGACTAGAATTTTTATAATAATTTTGTTTTGAAGGTAACTGTGTTTCCATATATCTATAATTGTCATAAAACTCATTCTTGTCATGATTTTTAAAAAAATCCACATTACCATTGAAATGAGTATCTAACTTCAACGTGTTTTGAAGATCTAAATTCCTAGGATCAAATATGTTACTTGATTGATACCTAAAAAATGATAGTTTATATATTTTAATTTCATATCCTTCATAGGTAAAATTAGAGTTTGTTTGTTATTACCTGACATCATTAACCATTTGTGGAAAAACAATGCGGTCAACAATAGTTGGAGTTGTTGGGTGGTGTAAACGAGGTGAACAATTTTTATTTGTTGGATTAGAAAAATGATTTTGGTGCATTGTGTTTAATGAAAGGATTTTATATCGATTCAACCAATTAATAATTGTAAGGAATCATTACATTTTACATAGCTATAAAGTCTAAACTGTGAAACTTAACAAAAATATTGAGCCAAAAAATTAAAGAAATTTTGATTTTAATATTAATTATTCTTTTATATTAATATAAACAATAACAATATTTATTAAAAGTAAATCATAGAAAATCATTAAAAATTAAATAATTAGTATCAAATACAGACTATGAAATTTAACAATAATGAATTCACATATAAATGAAAATAAATAAATAATAATAAAGTACCAAAATGATATTACATAATTTTAGATACAATTTTTATATTGTTATATTTAAATTTTTTTTTAAATATAAAGTGTATTTATTAAATAAAAATTAATAAAAACGATAATCGTATTATCCAACTTTACTGATGTTTTATTTTACTGATAAGAGAACAACAGTAATGGCAGTATGTGGTGTGTGTTGAGTTTCCGATATCATACTCTCCAATATACAATATTACAATGGTTTTTTTTTAATTTGAATATTATATATTATATTACAAAATCTAAGATATGTAACTAACTATTAACTATTTATTTTTTTATGTTTGTCGCATAGGCGTGCGCAGACCTGAATTTCAAGGGGTACCTGTAATTTTTTAAAATATTTTACGTTGTATTTTTTTTTTATCCCGAAACATAATTTTTTTTACCACATATTTTAGAAAAAAATACCATTTTTATTCTAGTAACATTAGTTAAAATACGGACCCATATAAATATATAATGCTATAGAACTTAAATTTTAGGGCCCCAATTACATGCCGGGGGGGGGGGTGCCCAGGCACACCCGGAATCCACCGTGCGCACGCCTATGGTTTGTCGATAAATCTTACTAGTTATCTATAGGAATAGTTAAATAATTAACATATATTGAAATATTGTTTATAGTTTTATAAAAAAAACCTAGATATTTTATTAAAGAATTCATGCATATATATTAAAAATAATAAAAATTAAAATCGGACATTCCGAGTATGTTTATTGGCCGAAAAATAAATTTACTGCGATCCTGATCCTCTTAATATACCGAGTGTTCTCGGGAACAGGGTGCACTTTATCACTCATTATCTAGTAAATATGTTTCAATTCCTTGGGGACGTTAACTGGACTAATTGATCATATATTTCTACGACATAAAATTTGTTTAACTCATGTATTTTGGGGACGCGTAACACAACTTCATTTTTTTTTTTAATGGCAACCCCTATTTTGAATCACATTATCGAATTAATTAAGTAATTTTGATCTATTAACTTGAGTATCATTTAAAAAAAAATGCATTAAATTTGAATGTTTTCGTTCTAAAAACCATATGACACATTAATACATTATATATACATTTAATATTAAAGTAATAAATTATTTGCTATTTTTGAGTTATTATTACACATTATTAAAAAATTAATTATAAAACTATGTTTTCAGATAATAAATTACTAAATCTCTATTTTTCTAACAAAACTATACATTTTTATTCATAATATTAAATTATAAATTAATAAATAGGTTAAAAATAACTTAATTACCTATATGGATCGACTGCAAACTATAATCCGATTCTTCATGTAATAACTAGTAGGTATATAACACTAAACTATTAATTTGATATTTACTCGTAAATAGTCCTGGTTTATAATTTCAGTTTAAATTGTTTAAAAATTGATCGATTAGTGTAAGTAAATGCAATTTCCGAATTTAAATCTTATCCAAATCATTTTCTCGAACTATTCATGAAAAGATTGTTTCACTTTACAATCTCGTTAGCAATCGCTACCAAAAATGAAATATTACTTATATATTAGTGAATACGAGTAAAACAATTGAATATTGATTATAAATACCAGGGTCAGTGCCTAATGTGGCCAGTGGTTGTGGTTGCCAAAATTAAATAAAAAATAATTAGGTACCTAATAAAAAATTTCGTTCATAATAATATTGAACAAATATTATTCTCGATGGGCACATCGATGGTAAATTTAGTGTGGAAATACTGTCGGCCAAAATACAGCCTAAACAGTAAACCGTACGAAATTTTATAAACAAAAATATAGTATTTTAAGAAACTAGTTATTTTTTAAAAGTGTAAAAAATTAATTTTGATAAAATTGCTCACTTTGTAAAATATGGCTAATATCGTTAGTCACAATTTTTGTTTATAAGCATTTAAAGTTCAACACATCCATTATAGTGACCAGTAACCTACTCTCCATCTCTACTATACAGCAGAGCGATACCCACTTGCCCACTTTTTATATTTGTATTTACTACAACGTCTACAATTCAATATTATTGTTATATTATTTCGGCTGATCGCTGCAGATAACTATTTTAAAGGGTCAAAACCTATTTACAAATATAGATAGTGAACAATAATTTGCTAGATTGTAGATTGTACTAAGACGGTGACAAGACGGGCATATATTTTAAAATATTTAGTCCTACATAATATACTATATATATTAATAAAATATATAAAATTATAATAATTGTATAAAAATTAAAAATTAAAATGTATATTCTAATTAATACATGTATGTGTATATTTTATAAAATGTATAGTCTAAATTGACAATTGTATAAAATTATTTAACTTCGCTAAATAAATATTTTTACAACAAAAAGTATTTATACCGGTTGGACCAACCTAACCTAACCGGGTTGGTAGTTAGAACTTGGAGTTAACTGAGAGTCCTAATCAGAGCCGTGCCGTTAAGATTTGCCCAGGGCAAAATTAAAAATATTTGCCCCCCCCTATTTTATTTATCATTATGCTTTATGCATTTCAATGTTTTTGGCGTCCCTTTAAACCATGCGCCTGGGGCGCATGCCCCCTAGCCCCCCCCCCCCCAACGGCACGGCTCTGGTCCTAATAGTCTCTAAAAATGGGAAGGAAAACGTATATATAAAGTCTATATAAATTTCATAAATATCTAGGCTCGCCCAAACGATATATTAGATAAATTAGCTAGGGTTTCGTGTAAATTTCGTGCAAATGAAAGCCGTTCCAGAATACGGTACAATTCGTTAAGTACGACGCTCGCCAATTTTTTTCAACGTTTGAACCGTGTACAAAATATGATAATTATAGAACATTAGAACCAACAATGTGGCATAGGGGTTTAAGAATAAATTTTAAAACATTAAAAAAATTAGATATTCAAAATCTATATTCGTATTTCGTATTGAGTCTTTACAGATGTTCAATAAATCTGCAGCGACTGAATTGATAAATTTGTCAAAGAAAACTAATCATTATGAGAATATGTATTGTAATGAATTTAAATTTAATAACGATAATGACATTTTCCTTTTTATTTTAAATAATTAACATTTTAAAGAAAATAATTGTAATACTATTTTGAAATTTTTATTTATATTATAAAATAATAATTATACCTAGGTACTGAAATTGAAATTTTATATTTTTTTAAAATAATAAGTGATTGTGAAAATAATTTTAATATATTATTGACATTTGAAATTTAAAAGAAATAGTGACTTGACTGAATATTAAAACATAAAGAATTATGTAAGTAGTAACTAGTAAGTATATTATATTTTTATATAGTTCAGTTATATCAATTAAAAATTAAATTTGACAAATGATGTTAAGTACCGGGGACCAAACGTCCTATGGTTAAATAACGTTTAACTACCGGGGACCAAATGTCCTTTCATAATAATTGATGTGGACGAAACGTCCGTTTACTGATTGCACAATATTGTAATTTTTAGTTTTATATATTATTATCTTTATTATTATAAAAAGTTTTGAAAAATTATAGTTTTCTTGCATTTTGTCAAATAATTACTATGACAACCAAACTATAAACAGTATAAACAAATAACAGTTAATAATATGACTAATATTACCTATTGTAAAATATATAATTATTTTTTTCCGTAATTTTAAAATGGATAAAAAGAGAGTTCAGATTTCAGATGAAGAGCACACGTTACAAAACAAAGAAAAAAACAAGCGAAAATGTGAAGAGTATGTGTATAATTTTTTATTCAGAATTTTTATATTAGTTATTGCCACATAAATAATAAATATTATACGTATATTAAATTTAATATTTATATCTATGATTATCACATTATTAATTACGAATTTATGAATACTATGATGTAGAGAAGTTACAATGTCTTGAGTCTTCTCTTCATCAGTCTCGTGTTAATCATGATTAATTTAATTTTATATAATAATATAACAATATTATGAACCCCGCAAATAACATTCCGGCCATATATAGTATATAGTATAATATAGTATATTATATACTATTTTTTTTATAGCACTACGATATACAGTCTTATTTTCTTATCAAATATTCAAATATCAATTATGAATAATTATAATAATATTATGTCCAAACTCCAAAATGAACCTAGTAACGGTTTTAATAATAATAAATAATAAATTTACCTTATCGTTCTTGATTCTCAATCTTGATCTTTCCATTGTGGTTTGTAGAATGTATTTATTGTAGTCTATAAATGATAATATGATAGATGAAATGACGTTTGTTTTTCCACAAGTTAATAAATAATAATATTGTAAATTGTAATTACATTAATTATTGAATTGTTTTAGTTTATGAAATATCTTAAAACAACTTCTTAATTCTTATAATATTATAGTTATTTTATGATGCTGAATGGTTATTTACATTGCTATAGGAAAGTTAATATTTCTTAAAACTACACAATTAAAACTTTATAAGCAGAGTAAGTGTATATCAATTACCTATTATCATTAATATCGTACAAGTTTATTAGGTCATTTACGTAATAAATTTAAACTTTCACAAAAATATTGACCTTTTTATTATTTAAATATCTGTTTTTATAATAAAACTAATAATAATTAAAATTATATACTTATTATTTTTATTGTTTATTTAGATGTTCAATTTCAATCAATATTATTGTTTATGATGTCTGAATATCTTATTTTATATTTTAATGATACTATATTGTCTATATTACATGTTGCATATTTATTACTATAACAAATATTCTCATTCATTATTTTTTTAATATATAATTCTTAGGACGAAAAATTTAAAAATTGATATCATGGAAAATAGTTTATTGGAAGCAATTAAGTCTGGCAATATGGGATGCCATTCAGAGTTGACCATCATACCTATATCACAAAGTTCAAAATCCAACAGTCAATATGCAGTTTCTTCTACTTCCCCGCAAAGTACAGTATCATTATCACTAGTACCAAACACTAGCAGTGGCAAATCAAAAAATAAACACTCATTGCCCTCAAATGCACAAGGAGGTGCACCCCGCAAGCGTGGAAAATCTAGTATGCCTCAATTAAACCACATGGTCAATGATATGAATAATTACAATCCACTCTTAGACCTGACAATGAATCGCAAACATCATAACTATCCTAATTATAGTGCTCAATACGAACAACAATGGCCATTTAATTTGCCGTTTAACTATCCTGAATTGTTGATGAATTTTAGTCAAGTTAATAAAAGAAAATCATATGCATATGAACAACCTAAAGAAAAGACTGCAGTGAATTACAATAAAGAAAACACACAAAACAAAACTAAACATTATAAGCACGAACATATGCCTCCACCGTCTACTACTGCAGACCGAATATCTGGTCAATTAGAAAATGTTGAAAAAACATTTGATATTGATTCTTTAAGTAGTGAAGATGGCTGGGCTAAATATAGAGAGTTATTGACGGTTATTGAAGAAATGTCTGGGTCGATACGACCAATTTATACAGGTTGTAAGAACTCTACTGAAAGGTTGAAAAAATCAATTCATAAAGCTAAAGCATTAGTAAGCGAATGTTTAAAAGAAGTTGAAAAAGTATCTAGACAACTTTAAGTATTATACATTTTACAAAGAAATACTATAATTAATAATCAAATAACTTAAAACACAATTATTGATTTTTTTTTTTTTATTTGAAGACAGTAGAAATTAAACTAATTATTTACAAAATCACTGTAATAGATCAAAGAGATTATACCTAACACTTATATATTTTTAGTACCAATGGTTATAGATAACAAAATATAAATAAGTATAATTTAAATAATATGTTTTTACTTCTTGGGGATTTAGTTTTTTATTTTTGAAACTAAAATAAACGTATTTTCTTTTAATGTATTTAAAATATTTTATGTAGCAATATTTTTACAAAAATTGGAATTTCAAAGTTTTTCTGAATGTCAATGTGTTTTCTTGCACATAAAAATGTATGTAAAAAACAACTTTATTAATCAAGATCTTATTAATTTAATGACTGACAGTAGTATAATTAAGGGGTAGTATTACTAGTATTTTTCATATATATATATAAAAAATATGTTTTCAACATAATGGTAACAAAGTGATAATGATATTTTCTGAGGCCTTTAAATTTAAAATCGCATTTTTATTCTACCAGGGTATCTGTTCAATTTCATTATTTTTGTTAGACTATTTATGCTTAAGAATCAAATGTTATACAAATATTTTTAAGATTTTAGTTATTACATTTATTTGTATTATTTTTTTAAACTTTTATGTATATTATACAAAATATTTTATTTAACTGTACAAAGTTTATACTAAACGGGTATTAAATTAATTATTTTGTAATGATCAGGCACTATTTTAAATCATATTTTTAGATACACAATCTGTATTTGATCATTTTTTAATTTAATTTTGGGTAGGTTTATTATTATATTAGCTAATGTTTATGGGATGAATCATAGATTATTTCGTTTTATCAGTAAAAAAATGATAATATATTTTTACAATTATGAAATTAAGTATAGTAATAATATATATTTATGTATAAATATTATATTTTAAAAACTTACTCGTATACAATTTATAACGTAAATTACAATATAATATAATACATCAATCAATTTGAAATGTAATTTTTTAGTGTGGTAAATGCCTCTTTCTTAGCATAATATGAATGTTTGAAAATAGTATTTATAGTTAATTTAGATACCTACTGTTCAACAGGGTTTACCATGCTTTAATTTTTAACAAAATGTCCAAAAGACACTATTGAATTAAAACATAATTAATTAATTTTATAAATGTACTATAATTTGTTGTTTCTTTGTTGTATAAGAAATTTTAGTAAATAATATTTATAATCATTTGTTCCGTGTAAAACCAAAAAAAAAGAGTAACTATTGTACAAAATTAATTTTGTATTGATCAGTATTAATTAATATTATATGACATACAATTATTTTATTGATACCCAATAAGTTTTTACACAATTATAGGTATTAATAAAGTAAATATTTTCACTATATTCAATTTGTTTATCACTTAATTGTATTTTGTATTATATTAATATATAAACATAGTATAAAATTTGAAATTGACTAGTAAAACTATATTGACTATTATGTTCTTTTGTTTTCTTTAATGTGATATTTCCTGTCATTTAAATCCTTTTCGCGGTATATAATTTATTTTTGTTGGTATTATGCCTAATGAATAAATCAGCTATGTTCATACCGAAAATAAAAAATTATAAATTTTTTATAAAGTATTGAGTAACATATATATATTAACAATTAATATTGATGTTTGGGTGTAGACTTCATTGGATATTATTTTTGTTAGCAACAATATATAATATAGCTAAAATTGGCGCTTCAAATATTTATTTTTTATACAATTGTAATCGTAAATTGTCTTCGTCCCAATAGACAATACTACAATAGCGTTCCACAAATAAATGAAATTCCATTTATTATGTGGTTCCACTATAAGAATAATGTTGATGATAACAATCATTACATATACGTTAATAATAGTATTTTTAAACAGTAATTCGTCACTATTTATTATATTTATTATGAGTCGTGAGATTCAAAATTTCTGAGCAAAAAATTATATTGGAAAAATTGTAGTTATTTGATATTCGGATTCATAATTTTGTATCAACTTTGTTAACACTGATAAAATGTTCGACGGTGTGAATGTGAACATTAGGTACTCATTCGTCTTCCAGTTTAAATTTTTCAAGTGTATGTAAGTGTATCACTATCACACTTCTTATTTAATAAATTTTTTTTTGAACCAATTGCTCTTCAGCCTTCAGGTACTGAGGTAATGTATATCTAAATTTACATTTGTGTCACATAGATACCGTAACATTAAACTCGACAATGGTGTGACGTACCTATTCATTATGAAAATAAAATATGTTAACATAATTATAATATTACGATATTCATAAGTCGTCAATACATTAAAAAATTAGAATAGTACAATGTTCATAGTACAAATATAAAGACAAGTGTTAACGTCAAGTACATCAAGTACAACAGTCAACAAGTAACAATTAAATAGTAAATAATAAATATATTAACTACTCTTCCGAATGGTCAATTATGATTCATAGATAAAAAAAAATGGGTTTTGATGATTATAATATTTAATTCTTGATAATAAAATATTTATAATATATAATTAACTTTAAAAAAATAACAATTATTTATTTGTGTTAACTTACAATTTTACATTAATTTCTTTTATTATTTAAAATAAAATGTTCAAATGTTTTTTAAGTTTTTACAAAACGTATCTAACTTTGTCTACATAATTGGTAATAAAATTTTAACAAATATTTTAGTGTTGCTAACTTCCTATACTAATAACAATGTTTCCCGCCATTTAGTATTTACCCTTAGCTATCATTTGCTTTGTTAGGAAATATTAACTCGAATCTGCTGAATAAATTCACCGTATTGTGTATTAGCTATTACTCGTCAAGTGTACATTTTGTAAATCCGTAAATGTGTTATGTGGTAACTTTTAAAGTATTAACTCGTATACATTTATGGTATTTATATTAATACGATTACTACCATAGTGGCATAGTATTATTTTAAATTTCAGCGTGTCAGTGTTCAATGTTTGCATAATTTTTGTATTTGGTTTTGTGTTTGACTGTTTAAATTTAATTAAATTTCAATCTTTTAATTTTGTCAAATTGTGACGCTTTTTATAGTAGTTTTACTAAAATTGTTAAAACTTTATTAAATAAATATGGAAGGATTTGATACACCTGGTATATTTTTCTCTGATACATTCGGTGATGATGACAATTTGGCGTCATCATTGTTGAACGCAAGATCAATAAAAAAATCGTTCAAAGAATTCCTAAAAACATACAATGAAGAAAATTTTAACTATAAATATAGAGATACATTAAAGCGAAATTGTAACTTGGGTCAATATTGGATGGAAATAAATGTCGAAGATTTAGCTGGATTTGATGAAAATCTTGCTGATAAGTTATACAAACAGCCAGTGGATCATTTGCCAGCATTTGAAGAAGCTGCGACAGAGTTAGCACAAGAATTGCTTGCATCTGATAACTTGGAAGATATTGACCATATTCAAATATTATTGTCAACAAATTCACTGGCTTCTTCTCTGCGTTCTATTAAATCTGAGTCAGTTTCTCGGTTGGTAAAAATTCCTGGCATTATAGTATCGGCATCAAGTATTCGGGCTAAAGCTACACAGATAACATTGCAATGTCGATCTTGTCGTAATGTAGTACCACATTTACCTGTAAAACCTGGCATGGATGGTTATATTTTGCCAAGAAAATGTACAACTGAACAAGCTGGCCGTCCACAATGCCCTTTGGACCCGTATTTTATTATACCAGACAAATGCAAATGTGTTGATTCTCAAATTTTAAAATTACAAGAATTAAGTGACTCTACACCTCAAGGAGAAATGCCTCGACATGTACAATTATATTGTGATCGCTACTTATGTGAACGTGTAGTTCCAGGAAACCGGGTTATGGTAGTTGGTGTTTATTCCATAAAAAAGGTAAAATTTATACAAATTTGATTTGTTGTTCATATTTTTTAGTTTTAAATCAATATACTTTCAGGTTAAAACTTCAAAAAAACAAAAACTTACTGAAAATTCTCGTACTGTGGTCGGTGTGCGTGCTCCATATTTAAGAGTTTTAGGATTTCAAATGGATGATCAGGTGGGAGGTTTCACTACTTCAATTCCAACTTCTGTTGAAGATGAAGAATTATTCAGAAAATTGTCATCATCTCCTGATATTTATGATCGTATTGCCAAGTCAATAGCACCATCTATTTTTGGGTTTAGTGATATAAAAAAAGCAATAGCTTGTTTGCTTTTTGGAGGTTCTCGGAAAAGACTTCCAGATGGTTTAACTCGTCGTGGAGACATAAATTTATTGCTTTTGGGAGATCCTGGTACAGCTAAATCACAACTTTTAAAATTTGTACAACAAGTTTCACCTATTGGTGTATACACATCTGGTAAAGGTTCTTCAGCTGCTGGACTCACAGCTTCTGTAACTCGTGATCCAACATCTCATAATTTTGTAGTAGAGGGTGGAGCAATGGTTTTAGCTGATAGTGGTGTTGTTTGTATTGATGAATTTGACAAGATGAGAGAAGGTGATAGAGTTGCGATTCATGAAGCTATGGAACAGCAAACCATATCAATAGCTAAGGCAGGCATAACAACTACTCTTAACAGTCGTTGTTCGGTGATGGCTGCTGCAAATTCAGTATTTGGTCGGTGGGATGACAGTAAAGGCGAAGATAATATTGATTTCATGCCTACAATTTTATCTAGGTAATATGATATTTTGAGTAATTATTATGTCTGAGAATAAAAAATAAAAAAATATTCATTTAAAATCTCAAAAAATGTACTGCCTATAAAATCAAAATTTAAAAACTATGAAAATGTAGGTACCAAGTTTTACTGGTAAAAACAATTATTTTTTTATTATATCAATAGTTTACCTAAATTAAAAAATAATTCATCATGTTAAAAACGTTTAAAAAATGACCTTATAAATTAACAATGTTAAAATTTGATTTGTCAGTACTAAACTAAAAATATTTTTTCTTAAAAGTCCATAGATTATAGATATATTTATTATTAATAATATATTGAATTAATTTGTATAGTTGATTATCATATAATTCATAAATAGTTATTATTAGCCGTACAGCGTTCATTCCTATAAATAAATATATTTTTTTTCCAGGTTTGATATGATATTTATCATTAAAGATGAACATAATCAAAATAGAGATATGATATTGGCTAAGCATATCATGAATGTACATTTAATGAATGGTCAAGCCAAACAAGAAGTTGAAGGAGAATTACCATTGGCAACAATCAAAAAGTTCTTGAATTATTGTCGTCAACGTTGTGGACCTCGGTTATCTGAAGAAGCTGGTGAAAAGCTTAAAAGTCGTTATGTAATTATGAGAACTGGGTGTCATGAATTGGAATCTGAGAAAAAACTTGCCATTCCGATTACTGTTCGACAGTTAGAAGCTATAATTCGTATTGCAGAATCTTTAGCTAAAATGCAATTGCAACCTTTTGCTACTGACAGTCATGTAGATGAAGCATTAAGATTGTTTCAAGTATCTACTTTGAGTGCAGCTACATCGGGCTGTTTATCTGGTGTAGAAGGTTTTTCAACCGATGAAGACATAGATACATTACAGAGAATTGAAAAACAATTGAAACGCCGATTCCCAATTGGATCTCAAGTTTCTGAATTTAGTATAATTCAAGATTTTTTGAGACAAAAATATCCACAACGAGCTATAGATAAAGTTATATATTTGATGATCAGGAGAGGTGAAATACAACACATTATGCAACGTAAAATGTTAATTAGATTAAAGTAATTATGATGTAAATTTTAAAAATATTTGCCATTTTAATATACTGTATCAATTAAAAATGTATTTCATATTGTGTTGAAATTCATAAGAATTATAATAAATAATCGATATTTTTTATTCTTAGTTTGTTTTATATAGAATTAGTCATATTTTTAGACTAAAAAAAAGTACCTATGGTCAGGGTCATATTTTGTAAAGGGTATAATGGATGATATTTTTTAAAATTTTCATTATATTAATCCTCTTATAATTCTATTGATTTATTTCCTATGATAATATTTTTGTAATTTGTAATTTATTATATCATAATTTGTAATTTAATATCATAAATTTTTTAAATGTATTTAAAATTATAGTGAACTAAATACCACTACAAATTTTGATAGTATAATTAAAGTATTTCCAGTCATAAGAATGCATTTTTAATTCAATTTTTTAACATATAAAAGTATATATTTTTTTAAACTATTATATTACATTTTTTTTATCGTGTGTAATGAGAGTGGTATTTATTGACTGGGTGTAAATACCTAATTATGGCTCTGCTAATTGATAATTGATACAGATGGTGTTCCCTTCTTAATGTATTTAGTTTACAGAATTTTAATATATTTTTAAAAATAATTTATTGTCTTCATTACTAAAAACTAGAAAAATAAATTAATAGAATTAATAGATTGTTGGTTTTATAAAAAATACAAAAATTGTGGATACATTTAAATAAGTTATGTAGGAATCGATACGTCCCACATCATGTGCTTCTTGTATTATTTTATTTTATGTATAATATGTTTATTTACAGCTTTTACTTATTGTATATAATTAATTACAGATTGTAAGTTTCTTAATATAAATATAAAAAAGAATTGGCATGTAGTTCTTTTTTTGAAATATTTTTCCTTGAGAAATTGTAATATAAAATATCTAACTTTATAAGTAGTTATAAACTCGAGATTACAACTTAACATTGCAGTATATATTATTTAATTTTTGTATTTAATCAACTCGTATCTGATTGATTTATTATTTTAATCCTAATTTAACTTTCAATATTGTATTTGTTGTATAAAACAAAATATTTTATACTTAATATGTAGTGTACATGTAAAAGGTGTAATATTGTATGTTAATTTGTTATTATTAATTGTATTAATTATTACCAATGAATGGAATCAAACAAATTCTTTTAATTGCTCATTGAAAGGGCATAATATTAGAATTTGAATTATAAGAAATTTTACCGCAAATGCTTTTATGTTCTTTTTTAGTATAAGAATTAAGAGTAGCTGATATTATCCACTTAATTCCTGAGCTGTGACCAGGATCGGCCTGGGTACCTGAGGGTCCAGGCAGGAGTTATTTTCTGGGGCTAATAATTTTATACTGTATTTTTGGGGTAACACAGTTAAAGGGCCCAGGCAGGAATCCCGGCCCTGGCCATGCCGACTATCTGTGACAACTACACATGAATTAAAATATGGGGGGCATTAACTAGTTATAAAGTTTATTTTCTTATCTAGTTAATACATTTTCTAATCATCTTGTGAACTTAACTAAATTAATAAAATAATTAAAATTATAATTTTTTATAATAATTTTGAAATAATTTAACTTTTTTGTTAATTTATTAGATTATTAATTTGAAATTTTTCGTTTTTTTAGTTATATATGTAAATATAAAAATAAAACTTAAAAGTAATCCAATACTATAATAATACAAATATTTCTGTTATTTTTTTTGATAAAATAATTATGTAGTTGGATTTGATAGGCATTTAAAGACATAACATATTCATAATTATTTTTATAAATTATATAATAATATATTAATATATAATAATTATAAATTCAATATTATTATAATATGTTTGTAGTACAAATTTTGAAATGACCTTGTTCCTTATAAAATAATATAATTTTATTATAATAAATTTATTAAAAATGTAATTTTGCATATTATAGTACACATGTGCTTATAAGTGCATATTTAAGATGTTAGCTAAAACTTCCAAACCCAGTTAATAACATTATTACAGTCAAATTTTGCAGTAATATCATTGTCAGTGTTATGCAAATTTTGTATAAGATTATTAAAATTATAGAAGATATTTATTTGAAGAACCTTAATTGAGTAAATTTAAAATTAATTATTCCATTTTATGATACTATTTACAGATGTCTATGAATTGTAGTGTGGATCATTTTGCATCATATGATACTATTTATCCTGCAGATTCTGTAGAATGGTGTCCAATACCAAAATACAACAATGTGCTTGTATGTGGAACTTATAAACTTGATGAAGCAAACAAATCAAAAACTGGCACTATTAATTTATTCACTTTAGACAATGAAAAAAAGATTAAATTGGTTCAGAGTGTCCCCGAAGATGCTGTGCTAGATTTAAAGTGGAATCCTTTTATCGTTTCTGGACAAATATTATTAGCAGCTGCATTGTCAGGCAAGCATGTTAGTATATATTGTTTGGGTGAGTTTTCAATCAATAATAATCAAAAGACAATACATATAGTTAATTGTTATAATTTTTAGATGAAAAAGGTACAGATTTATCTTTAAGTTTATTCACTAGTTTTGATCTTCCAAAAACTGACGGTGAATCTCATATGAGTTTATCAATTGCTTGGTCATCCCTTTATGAGAATGGATCACAAAGCATTGCATTTAGCGATTCTTGTGGTTATATCACTTTAGTCAATTTAAATGACCAACTCATACGCAGTTTCAAAGCTCATAATTTTGAATCATGGATTGTTACCTACAATTATTGGGAACCCAACATATTATACACAGGTAAATTTATTATTAGTACTATAAATTATTATAGTTTGGGGGGATCAGGGTGTGTGGTTGCACCCCTTACTTTTAAAATATTTTCAATTGGCTTGCACCCTGATGAAATAATGCACAATTATTATTTATCACTTTAAATTACATTGGTTATAAGCAAATATTTTGTTATACATTTTTATCGTATTTTAATTTTTAAATTTATTTTTATTATTTATGTTGATGTATAGAAATAATTGGAAGCAGGATAATGTATATAATATATTATGTAGTATATCTTTTTTTATATGGCCTGGTGAAATTTCAAAAGGGCCTGCTTGATAGTTAATACCTCGTACATCATAAAAAAAATCTGAAATGACACGATACCCTTAATTATTATCCCTGAATATGTTGTCAAATGTTAGTACCTAAATAGTATTTTAAATTTTAAAATAATGTTGAACTAAAAAAAAGTAAATAGTTTGCATTATTTTAAAATTTAATGTGGTTTGTAAATATGTCATGTAATTTAGGTAATTAAATTATATTTTTATAGGTGGTGATGATTGTAAATTTAAATGTTATGACCAACGTTTACAATTTGACAAACCTGTATTTGAAAATAAAGAACATGAACAAGGAGTAACAACTTGCTCATCAAATAAAATCAGAGAAAATATAATTGTTACAGGAAGGTAATTTTTTTTTTTAAATAAATAGCTATATATTAATGTAATTTACCAATTTTTTAGTTATGATGAAAATATAAGATTGTGGGACGTACGTAATATGAAACATAGTTATAATAATGTAAAAGTCGATGGTGGAGTTTGGAGATTGAAATGGGAACCTAATAAAGAAGAATATCTTTTAAGTGCTTCAATGTTTAATGCTGCTCATATAATAGACACATCGTTTAATGTAGCTAATATTTGTCAATCTTTTGGGGAAAAAAGCAATAGGCTCTACTATGGAGCCGATTGGTGTCACCAAAACGATACTCAATTTCAACATGACACAAAATCAAAAAACAAAAAAATAATTTCTACATGTTCATTTTATGACCATAGATTAGATTTATTTTTTGTAAATATGAAATTATAAAAATATATATTATAAATAAAAGTATTGATAAATATTATTTTATTAATTTTATTTTTTTCTTATACATTACAGAATAAGAATTTTGTTAACATTTTTATGTATATATTTTAAATTGAATATTTACTTATATTAAATAATGAGTACACACAATTTTAATGAAATAAAACATAACATTAGAATTAAGAATTATTATTACAAAATACAAAAACTATCTACAAAAATTCATCACACCATGCTTTTAAGCATGCATGGCAATCTTTTGATTGTTTTGAGTTAGCTTTCACTGTATCTTTTAACCAGTCACAGAATAATTCTTGATCCATTTCTAAAAGAAGAAATTGACCCAATACGTTGTAAGCCTAAAACAAAACAAAACTCATTTTTTGTAAGTGAGTATAAAAAAAGTGAATTACATTTACTTCATTTATTAGTGATAATGTAAATTATACATAATGTTATAATAATTAGTATCTAAAACATATATTTTTAAGATGTGACAGTAATTATATAAAGTATGATAGATTATATACAAATATATGTTAATTAAAAAAGTTCTTCTGTAACATACTTTGTTAAATCCTTGTTCTTTTAATCTGTTTGCTAATACAGGTCCAATACCAGCAAGATCTTCAACTGGTTTGTCTCGCATAGGCTCCCCAGAGAATGCTTTATGTTTTTGACTGGTTGTAGATGATGGAGTAGTCATAATTACGATTTATTTTGCAATCTGAGAAAATATTAACATACAAATAATGGTCCAAGCAAAATCTGTACAGATTATGAATAGTAATGGCATTAACAAAGTTAAATAAAAAAATAATAATAATTTTGAATTTAAAACAAAATCCAGTAAAAACAGGATACATGAAAAAAGATAAAGTATTAGCTGATAAGATAAAACAAAATATGTATACTTGTAAGCCTAAAAAACGAATTTTCATGGAGTCAAATTAAAAAAGTAAGTAAATAATTACTTCAAAAACTTTTTTACAGTTTTACAAATTGTTATTTTAAATCGATATTGTCGACTGATGCAAAAAACATATCAATACATTATTATACAAATATTCAAATCAAATTTATAACTGTTATATTCTAAGACAAAAATGAATATGTATATTAGTATAATATTATGTCCAAGGATATATAAATTGTAATAAGAATAACTTACATTTTAAGTAAAATTCCAATAGGTTAATCAGATTAAAAAAATCATTTATTTAATAAATAAATAATTATTTATTATATTTATCAAGACTACCAATTTTTTTAAAATTATTATTATATAATCGTTGAAAACAGGGACATCTAACAAAGTTAACTTAAACTTTTGATTGTATTGTATATTGTGTAAGTGTGTAACGTAAGTAATATGTATAATCTAATTAAATAATGTACAATGATTATTTTATGGAAGATGATTTTATACAACAATTTATTATTTAATTATTTCAAATCATTGATTTGAGTACTGCAGAATCGGATTTTTACTTTTTAGAGGTTGCCGCCTGCCATTTCGACATAATACACGCCTGGTGCAAACAAGTGGTTCACCAGTTATGAAATTAATCCAAAGACGTTGTAAATTTGTGAATCTTCACTTATTATATATTTTATTAAATGTCCTTGAATTGTTCAAAGCACCTAACCTACAAATTCCGAGACAAGAATTGCTATATTCAAAAAAATTACTTTTTTTGAGAATTTCAAATTGGTTGGAGTCCTCATAGTGCATAATTAATAATAATATATTTACAATTAACATTTAGTTCGTTATTTTACAAATTTACATTTTAAGGGTAAGTACAATTTTTTGGTTTTATAAACTTGATATATAATAAAAAATTGTGTCAACTTAACTTAAGTTACTGTTAATAATATAGGTATGTTTTACATGGGTAAAATTTTTTTAAGTTAATATATAATATATATATATATATGTGTGTGTGTGTATGTTATTTCAGATTATGCGTATATAAATTTGATTGTGAATATAGTACGTCATCAAATTACTTAAATATATAATGAAAGACAAAGAGAAACCATCAATATTAAATGTTCAACATCGTACAGTTGAAACAGTCGGACCATGGATATTGAGATATTTATCAGGCTCAACTGTTCAAGATAAATGTTTAACTAATGGTGAAGAAATAGAAGATACAAATGAATCATTTATCGATGAAGAAAGTCAAGCCGATACAATTTATCTAAAAACTTTAGATCCTAAGGAATGGAAAGATCAAGATCATTATCAGTAATTATTAAATATATATACATTTAGTAGCATTTATGCATAATTCATAACCATTTATAATAAATTTGGATAATAGACTGAGCCATTACATTTATTATGAATAATGATTAGGATTTATATTATTAAAAACATACTATAAACAAGTAGTATGATGAATAAATTTTTCATGTTTCATTACAAAAAGTTTTAAATCTCATAATTGTATTCAATTTCTGTTTCCAGGTAGTAACTTATAACAGTTATAACCAATATTTTACTTTACCTATTAGTTATAAAAAGAAACAATTAAACTATTTAAAACAAACAATAAATTATTTTACTATTTTCTTTTTAATCAATTATAATATAGTATTATACCATCAATTTTAGTTAATATACAAATCGGTTGATTCTGTTAAATTATGAAAACACAAAATGTTAGCTTTTTATAAGTACAATAAAAAAAAAAATTGCAAATTTTGTTTTTGTGCCTACTGTGTATAATATACAGAAATAGGTCCATGTAAATCATATTAATTATTTAAAGCTGAGTTTTTCAACTTTGCTATTATTAACAATCTATTTATAAATGTAATATAATATTAGGTACACAATTTTTAGTGTGAATATATTCATTTTTGCTCATGAGCTTTTTTTTATAATTAGTATTTGATAAATCCTAATAATGGTGAGATCTGAAGTAGTTGAAATCAAATTTGACCATTACATTTTTATTGTGCTAATATTTGTTGGTGTGTACATTTTCAAAAATGAATGCTAACTTGTTGTAATTCAAAATTATTTTTTAATTTTATCTAGTGTTTTTTTTTTTTTTTTTTATAATTAAATTGAAATTATTAATTTTTTTTTTTATCTAATTTCAGAGTTTTAGGACTATCAAAATTACGATATAAAGCCACTGAAGCACAAATCAAAACTGCTTATAGGCGTAGAGTTCTTAATCATCATCCGGATAAAAGAAAAAAGCTTGGCGAGAAAGTTCAAGGAGATGATGATTATTTTACATGCATCACTAAAGCTTGGGAAACTCTTGGAAATAAAACTAAAAGACGTGCATATGATTCAATTGATCCTAAATTTGACAATAGTATTCCTTCTAAAGAAACAGCAAAAAAATCTGACTTTTTTGAACTATTTGGGCCGGTATTTGTTCGTAATAGTATGTGGTCAGAACAAAATTCTGTACCCCTTTTAGGAGATATAAATAGTAGCCGTGATCATGTTGATCGTTTCTACAATTTTTGGTATGGTTTCAATTCATGGAGAGAATTTTCATATCTTGATGAAGAAGATCGTGAACAGGCCTCAGATCGTGAAGAACGAAGATGGATTGAAAAACAAAATCGTGCAAATCGTACTAAGCTAAAAAAAGAAGAGAGTACTCGTATTAGGCAGTTAGTTGACTTAGCATATGCTAATGATCCAAGACTTTTAAAATTTAAAAAGGAAGAACAAGAACGTAAAGCAGCTGTGAAACAAGCCAAAAAAGACGCAATAAGACAAAAACAAGAAGAAGAAATTAGGTTAAGAGAAGAAGAAGAAGCTAAAGTACAAAAAGAAAAAGAAGAACGTGAAGCTGCAGAAAAAGCACAACGAAATGCTCTTAAGGCAGAAAAAGATAGTCAAAAGAAAGCTTTGAAAAAGGAACGTAAACATATAAGAGATTTATGCAAAACAAATAATTACTATATACAAAATGGTGATAATGTTATTGAAATAATGTCTGGTGTTGAAAAAATTTGTGATCAACTTTCTGCCATACAGCTTAAACAATTGGCCAGGGCTCTTCAAATAGAAGGTCGTAAAGCATTAATAGAAAAACTTAAACAAATGGAATGTAGAGTTGAAATGAATAATGTTATTAAAAATGATACCAAAATTGTTGAAAAAAATAATAATGATTGGGAAACAGATGATGTTCAATTATTGATAAAAGCGGTAAATTTGTTTCCAGCTGGTACAAACCAACGTTGGGAAGCTGTGGCAAATTTTATCAACCAACATAGTAAGAATGGTGAACGAAATGCCAAACAAGTATTAGCAAAAGCTAAATCTCTTCAAAGTACTAACTACACTGATAATGCTTTAAAATCTGAAATGAATGCCAATGCATATGATCAATTTGAAAAGGAAAAAAAATGTGAATCACAAATACCTGAAGTGGTTTCAGAACGTCCGGTTGGATGGTCAGCAGATGAGCAAAAATTATTGGAACAAGCTCTTAAAACATATCCAAATGCAGTAAAAGAACGTTGGGATAGAATAGCAGAATGTGTTCCAACAAGAACGAAAAAGGAATGTATGAAAAGATATAAAGAAATTGTTGAAATAGTTAAAGCCAAAAAAGCTGCTCAAGTGTAAAAGTTTATTAACTATTATTTTGAATACATGTTAACAAAACTTAATGATGTTTTTATTTAAAATTTTTTTTTTGTTTTGTTAATATTTTTGAACAAAATTAAATTTTTAACTCAATATAGTTTTAATGACCATTAATCATTTGACACAATACAGACAACTTGTAAAATGTATTCATTTTTCTTAAGGTGTACCAATTTATAAGACATATAAAATTTAGTTCTGCGAGTCCCTCATACTCTACAGAAAAGATATTGATCGAAAACAAGTGAAATTGTTTTATCATTTTTAAAAATGTATATATACATTATTATGAAGTATAAATATTATTTTTTTATTACTTATGTTCATATTACTTACAATCCAAAATTAATTAACAGTTGAACATTTTGAGGAGTGGAAGAAGTTTATCAATAAAGCAATTATCTGTTAATGTTTGAATGAATTTTTTATTAATGATTTTGATTACCTACATTCATAAAATATTATAAAAAATACACACATCATTAATAATAATTAAAACAGTAATTATTAATGATCAGAAAAAAGTATAATCTATTGAATAACTTAAATACTACGAATTGTGGTTCTTCCCGTAACTATAATTTGCCCCAAATCTTGCACTTCTTTAAGAGCATCATCAAACATATCTCGGGTTACTTGAAATTGAAAAGCTAATTTAGTTTCACTTAATAATTTTTGGTAGTTAAATATAGTAGATTTTGGTTGGCTTGATATCACTTTGGCTAAATATTCTGCAAGATCGTGTCGTCTTTGTCTATCAGTTGAACTTAATCCTGTTGTCAATATTCCAACATCAATTTTTCCAGAAAGAGGATCTGTAGCACTTTGCTTAAGTGCTTCTCTATATAATCTCCAAGCTTCATCAACATCTTTCATTTCCACAACGTTTGAATATCTCATTTTAGCATGAGCTTCTGATAACCGAATCAAAGATTCTAACTGTCTTGGATATGCTGATACTTGTCCTCTACCACTTCCAACAGTTCTCATATTTACATAATACTGAATAAGTTTTTGCCTGCTTTCCTCATTTAAAATAGGTTGAAATGTTTCTCGTCCATAAGTTATATAATCTTGAAGTAAGCTAGTATCCATTTGCTCATCACGTTCGTAATGTTCGTTTTTGTAATACAAAGATACCAAGTGATTGGCTAATCTTCTATCATACTGTTCATTTTGTGGATCCAACATTAAAAATATTAAATCAAATCTGGATAATAGAGTGTGAGGGAGTTGTATATTTTCTATTATAGTCTTATTTTTATTCCACTGCGATTCACATGGGTTTGCTGCAGCTAAAATGGAAGTTCTAGCGTTTAATTGACAAATAATACCTGCTTTGGCAATACTCAAAGTTTGTTGTTCCATAACTTCATGCAATACACTCCTGGCCGATTCGCTCATTTTATCAAATTCATCAATGCAACAAACTCCATTGTCAGCTAAAACTAAAGCCCCGGTTTGTAAAACCAATTGTCTGGTTTCTGGATCTCTAATTACATAGGCCGTCATACCGACAGCTGAAGAACCTTTACCGCTAGTATACTGACTTCTAGGTACAATATCATAAACATAAGATAAAAATTGTGATTTACTTGTACCTGGATCACCACATAACAGTATATTTATTTCAGATCTTAAATGATTTTTCTTTTTAGAGGTTTTTCGAGTACCACCAAATAGTTGCATAAGTATACCTTTTTTTATATCGCAATTTTCATATATAGAAGGTGCCAAAGTATTTGACAGTCTATCGTAGATATCTACTGTCTTAGATAATTGTCGTAATACTTCAATTCGTTCCTCGCTTATTTTATTTTTTTCTTCAACAGCAAATGATATACGGCTATCATTACTTTTTAAAAAGTGTAAAATGTCAATGTGAGTCCTGTATACACTTCGGAAGTTCCTCATTCTAGGATTTACTTGCATTGGAACAGCTCGATAAATACCCGTAACAGATACACGGTCACCAGCTTGCACAGTTTCAATAAGCTCATTATAGGAGTATAAATTTACAGTATGTGGAGTCTGACCAGCAGGCATTTCATCAGGGGATTCTTGAAGTTTAGTCAATTGTTTATCAGTAAAATTAGATTGGTTATGTATTAATTCAAAACAATGATTAGTATTACAATGGGGGCATAGAGTTGGCTCAGCAATATTACCACGATCAATTTCTACAATAGTTGTATAAGAACATACAATACATCGGAAAAATGCATCACGCATCTCAGGTATAATGTCACTACATCGAATTACCATTCCTGAAACAGTTATTAGCTGATCCATATCTTCGGGATTAAGGAATCGCATATTCTTAGTTTTTTGTACATTAAAAGGACGCACTTGAAGAGCCTTAGTGACATGAGTCAAGTCAGCAGCTGGATATTTAGTGAAAAATACTTCATTAACAACTGTATCAAATACTGGGATAACTTCTTGCGGATAGCATATTAATTGTTGATAAAGTTCAGAATCAAATTGATGTAAGTGAGCACAATTAATATCTACATATGGGATTTCCATTTCCAAAACATTACTTAATTTAGCCATATAATGAGGCAATTCAGTTTCATCGACACAAAATGTTTCAATAAAATTTTGGAATCTTAAACGGCATTTATCAACTACAACATCTGTACCCCATATGACTAAATTGGGAGCAACATCTTGATTTTCATTATCAGGACGAGGAGCTCCATTTTCATAATTTGTTATATCCACTTGCCTTTGCCGACGATTAACTGATAAGTTATTTCTTTGAACTGAACCACCACTACGCATTGTGAAACCTGTAGCACGAGAATCTACAGAACTTAGAGGAGAGCCATAATTTATAGGAGAACTAAGGTCTACTTCACTGGTACGTAAACCTTGCAAAGGACTTGTCATAAAACGACGAGCTGGTGAGGATGCTTCAGAGACTATAGCACCTGAACGACGACTGGAAATGGAACCCGGTGTTCTAGTATGTGGTGAACGACCATTAACTCTTGGAGTCATGTTATTTCTGGAAGGAGTCCTTCCTTCTCTTGGAGTAGTAGTACCATTTCTTGTTGGAGTTCTACCTCTTGGAGTAGTGGCATTATTTCGAGGAGTTTGTCCTCTTGGAGTAGCAGCATTATTTCGAGAAGGAGTTTGTCCTCCTCTTGGCGTAGTGTTACCATTTCTTTGAGGAGTGCGACCAGACATATCTTAAATTATAATACAATTAATGAAACTTAATAATCTTCAAGGAAGTATAAATTATATAGTTGTATTTACCTGAACCTTCAAGAAACACAAATTAAAATGTAATATTTAGTGTTACTGTAACTATAAAATAAAGTGTATACTATTATTATAATTTGTTATTCGGCACGAATCATAAAAAACATGAAAATGATGAAATCATTGTCGCAAATTCGAGTCTTGACCTCAGTAGTCTTCAACAAAAACTAAAACATACATAACTAACCAAGTAACAGCAAAACAATAATAAATATTAATATATCAACAAAATTGGCGGCAAAATAAAGGGAAAATTATAAAATCATAGATGATATTTTTAAAGGTTATTAATCAGTTTAGCCACTTATCATACCACCACAAATCTTATCAATATTTATAAGACACATACACTGATACAAAATAAAAATTTCAATTTACGTTATCTGATAAAAATGACTACTTAACTGTCAATTTCCATTTTCTGTAGAGTATTCAGTTTAAATATTAAAAAATATTTATGAAATTTAAATTGTAAAATTGTGAATTATATTTTGTTTTTATATCTAAATTCTAACTTTTAAAACTTTATTTTAATGTAAGTACAATTATAACATATGTAGTGCAATAATACGTTTTTATTTTAACTTTTTAATCCATAGTTACTTTATTACACAATAACTGAGAGTTTTATAACTCAGCGAATAGTTTTAGTATATTACGTATCTATATATTATTGTTGGAAAATATAATGAACTGGCAGAAAAAAAATAATAATTAAAAATATTGGTTAGGTATGAAATAATAAATATTTTATGGTTTTAATTTACACACTAAACAGTTATATATTACATTTTTTTAATTTATTTTCTATTTTCTCTTAGTTTATTCCACTTCAATTTCTCTTTCCATAGTTATGAAAATTATGTAAAATTAATTTTCAAGAATTAATAATTTCTATATACCTAGTTAATGTGAAAATCTTGACCAAAAACAATTATTATTCTACTTAATTTTAATTAGATTTTTTTTAATACATAGATATATAAATAGGGAATAGTGTATGTAAATGATTATTGTATCAGTATACACAATCTAAATAATTTATTATGTTCCAAATAATTATATACATAAAATTATATTTTTCTAATTATTTTAAAGTAAAATGAAACAAATTATGGTTAATTTGAATAATTTAATTCAAACTAGATGTATGATTTATATGAAATTCTAAGCATATGTATGTATTTTTGTTTTGACAGATTGAGTAAGTAAATATATTAAAATTTAAATATATATATTTAAATATACCTATGTCAACAAATAGAATGGCATCAAAATCAAAAACTACGGGTACAGAAAAATTAAATCTTGGAATGAAATCAATTATAAGTGAATTTCAAGTCAGTTGTGATAAGATCAAGCAATTGAAACACAATAATGAGTTTTACAATAAAATGGAACATATTGTCAAGACATTATCCAATGAAGGAGAAAACAATAACTATGCTACAAAAATTTTAAATTTCAAAGAATCCGTGGAAAATGAAAAATTGTTTTTCTCAAATAAGACCGGAATTTCTTTTGATTTTTTATCAAAAAATGTGCAGTTAGAATATGCAGCAAACATTCTACAAGAAACTGGTATTGATGATTATAATGCAAATAGCATATTCACTAAATATTTGTCTGTTATTGAAAAATGTAATAAACAAAAAGAATTAATTGATGACATTGATGAATATTTAAATAAATTAAAAATAGTAATCGAACAACAGAATGATCTTAAATGTGAATTATCTAATATAAACTACTCACCTGTAGGCTATATAGCTGAACCTATCAACATTAAACCAATTGAAAGTATACAAACTGTGGACGACTGTGATGCGATAGTGAAATTGGTCAAAAAAATAACAGACATTGAACAGAAACAAGAAAAAATCTATTCAGAAACTTCTGAATTAAAATCTGCACAGAAAAAAATGTACCATGGACTACCACCAAATATGGATCAAGCAATGATGGCAGTACAAATAGCAGAGCAAACAATGAAGTCCGTAACAAAAAAATTAATGGAAAAACTTTAGAAAATATAATTTTGTAACTGATTCAACATAATGTATCAAATAGTGTTATTTTTATTATTTTTTTACTTTTGTTGTAATTAAAATGTATACTATTTTTAATTACTTTTATTATTTTTAATAGCAATAAATGTATATACATATTTTTTACAACTGTGTTTTTATCAATCATTTTTTGTTGAATTGATCAAAATATTGAACCAAGAATTATTGTAATCTACCTACCTAATGATGAGTTGATAAATAAATATTATTACAAAATATTTTGAACCACCATTTTTAATTTTTTTTCTTTTTTAGTTATTAATTCATTATGAACGATGAAAAAACAACAATGGAATACTTATTTCAAGTAGAAAGACAAGCAGAAAAAATACTTCTGAATAAAAGTGAAATGGTTGGTTTGGATAAAAGTAGAAATAGTAACCGAATGGCCATTAGAGCATTAACAAACTCTAAAAAACCAGAAGACAAGATATGGATGGCAGTTGGATTATCCTTGGTAAAAGTTTCTGTTGAAAAAGCTAAAAATATGCTACAAGCAGGTATACTTATATTGTTTTATTAATTGGTAATTTTTTACACAAAAATACAAAAATTATTTTCAGATCAAGTTACTTTAAATAATCGTATGAATATTCTTAGAAGCAACATTAAAGTTGATGTGAATAAATTGAATGATATGGAATATAAAGAACCAGTAAAAGGGTTATTTTTAAATCCACTCACTAGAAAGGAAATGCAAGCAATGAATCAAGTTCTTGGTATAACTGATTAAAATATAAGTGTCTTATTCATAATATATTAATTTAAATGAAAATTTGATGAATATTGTTGATGAATATGATTTATTTGGAATATAATATACTGGTATATTTATATTTTAATGCAGTCAGGTAAATTTTTTTCTAAATAATTATACAAATAAAATATATAGTTTATATTATGTTATTTAAGTATAATTCTTCTATCAAAAAACACTGATTATTTCAACAACATTAATAGTTTTATAAATGTATATTTTTACATAATATAGTTTAAAACATTTTTGAAAAAATATAAAAATTTAAATAATTATTCGGGTAATTATTTAATATTTAATATTTTTACTATCACTTTTTAGGTTTCTTATTTGCTGATGAGCTTGTGTATGATAACATTGTTTTTAATTTCATATTTCAAAGTATATTATTTTAAGTATTTCTATTTATAAAAATCATATTGCATTCTGTGATTATGATTTATAAATGTATAATCAAATTTTTAAATAGTATAATATAACACATGATTATAATAATATTTACATATAATTTAAATTATTCAATAAAATTTACTTCAATACATCATTAAAAAGGCATACACCATCGTATAAACTTTCAATATATATAATATACATAATATATACTGTAATCTTTTATTCTTCCTCTTTTATACATTTTTCCACCACATCTCTTAAACTAGGATTTTCCATTGCAGCTGCAACACGTTCCTTATCATTTATTTGTTTGTTAACTGTAAATGTAATGACTTAATATATTGATAGTTCATTACAAAAACAAATAATAGTTCATAAACATATAATTACTTTCTTCTTCAGTCGTATGAGCACCTTCTTTAATGTATATATCCAATTTAACATTCTCTAAAATAGATCTTATTACTTTAATCCTTATACTAAGGCCAATTAAAGTAGCTAAGCTGCAATGTGGTACTGTAGGATTAAATTCAATTCGGACAGTATATAATTTTAAGTTTCTTTGATTAATTACCTGCAATTATTATTTTCAAAGTTGTCTTTTTAGTGATTTCTAAATGCTAACAGGTAAAATTATTCATTAATATAATATTATTCTGACACATAAAAATAATCAATTCGGCTAGTATGGAATAATTATAAATGATGAATATTTAATAATTCTTTTATAGATATTAATATTATACATTTATACATATATATTTTTTAAATAATTAGTAAGTTATGTTATAGTACAATAACAAGAGAGTAATTAAAGTGTGATGACAGAGATATATTCCCCTGCAGAGCATTATTTTACTAATACTTTTCAATATTTAGAGTTTAATAGAACGTAATACCCACTTGTGTTGTATCTGTCTTACTAACATCATCATAGCAAAGTTTTGTCCAGAACATATTTTGTAATGTTAGCTTTATTATTAGAGTAAATTTACCTAATATCAAATTTAAAGCTAAGAATATTGTCTAGAAAATGTCATATAATTTTATTGATATAATGATTTTAAAGTGAGTTATAGCTATGTAAAATATTACAACTTTAAAATATTTACTAGATAATATTCTTACCTTTAAATTTTATAATAGGTAAATTTACTCTAATATAAAGCTGACATTACAAAATGTGTTCTGTTGAACGCAAATTTGGTATGATGTATGTTAGTAAGACAGAGACAACATATTATGCGGGTATAAAATCATCTTAAGGTATTTTGCAAGTGGTTCACAATTTTTTACTAAAAAAAATGGACCCCTCAATGAACATTCCTATATGCCACTGATTTAATATAATATTTTTATATTCAATCCTGCAGAATGAATTTGTATAGATTCATGGTTTTCTACATTTCTACTAGTCTGGTATTTTAAAATATATAAATAAATGTAATGATTTGTTTTACTTTACGTTGAAGAAGAGAATTAAGTAAATATTATAAAATGTTATTTTTTTTTGTCCACTGCACTTGGTAGTTATGCTTATTAGTTTACTTAGTAAAAATTGTCCATAATAGTGACTAACTCCATAAAGTTGGGTGTGTAATGCAAAGAGATTATTTATATGCATAGCTTTAAGTGTCAGTAAAATGAATGAATAAATAATCATACCTGTTTACTAAATAAAATCACTATTTTGAATACTGACCTCTACTCCATTTTCATACACGACGTTAAGGTCTTCCAGTGTAGCTGGTTTTTCTGGATCCTTGATTGTTCTAATAATATCTGTTTGTTCAGAAACAATTGTTAAACCAATTATGTATTGTGTAAACATCAAACATTGAAGATACCTACCAAATATTTGGTCCTTCAGTTCTTGAGTTTTTTCTTCGAGTTGTTCATCTGTAGCCTCGATTTCAATCGTGGTAGCCGTCGTATTTCCACCGTCATTTTTTAAATACTTTTCTTGAATAATTTTTTTTGTTTGTTGCATGAGATTAGCAAACATCATCAACAAACTACTTATAGTCAAAATCATGAGCAAATATTTTTCTTTGGACTTCGGTTTCGATAAAAATAAAAATATTATGCACAAAATTGTTTTTAGAATTAGTCAGTGTTTTAAATTTTTTTCGTTTCGCACATAGTTAGCATTTGGTAGTTACTGATTACAAATAAATCAAATAATACAAATTAATAATTATACAATACAATTGGTTGTATAACCATTAATTATCAACAACAATAACTGTTGATAAATGATAACCATATCAGTGTTTTTATAAATCGTCATAAATCATAATATTTGTTGCGTACTCGTCAAAAACCAGTTATGAGTAATATGAACTTGGCAGTGGCGTACGCAGGATTTTTTTAAGTGAGGTGTCTTATAAATAATTATATGCATGAATTAATAAAAAAACCTTTTCTTTTTAGAAATCGCTTCATAATTTGAACATATACTTAGATCTTTTTAAGGGGTGTCATATCTCCCTGACCTCCCCCCCTGCGTACGTCAGTGGAACTTGGAGGCGGTAGTCTTAGCGAGTCGGGGGTTACGAATGTTATAGAACGCTGCCGTAATAAAAATGGAGCAGCCCCCACTGCACTAGTCTGTATAGTAATTGTATGCGTATTTCTTATAAAACAGTTTGCGCGTTCAACTCGTTCGAGTAATATGGGCTACTGAGTAGTTTTATTATAAAAACTAGAGCACTAAATATTTACCTTTATAGTGCCTTATAAAAACATTAAAACACCTACAAACAAAATTGTTGAGTAGATTTTTATGTTTTATCTAGTTCCGTAAGAAGCCCGATTTTTGATATATTTAAAATATTATGAAATATAACATGATTAATGAAACCTGTTTATTTATACTTTTTTAAACAGTTATTTTTAAGACTTATAATCGTAATTTCAAAAATTGGACTTCTTACGCAACCAAATATAAATCTTCTCTTTAATTTTGTTCATAGGTATTTTTACGATAAAACCACTCAGTCTCAGTAACCCATTTTATTTGAACGCACACACATGTTCTTAAAGACATTTTTCAAGTGACACGTCCTCTTAATATTTGTAATTATTGTTAATTTCTAATGTTGCTACATAAAAATACAAATACTAATTTATTATAAATTTGTATGATACATTTTAATATTTTTATTACTAAGATTTTCTGAAAATTTAAAATTTTTGATTTTTTCTTAACATTTATATACGAAATTTCTTTTTCGATAAAAAAGTTTAAAAATTTAATAAAATATTCCTAATGAGTTTTTTCACAAGGTTTATAGTATAAAAAAATTGAAAGTAAATCCTCATTTAGATAATACAGATATTGAGCGTTTGAAGATATAGTTTTGATGATTAAGTATAGGTACCTAAAAATCGCAAATTATTTTGTAGTCACTAGTCTCATAATTTTTAATAATTTTATTATACCTAGTACCTATTTAAAAGCATTGAAAATGTAATAACAGTTTTTTCATAAATCATTCTATAAAAATATAAAGTCTATATATAGTCTATATATATATAGGTATAAAATTTGAAATTAAAATTATAATGAAACTCGTCAAAAATCAAAATCACAAATTATTTTGTAGTTCAAAATGTAGGTATATAGTTTTAATACCGAAGAAATTTAATACAACTTTTTTCTTTCCATAACCTGAAAATATATTTTAATCGAATTTTATCTATGGAGATTGAATAAGTTAAAATTTAACATTATTAGATATTTTAAGTTTAAACAATAAAAATGAAGTCATGTGGGTACTGTTAAGCTGCAGCTGTATAGTATTTGTCGAGTGGGTTCAGTGGCATATTTTGAGTAATTTTTCGGGGTTGTCCAAAATATTCCCAGATTCCCTCATGATCCGGTGAAATTCGAATAATTTTTATATTATTATACAATATAGATATTGTAGATTAACTGTTAAATCTGTGAACTTGCTTAAGTTAAAAAATAGACTTCGAAACGTGTCATCTAATAAAATTAATTACACTTTTTCAATTTGGATGTAAATATTTTTAAAAGCATAAATAAAATACTAAATTACATGGGCATCCCCAGGAGAGGGGTAAGACAGCCAAGACAGGGCACTTGTCACTCCCCTAGAATTTTAAATTTGTTTTCCAAAGCATTATCTGTACCTAACTGTAATAATGTACGGAACAAATGCACTTTACCACGCCTCTCACGAATTTTAAAGACATATTTTTAAAAATTAATTTCGAAACTTTTTTTGTGGAAACCATTATTTTGGAAGTTATAGCCTTCCAAAGTTTGCGATTTTACGTTTGTACGCATGCGTGGAGCGCCTATAACATATTTAGATATTTTTTTTACGGGCACAATTTTAAAATTTAAATTCGATTTCATACTATGGTTAACCTAACCTAAGCTATATTGAGTTATTTTGCAATTATCATCAAGTATATATTGTGGCTCCCTTCGCCTGCCGGCTCCGGCAGATTGACTCGCCACACCTACTCTCTCTAATTCTTTTAAATTTCCCTCACACCCTCCCCGCTTCACTCGTCAACATACCACTTTTAATTTACCTACCTCCTCCACTAAATATGGTTTAGAATTTTAGATGAACCACTTCGGCGCTGTATATGTTTATTGCCAATTCTGATCCCTCTTTTCAATCACACAAACCTAACCAGTTACTTCCAACGATTTTACTTCACTGTTATATCACATTTGTAATTATAATTTTAATTGTATCTATATTAAATGTAAATATATAATGTATTTATAATTTAAGCTTTAATAAATAAATAACATACGTTTTTGTTATTGCTATTAAAGTTTTATAAATTACTATTCATAATACAGCAGAGTAGATTGATTTAATTTTTGCCAACAATATTACATAATATATTAATATATCTATATTATTAATTAATTGGGGGACGGGGTGGCCGAGCGGTCTAATTCGTCGGCTGCGGAGCAGCTGGATCCGGTTCGATCCTCGGCCACTGGGCGGCATTTTTCTCCGGGTAAGTCACGGTGTCCGGAGAACAAGTGCTGCCATCCCCCCACCCCGGGGCATGGCAGAAACCTACGGGTGCCCCATTAAAAATTCTGCCAATCAGGCGCCGGGCTTACTCCCGAACTACATACGCCATACGAAAAAAAAAAAAAAATTAATTAATACTATAATATAATAAATATAAATTATAATCAATGTAATAGTACCTAGTACCTATGTGGTTATGTTATAAATTTATAATTAAAGAAAGTGGTATTATAGATTAAACATGACATTTCGAAAACTACTTTACCTTTAAAGCTCAAATTTGGTAGGTAGGTAGGTACTAGGTGGTATATAGTTAGGTTTTACGAATTAAATATTAATTATTTATAATTTATTAATTTAAAAATTAAAATAAGTGATGAGTGAGTGATTTTGAATTGATTTTATAATAACGTATTAACCACTAACGTCAGTGGCAGATCCAGGATTTAATTTTTTTTTTTTTGGGGGGGGGGGGGGGCATAGTTCAAAACGCAAATCTTAAATTTTTCAGTGATTAACAAATACATACAAATATGTGTAATTAACTTATGCCAATGGGGGAAGGGGGGCCAAGGCCCTTCGGGACCCCCTTAAATCCACCACTGACTGTATAGGTATTTATAAATATCATAAGTAAGTAGTCGAAAAATGCTTCGATTTTCAACTTTAAGAGTGGTATAAGTTATGAGTATATAACAACCCAGTGACGTATGCAGGATTTTTTTAAGCGGGTGTCATAAAAAATAATTATATGCATGAATTAATAAAAAAATCTTTTTTTTAGTCATCGCTTTATAATTTAAACAGATACTTCGATACCTACTTATTTTTAAGAGGGGTGTCATATCGTACGCCATTGTAACAATGTAACCACTTCATTCCAATCATCGTTGATCGCGTTTTAAACCTAGATTTACCAGGGATATTATAGTATGTGGCAGTAGCCCCATACTTAATCCTACTTCAAATCTTTTCTTCTCGGTACGTTACGATTCATTCACGTTTTTATCAAAACAAATTAATGCAGGAGTCTCGAAAAAAAATCAGTGACTGCTGTTTTTTGTTTAAAATTTTATAACTAATTATTCTAATTAAACCAGCGCTAGTGTGCTATCTACTATACTCTATTCAAAATGAGATCGTGACTCGGCGGCGACCACTCGAGACTCGACTAGTTTTGTCGAGCGGAGGCCAGACAACAACAGCTTGTAAACCTCACCGAGACAACTATCTGTACGCCTGCTGTGTAGTAAAGCCACGTAGTTGGCAACCGAGTCACAATCTCATTTTGAACAAAGTATAGTGTCATTGGTCACTTTAAATTTTCTGACGATAAAGTTCTTATAGACAATATGAATGAAAAATACCCACCTATTAAACATATGCATAAATATTAAAATTTAATGCATAAACTTTGCCAACTGTGCATTGTATTTGTAGCCTATAGGCATCACCATTGATTAACACCTACCTGGTCTCCACATAACCGAAATACTCTTATTCATAAATTATTTATTTTGTCTTCTCCATTCTTTCTTAACCTACAAGGCTACAACCATGTAATATGGCTAAATATGAACAAAATCTTAAAAATTTCAAACACTAATGGCATTCAGTGTTTCTAATCAAAAATCAAAGCTATTGGTTATAGCTTATAAACCAATAAACCAAAGCATCCTATTATGTTTCAAATCAGTTCTAACATATCTAATGATCTCCCAATTTTTTTCTGTCTTCGATGCAATTGAAATATTTTTCAGACTATTCAAATTAAATCTTCCAAATAATACAAAAGTAAAATAAATACACAATAATCCTCTAAAATGTTGAATGGTATCAAGATCTATTCATCTAATACCCAAATATTTGTATTAATAACATTTTAATTGTTCATTATATCATCACTTTAATTATTTTAATATAGTGTCACTTGGATTATCATGTAACGTGGTCAGGAATGATCCGTTAAATATAGAATATTCATGGAATTTAAGATTTTAATCTTAAAAAAAAGTCTAGTTATGGTTTAATAATTGTCAATAGATAAAAGTTTATTACTACTTATGAGCACAGTTTACCCAAATGTGAGCTGTCTCAGAGTTCTGGTCAGTATAATGGTAATCGTGGAAAATTGGCGCTCTTATTGGTATTTGGCCATAGCCTTACAATAATACATGTGGGACAAAGCTGGAGGAATTAATATCTAGTCAGTATATTGTAAATTTTATGTTTATAAGATATAGAATATATAATATATGTTTAAATAATTTGTACTTGGCTATTGTACATATTATGTTTATAAAATATAAGCAATGATGTAACGATCATTACAATCACACTTACACATGTTTTTATGTGACCGACAGAGAGATTGTGGTTAAAATTATGAAGAAAAATATATACATAATTGGAAAAAATAATGTATGGTTAATAAATAAATGTTTTTAAATTAATGTTTTATTCAAATTTAGAATTTAAATGATATAATGTATTTCAAGTTTGTTTACCAATCAGTTATTAATATTTTTTTTTATAAATATACTTGAGCATGTTTTGCTATGAATAATAATGATAATGATTCATATTTAAGCAAAATATTAATTAATACCAAGTCTTGATTCTGATAAAATATTTATATTAGGTATTACCTAATAAGATTTTAATATACATCTATACTCTTATATGAATATAGATATTGAAAACAATATATGTATTTAATAAAACAATTTTATATAATTATAAGAATAAAAAGCAAGAAAACTATTTTCGAAAAGAAAAATAATTTTAAAGACAGTGTAAATTTTAAACAAAAATAATACAGAACAAACATTTTTCACATGATCAATATTTTTTCCCTTCTTTCATGTATAATAAACACATATTACCCTTTGTTTGTCACAAAAAATACAATTTAATTTAATCAAAAAGTTGGTAAATATTATTATTTACTAAGAAGAATGCATAATTGCATACAATAAAGTTATAAATTATTATTAGTTCTAATAAAAGTATATAAAAAAAAAAAAAAAATGATTGACCATGTTTCACTGTATAGTATAATTTTCTACAATGTTCCAAAAAATAATAATGTAATACATCTACATTGTTTCAGAAAAAAAAAATGTTTTACAATTGAACAAATTTTGTGAAAAAAAAAAAATTATACATAATATATATAGACATATAGTGAAAAAGTAAATGTTTTTTTAGAAACGCAACAAAGACCTAATATTAAGAAATATTGAATTACTTAATGCTAATAAAAAAAAAAAAAATGACAATCATTACCGCAAACTAATGCTCTTTTTTTTTACGAGATACGACATATTCACCAACTTTACCCTTAATCTGATACCATTTAAACAGCCATTTTAATAACACTGTGATCTTTTTCTTTAATAAACTGCTTGTTCTCATGGCTAATAATTGTGGTATTTATGTTATTTTTATTATTAATAATATTATTGTATTTTTTTTATATATTTTATTGGTAATTTATAAATGACAAACACACTGCTAACCCAACTGTGTAGTTTTGTTCATTAACTCGTTTAGGTTTTGCGCGGTCAATGATTCAATTTGTCGTAGTAATAGTATTTTATTTTCAATTTAACCCAAAAGACACCATCAAGTGCCTTTAATTTTAGTTATTCACACCCACGGTGTCCAGCCTTCATACAGCAATGCCAAATTGTCTGGATTTGTGGCTTCATTTATCACCCAATTAACCTAATAAGTGAAATACAATTTACAATATATTTAATCATTTTACTCACTGAATAATATTTAAATATAAAATAATAGTGTTATAAGAATTAAGAATGGATATTTAACAGTCAAACTTTATAAACTACAAACATTTTTTTTAATCGTGCATAATAAATAAAATTACAAAAACAATAATGTCAAAAAATATAATTATGAGAACATGATGCCAAATTTGTTGTTTCTGTCTAACAAATGCACAACATATCAAATTTGCATTCAGTAGAATCTATTTTATTTTGTTAGTATGGTAAATTTTAATTTTTATTGTCAAATTTAAAGGTAAAAATATTATCCGTGTCCTCATTTTCAATTATATACAATATACATTATACATTCTTATAACTTAATAAAAATATAAAAAAAATTGAGAGAACAGATAATATTTTTACTTTTTAAAAATAATAATATGTATATACTGTAAAATATTATAACTAACAACAAAAAGAAATCTACTGAACAAAAATTTACCATGTTGTGTTAAAACAAAGTTTTAAGTTGGAGAAAAAGATTAGTTTCCAAACACTATTACTTAGAATATTCAATTTTTATTACCTGTTCAGTAATAGTTGATCGTCGACCGGGATCTGGATCCCTGCCTTCAAGTTTCATTCTTACACGTCGCCAAACGCTAACAGCATATGCATTACATTTTTGAACAGCTAAAATCACATTGTATAGGTATAATTTATCAATTATCAATCAAATTGCATTGTTTAAAATTTAAATACCTTTTCCTGTATGGGGATCTCTTGGTAATCCTTTTCTTGGTGACAAACAAATACTATCTTGACGTACTAAAGGTGGACGTTTATGTTGTTTTATAAGTAATCCTTTTTCACCCAAGATTGTTAATAAGTCATCATAAATTTGTGCTGAAAATAAAATATAATAATTAATATAACATTTGCTTCATCTAAACAATGATATTTATTTACGTGTTTTTGTATGAAGTGATTGTATTGATTTAAGTAAATCATTTACATGTTGAATTGTTGGTTCATTAAATGCTGTTAATTGTTCAATTAAAGACATAAAATGGTCTAAATAAGAACAATATTTTGTTACATAGTTTATACTAGCTGTACCAACATTATCAATCTGAAAATGTAAACATTTAATCAATTGTACATTGATAATTACTATTGTATAATATTAATTTAAATAATTTTGAATAAAAATAAATATTTTATTTATAAAATTAATAGTAAAATATATAGTATTGTTTATTAAATGTATGGTATTAAATAATTAAACATACCTTTGTCAATGACTTTAATAATAACCGAACGTCAGATATTATTTTATTATGGGATGTCAAAGTGGATTTAAGAACACTCAACTGTTCTTTTATTAATATTTGAATACAAGAAATTTCTGATCTAAGTGGTTCTTGGGCAGCCATTAGTTGTTGAACATTTTCTAAATACAAAGATGTACATAAATTACATAAATATAATATAAATTCGAAATGACAATGATAACATTAAAAAAATTATAAATGATAATATTATTAGATGATTTACCAGAAATAATGCTGACTGTGTTACTTAACCAAGTCCACTCAATAGGTCCTTGCGGTATAGAGACTACTTTAATAAGAGTTTCTTCTTCTGGCGTTATTGATATACCAATATTTGTAGCCATGTAACATGCTTTTTGATAATCTTCAACCAACTATTTTAATAATAATAAAATTATTACTATTTTTACTACACATTTATTGGTGTTATAAGTATAATATAATGTATGTTTCTTGTTAGAATAACTAGTAACTACAACTTAAAAATGTATTTAAAAGTTTTCAAAGAAGAATTATATTGTAATATAAATACTTGTAAAAATGAAATATCAGCAGAAATAGCTTCTGAAGTACGAGTAAATAATGATTCTGTTTGTAACAGAGAACTGACTACTGATAGTATAGAACTGCATAGGTTTTGATTGGTGTCTATTATTAATTTTTCATGTTTCATTCTGTTTCCAAAATTATTAGCCATCTAAAACATTAACATTTTTATTTTATGTATACATAATATTATAATTAACAACTTATGACACATTATTTCTATATTATTAAACTATGAACAAGTCTTATAGTATACCTCTACAACAGTTGGATTTGCCCCTGAAGCCCATTTTAAACGTTGATCAACACTTGATGTTAATGAACTTCTGTGTTCCATGTGTTCAATGATTTGAGATTGCATTACTGCCAATGGTGATAATATATTATTCAATTCCATTAAAATTGTGCCCCGATCTTTAAAAATCGACGAAGAAAAAAAAATTAAATTCATTCAACATTATGAATAATTACGTACTTACCAGGAATGAGCAGGTTATCCAAATGTCCAGCAGCTGGAATAGCATGAAGCCAACAATGGGCTGCATATTGCATGGCCAATCTTTGTGCGCCAATGTCTGATTGATGAGCTCTGATTGTTAAATGAGTGTGTCGTTCAATTTTTCTCCAAACTTCTTCTAATTTTGTCAATGAAGATGATAAATCCATTGATTGTCCACGACTGAATTTACCAACTTTAATTCCTTCTTCCATGCACTTTTTACAAAGTTCTTCTAATGGAACTTTACTATCTGCTCCAATATCTCGTTTTTCTAATTCAGCTGCAGAAAATAAAAAAATAAATGAAGTATAAAAATGTGGTATTTGGTCAACATATTATCAAAGGAAAAAAATCACCAGCATAATACAATTTAATATAGATAAAATATTAAATAGGTGTAAAAGTACAATTACTATAATTATGAATTAAGAGTATTTTCACTATGTTCCAATTTTTTTCATACGTATAATTTATTAGGATATTCATGAGTCATAAACTCATAACCATAGTGACTCTACTAAGCGATTCTTTTATCCAACAACTATCATTATTAAAACATTTATTAACATTTTTGAAAACAAAATTTAATCATATTTTAATTTTATATTCTGAAACAGAATAATTTGAAAGTAGTTTGATGTTAAAAGTATTTAAAGTTTAGGTAAGCAGATTAGTAGACCAACATTCGGAGTATTTCCATATCACTCCATTCTACTTATAACAGTTTAAAATTGCCCATCAGCTTTTCAATTTTTATGTATCTAAATATATAGATTTTAAAATAATAAGTATTGTTAGATACAAAAATTGACCTGAATAATAGAATTTTATAAGCCTAGTTAATGTCATAATATGCATTCATAAAATTATCCATATATATTACAGTGATGGTGGTTAATTTCTATTATCTTTCGCTGCGGCAATAAATTGTGTTTGGCCACATTTTAATACCAACAATGCAGTGTTAGGGGACCTTTACAAAAAAATTTGCTTACATTTTATTTAATGATGTAAAAATGTAATATATTTAAGAGTCCTATGGTAGTAGAAAGTATGGTGATAACTAATATTAAATATTAAGAGTATTTATATTTTAAGTTTTTTTTTTTGTATAAATCTATAATCTATAATATATATTATTATTAATATTTAATTTTAAATAGTCGTGCTCACTTGTACCTTATCTAATGGTAAAAAAGTGAAATTAATATTTTAAGCTGAACTAATAACTTTTTACATTTAAATTACAATTAACTATTCAGGCTGTAGGCACATAATTTTAGAATGGATTAATCTTTATACTGAGTTTTGTTTTCTTAACAATGATATTTTTTACTGGAATATGTTACACAACTCAAAAAAATATGTATAAAGTTTAAATAAAAATTATATTACCATTGATATTGAAACCAGTATGTTGCAACAAATAGCAAATATTAACAGCGACTGTGTGTGAAAAGAGTCCTAATAATCGTTTTGTTAAATAATCAGCAACAAAACATCTCACAGGCTTGGATATCATATCTTCATTATAGCGAGAACCACTAAGACATTGTGTATTTCTACCTCCAAAGTTAATTGCTACTTCAGCACACATATTAAAAACCTCTTTCATAGTAAGAAGAGACTTTAAAAACATTATATCATCTAATATGCTGCACGGGCCTTCATCCATAACAGCTCCCTATGAATTAATTAAGTATGTAAATAGTAAGTAATTTATTAAAATTATCAATTGGTACACCTTACAAGTAATGATTTTGCTTCTCTAATTTGATCAACAGTTTTCCAAGCTGTGGAGACCTTGAGCTTGGATGTCATTTTTATGACATTTTCATTAGCCAAAGATACATCTTCAAAAAGACCATTGAAGCCGATTAAAAGCATTTCTCCTTGAGATAATACTACATTTTCTGGTTTTTTAATCAATTCAGAAAACTTTATTCGTATTTGTTGTACAACTGTTCGACAATCTTCATTTGGAGACTGAAATTAAACAAAGAATATATATGTAAAGTTTATCATCATATTTACAAAGTTAAAAAAAAAACCGAGAGAAAAGTTGAACTTGTATATTGTATAGTATTGACCGCTCAGTATTAACTACAGTATCATGGGAGATATCTTATCTGTATTTATAGTAACTATTATTGTTATGAAATTGTTATATTTTAATACATTCAAAGTGATTTTATTGAACAAAACTGGAAATAACTAGGTTCATTTTAAAAGAATTTTTGGTAGATATAAAGGACAAAATAAATTCTCTTGATTGTTAAAACTAGTAAATTCTCCTACATCAACATAATTATCTAAAACAAATATTTTAACTCTCTTTTAAATTATATTTTGGAAAAGTTTATGTATTCATACTAGCTGCAATAATGCCACTATTTAACAAAAAAATAGAGAATTTTGCTTTGTACTTTGTTCTGACATATTGATGAAGATGCATGATATGTTCCAACAATGTGAGCTTTAACATCTTCTATTCTTCAACTTCAAAAACAACATTGTGAATTCTTCTATTCACAATTGTCTAATAGCTATCTAACTGTACTTATATTTATTAAGTTAGGTTGTTTAGTTATAAAAATGTTCAAACTGATATGTACATACAATGCAAAATTTTTTTTTGTTAATTTGTATGTCCAATGTTCATAAAATTATTTTTTTTTTTAAATATAAAATATAACAATATTTACAATAATTCATATAAAAACACCAAATTTTTTATATAGAGATACATTTACTCATAAAGACATAATTAACTGTGAAGGTCTTTACTGCCAAAAATATTAAGTTAAGCAGAACAATTTTATTAAATAGAAGTTATACTGAACTCAACTACTATTCTGTACATACTACAAGTCTACAAATACAAATATCAATATACTCGCCCCACTGAAATTTATAATACTGACACTAAATTTGCAATGATTTGTAATTTAACTATGAAGTGTTTGGTATTACATTTCACAAAACCATTAATTTTTTAAGGGTGTAAACCCAATATTACACTTTATACTAATTTTATACTCACACACAACATAGATAAATAACATTCATGTAAAATCATTTTTAATGATTTTTGATGGTTTGAAATATCAGTTTTAAATTTTATTATTATTTGACTTGAAAAATAAAAATAAATTTAGTAAATTGAAATGGATACTAAATTGTTTTGAGATAATATTATAAATATACTACAAAAACATTACTTTCTAAAATGTTTAAGTGATTTTACTTCAAAATTACTCAAAAATATTAAAATAATGATAATGTGTGAATTTGTTTTGTCTATGTTGCATATGGGATAGAAAGCAAAAAACAAACAGTACGCTGACATAATATTAAAGAACTATACAAATAAAAACCTAAATAAAACCTTTTTTTTAATATATACTGTGTGAGAATAGTTTTTAAAAGAAATATTTTAGTGGTCAAAAATTTGTTGTTGGACAATTACTTCCATGTTTAAACATAAGTTTCATTTCACACTAGATGTCATAAAATTAACCATCAAACAGTTTGTATTTAAAATACACATGGTGATATTTATTTCATATGATTAAGAAAATTATAGAAAAATAATTATTGGACATACATGTATATAGTTATAAAAGTATATTTTGAAAAAGGTAATACAGTTTATCAGATGTTTATATTATTGCTATAATATTTAAAAATGTTTCAAGGTAATTTCTCAGAATGATCAAAAATAAAAATTCCTATACAAAATATTATTCTCTATAGTTTTAAGTTTAAACTAATATATAATTATAATTTATAATGTAAAAATTGAAATAAATATAAAAAATAGTACATAAATTCAAATAAAAATTATGGTTTTGAACTATTATAAGTATGGTAGGTGTATTACAGTATAGGTAAACATTACTCATGTATTTTTGATACGCTTCTAGCTGGATGGTGTGGTTTTATAATTTCATAAAAAAATGCGCCTTATAATTAAATATAGGAATAATAATTGTTTGACAATATTTAGACCACTAGAATTATTAATTTTAAAAACTACATTTTCATACAATAATCAAAATAATTTTTTTTTTAGTTGTACAGTTGTTCAATTATGATAAACAAAAAATAGTAAATTACCTTCATTCCCATAATCACATGTCTAAGATGAATGTTGAGTTGTTCTATCAGATCATTGAAGCTTAATGAACAATTGTTTATTATATTATTCAACTCTGTGATAATAGTTATTGTACTTGGTTCTTCCACGCATAATTTCTTAATGGTTTCAGGCATAATAATATCCAAAAAATTGTAGTTCATTTTCTATAATTAAAAAATCAATAGGCTTTAATGTATTGTCATTTGATATGCCTAATATTGACCAAATAGTGTAGTATTTAGAAGTGTTTAAAAATATTTCAAGAAATTGGATTAATCTAAGTTTCAATCAGTAAGAATTTAAATCAAAATTATTAAAAGATAGTTTAACTGTCAAAGGCAACATAGAATATATTAATATTAAATTATAATATAATAATAAATGTTTGAATAATACATTATATTTGTCATAAATATGTTAGTAGGGTCATATCAAATAATCTTACTTGTAGACTACAATAAAGGTTTTGTATTGCACGTAAACAGTTGAAAGCAAAGGCTAAATCATTATCAAATTCAACATTATCATTATCATTCAAAACTGATGAGACCATTTTAACCGCAATTGTAGTAGTCATATACATGTCAACCAAAACCCATTCTCCATCTTTTGAAGTCATATCTAATAGCTGTGTCCCAGCATCTAAATATACAAATTATTGTTATTAATTTACTTTATATCTTCGATTACATTTAGTGAACTTACTTGATGTAGAAGTCTCCATCATTAAAAACTTTTTATTTATAGCACATAAACCAATAGCAATTACAAATTCTAGGCCCTCATTTGAGTTTTCATTTATTTTAATGATAGAATTTTCATCATTTAATAATGAGCAAGTTATTTCATTTTCTGTGTCAATTATTCTGATTCTTTCTACAATTTTAGCAGTTCTACGACTTGCTTCTAGAGCGGCTTGCTGTAATTGCATATTATATGCAACTGTTTGCGGTGTAGGGGGTTCAGCATTAGGAACACCTAAGTATAGCATTTTATGTTCTTCTTTAATTTGATCACACATTGATGTAGTTGGACAATCCATTAGCAATTGTAACCATTGTCTATAATATGTTAGACGATGATTGCGAACATGTGATTTTGGAAACAGATTTAACAAACATTGTACATCATAAAGCAACCTTAAACACAATGTGAGCAATTTGCTTCTTTGATGGCATAAAAGTGTTAAATCATCATTTGACTGTATACACTATAAAAAATATATTATAAAATTATTATACAATTTTATTATATAATTATTATAAAAAAATATGTTAATATCAAATATTACTTGTTCAATTAAAATTGGTTGGCCAGCATTTTGTAAAAATTCTTTTACATCGTCAAATAAAAGATTGTTAAATAATTGAATTGACTTTGATTCTTCTTGATCAATTAATATACGAATTTGACTACTTCCAAGAAAATGTACAGCCATCTCATATTGTGTCAACCGTGAATCACAGTCTTCAACTTTTTGTCTTAGTGACATTGTAGCACCAATCATCATATTCTGTGTTTGTTGTAATGCAAAGTATCGTTCTGGTAATTTATATAGTGGATGCTGACCAGCTGGTGATGCTTCAGCTTCTTTTACCAATGCCATAAGTTGATGACTTTCTGCTAAACCTTCTTCCATCTTTTGCAATTTTTCTCTTTCCAATAAAAATTTATTTAAACTTTCCATAATATTGGTCATTGATTCTAGCATATTATCTCTAAAAAAATTAATTAATTTTAATTTTGAGCAGCTTATGATGTATATTTTTTATATATTCATTTTTTGTATGATTCTTTTTAAACTGTTATAAGCATTTAAAGTTTAGGTAAACAGGATGGAGTGAATACCCCACAAAATGTTGGTAAACTACTCTGCTCACCTTAACTTAAAATACTTACATCATCAAAACTACTCGTCCGAAATTTTTATGTATCGAAATATTCCAAACAATATTCGGCTTCAGAATATGAAATTAAAAATATATGTTGTCGTTCAAAAAAGTAAAAACTTGAAAAATTATAATTTATAACAATAAAAATTTATATTTGAAAAAAATGTTTATTTGGACTGGACATTATATTGTAAGAAAAATATTTACAAAATCGTTAATAGATTTTGAAATAATGAACATTTAATGATAAAAGAATCAATCACCCAGTATGTCAACACAAAATATGGATGTCTATGCTCAAAATTGTTTTTCATTATATACAATGATTAATACATCTCTGTAGCTTAGTGGTATATCTGCTATATAGCTGATAAACATTTTATAATTAATATTTACACACTAATTACCTATTATTTAACCAATCAAATTTTGCTTCTGTAATGCGAACATTCAACATAGCCAATGTAATTTCTTTTTCTAACTGTCGTCTATTTAATCGATTTTCCATTACAATTGATCGACCTCCACCATATACAGCACCTGTATACCCAGTTTCATTACCAGGAGTCCAGTCAATAAGAGGATCATAAACAAATGCCTCCAACAATGTTAATAAAGTTTCTTTGTTTTTTCTCAATACTTTCATCACTTGTTCACATGTTAAACGGAATTTACCCTAATTAAAAAATGTATTTTTTTTATAATTAAAATAATGAACAATAATGAATTAGTAATATATTACTTCAATCCCTGTAACTCCGAGAGCTTCCTTTAGGTTTGGAGTTAACCTAAAAGGAACTTTTTCAGGCACACGTAATGTTTTACCTTTCTCAAAACATACATTATAATCAATGTGTACTACCTGCAAATTCCATTTTTATTAAATAAAGTATTTATAACGTAATTAAGAAATTATAATTTAAAACAGTCTAAGCTTTTGTTTTAAATTAATTATCACTTTTAATTTAGTCTACACATAAAATGTTAAGTGTGTATAAATTACATATAAAATATTTATAGTTAAGTCCTATCAAGATTGTTTATCAAGTAACATGGGCAGAACTATGGCAGACTGGGCCATGACCCTGGCTAATTGGCTCCGTATTAATGTATAAATTTGCTAGGAACATATTATTTTAAATGTAATAAAATAAATTACTTATGTTATACATTTGTATTGTAATAAAAAACATTGGTGTTCCCTATTGCCCTTCTTTTGGATATGATAGGTGCAAAATGACTCTCATAAGTGGCCCAGTAATGAAAATGTCTAGTTCTGCCTATGTCAAGTAATATTTTGATTTTTAAAATAAATTACATTATTGCAGATATCTTTAAAATATTTAAGATATATAACTACTAATTTTTATCTATTAGCAGTAATCAAAAGTATTTAACATATGAATAAATAATTAAGGTAAATATTTTAATCAAAAATTTGGTTTGTACATAAGTGCAATTATGTAGTCAAAATAATTTTTTGTAAATTATATGCAAATGTTAATGATATGATTCAAGGTATGGTTAAAATATTACATAATTGTATAAAGGAACTTGTGCATTAAGTGATCACAATACAATATAATTTATTTGTAATTTTAATTAGGATACTTAAAGAAAAATCCATTACTATTGAACTGAACCTTTAATATTAAGAAATTAAGTAAAATTTAAAAATATACAAACCTCTCCAGTTTGTAGATTAACAAGTACATTATCTAAATGTCTATCACCCAAGCCTATAATGTATCCAATAACAGACATGACAGCCAACGAGGTTGCATATAATGATGTAGATTGCCACCAAGAACCAGAATCAACACTTTGTGTCCATAGTTCACTAGAAAAAGAAATAGATTGTATGTAGTATGTACCTATATACTTAGATAAAAACATATGTTTAAAGATGTTTGGGAAAAAATCTAGTATAGATATATCTATAATAGGATACTATTCCCAAAATTGTGTAGAACTATTTATTATAAATATTACATATTATACTTCACTTGCAACCTACTAAATTTGTAAAGCAAAAATTTAAATTACTACACTGGTTTTCTAAAGCTTATAATAACCAATTAGGTTTTATACACCCAAAATACTATATTATCTATAAAATATAAATGCAATGTCATATAAACAATGTAACCATCAAATAATAACCATGTAGTTATTCTTAAGCTGTTTTGCATTCATAACAATGTATGAAAAACAATATGTAAAGCAATTAAATTAAAAGTCAGTCCCACCTATAATATAATTAGGATCATAAACACTTTTTTTTAAATGGATAAAGATTTCAAAACTTAAAATAAGTTTATAATTTATAAACTTTATATGAAGGTAAAATTCTACTAAAACATAAAAATATAAAACTAATTAAAATCTTAACAGAAATATCTCCAAAAATAAAACAATAGTAATAATGAAACGGAGAACTTTTATTTATTTTTATAATAGAAATGAGTATAATACTATAATACAAACAATATACCTAATATAATATTTGAATTGATACTTGAATATAGTAATTAAATTACAACTTATTATTGTAAAGAAAAATAATTTTATCAGAAATTATTACGGATTTGAAAAAAAAACTAGCTAAATTCATTTTGTTTTAATTCAAAAATAAGTATACATGAAATAAAAATTATTTCTTAAGACCCTAGGATATTTTTAGGAATAACATCAGAACTATTATGAATTATTACTTATTACTCATTTTATTATAATATCAATATTTATATAATCTCCTATAGCAGTATAATACAATTATTTAATATTTGTATTGTTATTTTAATTGTTTGTTTTGTCATGTTATACTATTTGACAAATTATAATTTTATATTTATATTAGTTAATATATGTTAGTAGCTTTAGGGGAAAAAATTACCTCACAAGATTAATATTATAAAATATGCATAATGTGTGTTTATCTAAAAAATATTTATAAAGCTTATTATTCCTATAAAATATATTTTATATTATAACAAGTTATACATACTTTGAAAGCAAATTGTTCGGTGTTTCATTCATCAAAGTCGTTAACACATCCTTTAGGATACTTAGTGGCCATTCTTTTCTATTTTCCATATTGACAATTCCTTTTTCTTTCAACAATGGTGTTAATTTAGAGTTGAATAATTCTGAGGGACGCATATTCACCCCTATAACAAAATAGACACATACAATTGAAAATTCAACTACAAGAGCTTTTAATTATTATTTATTACCATCATTGTTAGAAGCCTGTCTTTGTTGCCATCTCTTATATAACATAAATATAGGTACAACACCATCTACCCAAGATATCAACCCAGATCTTGGTCCCAATGGTATGACTGGATAATGGTGAGCTCTATAATGATCAGAAGATCCACTAAGTAATGTATTGGTAATACATAAAAGTTGCATTATTCGTTCATCTAAGTGTAGATCTTCTAATCCTTTAAACAAGTATGTATACACTTTGCCATCAGATCCATAGAATATTAATTTCTTTGGTTTAGTAAATGTAGGTAAAATTGCCACATTATTATGAATTGAAGCAACTGTAACGACTCGTTCAACACCTGGCATGGCAATTTTAGTATCTTTAAGATTGGCAAGGATGGGACTAATTGTTTCCATTTTCAAAGAATATGACCCTCTTTTGCTTATACGTGCTTGAAGATTACTCTGTAAATTTTTTATAGACTTCCATACTTCTTGTACATTTATGTTAACTGAATCTATGGGTCTTCGTAATTTATCTAACATATGAGTGATATATGATCCTTAAAATATAAATATTCTCAAATTAATAATTATTATTGTTATATATAATTTGTAATAAATTACCAAATTTATCTTGAAACCATTCTTCGTGAGGTGTTTCAGCTTTAACAGAAGTAATTGCATGTAATTGTTCAAATATAAAAAGAATCTAAAAACATTTTAAATTAATATTATTTAATAAACCTATTATTAAAAATTATGAAAATTATAAAATTCAATATATTACTGGTTTAAGTAACATGGTGTATTTTTCAACAGCAATATGTTCTTTTTCTATATCTGTAAGATGTGGATGATTTTCAGTTTTATTCAGCTCTGTCTCTAGTTGATTAATACGTCTACTTATATCAGTTTGACGTTGAACCAATGTTCCTAACCATAATTCATCCCACAATAATGTAATTCTTCTCAATTCAGATACTAAAACCCGTACTTCAGAAATCATTTCACCGGCCTAAACATACAATTAAATATAAGTTACTGGTTAACATAAACTATTTGTTGTAAACAATTTTAAATACCTGTTTTGATAGTGTATTGACCATTGAATGAAAACAGTCTTCCAGTACCATAGCCTGTTCATCTTGTCCAATTTTTAAATCTTCATCGTCTTCTTCATTGCTATCAAATTCTTCGTGTACTGAATTTGTTTCATCTCCTACCTCTTTACTAGATTTCAACAAGCTTGAAGAAGGCATTTCATTTATAGTGTTAAGACCAGTATCGGATCCAACAACTGCAGGGAATGTAATCAAATGGGGAACATCAATGGCTAAACGACAAAGTAGTTCAGACACAGTACGTCTAACGTAAGGTTCAGGATGAGAGAGTCTTGAAAATAATTGTGGTATAATAGAACGCCAGGGTTGTGTTGGAGTATTGCTTAGGCCTTCTTCTAATGAACCTTGAAGCTCAAGAGCATGTTTAACAGTAAGTCGCAATAATCTCAATGTTGCTGCGATTGACTCTTCCTAAATATAATATTAAAATAATTAATAAGAAATACCAATCATTTTATACATTTGACTATTGTGAATATTAATGTTAAATATTTTTTTATAATATTAAATTTTAATTTGACTTAACAGATATTTGCAAAATTTGAATAATAACATTAATTTCTATAGATTATTATGGTAAGACATAATACAAAAAATTTTCATGTGAATATACTTTATGATAACTGCATATTGGTTAGGTATGCATTTTAAAATATTGACTTATATTTTATATTGATTTACCTGATGATTATTACATAACTGTAAATATTTAAAATAAGCTTGAGCAGATAATTGATAATATCCATAAATTCTCGAATGAGATTTTCTCCACCAATCAATCAATCCAGACAACTCATTATCTTCAAAGTGTAAAACATTCTGTAATTGAAATTCTAGTGTTTCAGTAGTATAAATATGTTCACTCTGAAAATAAAAAAGATAAAATTACTATTTAAGTAAATAAGTGTAATCAAGTCAACTTTTTTTAAAGAATTTAATAAAAAACAAAACAACAACTGTCAGAAGAATTTATAAGTTGATAAATTTATATTCATATTCATAAATATAAATTGTAATGATATGTAATTATAACCATTGAATTCATATTAAGTTTTAAACCAAAAAAAGTTTTTAATTATAGAAGTACAGTAGAACCTCGATAACTCGAACTTCTATAAGTCGAATTTTCGATAACTCAAAGGAATGCCATGGTCCTTGCATTTCAATTTATGATAACTTGAACCTTTATAAGTCTAATTTTATTTTCACCCCCAACCGATTCAAGTTATTGAGGTTCCACTGTATATTATATTATAAAATATATCATACACCAATATCATCATCATCTTGTGGTGAAGATGTAACTACATTAAGAATGCCATATATTTTGTCACGATCTTCTTGTGTTGCATTGGAAGGAATATAAGCATCTACAGTAGCCATTTCTGAATCATTTAACAAATACGTATTTCGTTTATATGCTTCATCTACTACTCTACGGCCTAATTTATAACACCAGCCTGCTAATTCATTCCATGCTTTTGCCATTGACGGACAATATGATACTGAAATCCTTAAAAGTTGACCAATCATTAAAGTCTGTTCATCCAAATCATTTGATGATGTATAATCAGATTCTGTGAAATTAATATAATTGTAGAAATCATTAAAAAACATAATTCAAGTATAAAATAAAAATAAATATATACTTATAACTTCACGAATTAACTGGCTAGTTTTTGATAAATTTTCATTTGAAAAATTCAATAAAATATTGGATTTTTCAATTGATGATTTAATAAGTGTCTTGTCAGGAATATTATTTCCACAATTTAACCATTTTCCTAATGTAATTAGAATTCGAGAACTATCTTCTTTAAGATTATTGTCATTCTTTAATTGTGCTTGTTCTAATAACTTGAATGCCGATTTCATACACATTTCTATCCCCAATTCTTGTGATACGCAACTAAAAACAAAATAATAACCCGGTTAATTTTTATTTTTAAGCATTCGATTTATTTGTATTACTGATGGACAAGTTTAGAGAACTGCCTCACTACTAATGCATGATTATTTGGCCATAATGATGCATTTGTATTATCTACAAGAAGTTCTCCAATTTGTTGTAGCATACATGAAATAGATTCAGATTTGTTTCCCATAGAAGGTAAATTTATGAAATCATATGCTCTATTTGATCGTAAGTATTGAAGCATTCCTCGTGTAGCAAGGTTTACATTGCCTTCTTTACGGGCTACATGAGCCAACTGAAAATTAATAACATAATTTAAGGTATATTTTGACTAATTTTAATTTTAATAATTTGGATCTTACATTTAAATATAATATTGATGTGTCAGATTTTGGTTTATTTATTTGTTGAATACTGTGTTCATAATCTGGCATTTGATTTTCAATAAGTTTACTCCATAACAATGCCTGACATAGTAAATTAGATCTCACTGATTTATTACTTATATCATTAACCTACATAAAAAAATAAAAAATATAAATAAAATAAATAGTCAAAATAAATTATATTTAAATTTAAAACATACTAAATTAAATAGTATAGGGCTGTTTTCCAAGAGCGAGTTTATTGCATAAGATAGGACAGATAATTCTTGTGTATATTCCAAAAGGCTATCTGTTAAACTTTCTTGAAGAAGATTCTGTACTACTTCTTGACAGTCTTCAACAATTAATTTGTTTTGACTAAAATGAAATATTCAACATGATTTACCAGTATAATATTAACATTAGCAATAAATTTATGTAACATACTTATCTAATTTTCCTTTAGAAATATTCATTTTCAATACAACATACATCAGCCGACTTTTAATTTGGTTTATAAGATCATAGCAATTCCAGTTTGTTTTTATTATTTTAGCATTTTCATTAATAGACCAATTAACTAAATCATCAATACAACTGTAATTTCCTTCTTCGACATCATTAACAATTTGCAAATCATTAGCAGAGATATATCTCTAAATAAAATATAATACAATATTAAAATTATTTTTAATATAAATTTTTTTATATAAAATAAATATCAAGTCCTTACGTTTTGCCAAAAATATTTATCTTTTGCAATTGATGATATGATATTTTCTTCGTTCTGTGACCAATCCATTAATGGTTTCCAGTCACAAATTGACATATAACATTCTTTTAGCTGAAAACATAAAATGTTAATACTCAATATTTTAAAAATCAATATGAGAGTATTGGCTGCATATTTTGGTTTTATATATTTTTTCTGGTTTTGAAAATAATATATAATATTAACTTAAAATTTAAAAATAATTGCATTAATTACTTGTTCAATGATGAATTTTTGTAAGACTTCTAAAGAACCTTCAATATTAATTGGACCACCTCCGCCTTTAAGATATATTATTATTTGATCTGGGTTTGTAGTAAGCATATTCATATATGATTCAGCTGCTTCTTCAAATCTTTAAAAGTATTAACATTTAAACAAATTAATAAGTTATTCAGAATATTATATTCAAAACTTACTTTCCATTAGCTTGATCAGCAAGAATATTCAAAAATGGAAGTTTCATATGAGCAACTTCTTTAGACCATACATAAAGCCCACGAATGCAATCGGATTCTTTAAGTTTACAATAAGCCCAAGCTAATTGAATAATAGCTAAAATAAACTCTTTAACTGGAAATTCACTTTGTTTTGTTAAATGTTGAACTAAATATTGACCATGGCGAATAGCTGAAGAGCTAAGACCAGAATTTAAGGATACAGCGAGCATTGCACTGCGTATTGTTGAATTCCATTCATAACAAGTATTACGATTTGTATGAAAAAAATGTCTAACGGGCTATAAAATAAATAAAATATTTATGTTTAACTGAATTTGTAAATATCTTCACATTTGAAATAAAAATTAGAATATAATAGTAATTTAGAAATTATACACATCATTGTAAAACAAATAAATACATTCAATGTTCCTCTCAAAATTCTAAATGTATATGTATAGTTTTAACAATTTAGGTTTGAACTAATCATTATATTTATAATATAAAATAGTGTTTAAAAATACAAATAATTCATTAACAATGTATTAATACATTTTAACAAGGATGAAATATCAAGATTTTAAAATTTGTTCAAAATATCTAATAATTAAAATCTTAAATGTAACACATTTGTTTTTTAAAGAATAAATTCCAGCTCAAAGTAAAGAATACTTAAATAAATTTTCTAGTTCTATATTAATTTGAAACTCTTACTTTTTGTGCAGCTGGTAGAGCAGTGGCAGTACCATCAATAGAATTGCAAACAGATTTTTCTAAACATTCTATGAATGCTACTAAGTTTCTAGTATATCTAAGGTTATTTAATTTGCCTTCTGTGTGCTTAACTTTTGTATCATCATTTAATGTTAATATTGAATCTCGTGCCCAAATTTTTATTCCACCTAAAATATTTAATATATATTTGTATTGTAGATCAAATAAAAAAAATAAAAAATATAAAATACATTATTTCATTTATTACCTTCAATGGCTCTAAAAGTAGAATTAGGCTTCCCAAATGGAGTACGAAGACGATTCATAACACAAAAATTAGCTGCCTCCCAGTTAATCCAAAAATATAATAAAACACGACAGTGTTGAGCCTGAGATAAAAGTTCGGTCTCGTCACTATCAATATCAAAAGAACAACTGTTTACTACATCTAATAACCAATCGCTGGTAGAATCACTAAAAAAATACCAACAAATCAATTTTTAATTCAAAATAACAATAATCAAAAAATAATTATTTAATTACTTATTATTGCTATTAAGCTCAATCATTTCACACATATAATTTTTAAAATACTCAGTTTTTAACGTAACAACAGCTTTTCGTCTCATATGGGAATTCATCATTTGTTTAATTTTCTTATTAAATTTGCTTTTGTTTTTCTATTTGTAAAAATATTAAGTACAAAAAAGTAAGTTATTTTATTGTTTAAAACTAATTAATATGAATTATATTCAATTCTACATAATACAATTTCTAGTATAATACTTACCAACGAGCAGATTGATACATTTTGTAAAACAGTAATCAAGGATATTTTATGAATTAAGGCATAAAATTGTTTACTTATATCTTTTTCAGTAAGATTTATACATGAAAGACACAAGTTTAAAATGTCAACAATTAAAATTGGCTGAAATCAAAACAATAGAATAATAATAATAAAAAAAAATAACTAAAAAAAATATATACAGTGAAACTTTCATTTTATGAAATTTTCTGTTTAACAAAATATTTTTAAGAACTATGATCTTCATTTTTAAATAAAATGTAATTTTATTTAATAAATTCTTCCATATTACAATTTTTTGTTGTTGCTTATTCGACTTTGTTATATGGAAGTTTAACTGTATTATTATTTTAATAATTTAAAATTACCTTCGATTGACAAAATATAGGATTTCCGAGAACAATATTTAATATTTGTGCTATGCCTTCAAATAATGAAATTTCATTACGTTTTAATGCTACATATATTAAAGAACGAATAATATTAATCATCTCTGGTGAAATTAAAATTATGTTCAAGTAACTAGCACTATCAGCATGCATCAGTAATTCATGTATCCATTTCAAAACCAAAAGCTTACAATCCACATTTACATTCTAAAAATTATAATATAATTTATGAAGTTAATATGTTCTAATACTTTGCGTATTCTATTATTATAAGATATATTAATAAATACCATTTTCAAATATTTTTCAAAAATATTTAATATTTTCACTAGGTTTCCACTCTTATGAGAATTAATTTCTACATTTTGTTGAGACTTTTCACTTGTTCTTCCAGCTGTCACTAATCGACTACTTGCAACAAAATTGTTGTGCCTAGAAAAGTAACAAGTAGAATTAAAAACTACATAAAATAAATTAGAAACTAACTATAAAATTATATAATTAACTTGTTTATATATATATATATTCTGTGAGATTGAGATGGTTAACACTTAAGTCTATTTCATGAGAGAATAATCAGTCTGCCAACCAATTTTTGTCAGCATTTGAGCAATTGATCGCATTTTAACGGCAATTTCGGCATGTCTAGACTCATGTCAGTGAAAAGTTTGATCTCCTTTAGTATTCTTAGAGGAAGAATAGGGGCCTGGCATCACTGATGTGCTAAAGTTTAGCAGCTAAACTATCAATTCTCTTATGAAATAGACCGTAGATATAATTTAAAAAAATGAAGTATAGAACTATTAATTATTATTATTATAACTTATAAATTCATGTATAAAATGTTCTTACTTTTTACAATGAGAATATAACAAGAACATTAAAGAAAAACGCAAAGGATCATTCATTTTGATAATAGTTGGATCTAACTTTGTAGACAATAATTCAAATATGCTCGGTTGTAATGCCCACATACCAATAATAGAATTGCTGTCATTGGCTATTTAAAAAAATAAATATTTAAAACTTTATTACAAAATACAAAAACTAAATTTATGTTAAATCATAATTATAATATATAAATGTTACCTATAACTGTTAGGCATTTTAAAATTATATGAACAACAATAGATGCTTCTTCTATTGAATATTCTATATCTTTAAATGGATTATCAACACAAAATGATGGCAGATTAGGATCTAATGTTTGACAAGCTTTTTCCAAATCTCCTGTAATATACCTACAAAAAACATATAATTTTACTTTGAAGATTTGAATAATATTTTTAGACAATACATTTTAAAAATCAAAAAACAATATACTTATGATAAAACAAAATACCTGTAAACTATAAGCACTAAAGAAACATTTTTCATACTCAATAAACTTTGGTAAAGAGCTATATTTGAATCATGTAATTTCACGGACGGTAAAAATCTCAATTGACGTAAATGTGATTTACCACATAATAACATCTCCACAAATTCTTTAGATAGATTTGTACTTCCTTCTCGTATAACCTAATATATTTTTATAAAATTAAATTATTTTAATTGATGTTTGATTAATCATGTTTAATTATAGTCAAACCTTTGAAATCATTCTAAATATTGAAACAATAACAGTTAATTTGAATTCATCAATATGTAACAATTCTTTTTCAATGACTTTAATCATTAAGTCATTAATTGAAGGCATTTGTGATTGAAGAATATCCAGAATCAACCAAATACAATTATTAGCTATAAAATATTTAGAAATTAATAAATATACATAAAAAAAATAGGTATTAGTTATTTTACCTGCTTCAATAATATTTTCATCAATAGTTACATCTACACATTTGAGTAGAGTCTTTATTATAGTCATTAGTGCATTACTTAAAAAAGGCCAGGACACCACAGATGAACTTTTAGGACTTAAATGTTTTCCAACACTTTCCGCCACAATACTAAATACTCTGAGCATGGACATATGAAAAAATAAAAATCATACATTAATAGTTGTATGTTTTCAATTAATGGAAATAGTACCTGATAAATGCTAAAATTTTATCTAAATCTTCACTTAGTTTTTTTGTTTTATTATTCTCCTCAAAACCGTCAGATATTGAAGACATATCTTCTAATAATTGTTCAAGTAAACCAAGAGTGAAGCTCATGTCAGCAGTCCAATAAGTCGATAAACGAAAAATGCATTGTGATATACGTTGATTTGTTTCTGTAGACTGAGAAGTATCAATGTGCCAACCAACTAATATATCCACTGTGTCCTGTGAACATAAATAATACAATATAAATTATTTATTATTATATTAATGATAACAACAAATAAATACATTTATTAAAATTAGGTATATTATTGATAATATGTACACAAATACTAACCTTAAAGTAGGGTTCGAAAGCTCGGCAGTACACATGTGAAAAGTTTATAGCAACATCAGCAGTGACTGTAATTAATTCAGGTGAATCAATTGATTCTAAAGTCAAGTACATGTTCTCCAGTATAAGCTCAAAAAACGAAAAAAAAAAAAACGTATGCAAGTTAGTTGAGAAGCAAAATATTTAGATGAGGTAAGTAACATAAAATCAAATAAAAGTTGGACTAAATTAATGACCTTAATTATTAATTATAATAACAATAACAAAAAAGGAAATTATTTTAAAAAAACTGATAACACAACAATCACTTATATAAAAAAAAAAATAAAGGATTTCAAAAATGTATGTTCATGGGTAGTTTTTATTATTAAATTATAATATTATAAAAACAGTACAGTAGAATTTTTTTACATTAACAGCAACCACTGACTTTATAACTAGGTATAGTTACAAATAGTCATTATTCAGTATTCACTATTAATATAAATTAAGAATTACAAGAAGTTAAATTGTTTATAACTAAATAAAATATCCTACTAGTAAAAGTATCAATTTGTTAAACATGTTCTGAAGTTTATTCATAACAATTTTAAATAAATAATATACTATCTTTAACTATTTTAAAATAGTTATGGTTTTCCTTATACAAGGTATAAGTGTAACTGTGTAAGTCATAAGTTGTTCTTAGGGAACATACAAATCTCAAAAATACATATTTTTTTTTTTATAGATATTTTAGTTTAAATTTGGATGAAATTGAATACTTAATAAAAATGTCAATAATAGCTATTTTTATAATTAAAAAAAAATGTTAGATAAGAAATTTTTCGCTACCACTTACTATTATATTTTTATTTGTTATGAACAATGAAATGTTTAGGATACTTAGAAAATTTTTGAGTTATTTATAGTATTAAAATTATTCACACCATTCTACAGTATGAAATTATTGACTTTTAAGTTAATAACAGCTAATAATATTTTATAATAAATAAGATAAGCTTTTATCATAAATTATAGTTCTATCTATCATATTACTAATAGCAACATAAATAAATAATAAAATTTTCTTTGAAATATGAGACAACAGATTTATTCATTGACATAATAACAATGATCTATCATTAAATTTAAATTTAACACATTCATTACCAGTAATCTACTCAATGACAAGATACACTTGATACCAATTATACAGCAGAGATTAAACCAATTTTTTAATAATTAAAAATTGATATTAAACCTACTTAAGACCATACATTTTTTTATGTGAAATATTAAAATAAATATTTATACAAATTTAGGTATATTGGTATAAATTAAATTTATTTGATAAGCATAAAATATTGTTAAAATATGTTATTGGTATTAAAGTAATATTTTAATATACAGTAGAACCTCCATTATCCTAACTTACAATTGGCTTATCCGAACATCAAAAAATTATCGGTCGGTTAACCGATTTTATCATTATCTTAATTTATTATTAACACATTACATACATATATTTGTATGAATGTTTTGTAGATAATTGACACGATGGGTTAATCTAAACAACGTCCTCGTGCTTTACTTGTCAGACTAGTTTGGTTTTCGACTTGTGTACACATCCTTTATACATATCACGAGTATCAATTATCTACAATATCCAATAAACGTAAACATAATGTTTTACAATGTATAAAAAATAGAAATTTTTACAAATGAAAATGAATAACTTTGTCAAAATGTTCCTATGAATTTCTAAATAATGTAATTAAAATATAATAATATAACTTATAAGGTTTTTTTTTTGTGATATGAATGATTATAATAATACTAAATATATAAGGTGTAACAAGAATATTCAACAAACTTCCATTACAAATGTTACTATACTTGTTAAATAGTCCTGTTACACCCTATATATCAAGATGTAGACATATACATTATGGGTATGTATTTATTAAAACAATTTCCAATATTCGAACTTTCGTGTATAGAACTAGATGTGGTCCCAATTAGTTCGGTAAATTGAGGTTCTACTATATTAACAACCAATAATGATGGATGCTAATTTTATGATAATATCTAAATACTAATCAAAATTAAACACACAAATAAAATACATACCGATGCCAAACTTTCCAAATATGACCGTTTCTGATCTACCATTGATAACTTCAAACATACATTACAATTAGATAATAATCAAATTAATTATTAAATAATATTTTTTCAACTCACCTCATAGAAAGCCAGCATTATCAATGTTTTAACTTCTTTACTACGCTCTGAATTATACTTAATAAACATCAAATCAATAAACCTAAAATAATATAATTAAGTTAATATACAAAATGTTGATATTTTCAAAAGAAACTATATTTCTTATACCTTTTACAATCATATTGTAAAGCATGTCCAAATTTTCCTAAACATTTAGCAACAGCGCACTTTCCATTGTATGAAATTGTAGTTGAGTGAAAACATACATAAAGGTGTTCAACTATATTATCAACAGAGCGTCTAATATATTTTTTATTCTCAGGCAGAACAAATACTTCCTATAAAAACAAAGAATTAAATTAATGATAATAATAAAAAATATAAATTAGTTATTAATGTAGTTTAATATAAATACTTGAAGTTGATTGCATAATGATATAAGTGTTCTAGTATCTTCCTCATTAAATATTTTTCTAATAATCTTTGAAATTTTTGAATCCTCAGATGGCCCATTATTACTAAAAGAATCTAAAATTGTATAATATACGTCATGATAAATAATAGGATATTTATTTTAAAGAAAAAAATTTCAATAGGTAATAAATTACCACCAATATAAAGTCACAAACATTAATTTGAATACCTACCAATAGAAAGAAAATAAATGAACAAATTTATATTTCATTTTTACTTTTTAAGTTTTTTTATACAAGATATTATATGCTTAAAATTAACTTTTCAAGTCTGTTTATTAAAAAAAATAATAATTTTTTAGTTTTATTTTTTAATGTCATGATAAAAGCCCCCAACTTGGAAATACCTAACAGGAGCGGTCTAAATACACCACTGATAATATATTGTTAATTTAGAATGTTTTGACACATTCATAAAACAAATTTAATGTTTGAATTACAAATAATAACTCTTTTAATAATCTATTAAAAATATAAAAATAATATGTTTGTATATAAACATTGAACATTTTAAAAGTTACTTCATAATATCTACCTATATGTTTCTGTAAGACTATAACCACATTATAGTATTTAGAATAACAAAAAGTGAGTGATTAAATATTAATAATATATGTACCATATCATAATTAGGTGATAAAAATAAATATATATTAGTTGGCAGAACAAATTAATAAAAATAATTTTTTTTAATATTATTGTTATTAATATATAGTGAATATCTATTTAATAATTCAATTTATTTGAACTACTTTTAAAGTCATGCATAGGTAAATGAAATTAAAATCAAAGCTACTTAAGTAGCTTATTTTAATTTATTTAAAAAAAAACCCATAAAAATAATATTGCTAACTTCTCTAGGTAGGTATGAGATCAATGATCAACAATTTATTTAACTACTAATATTATAATAAATAAATATAAACTAATTCTGGTGGTTAGGTAAATAAAAATATATTGAAAAATATAAATAGAATACTTTTTTTTTATATTACAACTAGATAAATTCAAAAGGTTTAATTATATGAAGTGATAATTTTTCATCTTATCAATACCTACATTAATAAACAATTTAAGGATAATCTAACATAATCTGAATTGTGGTTGTACCTATAGTAATAATCGATAATTAAACAATTAATCTTCAAACAAAAAAATGATTAGGTTAGAATAAGTATTTCAATTTCTTACCATTACGATAACTGGAATAATACATGGATCTAGAGTCAAATGATTCATCTCGTCTTTTTGGAATGTCATCATTATATTTACGTGAAGTAAATCCTTGATCTCCACTATAAGACCTGTTCTTCATTAACACTCTATTGCTTCTGTAATATGATCCCGTGGTTTTGTTACGATAATCATCTTTGTTATAGGTGCCATTCTTTGTATAATGATCAACAGTAGTTAAATCGTTCTCCAACTTAATTGAACTGGATTCTGGTCGTTTATCAATGGAACCATTGACAGCCACCTTATCCGAATCTGGTTTACCCTTAGATTTTATGGTGATCATCGTTGGTAGCTTAACATCGCTCATAGCCAATATAATGGACAATGGTCAATTAGAAAGAATAACAATATTCTTTATCAAGGAAACGAGTTGAGAATGCATCGCGCCAATCACGAATTCCGTTCATGAAAAAAAACATCATACTTACATTGAGAACTTTCATTCATTATCATTGAACCTGCGCACATGTATCACACGAATTGAATGAATAGGGGTTCAGGACTTCGGGGGTTGATGAAAATACAGAATAGGATGAAAGTTCGAGGTTCGAGCGGTTATCCCTTAAGAATGAGTGGTGGGTAGGAGTGAGTTCAAACGCATGCGCTATCATGTTTGATGATACCGAACCTACGTAACCGAAATTATATAGTATTGTATACCATGGTTTTTATATTTTTTGTGTCTGTTATTATCAATATAAATTAAATGTCATATCATTGATAAACAATATTTTTACATTATTTTTTACTGATTATGAATTTTTCTGAAAAATTTGAATTTGAGATTTTGAGACAATACAATGTAATAATTTTTTTTTTCAAAAATCTGAAAAATCGTAATTTTTAAATGGTATTTTCAAAATGCCTTTATTAAATAAATGTATGGTATTATGTTAGAACAAATTATTAGATTTTTAATTAGCTGTAAAATTGATTAAATAAACAATGATTATATGATAGTTTGTGTAAAAATGAACAATATTTTAAAAATATATTTTTACATTTTTTACATTGTCTTATTTTATAGTTGTCATTTTTCTTGTTTAGTTGTTAACGTAAAAGATCAGGTAATTTTTAACAAATTAATTACTATAGATTTAAAGTAAAGATAATAATATAATATGCATTAATTTTTCATGAAATATAAAATACAATTTGAATTTAATGCTTTAATTTAAATTGTACATTTTTAGCTATATAAATTTAAAAAGTACTTGGTAATCAATAATGCAATAATGCTTATATCAATATACTCGCATACTTTTTAATAAAAATTATTATTTTTATATAGAAGTTTTTTTTTAAATTATAATAGTTATAAAATTACAGATACTCACTTGTTCAAAAAAATATTTGTATCTGTTTTGATTATTTTCTTTTAATTTATGAAATTAACATTATATGTACTTATATTTATATCTTATACATTATACATTATTTTAATATTAGGACGGCGGTGTTATAAAAGAAATTATAAATGCAAATATAACAGATGATACAATTACAGTAGAATTACAACTTCCTGACTCTACATTAATCACACAACATATTGATTTTACAAAGGTATTAATAATTTTATATGAATATTACGTTTGTTGTAGATACCTTAATAATGAATGAGCGATAGGTACATTTATTAATAATGCATTAATTTGTATTAGGAAGTGCAAATAGTACAAGTGTTGTTGCTCGGAGAAGAAGAACGTGGTCAAAAGCCATATCAAATACTTTGTTTTGTGAATCATGTTCAAGCAAATGAATTTATTTCACCAGATGCAATGTCAAAACTCAGACAAGTAGTCTTATAAATAATTATTATTATAGTTATGTCAATTACTATGAAAATATATGTGTATATTACAAACAAAATATTTTTTTTTTTTAGAAAAATCCAGGTACAATTCGAGTTGCAGAAGATAATAAAGGTTTATTTAATATTACAATAGATATGAAAATTAAATTAAAAGACAGCATTTATATATCACAACATGTTGGATCATTATGTTCTGAAGCACTAGATACAACTTTCACTAGCAAAGTTGACATTGATAAATGGGCTACTGTACCAGGTAACTAAAGTTATACAGTATAAATTATACATCCAACTGTTTTTATTTTAAACAAATTATATAAATTTATTATATATTTATATGTAAAAATGTTAGAAAAATTTAATTAGGCTTTTGCATACCAAGCAATATTTATAAATATAACACTGCATATTTATGATAAACTTAAAAAAAAAATGAACGTTTATGTTTTACCAAAATTTTGTCCTGATGTGTTGGTGATAACACTTAATACATTGTAAAAATTTGAGTATTAAATGCAGAGTTAAACTTAAAATGTTATAAACATTTAAAAATACTTTGTTCAAATTGATTAATGATTAGAATCCAACAATAAAGAACATGCTCCCAAATAAATAACTTATATTTAAATATTAAGGTTGAATTTTCAAAGTTTTGAATGGTGAAAATAATATTACAATGGTTCTTAATTAATAATACATTGTTGATAAAAGTTTAAACTATAGAAAAATATATTTAATTATATTTAAGCATTCAGTTAAATATGCATACTCATACAAAATATAAAATTATCTTTTTTGGCTAACACCCATTCTAAAATTCTTAATTTATTTTATTTTATTAATGGTTATTCTTTATTTATTTAGGCATGTATTTGGGAAATTTGTTACAAGCTGTTGAATATATTAACTATAAAGCACCAAACTCTAATTTAAAACTATGTCGAGATACAGGAAAAGTATGGTCACACTGTTTATGTACAATGAAAGTTAGCATTCCTTGGTACCCTTGTGCATTAAAATTTTGCAAAGATCATATTGGTAAAAAATCAACAGCAGTCGACAGTTATCGGTGTGGTATACAAACTTGTGGTAAAATTATGAACTTTATGTACAGTGTTAAACACAAGCAACATTGTTTGACAATTGAGTAACACAACCATTATATTATTGTCATGTATTAATAAGGTAATTTAAACTTTTCTGCTGTATAGTGTATATAAATAAATAAATGAATAAATAAATAAATACATTTTGCATTTAAATCTTTTTATAATCAATACATACAATTTAATTGAAAACAAAACAATCATACTTTATTTGAATTTCAATAAAAATTATTTTTAATTATTAATATAACTATTAAATTATAAAAAAAACTAGCAAATACTAGAATTTAGTATGTATACAAAGATGGCAAGTAATATGAAACCAAAGCAAGCCATGTGACAACAAGTAAGATCACATCATTCTTGTTATAAGTATTTAGAAAGGTAATAATTTATTCTAATCATTCTGTGATCAAATGAAAATATCTAATATTTAGGCACTTATAAATTATGTATGCCTGTCTATATCAAACACTTGACCCCAAGTTTTATATTCTTAATATTCTAGTATACTAAATTATGGGGAACCTTGTATTACATTTTCAAGCTTTATTATAAGAATTGTACATTTTATACATTTTCAATTGCAAATCAATAAGTTTATCGAAAAATTTGTCAACATTTAAACTTCAAATGTTTAGAAAATTAAATTGTGTCTAAAAGAAAAATTGAAATATTCAAATGTCTAAAAATAACTCAAAAGAATAAATATTTTGAAAATTATATTAGGAATAAAAAACAATATATAAACATTTGGTTTAAAATTCAAGTAATTATGAGTATTCGTTTTTGAGTTAGAATAAAACAACAAAATCAATTTCATAAAAAAATTGAATTTTCGTAACACTTCCATTTTTTCTTAAAATTTTAGTATTTGAGTAAAGTGAATATATCGATTTTACAGTGATGTTTTTTATTATCTGTAAAAACTTTTTAGGATAATAAAAATTAAATTTTCAAAATTGGGAGTGGTGTTAAATTGTCAATTATAAAATATCAAAAATATTGTCAAAATATTTTTTTATAAGCGTTTATAGATAAAATGTTAACAAAACTAATAAAAATTATTTTATAGTTAGAAATTCATAAAATGTATTGTTTTTATACCTATGATTTTAAAATTAATTAAAATGGGAACTTAAATAGTCTATGTACTATGTATATTATGAATATGAAATTTACTGTACGCAATGACATTTATTTTTTGATTTATTTTAATATCTATATATATATATATTATAAATCTATTCATATATCATATTTCATATAATATATTATAATATTTCATAATATTGCGTTATAAATTCAACATATTGTATCGTCGTAAACGAATCTTATTATATAAATATAATATTTTATATTATAGACCAATATTTTGGGGTACACAAAAAGTGAAGAGCTCAGATAGCTGGGAACATAATAGGTACCTACTTATCTATTTCAATATACAAATAGTATAAGATATTTTATTCAAAATAGTTAAATTTTAAAAGAAATTTATTTTTATTTTTGGGGGTACACAAATCCCCTGCGGCGCCCTGCCTAAAGGCAGAGAATATATTCTCCTACTAGCTGCATCAACAGGATTCAGGAAGTGTGTTATTTTATTATATGATTTTTTAAATATTTAGATTAATTTTAAGCTATTTTTACCACTAATAAAACACATATTCACTCCGTTCTATACACTTTACATCATATATTAATTTATACATATTTATAAATCGTTAGTAACAATAATATTATAATATGATATATATCTAATATTATTATTTATCATTATCATTTTATATATTTCGGCAAAAGTAGTTCGACCTTCGACCTACCGTCGTATTACTGTACTTACACATATATTAATTATATATGTAGCGATATAAATAGCTTTAAATTAATCTAAATATTTTATATAGACTATAGCCTATAGGTACTTATTATAACGTAAATAATAATATACGACATCCGTATTCCGTATTGGTAAAAGCCAGTGTACTATAAACGCTAATAACGCACAATCCTCAATAACTTTTATGATTCCCTTTATATAGATATATTATTATTATTATAAAATAAATAGTGTTATACTCATCCCAGTAAACAAATATACATATATTAAACGTATAATACACGGATACGAATAATCAGATTACGTATAATAAACGAATATATTTAGTTGATAATAAGTAGAAATCATGGATATTTTAAGATAGATAGGTATTCAACGTATATTATGTGTGTAATATACGTTTACTCAACGTATAAATTACGCATATATTAGTATATAATATAAATTTGGGATATGATACGTACATCATATACATGTATTTTAGTATAAACTTCGTGTAGGTATTGACATGTAAAAATTATGTTTATATTTAGTATAGGTAGTACCTTTATATTATATAAGTTTTTGATATTACAATTTACATGGATTCAAATTCAAAATGAATGTGAACGTTTATATGGATCCAGAAAGGTGCCTGTATAAAAATTTCTATTCAACGGGGGGGAGAGCTTAACTATAAAATTTAAAAAAAATCAAACAACCCACCTTGCTCCCTCCGATTTCCCATAATGAATTCATTTTAAAATGTGAAAATTGTATCTAAATAATAAAGGACAGATACATCTTAAGAAAGACATGGTCTTTATTTAATGTTTTAATATGATTGCGTTTATTGTGTTTTTTATTTATTGTAAGCAAAAACTAAAAAATAATAAAAAGCCAATTGGGTGGGATCTGACCCCCACGCCCCCCTTGTATACGCCACTGTAAGTACATACCTAAATGTTGTTATTTGTTTCAATAAAAATATTTAACATTTTAGTTTATGCAGTGTTGGACTGGCCCGGGGTGCGATTGCACTTGGGCGTAACACGATTGCGCTCTTTTTACCTTTTTTCGTTGAGTACCTAAGCACAAATATTTAATTCAAAAAATTTACCAACATTAAAAATAACGTAATATGTATAGTCAAAAAAAAATATATATATATATAAATAATATTGGATATTATTCAAAGTAAAAAAAAAAAAAAAAAAAATATGTGATATAAAACAACAAAATATTAAAAAGACTCGTAAAGAGCAAGAAGAAAATATTGCATTTATAATAAATACTCGGAAAAAATATAAAAATAATGAGATATCTTTAAATAATTATTTGCTGACCCCAATAATACATGTATGATCCATGTAATATATTACCTTTACCTACCGGCTACCACAAAATATAATAAAATAATAATGTGTTACAATAAATTATACAAGTACAATTAAATAGAAATTTCAAAGTTTGTAATACATTTTTCAAGCTAAAAATAATTAAAAATTATTTGAGAAGTACTCTATCACAGCACAAGTTATTTGACCTAGCTCTAATCAGCATCAAACATAATATTCCCGATTCTTTATGCTATACATCAGGGGTCGGCAACTGGCGGATCGCGGAATGCAAAACTCTGGACCCTGTCAACACATTGTACTTACTTCATTATGTATAAAGATTTAAAAAAGATTTTTTCACTGGACCTCATTGATACATTATTTTAATCTTTAGGACTCCAATAGAAATTACTTGCCGACCCCTGCTATACAGTATATCCCAGTGCCGTATCCAGGGGGGGACTTTTGGGCTTAAGCCCACCCCGAAATCTTTTATTTTAAATAGTATGTGTATATATATGTTTTTAAATTATTTCCTATTTTCCTATAGAGTTAAGTATGAATGTTTAAGCCCTTCCCCCAAAAAAACAAATCCTGGGTACAGTGCCGGTATGTCTATACTGATACAATTGATGTGTTTACAGCAAAAAAAGTTATTAAAAAAGGTTTTTATAATTGTATGTATTAAATTATGTAATATCTATTTATTTTTAAAATAATAAATCACTTTATGTTTTTTATAAGAATAAATGTTGATTTTTATTAGTTTACATTAACATCAGTGGCGGAATTTCAAAAATTTTCTGTGGGGAGGTCCTAAAAAATAATATGTATTTCAAATGTATTATTTTTATTTTTATAAAAACAAATGTTTATATATATAGTATACTATATTGTATGTGGACCTAAAATTCAAAATTTACAAAATAAAATCTTGTTTTCTTACATAGGAAATTATATATGTGTATACATCAGTGTCGTTAATCCACCTCTGTTAACATTTAAATTTCTATCATAAGCTTTATTAATTTTTATCAAATTATTTGGTGCCCCAAATAATTTTGCACCGGGCACCAATATCTATTCTGTTGGCCAAAACTGAATACAATATACATACCTATATACCAATTATCAGTAACAGTAGTCAGTAAGTAGGTGTATACTGTATAGCCGTATAGTTACCACAATCGTGATCCGTGTATTTGTGTATTTATGGTACATTAGCTCAATACATTTATATCAATAAGACAATAACTAATAAAAATATCTATAAGTTATATGTACTTATTTATTTATTATTTATTATTACCTAGTCTTATTATTACTTTATCACTTTATCAGGAACCTAATAAATAACCTCAGAAATGTAATCCTCGAAAAACAAATCCGTAAAAAATAACCTTATATTAAAAATGATTTATGTAATATGTATCAAACACGTTTATTCACGAGATTTCAATGTTGATTCTATGTATGATATAAAAACATTCAATTTTTTTAGTCATAATAAATTTGTATTACGATGTCAATAACATCATGTAAAAAATAAAATTATATGTAATATTAATATTTCATAATTGTTTTCTTAAATATGGGGTTATTTTTTCGTGATACTAAAATATTCATAGGGCATAGACCAAAATTAAGTAGCTTAAACAGTTCGTTTAGTTGTGAAATGATTCACTTAAAATTATGATTTTTGTGTACCTATATAAAACTATAAGACTTATGAACTTCAGCGAAGGTAATTGATATATATATATATATATAATATACCTATACAGTGAATTTTAGATTGAGGTATTTAATTTGGATAGATGTTTACAAAACATTCAATTTGTGTCATTGCAATAACATTAATCAAATAGTCATTGTATATTTGTAATTAGTTTTAGGTCATTTGGCATACACACAAATTCACTATATTTAGATTTTACAATAATAATTTTACATGATAAGAAGATGATTATTTTATATTACTTAGCTATTGTGGTATAACACATTTTGTCTTATAGTATTTTTAAATATTATAAATTTATAGTTGCATGTTTTTTTTATCACTCTTAAATAGGCACCCTTGGGTAATTAAAATATTCTTACCAACAATTTTAACAATATTTAAAATAATATATTTATTTAAAATCATGTTTTATGGTACCTCATGTTACACCCCATGTTATACACTCTTATATACCTAGTTATATATTGGTAGTGTAATAAATAAGTTACAGTTTATCAAATATGGTTAATTTCAATAAGGTATTTACTAAGTGTCCAAGTACAACATATTTTAATTACCTATCTATAGGTTAATCGATGTAAATAGTTTTAGGGTTTTTAGTCTTTCATAAGTTATAGGATTAGGGTATAATTGTAAACATTACCTAAAATATATGAACATTTTAGTAAAAATAAAAATAAATTGATTTTTAATAGTTAGAATTCGTTAAGTAGGTAGTATATTAAAAATATAATATATAATTAGTAAATGTTTTATAAATATATAGATAGATAGGTACTTATGTACAATAGCTCATATATATTATAATAAATTATATTATGAGTTCACGATATTCAGGATGTGCCAATTTTACTCGAACACTATTCGTACGTCATGATATCTTGAGTTAAATGTACAATTAGAATGTCAGGTATTAATGGCTAAAAGCCAAAAGGTATTCTGAGATTAGAGTATCCTAAGTGGATCGTCAATATAGGTACAACTAGAATACAAATCGAACGCATGGCTGAAAGATATTTTACGATGAACTTGAAGTTATGTAAATCAATTTATAGAATTCGCTTAACTGTCATATAAATTACCTATACGTTCATAAATAATTTTCTTAAACTATATTCATACTATCATAAAATGTGCGAAGACATCGAACTTCATCGATACGACGACACACCTTGGGGATTTCGACTGACTGGAGGCCATGATTTTGGAATTCCTCTTACTGTCGTTCGAGTAAGTCTTAAATTGAAAATAAAGCTTATCGGGAAAGACAATTTTTTAATTATTATTAATAACTGTTAAAATAGGTGACTGGAGGTAGCTTAGCCGAGGAAGCTGGCATGTGTGTTGGAGATATGATTATTGAAATTAATGGAGATAACACAGCACAAATAACTCATAGCGAAGCTCAACAATGTATTTTAGAAGCTGGGAATACTATAACTTTGTCGATTTTGCGGTAAGTAAATAAACTTATTTTAAACACAAACTATGGTATATTGTATCATAAGACACAACATATAATATAGTATATAATAAATAGTTTTTTAAGATTTTAAATACAGATATTTAAAGACCTGCATGTTTTCAAATTCTTGAGATTTTTTTATACTACTTAAGGAATGTCTTGTGAAAATACAAACTTATGTTTTTAACATTGTGTAAGAAGTATAATAGGTTCATGATAAAGGGCTTGATCGTTTAGAAGATGAGAGCTTCTGAGGGATTAAGGGAGTAATGGTGATTTGAAAATGTTACTATTTTTTATAAATTTAAGAAAATGCATAATTATTTGTAAAAACAGTCCAAGGATATTAATTAGGTACCTGCTACCACTTACCTATACTAGATCTAATATTATATATTATGTATTTTATATTTTTGCAAAACCATATTTAAGGACTATTATCCTTAGTATAAACATTTAATAACTGAGAAACTATATATGTTCAAATTGTTAAATTAAGTTGATATATGCAAATTTTTAAAAGCATTATCCACTAAATAATGTACAGTAAAAAAATGTTGGATTTCATATGATAAACAGAAATTTGTATCATTATTCATCATAGGATAATTTTTAAGTAGTACAAAAATTCTCAAGAATTTGAAAATATGATTTTAAATTATACTTCAAAATTTGAGTAAATTCATTACTAAAGATAAAAAAAATATAGGCAAGTGGGTGTATAGTTCTGCTATATAGTAGGTGTCTATTGAGTCATTGTTAATAGATAAATATATGTAAATTTGTTAAAGTTGAATTTAAATATTTAATAATACATTGTATAGTTATATGTTTTATTATTTTATTTGAAAAATAATTCTATGCGGAAACAGTTAGCATATATCGTATATTTGTATTATCATTAAGTACCTGTCCTATATTTTATAAATTTATAATAAGTTTTTTGATATTACTATTAAAGTAATTAATTTTATTATTAGTATAAGTTTTTAAAAATTATACAATCTATAGCATATACTAACATAAACATTTAATGAAAATTTCATATATCTATTTTGTTTTTGAGTTAACAAAACAAAACAAAACAAAATTAATTTTGTGTAACTGGATTTGTATAAAAATTCCTGTTTTCCCGCTTATTTTGGAAAATTCTAGGAATTTTTAATTTTGACTTCTCTACATTTCCAACTATATATATCATATATCCAATTTTCAGTTTTTTTAGTATTATAATACCTAAGTGATAATCAAGTTATACATATTCTATAATAATGATCAGTATTTTATTTTTATTTTTTTATTTCTGTATTCTGATGTTACATCTTTTACGAATTATTTCTTGTTTAATTTTATACAAATAAAACCAACTTATTAAATAAGATAATTAATATTATAGTTATAACTGAAGTGGGTGGCTAATTTTCCTAAATGATTTTTACTTATATATATATATATTCTTACCTACCTACTCGCCTACTCTATTAGGATTGTTAATAACATAATATGTTTATTGTATCTTGATGATTATATTGTATAATTTTTTTAATTAAATTTAATTATTAAAATAAGTAACTATATGTAATTACTTTTTTTTCCATAAAATAAAAGTTCTATTTTTATTTACAGAGGAAGTCCTGTACCAGCAGTTACGCCGACTAGAGGATTACACACACCTTCAGTCATTGAACGTGCAACATCTTCTATTGGAAGTTTAACTGAGTATGAGCATAGAGACAATGTAGTATCAGGCAAGTTCAAGCTGTAACTCCATAATTTAAACTTATAATAATTATATAATAATTATGTGTCACAGTATCAGAATCATATGATAGTGTTCATGAAATGACTGAGGAAGAAATAGCTGAAAAATTATTAGAAAGTGCTGAAGTTATTGAAAATAATGGGAAAAATGTTATAGGGTAAATACTAAATTTATAATGTTTATATTTAATTAAAATTAACATATTTTAAATTTTGATAGTGTCAATTTTAAACGTTTTGTGCCAAAATGTGATTTTATTAAAAATTCACTGGTATTCCAAACATTACAAGAAGAGCAAATTTTTGACCAAAAATCAGAGGAAGAACAATTAAAAAGGTGTCCAACAAAAAGGTTTTCAACATTTTTGACGACACCAAATAGGCCTAAAATCAGACCACCGGAGAAAAAAAAACCTGAAGAAGTAAAACAAATTGAGGAGGAGGTGAGATATATATTAAAATAATACATTCTTATATATTCTATCTATAAATTAGTAAAAATTTAAGTAATATTATATATATAGACATATAAACTATTGAGGTATATATATATAACATAGGTGCTGACTATTATGAATATTATACTAAAATTAATATATTTCTGAAATCTAGATAAATGAATCTGAAAATCAGCTTGTTGAGGAAAATAAATCAAAGTCTTGTGAACAAGTATGTACCAATTGTAAATGTAAATTAAGTGATATAGAAGATTGTATTGTATCTACTGATACAATAATAGAAAAAGAAAAATATGATAGCGATCATAACGTAGAAGATCATGAAGAGAGTTTGGACAAAAGCATTGAAGTCGAAATTGAAGGAGAGGAAGAGCCTCAATATGAGATTGACCAAGAAAAAATAGAAAATATTAATACAAATGAGGTAGATATAACAATTTATGCATTTTAATAAATGAGTACCTAGTTAATTATACCCAAACATTTTAAGTACTTTAATTTCACTAATTAGGTAATTTAAATTTACAAACATATGATTTAAAATAAAGTAGGTATTCATTGATTAATAATTTTTAATGCTAATATAATAATTTGTTCTAATTTAAAATGTATGTCTAAATCTTTTAGGATTTAATTGAGAAAATTGAAGAAACTTTTGAATCAAAAATTAGTGAAGTGAACAAAGAGCCTGAGAATACATTTGAAAAGAGTATATTAAATATTCAAAATCAATTATCTGCTATTCGAGAATTACCACTACAGATACAAAATCATATTTCATTGTTAGAAAAACAACTTTCGGATATACTCTCACATAAAATTCAATCAACTGAAATATCTGAAAATAACCAAATTAAAAATATTGATAATGAAGAAGAACAAAAAGAAAGTTCAATCGAACAAGAAAATATTGATGACGGGTCACAAGAGACATATGATGATGAAGTGTTTGAGCCAGTTGATGAAACATTTGAAGATGTACAAGAATTGGAATCTAATGGAATATCTGAAGACAATTCTGATGAAGAAACCGAAGATAGAGAACCCAGTGGTAGGCCAATGTACCCTCTTACGCCATTACCAAGACCTATTGTATTACCAGGTGGTCGCAAATGGAGATGTCCCAAAGATGCTTACAATGAAAAATTTATTGCTGAAACATTGATATCACAAGCTGAAGTTTTAGTCGGTTCTACATTGGGGTAAAATTTGAATTTTTAAAATCTACGATTTATATATTTAGTATTTAGACATAGGTACCTACCTACCTACCTATTTCCTTATGTAGAATGGCATGTCTTTTGGTCTTATTTAGCATATTAATATATTATATTAGTTAGGTATAAATGGTATAATATGATGTAGGTATTCTTATATAATCTTTATATATTATAGGTTAAAAAACCTTGTATTCAATTTTTAAATCTTAGATATAAACAGAATTTATTTTTTATTTTTAACTACTTGTATTTTTCCGAATTTTCTGATTTTCACGAATATTGTCAAAATTTTAAATTTAAATTTTTATAAAAATATTGTAAATTGTAAATTTTTGATTGGGAAATGAACCACTTATTAGAAACCTTGTATCTATTAAATTTTAAAACATTTTTACCTATATAATTTATAACAAAATATTATTGATTATTTGGTTCTTTATATTGATATAAGTATATCTATATTAACTTTATAAATTAATAAAAAAGAAAGTTGATCTTAACATTAATTTTTATCTTGATTTGTAGGGTAAATTTTAGAAAATATGAACCACCAAAATTTGACTTGTCTAATTCAGCGGTATACAAATTAGTACATAATATCGAGAAAAAAAATACGGGGGGTATTGAAAATAGGCCTGAAGTAGTTGCGGCTGAAGAAGATTTCTACTACCATAAACCAGTAATATGAATATTTTTACATTTTCTTCCTTTTAAATAATATTAATAACTTGTAATTATGTGTATTTAGATTGACGCAAGACAATTCTACTTAGCTACACTCCCACAACCTACTACGGTAAGTAACTAATATCTAAATTTACCTAATTACTATCTATAATTATTTATTACTTATTAAAAATTACAATTTATAATGCATTTTTAAGGTTACCTATTACTGTAAATTAGGTGGAAAAAATTTTATGTTCTTTTAGCGTTTATTACTGAGAATATTATGCATAGTTCTAATTCTGGGTTTATGCGTTTTAATTACTTATTTTGATTTTTAGGTTCCAGATTTTGAAACAGATAATCAATATGGACATTAGATGTAAACTATTTATTTTTTTTTTTTAATCCAAAGTAGTATTCCATCTAAAAATTGTATTTAGTATAAGCAAATTTATTATTCGTTATGCCTATATTCAAAATTTTAGGAATTATTATGAAAAATGTTAAAATATCACATTATGTACCTAAACCTTTTAATTGTATTAGGTTTAAAGCATATTTTTTAATGTATTAATAATTTAATATTAATTAATTCTTAAATGTTTGATCTTATTATTTTTGTAGATACCTATGTTATGTTAGAACTGTAAAAAGTCTAAAAGTAAAAAAATTGGTTTTTAATTTTTAACAGGTATTTAATTAAATACTGTTTGTATAGTACCAAGTTATCTATGAAATGTTTTAAATTGGCTTGAAATCATGATGATTATAACAAATAAGAACTATGAACATAGTACCAATTTTTAATACTTTATCTGACTATATCAAATACTTAAAAACTAATAGATTTATTATTAAATATTTATTAATAATTAGTTTTTAATTACGAACTTATTGAAGCTTAAATTCTTTAATAATGAAAAATAGTTTTAATTTGAATTAAGTTCAAATATATATTACGAAGATGAGCTATTTAACTATTATAAATTTATAAAACTTTAATTATTTTTAAATATTATATATTTATATATAAAAAAAATAATTTAAAATTTAAAATAAAATGCCTAACCCAGGAATGAAACAAAATTAACAGATTAGATCAGTAGAAGAAAATTTTGCTTGGTTAAAAATTTAAAATATAACTTATAATTATAAAGTAATAAACCATGGTACTACCAATGCACCAACAAATAAATTTAATCAAAACTCATATAGTATTAATTAATTATATTACAACCACGGTATATTATAATATACCGTGATTACAATCATCAATCTAGTTTAATTATAATAAAACAATTTGAAATTATGAAAAAAAAAATTGTCAAAAATCATAGAAATAAATAATAGATATATTTATTTATTATTCTATAAAATTATGCATAATTTATCACAGGATAAAAAAAAAATTAAATATATGATTAAAATTATTGTCGTTTTTCTAAACTCTTATATTTTGCTTCCAACCTCTTGGCATATGCATCCAACTTAAACGCTGCTTGTTCTAGCTTTGAAACACTATCTTCAATTTGGTCAATTTGTGAAAGATATGGTTCTAACGATTTATCTAGATAAAAAAATAAAAATAAAAACAACACGTAAGTGAATAGGAATTAAGTAGAAGCATTTATTTGTAACAGATTAATACAAGAAAAAATTATAAGTGATCGCGAGAAGATGGAATGATAATGAAAGTTAGAAGCATTTTTTAAAAATGTAATAAAAATACTGTATACATTACATTTTTCATTTAGTTCAATAATTTGTTTGCCAACATCTGAAGCAATTTGTCTATAAGATGCATATTTTTGCATAGTTACTTTATTCATAGTTTCTAATAACTTATAATCCTCCTATATGAAACAAATAAAAAATCTCATTAGACACACATTATTTTTTTTTAACAACAAATATCATATACCAACCTCAGTAATATTAAGTTCCCCCATCAAATATTCAGATGTTTTTTCAAACATTTTAGTGGATAATAAGCTTAAATTAGGATCATGAGGATCATTGCGTTCAAAACTACTAGTGCTAGTCGAAAGAGTTGGTCCTAAAAATAATAGATAATTTTAAACTTTGTTTCATAAATTAATTACAATAAATAATAAATAATTATATGTTATTTATTTTGATGGTGGTATGGTACAATTATTTAGGGATCATATTATATACCAGGAATTTATTGAATTATAAAAATTGAACATAACACAATATTATTCTATCTATAAAATACCAATTTTACTGCAAAATAATTCAATAAGAGTGAATTTTGAGCATGTTTTTTTGGAATACCAAATATACATCTAAACTATCCACAATAAATTTAATTGTTTAATTATTTTTAGTGGAAATATTTCTTTGGTGCATGTTATGTACCAACAATTTAAATTTTTCTTAAGTTATTCTATTGTACATTTGGCCTTAACAGTAACAAATTCAATAAAGTTATTAATGTTTAAGTCATAAATTAATGTTTAATTTATACAGGATGACTACTTTATTTCTTTTTACATAATTTTCAATCAAAATAAAACAACATTTTTTTTTAAATAAAATTATATTTTTAATTTTATATTCTGAAGCACAATATTTTTTGAAGTATTCGATAAATTAAAATTGAAATTGTGACGAGTAGTTTATAAGTCATAAATAATAAATATTTAAAATTAAGGTGAACGGAGTAGTAGATCAACATTTTGCGGGGTTTCTTTGTATCACTCCACTCAATTTCTCAATTGCCCAAACATTAAATACTTTTAAACTCTCAAGTCATAAACTACAAACTCGAATTTCAAGTAAAAGAATTACCTAGTATATTCATAGTTAAATATGACAAAACCGATCTGAAAAATTCATAATTATAATTTTAAATTCTCTGACATTTAATAAGAAAGCTCTCTTTATATATTAAAATGTATACAATTTTTTTAATAATTATTTCATTTTAGATGAATATCAAAAACAGTGGATGTTTTATTTATATTAAGGGTATTGTGCTAAAATATAACTTATGTATCACTAAATAATTTATATACATAATCATTAAACTAGTTATTTTTAAACAGTATATATTTTTTATATTTAAAGCAATGTTTAAAAATTATTAGAATAAATTCATTATAGCAGCTAAGTACATAAAAGAAATTATACCAGTTTATAAAATAATACTTTTTTCACCTCTTTTGGGAGATTCTTCAACACACGCAAAGTCTTCAATTTTGTCTTCCTCAGACATAGTTTTTTTTTTTTTTAATTTATTACTTAACTAGTTAGGTAAGTATTAAACTTTTAATCTGTTGGACCACAAATTTTTTTTTTCTTATTATTGTGCACGAGAACTGTAAATAATAAATTTTATATCTCAATCAAACCATAAATATGTCCGAATTAAAAATTAAATAAATGTTTTTATGATATGTAGCATTATTAATGTTAATTAGAGTATTTTCTATAATGTAATAATAATATAATATAATATAGTCATTAAAGTTTAAATACAATTAAAATATGAATTTTTAGAATTACTTTTTAACTTTTTAAATTGTGTAGTATTATTAGTTTATAATTTGTACCAATTAGAATATTATATTTGTTGAACTTATAAATTATGATTTAGACTATTTAGAAACCTCTAAAAAGGTAAATCTGAAGTTTAATGTATTTTATTCCTATCACAGTACCATGGCTAAAAATGATAATAATACGTAATACCATTATCACATAGAGATATTATTCTATGTATCATCACGGCCTTAGAAAAGGTATGTTTCTATGTAGTAAAAATATATTTACATTGTGACATAAATATTTAGAATATACATATATTATTCTATTTATTTATGCATTGTGATGATAATTCATAGAATAATAGTATGTTGAATAAGTGTTATCACTTATCAGTTATTACTATCCACAATTATTATTAAAATAAAAATTAAAGTAAATAGTTAATAATAGTTCATGCCGTTCATGGTATTAATTATATTATTATAATATTACACATTTATGTGGAGTATGTAGTACTATGGACTAAGTAAGACTTATATATTACAATAAGAAACAATAATTGTCGGGTAATTATTAAGAATTCAAATAAAATTACGAACTTGAGTCTTGAACTAATAAGAATTATATATAATTATATTTTAAACATTTGTTGTATAATGTCCAGAAATTGTTTTGTTCCTCATTGTCATGAGGGTTACAAATCCCAAATTAAAAAAAACAAATTACTTGGAATAAAACATAAAACAATGTTTAAAGCACCGAAGGTAAGATACTAAAATCTAAATTGTATTTGTTTTAATAGTAGCTACTTATGCGTACACTTTTACCTACCACCTACATAATATACATAATTTATAAATATATTTTGTATTTTAATCATTAATTCTATTTATATATTTTAAATATATTATTATGATATAGGATGTACTTCTTCTGGAGAAATGGTCTAAAGCAATTCAACGAACTGATAGAGAATTACGTCCTGGGATTGATAGTGTATGTGAAAAACATTTTGATGAAGCTTATGTATCTAGATATTTTGAAACTAAGATGCCCGATGGGTCAATTAATCGGATAGAAAGGGGTAGATTATCATTAAAAAAAAATGCGGTTCCATCAATATTTCCAGATTTACCACAGAATTTAACCATTATTGAACCAATTAAAAAAACTAAGCTGAATAATGTTTCAAGTACAATTGATAATATATCTGAAACTTATAATTATTTAAAAGATGCATTAAAAAATATGAATTTACCAACTGAATGGTTTTTTTGCTGTGCACATAGTTCATTGTTATTAGGTTATTTAGATTCTAATTATGAACTAATAAAAAAAATTATAATTTCAAGTAATGACCTAAATTTAAAGGTATGATATTTAACATTTTAACTAAAATTAGTATCAATAAATAATATATTATAATATATTTTAGGTATTTATTAAAAATAATCAAGTAAACATAACACAGACACTTGTTACATGTATTGATGATATTAAGAAAATTTTAAAAACTGTTGATGATATTAAAGTGTGCACCGAAACAGGAATTGATAATTGGTATAATTTTTAAAATTGTTAATTCTTTTTTTTTAATGTTAAGTTATTGATTATTTTAATTTTTAAATTATATTATTCAGTACAAAATCTGATCAATGTTGTGTCGAATGCCCTAATGAAAGGAAATTTAATATGGATATTCAAGGATTACGTAAAAAAAAGAATAACAGAAAACCAACTACAAACATTTTTATAAAGAATGTTTATTGTAATAAACAGCGTAATATAAAGTTTGTTTAGTTAAAAAGGTCAACCAGGGAAAGTGGAGAAATGGGATTAAAGATAGAAAAAGTTAGGGCAAAATTAACTTGGTAAAGTTAAATTAATTAGAACAACTAAATGTGATATTAATTAATTAAAATTTTATTTTTTTTTATCCATGGTATGTAAATAGATACTTAAAATAATAAAATATTTATTTTTTTGTATCTTAAAACTAGTTTTTGAAACAAACAAAAAAATAAAAATGAATTAGTTATTTACTTACACATTTGTTAACAATAATTTGATAAATTTGTTTATAATAAGTTTACAGTATTTTTATAAAGTAACTAATTAAGTAAAAAAAATATACTAATGTAACTTAGTAATTATTTAATGTACATCCTTTAAATAGCATTAAATTATATACTGTCAATTGGGGAAACTTCTTTGCTCATCACTCAACTTCTTCAGTCTCAACTCAAAATTTAAAATTCTCCATAGCAAAAAAAAAAATGTATTCACTATAAACTGTATAAATAATAAGAATAAATTAATAATTAAATTATAAATCTGTACTGTATGATATCGATTAGTATAAATGCATGTAATAAGTGTTATTACTTATATTATATTATTATATTTTATAGACATAATTTGATATATAAAAATAAAACTGTTTTAGTTATTTTTATTGTAATTAAAGTATTATTTGTTGGAATTCGAAGCTTCAAACTTTTTACAATAACATTTTTGAAATATTTAGACAAATCCTAAGCTATTACATAGGTATATCATATAACTATTTATACAGTTTTATGGTAAGTCAGTATTGATTAATAAGTTAATAAAAATATTAATAAAGCCTATACCAGTGATGCACAACCTTTATCAAAGACCTTCCCCTCCTTCCTACCAACATTATGTAAGTGTATTATATATATATTTATTTAATAGTTATAGTTTACTTAGTATATAACTTTTTCATTTGGTGTAAAATTATTAGAGACCCCCAGGTTTTGCACCACTGACCAATACAAAAGGCCCTATAGGTATTGCAATTTAGAGTGAATGCATAAATTAAAATCTGTTATTGTTTCTGAATGCTATGTGCCTATGTGCCTATGTCAATGTTATTCAATATTAAATATCAAATCATTTTGTCCTCGTGTAGTACAAAATTAAGGATATAACTAAAAAAAATTTTTTGGTGGGATTCAAAATTTGTTTAATATATATGCTTACATGCTGCCCTATATTTTACTTTATATTCACCACTAAAATGTTTGTACTTTTGAAATATACTGTTTAGCAGAATTATCTTGCGAAAGAAAAAAAAAATAATTGTAGAAATGAATAATGATGAAGAATAACTTAAGACTTCAATAAATTACTGCTATGTATGTGAAGTCTATAGATACACATTTGATGTAATTTGATGTAAACTAGATGTTAAATTTAGTTGTTTTGAAAACATCTTAACTCTTAAGACAGTTTTCATTAATATAAATACTATTTATAATCAATGATATTACCTGAACGCTTAGAGTTAAACAAAGACTCCTCAAATATATTTGATTAGGAATATTATCTTAAATGCTTCCAATTAAAAAAAACTTATTACTTATAGTGCTATAGCAAATGACATAAAAATTCAATCTAAACATACAATTAATTCAAATTATTAAAATAATACTGAGAGTGAAGCTTCTGAAAAAACAAAACATATTAGTATATTTATAGTTTTATACAGCCATATACTCTGCACTGTGTAAAATGGGAATGATGTTGACTTTCTCAAATTTATTCATGACTTATAAAGGAGTTAGTACTTTGTCATTAACATCAGCAACTGCAGAATGATGATTTTCTAAGCATACACTTATTAAAACCAAATTACACTCTACTGTTAGAGAAAAAAGGATAATCCTAATATAGAAGTATCAATTGAAGATGCAATTAATAAATTTGATTCAACTTCAAGTGTTTTTCAGAAAGCATTAATGTATTGTTTACACGTTTTATAAAATTATGTAAATTGACTAATAATTTTTATTAAAATGTGTTAATTAAAAATAAAATTCTTAAAATTATATACCTATATAATTATTTAAGAAGACAATGAAATACAGTAGCCAGTAGGCTATGATTAACCTTAACTTTTAAGTTAGTTAAACATGCACGTTATCCCAGTGGTTGCCAACCTTTTTCATTCTACGACCCCCTTGTAAATTTAATAAAATCTCATTCCCCTCTCCTTAAATTAGAATTTAGGCGAATTTTTTTTTGGTCAGTGGTACAAATAAATCATACAAAATACTATACTATAAAATATACAACTATTTACTTTTATTATTTTCATAATTTAAAAAAAAATTATTGATTATAAAAACAATAATATTAATATAAAATATAAATAACCAATATAAGTAAATTTAATGACTAATTTTAGACTATATTTTTCTTACCTTTCCTAAAACTAAAATAGTAATTTCAATTTTACACATTGTAAAATAACATAATTGTTTTTGTAATTCCATCATCAGTATATTTCCTCCGATCAAACTCTAAAAAACCCCCCGGTTTGGAACCACTGTGCTATCCGATAGAATGATTGATAAAACTAATTTTGTCTTATATCTATAGATTAGGTCGACTTGTTCATTTGGTTATTTATAATTCGGTATTTAATATATTAAATCATTGAAATTCTTAAGCAAGTTTTACTATAAAATATAAATATTAATTGCCAAAAAAATTTTAAAATTTAGTAGGTAAGTTTTTTTAGTATGACTGGAAGGTAGGTAGGTAGCCAGTTATAGTTGGGTGAGTGGTAGGTAAGTACCTATTAACTATTTTTGAACCATCAACTGAAAAATGTCAAACCATCTCTAGATCATGCACAATTATATGTACATAATCTAAGTGTATCGACATCCTTATTAGAGGATCATTTGTTGAAAAGTTAAATCGATTTAAAAAAGTAGCTACGTAAAAAAAACCTCCTAAAACTGGTGGTGCCATGTACTCGGATGTTGACTGTTGAGTTGTTCTAACAAACGGGGTGCATCAATGGTTCCCTCAATAAGTCCGTTTAAGTGATAACTGGAGATAGTATAGCGTTTGAATCATAGACCTATAAACTATAGTTTGAATAACGATCAACGATTTAAAATTTAAATCTAAATATATTGCTAATTGAACTATAATCGTGGGATGGATGGGCAATATTTCGATAACTGGAAAATTAAAAACTTTTAGTAGGTAGTTATTTCTAAAGCGTCTTGTAATTTTTCTTCAATTTAATGATTCAATATCTATTATCTAGTTCATTTATTTATATTACTATCTAAAGATGTATAGTAAATATGTAATTTATTTTAAAACATCTGTCTTATATCAAACTTATTTGCACTACGCTCTTGTTTATTGGACATGGTAGTATAGTACATTGATACAACAACAACACTAATTAATAGTAAACATAAAGTGGGTTAATTAAAAATGTTTTACAATTCGCAATTTTAAACATAAAAACGAAAACAACTAAGTTAGACTAGTCAATAATCATTAGGAATAATTTAGGATGATACAAACTAGTAAACTACAGTACGGTCTAGTACAGAAACGTGCCTACGCCTACCTATATTTTTGTGTTTTTTATGTTTTTCACCTTAGTAGTACTTACCTATACAACGTATTGGTTTTCAGTGGTCACGACCGTGGCCTGCAGGTGAGGTTAGGTTAGGTTGGTAGTGCAATCCGGTATAACGTTAAAAACACAATTTGTTTTTAGATTCATAGTTGAAAATAATTACAATTTCAAATCATAAAACTATATATTTTTTAAAATGAATTTACATGATTTGTATTACAGAGAAAATTTTTAAAAATACATTGTTTTCAACTAATATCGTCATTTGTGGGAATATAATTGTCCAAAGGTAAAATTTATAGAATCTCATTCAATAATAAAAGGCTATAAGATTACCTAAAAAATGTTCCAGATCAGCACATTTTCTGCCTCCAATCTCCATGCATGCTTATTCTGGAATTATCATTAACCAAAATATAATTAAAATTAAACTGTAGTATAATAGTATAAAACTATAAACTATAAAATTGCAATACTTTACTATGACTGTCTAATCTCTATAGATACTTATATAGCCATATAGGTACCTAGCAGAGCTGTGCCGTACTGCCGTTATAATTTGGCGCCTGGGGCAAAATTAAAAATATTCGCCCTCCTCCATTACCTAACTGACCTGTCTAACCCAACTTTTTGGCGCCCAAGGTATAGTCCCCCTTGGCCCCCTCGATGGCACTGGTACGGCTCTGGTAGTTAGTAATATGGATTTTAAAATAAATGTTAGTGCCTATACCGGCTATACCTAATAAAGTATTATAAAGAATATACTTTTCGTTTAGCTCCTATATTGCATCAAATATTATTATTCGTTCCCAACGACCTAGACGTATAAGTAATAGATAAGGACTAATGTAATTACAATTTGTATACTTAACTGATTAATGATATAGAGTAATTGCATAGGCGTGCGTAGATCTAAATTTCGGGGGTGCCTACAATTTTTCGGGCCCTCTCTTAACAAAACATGTACATATTTTAATAAATTATAATGCACAAATAAATATTACTTACATATTATCACATATCAAATCAATCAATGATATTACTAGTACCAACTACCAAGTAATATAATATTTCATTAGATATATAGTTGGATCTAAAATCTATTTTTAAGATAATTGCAATATTTATTTATTATTTTTACTTTTGTTGTCAATAACATCTAGTTGTTATAATCATAATAAGTTTTAAGTTGTATCACGCATGCAAATTTAAAATATTTTATGTTGTATTATTTTTTTTATCCCGAAACATAATTTTTTTTTACGACATATTTTAGAAAAATTACCATTTTTATTCTAGTAACATAAGTTAAAATACGGATTCATATAATATATGCTATAGAACTTAAATTTTAGGGCCCCAATTACATGTCGGGGGGCGCGCGCACGCCTATGAGTAATTGCGAATAGCAATGCAATTTGATTTAGTAATCTGCATATTTAAAAATTACTGATAAATAAAAAATACACTGAAATCTTGCTCTAATCCGCCGTTTGATTTAAACTAGACTTAGGTCGTTCCCCTAAATTACATATTAAATGTCTAAATTCAGTTGGGTTATCACCACTATATTTTAAATCAATTAAAATCACAACACACAATTTTAAACTCTTATAATAGATTTGAAAGTTTACCATAAAATAAGGATACAGAAATGGAAATCGCTACGATAAAAGAAACCATTACAAAATTCTCGTCTCAATTATTAATCAAATCCTAAATATTATATCATAATAGTCTTTCGAAAAAAAAAAAGGAAATAAAACCATTTGATGAATTTATTTTCAAAAGTTCTGCTGAATACTGAACAATTTAAACTAATAAACTTAATACTACTTCACCAGACCTCCCAAGATTTTTTTAAAGATAAAAACATTTTAGTGATGAATAAAGTTTATTGACTATTAATTTTCAGTATTTATACTTAAAAAAATGTTGGACCCCCGAAATTTTTTTCAGTTACATCCTTGGCCCTAGGTATAGTGCCTTATTTAATTCCTATGCGCTAAAACAATTTATTTTACACTAATTTGAATATTTCTTATCTCTCGTAGTTAAGTATAAAACAAGATAATTATATTGTAACAAAAAAAAAAAAAAATCGTAGCCACACATTTTATATTTGTAGGCCTCAAAAATCTTTTTTGAAATACATTAAAATATTAAAAATGTTAGAATGAGTCAATGAGAAATTGTTATTTTACCTGTGAATATTCAATATCATCAAAAACTTAGCTTCTATCACTCATGAAAAGCATATGTGACATTACACTTAACTTTTTTATTGTATTCCCATAAACAAATAAATAAACAAATTTATGAAAAATCTTATATACAATTTTAAATAAACCTTATGCAGGTGTAAATTTTCACAACAAAATAATTTCAAGTATATTTTCAATTTCGTCAAAATTCTAATTTAAAACTCTCATGTAAAATAATGTTAATTAATTTAAATTTTTTTTATTTCAGTTAAAACAACTTATGAGGAACCTCATATTAAATTTTAAAGTTTTTTTTACCAAGCATAATTTTTTATCTACCTCCCGAAAGGAAAATCGAAGCATTTTTATTAATTCTAAAAGTATCCACAACAAAAACATTTTTATCATTTTTTTTTTTTACTCATCGTTATAAAACTAATAATTTATAACACCACTTAGAATCTTAAAACTGTTAATCTAGGAATTACGCAGTATATATGTAGTATACCAATATTTAATTTTAATATATTCTTTAATAACTAATTAGAGACGAGAATTTGAAATAAAAAATATGATATAAAAGCGAAATCCAGTTGTTTCTAAAATTACCAAACAAAGTTTATTGTTTTTGTAATTTTTAATTTAATTTTAAAATTTCCTTATTTTTTTTTTTTGTAAGCCAGTTAATGGTACTCTTACTATACTAATATCTTCATTAGTCATCACATAGAATACAAAATTATCTACTCAACAAATATTTTAAAATAATATAGGTTCTAGCCTTCTTGGTGTTCTAATTATTGCTGATGTTTGATAGTAAAATTTAATTTGTAAATTTAACCATGTTTGATAGTAAAATTTAATTTGTAAATTTAACCGAGTTGGCGCCTCATCAACGTTAGTTGTTACATACCGTGTGGTTAATAATTTTTTGAAAATTAAAACAATAATTAATTTATAGAAAATAGGATTTTACTTAAAATATAGGCGTATAAACATTAAACATAATATATTATGTACACACTATAGGTACGCCTAAAATATGTAGGTACACTGTATGGTGGATAAAAATTTATTAGGTATAGTCAATAGACCATGATTAACTAACTAAGTTAGTTTATCATGCAATAGACATTCAAGTTTGTCATACATTAACAAATGACATGTTAATGAATTATTTGGTTATTTTTCCATAGCATGTTATTATTTATTATATAAAACTTAGTTATTTTAAGGTACTAAAACATTTTTTTTAAAAATAATATCAGTTATTTCATAGAATTTCATGGTACCTAATTAAAATATTTTGTATCATGGCCCGATGAGTGATATTATTGCACAATACAGCTAATATTTTATTTTATTAGTAGTTTATAATATATTTACAAGACTATCAAAAAAATAAAGTTTTAATCAAATTATAAACAATAGTTGGTTATGATAATAAATTTAATAAAAACTAAATTATAATATTTTTCTCTATTCTAAATAGGCGCCTATCTATTATTTATTTTACTTTGTTAGTCAACTATAGTAATTTAGAAAAAAAAATTATTTTAACTTAACAAAATCGATTTTTTTTTACTAACTTAGCTAGGATTTTTTTTTTAAACAACTTGCCGTCTTTTAATTAGTACCACCAATTTTGATCTTTTTTTTATTCATAGATACTTCAAGCACACGGTATACAGTAGTTGCCCTGTCCTTCCACAATGGCATAATCTGCACCGCGCTCTCAGTTGATAACGTGAAAGAGGATATGCGCATTACGGCCGAGTTGTCGTCGGTACTGGCGCATTTTATATATCCGGAGAAGCTTCAAAAATAAAACGTAGAGTTTAAACACGCGCGCGCGCTCACGTCTCTGTTCTAAAAATGCATTAGTCTTGGCTCACGTCGGTTGAGTGTTGACCATTAATATTAACGTCGGGAAATTATAAACGAAAATAATTAGACACATATTTAAAATAAATAACGGCTAAAACTCATAATAGATCGTTATTTTGTATTTCCGAATTAATTTTTTTACCGACGTACTTAATAATTTTTTTGTGACATCGCGGATTTATTAAAATATTTAAATGGCTCAGCTTATAAATTTGAAATTGTCCAGGAACGATCAATCTTCTCCGTGGGGATTTAGATTACAAGGAGGCAAAGATTTTGGGACACCATTGCTTATACAAAAGGTAAGATTTAAACAATTCTTTTTTGATTTAATTATTAATTTATAATTTAACGATTAGTGTATAGTGGTTAGGTAACAGTATTAAATAACAATAATTGTCCATTAAAATTAAAAATGTTATGATTGTATTGTAATTACTTTGTATAAGAAATTGTTACTCACATATTATAAATAAATAATATATTTGTAATTTATTTCAGAAAAATAAATATTTATATAATGGTTATACTATGACATTATACAATTAAATTTTAAAAGTTTAGTTTTAATGATATGCTAATCAACATTAACATAGGTAGGTATATATACTATCAAATTAAATCAGATCAATATTTAAATATTAATTTTAGTAAATAATATAGTATAAGTATAATATTATAGTTTAAAAATTTTTGCACATGCCTAAATAAAAATGATTTTATTACTATTATATGAAATTTAGTTTAAAAATTATAGTACATATTTAAATATAGTGATTTTTATTGCATACCCATTTAATGAAAATTTTGATTGAAAATAATACAGGCGGATTTACAAATTAAAAAAAATTAAAACATAGAAAACATAGAATTTCGATATTCCAAAAATATGTACAGATATATAGTACTTAATTAATTTTTTTAAATTAGGTTAAGCTCAAACATCGTATAAATATAAATAGCCAAATAGGCAAAGTGAAGGATTATTAAATTATGAATGAATTTGAGTAATCTACTTTTATAATACTTTATTTCACTTTATTTAAGTGAAGTACCTATTTGGAAGCATATTAAATAGATATATTTTACAGCAATTTAAATTGACCTTTAAATTGTGTTTTTACAGTTGCTTACTATATTAGTTATTATGTATTAATGTATTATTAATCGTATTAGTATAGCTACATCCCATTACTTTCCTAGTTAATTATTCAATTTTTTTTGTTTTTGTATTTTAATGAATTAATTATTACTCCGGTATCTTAATTTCCAAGTAAATGTGCTTATCTATAGTTTTTCCAATAGAAATTCCATTCAATAGGACTCGAAGCATTGAGAGTATTGAGACCATTCCATTAGTATAAGTTACCATACGAGTATTGAGTCTTTTCTATTTATGTAGCTATGCGTATTAGCCTTCTGTTATTTGGGCAAACTTCCCACTGTCACAAGTTGTTCAATTGTTATAATCGACAATCACGAATTCAATTCGAAAACAAATCAATTTACCATTTAATACTGATTACTGATCATAATTTATTTTATTATATTCAAACTTGAAACTATGCATTTTTGGTATTTTTTATTGCAAAATTGAGAATATAAAATTTATGGTTCAGAGGATTAGCACGGATAATTATCTTAGATGTGGTGTATTGGTTTGGCAGTCAAGCAGAAACAAAATAACCGAAAAAATCTATTATGTCCGTGATGACATTTGCGGCACTGGTACATCACGATTCTCCCACGATTACAATGACCTCTATAGGCTGTGTATAAGATGCATCTAACAATATTATGTTAAATATATACGTACATATATTTGTATACATAATTCAAGATTGGGTCATAGCTCATAATACGGCTCTATGGGCTATTTTAGATAATTGAAAATAAATGCAAAGTATATTATATTAATTATAATAATATTGTGATTATATTATTTATATTTATTATTATACTTAGTTTTTTTGTTGAGGATGTTAAAAATTCAATTCACTTATATACAATATACATAGTTAATGACTATGTAACAATTGCAATTTTTCAATTTTTTATACAGATACCTTTAATAATTAACCTTTCTATAACTTCTAAGAAGTTTCGGTTCTATGGGAATAAACACGTTTCTGTTTATGTTAGTATTAATATTTAATAGTTTCCTTGTAACAGTTGTAGCCTATAGCTGTGCTATGTGTAGATAAATTATATTTAACATATTTATAACTAAATTAATAACGTATCTACTATTTTATATGATAATATTATGTTATAATTTACATATTCTGATAAACAACCATTTGAAGTATATTATATAGGTAATAATAATATGAGTATTAAAAATTTTTGTTTAAACTATTGAAAATCTTTTTAGTTGGAATACCATAATGTATCTAAAAATATGTTCCATGTACTTACTTAAATTGTAAAACATAATAATGAAATGATTTGAACTTCTAACCTAAAATATTCGTAATTTGAAATATGCATAATATGTGTGTTAGATTGTTAGTTACACTGTGTAGGTATATTGAAGTTAGATAGTATAAATAAGATATTTAAAACTTATACATACTCGATGGATAGTTGATTATAACAAATATTAATTAGATATTAAAATATTTTATTAATTTTATAAGTTTTAGGATAGTCGTTTATTAATTAATTAAATATTTTAAACGGTATAAAGTTTATTAGAAATTAGAATATAGGTAACATGTAACAAAAACTATTTCAACTTATATTCGTTCACAAATGGCAAAACACTTGTTTAAACAACGACACTTGTATATATTATTATTATTATTATTATTACGTTAACACTGTTTACTTGTTGTGGACAATAAAAATTACAAATGCGACCTTTATTCCTATGTGTTAAAAAATGTATTAAATGAATATTAGATGTATACCTATTAATTTTTGTAGTATAAAAAAATACAGTTGTTTATTTTGGATTTCAATATAAGTAAATGAGAGTAGCTATATAGCTATAATTGTTTACAAATATTCGTCAGAAATATTTTAACAATTTAACTATAATTGCCAATAATTTTAAAAGTAAAGTGGTTAATTTTAAATTTTCAAAAATAAAATTATAATTTTATTTTGCTATGGAGAATGCATTTACAATATAAAAAAATCTTTTATTTGCGAAATCTAAGAATTTTAAAACTATTTTGTCCAGTATTTTAGTTAAAAAGAGTATTAATAATTTTAGAAAGTATAGTAGATATTTAGCGTAGTTAATAATGAGATATTAATTATTAATTTAGTTAATGTATTGTATATTTTGCTCAAAGTGAGACAGAGAATAGATATTATTATAGTTACTATTAATACGATGGACGACATTTTTTTAATGAATAACGAATAAGGCAATAGTTAGGTTTTAATATGACATATTACATAACAATGCTAATTATGGAGATGCATTGTTTTAGTTTTTAGATGTGTTCATATTTTTTCAAACAAAATATATGATCTACTTACTCTTTTATTACAAATATCAGCAGTGATCAAAATAAAATAACAAACAATATTATGTAACCAAAAAATTAAAATATGTCTTTCTCTCAAAATACAATAATGGGTGGGCAGGTATTTAGTATTTAAACATTTATAATACGTGGCACTTTTGATTATATATATAAGGACAGCAGCAGTTAGTATAATCCATATTGCTATAATATATTTGATAATAAAGTGTTTCTTATATTATATTAATTATTGTTTGATTTGTTAATACCTACTATTGAAAATCATACTAAGCTGAATATTTGTTAAATTATATATTTATGTTTAGCGAAAATTGAATTTTAATGGGTTACTCTATTGAGTTTGTCAAACGTATTATATAAACATTTAAACGAATAATGTTTATATAGACCTGTATATTTGTGAGTTCGCACTTCGCAAGTGATGTAGTGACGTCGTTATTCATCGTAACATCTGAATGTTTACAATATGTTTGCAACATATAATTTCCGTTTGATGTCATTCTGTTACTTATATTGACCCTTATATATTGTTAATTTTACGATAAAAAAAAAAAAAAAATTATACTGGATGGTTTGTTTATTGTATAATATAATAATCATTATATGTATTTTAACGGAAAGAATTAATTAAAAAAATAAAAGTTTGTTGAAATTTCCATAAAAATATTCAACTTCAAGTTACGAAATAATGATTATATATAAATAGAAACCTTTAAAAAATATATATATTTGAATATTTCTGTATGTATATACTGTATTGTATATATTAGGTACATATTACTTATATATAATATACATAGATACTCGATAATACTTTTATTTTTTTCTCAAAATTTCATCTTTTAACTATAATTTTTAGATATTTTGAAATTATTTTAATTTAAGGGAATTGGATTGTTGTATTTCAAAGTTGTTTCAACTACTAGGTAGGTAACAAGTAAAAAAATAGAGGATACTTTTTAATTCATTGGTTAATATAAAAGGTATATATATATATGTATATAAGGTGAGTGAATATTGATTTAAACTTAACGGTTAATAATAATATTATAATAAGGTAATTTAATGATTTTGTTGTTAAATTGTTTTGAAGTCAAATGAAAAACAGTTAAAAACGTAGATACATATTTTTAGAATTCTGATTATGTTTATTATATGTCCCTAGAATAAACAGGAGTATGACTATTTAAATATTCAATAATTTGCATGTATTATTATTATATTTATCTACAAAATTCACCAATGATAATCGAAACTAAACCTATCTATAAACAATTATACAACTAATCAGTAATCACTATACAGATTATATATAATATGATGTAAGATATACTAAAATGCAATTATAATATTAAGTTAATTTTAAATATTTTGGAAATATATTTTTTTGGGTTAATGATATTAAGAAAAACAATGCAGAACGGTTCGAATGTTCGGGAGCTATGCCAGAAAGTGAAGTGTGCACAAATTTTGTTTTGGCAAAATATTGGTCATAGCAATTAAGTTTACTAGATCATAATATATTATATAACATCATTTAGCGGTTAAATAACCTCGAAATTTCTACCACATCAGAAAATGTATTTAACTCATCATATAAATTGATTATTTGTTTTTATAATTTACGGAACTTCAAAAAATTATTGTAAGCATCTGCACTCTGCAGCTATCATATACCTACGAAAAATGCTTTAACACCATTTGTATAGTAGATTCTAGACATCTGTGCTGTCAAGTAAATATTATATAAATAAATCCAACAATAAAATTCATTTGGAAATAGCTTAACAGAATCCTAGTAGATAGTTAAAAATAAAGTTTGGAATAAAGTTAAACAAAAACTAAAAATGGGTGTACTTTAAAAAAAAACATTTTTGAAATGATTTTTATTTGTTTTTAATGGGTTCACCTATATGTATATATGATATCTACGTGTTTATTAATAGGACGAGATAAAGCATACATAATATGTAATAAATAAATAACTTAGACTTTGTGTCTATATAAAATTGTTATCTTCGTCCAGACGCATTTACAAATGTCTCCTAACTCTTAAGTATTTGAAGTATATATTTATTTGTTTTTTAAATAAATATATTTGATACTTTGATAGTATTAAACATTATTTTTGTTTATATATTTTTTTTAGCTTAGTAAATTAAGTTATATAAACAATATGCAAATAAAATTTAAATATGATATATGTGTGCATTTTAATAACATCATTCATAATATAAGATTCAAAAGAGTATAGTTTACTTTTGATAACTAGTAAAAAATATTAATACTTAGGTATTAAAATATTATTAAAAATTTAAGCAAATATTTTAAATATGGTTAATAATAATCATATCAAATATTAGATTTTACAAAAAAAAAAAAATTACTTAAAATTTAAATAAATTATCTATAGGTCAAGGTCAACAACAACAAATCTACCCTACCTCAACTTGTTAGAGTTAAATTTAAATTATTATTCGCACTATTTTTCTAAAACTTACATTGTGGACAAAAATGCTATGTTGTAATGCCAACAATCCTAAAAATAAAATATCTTCATTTGGTTGAATGAAGCCAAATATTTCATCATTATAAAACACATTATTTATCATTATTTATTCTAATAAAATGAATAATATTATATTTTTATGTTTCACAAATCATATTATTATTGTTTGATAAATAATATTTCATTTTAATGTAATATTTTTCTATGAATTATATGCATGATTAACTAATTATTATAAGAGTATAAACATTTTGTAGATTCGTTGTAGGAAATAAAAAATCTAAAACAATATTTAAGAAGTTAATTAAATGATTTAAATATCTAATATAGTTTAAAAAAACAGCTAAAATATTTTGTGTTTAAAAAATCCTAATGGATATAAATATTTTGTGAAAATTTCAAGTTGTAATGAATACATTTATTCATTTTTAATTCACTACAAAAAAAAAATTTTTTTTAGAAAATTAGTGATGTTGGCAGTTGAATACTCTCTTTTTTTCGTAAAATTTTTTTAAAATTTTTTCCGATTATTTTGAAAAGCACCTTACATTTTTACCAATTTACTAGAAACTACCTTCAAATTAGAAAGTTTAAGATAAAATCATTTTTTTTTTAATTTCAAAATGCGGTGACAGTAAAAACACATCATCATTATGATGTTATAAAACTATTACAATATTATCGTTCACTTCAGAATTTAAAAATATGTATAGTCAACTTATAACTTATATTATTGTCGCTGAAGAATGGATAATTAAAATAAATATTCTAATGTATTAAAAAATAATATTTTTATGAAAATATTTACATTCAAAGATTTTATTTTCTAAAAAAGTGGTAGGGAAATGTCTTTATTGGATCTTTCTTACAGGTACGAAACTTATATTAAGTCAGGATATACATTTAAAAAAAAACTGTCTTATTAACACTACAAATTGTATATGAAATTAAGGTACTAAGGTATAATATATCATAAAAATATTTTATTTTAAGAGAGTATTAATTTTATTTCAGAATATATGTTTAATTTTTTGTCTAAATGTTAATCTTATATACACAATACTGAGTAGTATAATATATTATGTATGTAAATGTGATATGTCTATATCTAAAACATTTTGATTCTGTGTTTAATAAATAATGAAAGTCTGTAATAGTAATACAGATTACAAAATATATTAAGTTTCTATAACAATGTGATTATTATTATCCATGATAATTATTTTTTTGTGTTATTATATTACACATTTACCTAATATATTAGGTATACGTGATTCGTAAAAATACGTTTCTTAATTGAATCAATTGTTTTGAACACTTATTGAGATTATGGCTTTTATAAATAATTAGGCATGCCAATTTCTAATTTTTATTGTATATAGATAATACATTTCTCTGTGTTTAAAATATGCACAGATCAAACATTTTACATGAATTTCGTTTTATATAAACAATTTTCAGCAATAGAGATAGGTAATTAGTTATACGTGACTCAAATATAAAGTATTAGAAAAACTAGTTGTTAAGATATAATCGCATAATTTGTTAAATTCCAACTGTTTTATTTGTTTTTTTAAATTTTCAATTGAGTATATCTGCAATAAACATATGTGTTTCTTTGTAAAAACAATTTACATACATTTAAGATATTTATTCTAGGCTTTTAATCGGCTAACACGTTTTGCAATAAATAATTCTCATAGTTGAATTTATTACAATTTGAGTGATTTTAGTTGGATACGATTTATATTTCCAGTCTTGTTGAAAAATAAAACTCTAAGCGAATTTCTCTGAAACATATTATAATATGTTGGAATTACTTTAACACCATAAAAATATAGGGTATTTTTAATTTTTCAATATTTTTTTTCAACGTTAAAGTAAATAGGTAGTTTATTTGTATATTGTACAAGTATGTCATTAATTTGTGAATTTGAATGGTGGTAATAGTAATGTAAACAGAGTACTACATTAATTATTTTATTATATTTTATATTTTAATCTAAAATAAAATTATCATATAAGTTTTTTTATACCTTACCTTAAAATTAAACTTTTACAATTTTTTATTTACTCTCTTATAATTGTTTAATCACATATAACTTTTACATTGTTTTCATAAAGTAAAATATTTTTAATATTTAGCAAGATTATTTCAATACACGCAATATGTACGATTTTTTGAAATCTGTCACAAAGCAGTATTTAATTTATAACAAAATGTCGTTGAAAAATATGGTTTTGCATTAAAATTGTTTTTTCCTATTTATTTATTTATTATTTTTTTTTATTTTTGACCTCTCTATAATAGTACTTAGTAGGTCCATATATGCTTCTAGAATTACACTCGGAGATGAAGATCTAAGCATTTTGTCTACTATAAAAAGTGTTCACAAATACCTACATAACACTTATGAATTATTTATGTACTATTTTATATAATTAATAATATCAAGAAGTAGGATGAGGAAATGATAATGACATTTAATCAAAACATTAAAATATTATAATGATTAGTAGTTTATTTAGAATTTTAGTATTTAACATATAATACAATAGCGACTACAATCGCGATACATTTCAAGTGGTTCCTAAAAAAACGTATTTATTAGCAAAGAAAGTGTTAAGGTCATCTCCGTAATTATTTTGAAGTATAAAAATAAAAATCGATAACAGTAAATTACATTGTCAACAATATTATAACTATAATTAATATGGACCATAATTGTATAATTTATATTGATTTATTATCATATAATATAATGACTTATTATAAAACAATTAAAATAATACTTTTGGTATTCAAATTTAATATAATATTATATATATATTATAATTATAAATATTTATATTTATCTTATTAATGGCCATTTAATAAATGATAACCAAATGAGTATGAAGTTTTAAAATCTATTAGTATTAATTTATATAAGTAATGTTTTGGGAATTAAGTCTCTGTCTTGATCAAAATAAAATTCATTTTCCATGATAGTTATCAATTATCATGATATTTATTTTAAGCGAATATAATTATATTCACTGGTAGTCGGTAGATACTAATATAGTATATAATTTTTCATTAATATTTAACTAACATTTTATTTAATGTTTAGATATTTTCTTATGTCCACTTGTAAGTAAAAATTAACATTTGTAAAACGTTATTATAGTATCTACGTATTCTTAATAATAGACATTACTATTACATTAATATTACTATATTAAATATTTAATAATGTTGTATTTTTTGTCCATTTCAAAGTAAAAATTAAAAAATATATCAACAGGCATTAAAATTCGATTTCAAAAATATTTTAAATGAGTTTTAACTATAATTTGCAATTGGATCATAGATAAGCTGTATAGTTTTTAATTGTATTTGTTATGAACTTTAATTTATTACAGTTTAACTTGAATTACATTATAAAACGATACTAAACAACTGTATTGGAGGGAGGAGAATGATAAACTGCGAGGTTTTAAAATTCTATTATACTAATTCATAATAATTAATGAGGTATAAGTAGTTTTGTTACATTTGTAATCCAAAATCAATGTTTTATATCGAGCTTTATATCTTTACCTTATTTAGTTTTAGGTTTAATGGCTGTTCATATTCCGTACTTATTAATTGTTTAATTCAAAATATAATGTATACATTACTAAAATTAAAATCTCTATGAATATTTACTAAATGAACAAATGTATGATGCTATTATATTCTCGGTCATAATCTTTACTTCTTATCCTTACGCCCTTTCCTTGATTATTTAAAGTAAAAATCGGAATTATTATTAGTCATACAATCTGTTAAACTGTTGGTATAATATAGTACCTAGTAATAATATTTATAGCAAGCTATACAGCACATATAGTTTGGTTTTGGTACATACTCATTAGTCATTATTAAAGGAGAACAATAGGCGTTTAATTACGTGCTGAGTTCGGTATGTAAATATTCAAACAATATCGAAGGTTTTTTTACGTGCTGTAAACCTAAATGAAAGAAAATTCTGTTCATTTTTTTTTTTTAACACATACAGTCATATTTACATATTAGACTAGGTATTTAAATTTAGGTATATATTTGATAACTCGTGTATTTATAAAAACCGATTTTAAAACTAAAACACAGTATATTTAAAATTTAATATTTTGAGTTTAAAAATTTAGAAAATGATTTTAGTTCTTCAAGTTCTTGTATTCTTTAATTTTAAATTTATAACAAATAATGACTTGAGGTATTGAAATAAATAGTTAATTCAATAAATATTTACATTTTAAAAATAATATATAAATGTCGTTATGTAAGTACACCTACCTAGTTAATAATTATTTTAAATTTTGAGTAGAGTGAAGAATGTATTGATTTTATAATTACTATATATCCATTTTTGTTTTATATATCTTTCGTCACATTTCGGAACTGTACAATTAATTAAGAGTGTTTTCTGGTAGAAAATTGGATCTAGTTAGTACTGGGAGTGGATAGTGGATCATATAAATGGATAAAAATATGGAAAATAAGAATATTTATAAATACAAATATTAAAATACCAATTTATAACCAAATCGAATTTGTTTTTTTGTTGTAATTTAAAAATAAATAACCGTAGAATTTAAATGTTCTCAAAATATTTATATCAGACACAATATAATTTCATTAAATGGTAAATTTTATGGCTTTATTTAAGATATTAATAGACATATTACATTTTCAATTTGTTTTTTATTTAGTTTTATTGTGACAGACATATTTTTTCTTGGTTAAAAAGCCTGAAATAAAGATATAATTACTAATATAAAGTTTTTCTTAAATTTTTGTTAAAGAAGTAAAACAAATACTAAAAATCTTTTGGCACAATTTTTTTTTTACATTTAAATTTATAATTTTAATCAGTGATTCTTAATATTTGCTGAAATTTAAAAAAATAGAGTAAAGCCACATATACATTATTTATGAGCATTTGAAGTTCAGATGTTGTGACATTGGATATTTAAACATATATAAAACGGGTTATTTTCATTATCTGTATTATTTGTTTATAACTCGAAAAATATTAATCGCAGAATTTTAAAAACCCATTATTATTTAAATTATAATTTTATACAGCCCGTGATACTTTCAAAATATTTAGATTAATCTCAAGCAATTTATGAGAACTTGAAATATATTTTTTATATATGTGTCGATAAAAATTATTTTTATTAAGTTAGCTGAAAAATACAATAAAAGATTTCTATTTCCATAAATTATTTGTACAGTATTTGAAAAAAATATGTAATAATGAACAATATTATTTTACTTAGATATTTGAAATATTTGAAGTTTTTATTTTGATAAACTTGAGATTTAGTCAGAATATATAGTATATATTCAAATTTAAGTAAAAATTGTAATTATTTTTTTGTAATTCAAAAAATTAAAATTGTTCTTTATTATATTTAGTATTTACATATCTATTATTTAACTATTTATACTACGTGTTTATGAGTCTATATTTAGACCGTTCTACTGTAATCTTTATTGATTTATAAATTAATAACAATAATAATAATAAAAATAAAAATAATACTATATTAATATAACATTATAACATACAATATATAAATATATAATAGTATTATTTATTACATATAATATATGTGATGATTTTGGTAAATATAAGTACAATGAATCGTTTTAGTGATAAAAAATGAATTACTAATAATATTATAAATAAATTATAAAATATCCTTAGAAATAAAGGATGATATACTTTAAATACTTTAATTCTCAAAATTAATTTTAATGAACCTTTGATTTATGGCGAAGTGTATATAGCCATATAGGTACACTTAAAATTTTTTTTTTTTAATATTAAACATACCTATCATACAGCACCTATACATTGTATTAGGTACATGTGAAATATAATAATTATATGTGTTTTATCTACTTTGTATTTATTTTATCATATATGATATAGGTGTACAATTTATATACATATAACATATATATAATTTTATTTATGTCTAAAATAGCCAATAAGTATTCAGCAGAAATACAATTTAAAGTTATATAATCTTTTAACCGTTTATGTCTAGGTATTTAAAGTATCTTCCTATAATACTTATTGGCTATTACCATTGTTGTGTCATTTGAAATCTTTAATTACATATTATTACTTCAGAGACTAACTTCGAGTTAAAAAAATGTTACGATAACGAAGTCGCATACCTTAGGTCAACATAGTTATGTTTGTGCATTAAAATATCAGCATTTTTCTTCGATTTACAGTACAACTATTTTATAATAATCGGTTAACAATATTATATTCTCAAAGAAAAAAAACATACTTCTGGAATACCCGCTGTCGTTGTATTACATATTTTATTAATCGCAATTAGATGAAAAAAAATCAAATGTATGTGTACGTATATGGTATATTATATAATGTAGGTATAGATTTTTAACTGTTCTTATTTCAAAACATTTATGAAATATGAAAAATAATGTATCCTTTAAATTGCATGGTATTTCCTTAGATGTTTCTTTTGTGTGTATATGTGTGTATATATTATAATTTTACTTTCAGTTCTTTCATTTTGAACGTCTTCCAATATTATATTCTTTCCTAGACACTCTATTTTTAATTTTTTTTTTATTTAACCTCATATTTTTTCAGGCCCATCGAAATTTTATTTTAGTTTTATATTATTATAGCATAATGTATGTATGCTTGTATATATAATATATACAATACTTTACAGTGTTTGTTCACTGTATTATGAACATAAAACTATATGCTCATTTATCACATTCAGTGAACCACAAGTCACTAAATGTTTACTCATATAGCCATATTTATCCATTAAATAATAATAATTTTTTTTAAACAACATTTAACTTTACTAAATTTTGAGTAACATATACTATCTTAAACAAGTAGAAATAAAGTCGAATGACTTTTTTTAAACAATAAAAAATGTAATTAAGTTTAGTATAAAAATAAAATATTTATTCATTTATGATTGTATTTGAAATAAAAGTTAATATATGTTTATTGAAAAAAATTTAATTTATTCTAGGTTTTACAAAGAAATAAACTATAAAATAATAAAGTAAAATCTAAAAAGTATAAAGTTTTTAAACTCTATAAAGTAAACTGTTAATGAAAATACTTTAAACGAAATGATAAGATATTTTAATAAACTAAAATATACAATAATACAATTACAATAGTATACAAAATTAATAAATAATAATAATATTATTTATTATACTTAGGTACATCCGTACACGTAATAGTGCGATATGATATATCATATTATAATATTTAATTTTCTGTAGACGAATTGTGTATTCAGAGCTGTGCCGTTAAGATTTGGCGCCCAGGGCAAAATTAAAAATATTTGCCCCCTATTTTATTTATCATTATACATTTCAATTTTTTTGACGCCTCTTTAAACCATGTGCCCGGGGCGCATGCCTCCTAGCCCCCCCCGCGGCACGGCTCTGTGTGTATTTTTTTCTTATGTCCATATTTGTAATAATCTTGTATTTTTTTATATTTATATTCTATTATCCGACATTTTTATATATTTTTCTCCATCATTGTTTTATATTATTCAATGAATACCATAATTTAATATATGAAGATAAATCACCATTTCTGGTACCGGTACCACCATTCTATTTTAAAATTAGTTCCATTATGTATATTTTGTTTTTCAAACAACTTATTTTCTACTTTTTTATTTATTTATTTTTGTCTTTAATGATAATTGTAACAAATACTTTATTTTATTTTATTAAATTATCTATTTTTAGTATTTTTGTACGTTCAGTTAATATTTGTTTATTAGTTGTCATTCGATCGCATATATATATATAGGTACATTAAGTTAATATTTCGAAATTTTTATTGCATATTTTAATTTACCTATTGAAAATAATATGTAGATATAATCTGTGAAAAACATCTATCATTGCTTGTACATTTAAAGATCCCCAATCCGCTGCCTCATTCAACTTTCGTAGATATAAACTTCGTTTTTTTTGTTTGAATATTATACTTTTACATTCCTTATTTAATATATAACGCATATTATAATATCATATGACCTATGCCATTATTATTATCTATCTGACATGCACATTTTATAATGATTCTGAATTGCTGAAGTACTCTGTTCAATTGGTGGCTTAACTAAACAATGGTAATCTTAAACAAGTAAATCTCTATTGTATACATAAAATGTATAAATATGACGAAGCATAATATTTTAATTTTTACTATACCGATAATTGTCCACATATGAATAATACGTCTAATAACATAAACCGTATGTTTTGTTTCAGGTGAATTTTGGCAGTTTAGCTGAGAAAGCTGGTCTTCAAGTAGGTGACGCCTTGGTCAGGGTCAATAATCAAGATGTATATGATGTGAAGCACAAGGATGCCCAAGATGTTATCCTGGGAGCTGGAAACGCTTTTGAAGTGACCATACAACGGTAAGGCATATCATAATTTTTAATACTCTGCATTAACTCTTAGCTATATACTATTGTTGTCAAATCGCATCATGTACATTGTAACGATTACATCGCTGAGAAGTTGTTCTGTTTTTTAATCAAAAATGACAACAACAATAGCCACCACTTATATACTTTATAGAATGATACGTAATGAAATACATTTTTGTTATGATCTGAAATAGATGTTTTCTGGTTTTATTTTGTATAAAATATACTATATTAATAATAAAATGTAGGTTAAAAAGATAAAATCGAGAATATTGTAACTAATTAAAATATAGGTACATTATGTGTTGTAACTTTCTATTATATAATGCATGGTCTCATGGAATAAATAATAATAATAGTAAATAATGTCCTAAATAAATATTTATACTTGTAAGTAACTTTTTAAACTATGTTGAAAACTTGAGACGTAAATCTAAAAAGATATTCTAAAATGTATTGATTGGTGTTTAATTGAATTTCAAACTCACAGTTTTTGCGTGACTTACAGATAAGTACCTAAATATTTTTTTTTGACACGTATAAATAGTGTTTAATATTTTCGAGTAAATTATTTAAGAAACTAGTACCTATCTTTACTAATCATTTGAGAATTTAAATGTAATAGATAGCATTTTTTTATGAATTACCAATGCTTTCCACTTACAACATTTGTTAAATAAACAAAAAATTTAAAATTAAACTTTCATTTTCTGATCATTTTTTTTATATTTTATAAGAATGGATATAATTATCATAATTTGATGTAACATATTATATTTCTATAAAATATAATATCCCATTAAATTTAAAAAAAAAAACTAAATAGGTATTTTTTTTTTTGCTTGTATGTATTTTTTTAATTACGTATTATGTTTTTAAAAAATTTACATGTATGTACTAGACAAATGCGGTGGTGACACTGGTAACTGCACACAAGCACAACAGCTTGACGAACGACATTTTTGTCATGCACGTGCAGACTTCAGCCATATAATTTAAAGATAGATGGTTTTATTTATGACTTAAATCAATCGCAATAATACAAAATTATGTAAATTTAAATAATATAAATAGATTTTTGTTAAATCATTTTTATTTAAGATTATATTAAAAGCAATTTTTAAGAGCATTTTTTTAAGCTTTGTAATACTATTAGTACCTTAAATCGTATATGTCTTTGTCTTTAAAAATCTACTACCTAATCATCTATAAATTAAATGATTCAGAATATAACATGACATTGAATTGTTTTATGTTTATATGTATGTGGTTGGTTTGATTCCAAATTTATATGTCCGGAGATATATTTTGTGAATTCTATTTCTAAAAGGAAGTAAACCATTAATGTTTCTTGTCAAATGATTCCTTTGAAATTGCTGAAAATAATACTTTTTTCGGATCATAGCCAAGTTTGGATAAATCACGCGGAAGAAAAATATTACATGCATATATTTTATAAATAATATATATTATATATACTGTTCGTGTTCACGTGGGTTAATAATTAGAGAATACGATACTGATAATATTTTTTCTTTTAAAAATGTCTTAATTGAGTTAAAACTATTTTTTAATAATTAAACCTAGTATTATTTTCATCTTTTTTAATTAAGGGGTTGTAATATATGGATTCAATTTTAAGTATAAAATATATGTATGTAAGTATTGTAAGTATTTTTATTAGACACTATTGAAATTGAAATTTATTTAATTCTTTTGTGACGATCATAATATATTAGTTATTTATATTATTATTATTTATTATTTACTTAATTTCTGTAGTAAATAATTAATTATATATTCTATAACTATGTTTAATAATTATTAACATATTCGAAAAAGTTATTATAAGTATTAAAAAATTGTTAGTAAAACTCATTAAATATAAATGTTCTAGTGGTGGAACAAGTACATGGAAACCGTCAGTAACACCTGTTGGACCTAGTCCAGTGCCTAGCCGCCTATCCCAATCTCCACAAATATTAACAAAAACATCGTTGGCCAAAGTTGGACCACAATCTCCTGCATTTGGTTCTTCACACAATTCTGTTTCACGGCCATACAGTGGAACTTCATCGCCTAAAGTAAATATAATTAATTTACGACTATATAGGTCTATTTTCATTAAGGACATTTTCATAGGTTAATTCGAGTGGATACAATAATGATTCTGGAACTGTTAAAGCTATTGTAAATAAACAGTACAACACACCAGTAGGTATTTACAGTGAGGAGAATATTGCTGAGACGCTTACAGCTCAAGCGGAAGTATTAGCTGGAGGAGTATTAGGGTTGGTGGATGATTCACAAACTTAAATGCATAATAATTTATGTTTAAAAAAATTACAGAGTCAATTTTAAGAAAAATGAAAAGAATTACGAAGCTAATAAAAGTGAAGTGTTTAAAATGGTACAAGAAGCCGATAAAGAACCAAGGGATTTAGAAACAGGTAAAATATCTATATAATATATACGTAGCTGCAGATAAATAAAGATATAAAAAGAAAATTCCGTTGTCGTATTCTTTCTCTGTAACGTTCAAAATGTTATATACGCAGAAGTTCATCAAAATGTTGTTGTCGATACGATGAACAAAAATGCAACGCGGCATGTATCTGCACCTGAGCCAAAAGCACCACAAAGCGCTCCCAATCAAAATATTTGCGCCGATTGTGAGAGACTCATAGTGTAAGTTATGTGAAATGTTGTGTATTGTGCTTGGTGCTTATGGTGACGCTTTAAAAAAGACAATGTGGTAGGGTGGACAATTGATCTTGAAAACTTATTCAGTTTATTGTTATCATTTATATTTAGATAAGTTTGAAAATCAATGATTTTAATATTTCGGAAATTAGAGGCTAAGAAATGTATTTTATTTTGGAATAATAGACCTACAATCGAAATTTGCATATTTCTCGGCTTCAAGCCATGCAATAGGGGGCCGTGCTACATCACCACGCCCTATAACACCTATAGCTGCAAACATGCACATGCCTGAACAACGAGATCCCTACTTGGGTTCTCCTTTGAAAGAAGTGGACAAATTCGAGGATAATGCTAAGCGTATTGAGTGCAGTGATTGCAGAAACGATATTATGTAAGATTCAATGGATTTTCCTTGATCATCATCTTTAAACCTATCCCGAAACCACTTTTTGCAAATTAACACGCGTGGCACTAATACATTTAGTATTTGTTTGTTATAATATTCAATTTTAGTTTAAATAAATAATAAATGTTCAACTTAAATATAGAGGTGTGTTCGTACGCATCAAAGATAAAAGTTTACACGTCGAGTGCTTTAAATGCGCCACTTGTGGATCGTCTCTGAAAAACGTGGGCTATTTCAATATCAATAACAAATTATATTGCGACATTCATGCTAAAATGGTTGCCAGACAAAATCCACCGACACCAAATTTGGAACCAGTTACTGTAGCACCGTAAGTAATGATTTATAATGGAATTATTTTATTTAGATAGTGTATGTTGTATCTCGATATTTTTAAATCCAAAAAGTAAAAATATTATATCAATAACTTTTCAAATATCAAATCAATATTTATTCTAGTTATAATTAATATAATTCCAATAGGAGGTTAATTTTGTTTCTTCGGCTTACCAACAAATGTTGATACTAAATCTAGTAGTTACAGAATATAGATAGTTATAGGCTTGTTTTGTTTGTAGGTAAATTAATCAATGAATAAATGTCGTAAATAATGTAAATTAAACAATGAATCTTTATTAATCTCATAAATATCTTTAAAAATATATTTTTTTTAGGTTTCTATGAAATAATCAAATAAATCGATAATATTTTAGTTTTTAGTTTATTACGTTTAATATTGTATTTTACGTAAACATAATCAATAAGCACTAGGCATAGACACTAATTATAGTATAATTAACTTCAAATAATATTATAATTTAAATAATGTTAGTGATGGATCAATCAAATAAACCAAAAAATGTTATACGTAAATTTATTAATTACTATTTCTACCGGGTTTTGTTTTTAACAGAGGCTCAAATCCACCATTAGGTTCATTCAATATAATACCAAATAAATCAAAGGACGTACAATCTGTGCAATCACCACAACCAAGTACCTTATCGCCAATACCATTCCACGTAAGTTAAATTTTAAAAATCTATATAAATGCATATTTTTATTACAAAAGCTAAAACACAAATTTTTTTATATTTTAAAAATAGATCAACACTGTTAGTTAAGCATTCTTTATATTTATACAATTTAAATTGTTATCTATTGTTTTATATAGTATTTGACTATAATTGTTTAGTTAAATTAATCGGGTTGTTATTAATAAAATCAAAATTACTATAAAAATGTATTAAGATAAAAATACATTGTTCTTGTTCTTGTAGTCTACATTTGAAGTGACTGGATTTAATTATTATATTTATTAAACTCAATATATCTATCACAAAATATGTAAAGACATAATTACTTAAAATGTTGAGATGTTTAACTTCTTGTTATGTTTTTATGATTTAATCTATACTTCTTATAAATTGAAGATTTTTATTTTATGAAAAATATTTTTACTATACAGGCTCCAAAAGCTCCTAGTCATGTAAACGCCCCCAAACAGCAGGTAGACCAATACTTTATATAACGTGGACAATTTCAATACTAACCGTTGTTGATAATAAATCAAGTGAAATTATTATTAAAACGTTTTTATGTTTGCATTTATTAAACTAAACAATGAGGTTTTTTATATTTTTTTTACATTTTATTTTTATAGTTAGTTAACTGTTATTATTTGGTTGGATGAAAATGTTTTTGATTATTGTTGTCGCTTATTGATTTACATCATACAGATGATATAGTTCTTATTAGTGAATTTTATGGTAGTCGTGAATTATAGTTTATCGTAGTGGCACAAAATTAAAAATAGCAATAATGATTACAAATGAAAGAAATAAACTTTTGGTATAAATTTGTAATAAACATAACATACCAACACAAAAAATATAATTAATAATTATTAATAAGTCTTAGGGAATAGTTACGTTATACTTTAAAGGTTGCACAATTGCACTACTGCAGTTAAAACCTATACAAATGTAAACTGTGTTACTAAGCTTCGATTTTACAGTATGTCTTAAAAGCATCACCGTGTATTACTCGTGCCAGCAGTATGACAATGTCTGTATTGTCTGTAGTATATTTGTGTATTGTACTATTGTTATAATTGACTACAGGTTGTTAAAATATTGAAACACGCTGTATCTTTGTCATTAATGCTTTAAAAAATGCAACATTTTTCAACAATGTTTTATTGCACACAATATTATTTTCCCATTATATTTACAACCCAACAAACTATTTAAATAAATAATTTTTCAGACTCCGTCAAAAGTTTTTTCAAATGCTAAACCATATGAAGCACCAAAACAAACACCAACTGCTCCGATATTCACTAGTGGATATAACCAAGTTCAAACCGGTAAGATATTAACTATTTTATAATGTGTTTAAACTTTAATTACTTAGGGACGCCATTTGAATACGTAGGTGTTGAGTTTATACAAGTATAATATAGAATATTTTAAATCTTAGAAGCAGTAAATAAATATATGAATAAGTACCTAGGTACTAAAATATATTTCAACAAAATGAATATAATATGCTTATTGTTGAAGTATAAATCATAAAAACTAAATTTGAAAGTAAGGAATATCATTTATATTTCGATTTAAATTAGACATACCTAAGTAATTGTATTGGTAATCTATCAATATTAATTATTATTATTTAGAAATATCTAACTGTCCTAACTTATTAGTTATTACCTAACAAAATAGCAGTGATTTTAAGATACAGAGAATGTGTCTACAATATTAAACACATATTTAAGAAACATTTAAATGTAGAAAATAAATATTTTATCTAAAATACACAATTATATGTGATTTTGTTTTCGTTAGATTAAAATTAGAAAAATATAAAAATTTTAATTCCAATCTTATATTAAAAAACCATTAGTGTCTATACGCAAAAACAAATTGTATAATTATTTATTTTGTAGGCTTCAACTCTCAATTGAAAAAATCTATTTCTTCAGGTAAAAATACTATTAGTTCTAATCATAATATTTGATGTGCATAGATGTAACAGGTATTAAAAACCATTCCATAATTTATATTTTATGGAATTGGTTCTTTAACAGTAGTTAATATAATTATTATATTCTGACTGGGTTAAATTGAAACAAAATATATAATTATAAAAAGTTAATTGCTGTTATAGAAATAAATTTTTAAAATAAGCAAAAACGGTTTTTATATGTTAAAAAAATATAGTTTTTAATAATAACGAGTTAAAGTACTAATGTTTATTTATGATAACTCATAAAATATAATTCAAGTCATATTATTTTAAATTTTTCAGACATAAAAACATTCAACTCTAAACCACGCCCTTTCTCTGTTGTATTCACTTCTTAAATATATGTACAAATATTCTAAGCTTCTGTTTGGTTTTGACGATTTTAAAAGCTTATTTTTTTTTTTAATTGACCGTTTTTGTTTGAATTAAATAATTTTATAGATTATTAAGTCAGAACATAAAATTTATAAGTGTTTTTTTTACAATAAGTCACTAAGATATTAGTAACAGGATATTTGGTTATTGTCCTTTTAATTAGAAGTAGCTGGTATAGATAATATTATCAAATACTTGCTTATAATTTAAAAAAAATATGTAAATTTATTCTAAAACTGAAAGCAATTTAATCAATTTTTATTTTCATTGGTGTTTTGCCTTAATTTGCTAACTTTAGATGAACCTAAATACAAAGCTAACTCTTTACCAAGATTACCCTTCCTAAAACCAAAACTATTGATCGGTTCTGCTTTTTGTCCTGTGGTATCTAAGACAGTGTTATATGATTCTGGAAAACGTGCATCAATTTGTTCTCAAGAAGTATGCCGTACAATGACTGAATTAAAACACTCATTAAACGACTCAATTGCAGATCAATTATTAATAGAATCTACTAAAAAAGGGAGACCCCATTCACCTATTCCAGATGATAAAGGTCAAGATTTTACTTCTGCTGAGGCACCCCATGATGTTCGATCATTATTGCCAGAAAATAATAATATGAGAGCAATTTCACCAAATCAATTAATCACCTTTCCTCCTGAAATTCCGTCTGAATATCGTACATACTCTAAGCCACACACGCCAGAGCCGAAAAATAAAACTTTTGTTATGGATGATCCAGTTATGACGAATGCTTTTAAAACTAAATCTCAATTAGAAAATGTTATTTCTCGATATCCAGATGATTATTCTGAACATATAGAACTCAACTGCTTACCTAGATTTCACGGTTCCAAAGGGCCAATAAGTATGGCAATGGAAATTGCTCCTGATCGACCATTTACACCAATTGCTCTTACTGAACCAATTATTAAACCTGCACTTTGGGTATCTTTACCTGTAGAAAATGAAAATAGACCAGAATCTCCGTTAGTAGCTGCATTGAAAACCGCTCCCGAAAGAAGTTATTCGCCTTTGCCAACTTTTATATATGCTTCTGAACTCTTGCCAACTCCAATGGTAGATCCCACTAATGAAACTAATAAAACAATGTCAAATTTTCAAACTCAGAATATTAATTTTGAATCAACTGATATAAAAAATTCAACAAGACCCATTGGAAATAATCCTGTTAGATACATGCATGGATATAACAATAAAACTTCTGAAATATTGTTACAAAAAAATAAAGAATTACCTCAACAAATACAAAGTGTACATTTTAAAAAAGAACCAATAACAGGTTTGAAATCATCTGAAATGTCTTTTGATAAATTATCGATTTCTGGCCCCTATGAACCAATTAAAAGTAAATCTAATTACAATGAGACATTTATTACTCAAGTGCCTAATTTTGAAGAACACAAAAAAAATCTACCCGAGTGTAAATTTACTACATCAAATCAAAATATGCTATTGAATCAATCACAATTTCAAAAAAACATAACAAAACCACCACAAATATCAGTTGCTGATAATTTATCAACGGCTAATAGGTCTATGGGGCCAGGGATTAAAAATAAAGTATCAACATTTACACCAAATACTTTAATAAGTGATACGTCATTTTTAAACAAATCTTCAAATAATTATAATAAAGTTGTATCAAATATTAATAAGTCCATTTCAACTACGGATAATTCTTTCAAATACAAAAGTAATCATCCTAGTACTGTTAAATTGAGTAAGGCTATTCCATTTTTCTCTAATACCACGTCTTCTCCTTCATCGCCTGAATTTACTAAAACGTTGTAGAATAATCTCACAAATCATGAAATATCACCACAATTCGAAAATATTATTTTATACCAGTTTTTGACTGCATTTAAATATTTAAGTAGATACTGTTTAACAATAGGTTTTACTCTCAAATACTTAAAAAAAATTAAAACGTACAATTATTTTTAATATTATTTGTAATAGGCTTTAAAATGGACATTTCTAAAAAATGATTTGCAAAAATAATTTAATGTATGTACGATTACGTATGTATCTGATAAATATCACGTATATTGTATAGCCAATATAGGTTTTCTAATCAAAATTATTAATTTTTTATTAATTATAATTTATATTAGATTAAAAATTAATTTAAATGTTTATTTTGTGTTTTTACCTTAAAACACTAACCTTAGATGAGTCTAAAAATTCTGTTAACTCCCAACCAAGATTACCTTTCTTAAAACCCAAATCTTCGACCGGTTCTGCATTTTGTCCTGTGGTTTCTAAACCATTAACTACGGACTCAAGTATGTGTCCTACATCGTGTGCTAAGGATGTATGTCGTACACTAAATCAATGCAAACAATCGTTAAGTGCTTCAATATCCACGCAAATGTTAATAGAGTTATCCAAAGAAGATAGGTCTCAATCACCAATTCAAAATTACAATGATCTAGAAACTTCTACTTCAGAAGTACCTCATGAAATTCGGTCTCTATTGCCACCAAATAATAATGTCAGATCCATTTCACCTACTCATTTGGTAATATTTCCACCAGAAATTCCACAGGAGTATAGAATTTACAGTAGGTCAAAAACCTCTACACCACAACCAAAGCATGAAATGAATGTAGAAATCGAATCTCAGTGTTTAATTAATTCTACCGTTCATCAAGTGGAAAGCACAATTTCTCGTTCAACTGTTGAATGCTTAGAAGTTGTTGAATCAAATTATGTTCAAAATGTTGAGTCGAGCAATGTTCAAAATGCTGATGAACATGATAGTTCAAAAACCAAAATATTTGATATTGTAGAAGATAAACCAATTTCTCATATTACTATTATTGAACCTAAAATCAAATCAAAACAACCGGTAATTGAAACAGAAGAAAATAGATCAGAATCACCTATGCTCGCCGCATTAAAAACTGCTCCCGAAAGAAGTTATTCTCCACTTCCTACTTTTGTGGACGCTTCAGAATTTATTACAAATCCAATAGAAAATTCTGTAGATGAAAAAAAACCAATGACCATGACAGAAGCATTAGCAATAGCTCCAGATCGTAGTTATAAATTAACCGAATCTAATACACCGTCAAGACATGTAGGGAACAATCCAGTTCGATATATGCATGGGTACAATAAAAAAACTCCCGTGGTTCCTTTATTAATGACAAGATCGTTAATTTATTCACCCGCGTCAGCTATAGATTCAGAGGAAGAACAAATTGCTAGTTTAGGATTAAAATCTTTTCCCCCTGTATCGGATGAGCTTAAATTATCCACAGCAGCAGGAGATTTCGACCGTGACGAATCTAGTTTTGACTATGTAGAAGAACTAGTTTTTGATGATCCCAAACTTGAAGAGCCTAAAGAACTAATAGATGAAGGAATAAACGAAATACCTGAACCTTCTAAGTCTTTACCTAGACATCCGTTCACCGCTTCAGGTCTCCATGAGCCATTTGATATACCACGATATCAACAAAGTATACCAGAAAATCCTCATAGAGTTACACCCTCTGAAAAGTCTTCAACAAAATTAATAGGTCCAGGAATCCAAGAAAAAGCATCTACATTTACACCAAAGGCATCTATAAAAAACGCTTCGTTTTTAAAACAAGAAACTCATGTACATTCTAAAGTTGCTCCTGCCTTAGGTTATGAGCCATCTTCTTTAGATGGTGGTTCATACAAATCTAACAATACTGATCCTAATGTTACGAAATCGAGTAAATCTGAACCCGTTTCATCTAATAGCACGTCTGTCGCTGCCACTCCAAAATCTACTCCTACACTTAAATCCTATAAAGAATCTATACCATTAACACCACAAGTTTCAATTAATGATACCCTAGTAGAACCGGTCACTCCTATGCCTAAATCATCATTACCTGCCGCATTGTTATCTAAAAAATTAACATGTCTTACTAAAAAACAACAACCTAAATGTGTTCCAACACCTATACCCATACCCGATATAGGTGGTCAGCCGACTGGAAGAACTGGTGCTTCGGCGGGTCTTACAGCACCTAGAAGGGGTCGTGGAGTGCTGAACCCACAAAATTTGACCCCAGGTGCTAGAGTACCATTGTGTGGGCAGTGCAATTTGTACATAAGGTAAATAATACTGTGATATATGGTATTTGTTTGTGTGTGTGCAATAGTTAGACTTATAGTTTTATTTTGGGCCAACTGGTCAAGGTAAGAAAAATAGTGGATATAAGTGTTAAACAACTCAGCACCGGCTTTGTTTTATTTAACAATATTTTGATTTTTATAACACATCGTAATTGTTATTTGTATGCTTCTCACGGTTATTAATAATCTCCCAGGACTTGGAAAACTTACAATTACAGAAGACACCGATAAAAATGTACCAAAGATCATTAAAAACCCCGAATGTAATTGTTGTCAAACCCAAATCACAAGGTTTGTTAGCTTTTTGCTTTGGTTTTTTTTCTAGTTTCTGCACTTATACTAGAGTTTCAAATTACCTTTTTATTTAATATTTTATTATTTAAACAGAGGACCATTTATTACCGCTCTCGGAAAAATTTGGTGTCCGGAACATTTCGTGTGTACAAATGAGAAGTGCAGACGTCCATTACAGGACATTGGTTTTGTGGAGGAAGACAATGGCCTGTACTGCGAATACTGTTTCGAGCAATATCTCGCTCCAGTGTGCTCAAAGTGCTCTAAGAAAATTAAAGGGGTAACGTATTGATCTATTGATTGATTTTACATTAAAAAATAATTTATCAATGATTATTATATTATCATAATAGGATTGTCTGAATGCTATTGGAAAACAATTCCATCCCGAATGTTTCAATTGTACATATTGTGGCAAACTTTTCGGTAACAGCCCGTTCTTTTTGGAAGATAGTCTTCCATACTGTGAAAATGGTGAGTTATTATATAGATAGAAAAATATTAATATTAACATTTTATTGTTATAATACAAATATCTTGATTATTCTCTACCTATATTGTAGATTGGAATGAATTATTCACGACTAAATGCATAGCTTGTGGTTTTCCAATTGAGGCGGGTGACCGTTGGGTCGAAGCTTTAAATAGCAATTATCATAGTCCGTGCTTCAATTGCTCGGTACGTGTTTACTTTTCATTTTCATTACAGTTAATCATAACTTGTTAATTAATGATTACAATTATTATGTAATTTTTGTTGAAAATGTTAATAAATGTTTATAGAAATGTAAGGTAAATTTGGAAGGGCAGAGTTTCTATGCAAAAGGAGGAAGACCTTACTGCAAGAGCCACGCACGTTAATATTAATCGCATACATCAATTGACCATTGTGAATAATCATTGATAACTTACCAAACAATTTTTATTGACGTATACAACCATTTCATTGTAAACCATTTATTTATTTTTTAGTTTAGTTTTAGCTTAAATAATCCATACATTTTTAGACTTTAGACGATGCTTGTTTTAATTTAATTAACAAAATTGTACCAAAAAATTAGTTTAGGCATAAACTTAATCATTTATTTATTAATTATTACTTATTACGTAGATACCAAAGCCAAATGTATATTTAGGTAAACACATTAAAATTTAAAATTATATAACAATATTTTTAAAATAACATATGCAAGCGACATACATATAGTTTTAGTACCTAAGGTGCATTTCACCAATTTCTAACGTTATACTTTGTAATCCAGTAAGTTATCTTAAATAAATTGAATATTTCTTTATTCGTCGAAAATATTTTACTATAGAGAATAATTTTAATTAAATTATGGTATTATATATTTTTGAACTACTAAAGTACTGAACTGTATGCAGTCTAGCTTGTTATGTGTGTTACCTTTAATGATTTATTTAAATAATTGTTGTAATATTTTTATTTGGCTTTTACCTAAACAATATACATGTTACCCATTTAAATTATTATATATAGTACCTAGGTATGTATCTATCTATTTTTTTTGTTGTTGTTGTTATAATTTATTTACCCGCTCATCTTTTTCAAGGTTGTATCTACAATTTTTTTCATCTCTTAATGAAATGTTATATCCTAAAAAAAATTCATGGTTTCAGAACCTACATATCCATCCACCCCAAATGCGATTTTGATCATCTTGGTTTAAACAATTAAAGCATGTACCTTTAAGGCATTTTATCCAAGTTTTTTTTATATAAAAACCTACATTTAAAATATATTTTTTTTTATAATGAAGTTATTAAGTCACATTTAGTGATCAATATCAATAATATTTAATAACATTTAATTGGTAGCGTTCAGTTTTGAGCACTGTCTGGTACGTTAAGCTACATTATTTTGTACGAACACACATTTATTTACATAATATGTGAATATTCTGATATTGGACATTGATTAAAAATAAACAAATTACATTATTATATTAAGATTTAAAATTGTAAATTCTTTGTATGGTATAATTTTATCAGAAGTGTTAACAGAGCAGAACACGCAGTTTGAACGTGTTAAATTAATATTATACTGAACCTGCATAAGTTGATACGTTGATTCTGAATTATACTATAATATTATTAATAGATTGACTAAACATAACATTTCCTTTTTTGTTTAGTAATAAAAAAATAATATGCTTTTAATTCTTGATAGTCTATAGTGACTCAAAATTGAAGTGTTATTGACTATTGTACGAGTATGTAAATTATTAAATGATTTACAAAAGAAGTTCGTCGTATTACTTTATTATTATTACTATCGGCTGCGTTGGCGAGAACTCCGCAGGAAACAACTATAAATTGTATAATATTAATACATATTAATATATAAGATATAGGTATACAGTGGCGTAACTGGGAAAAAATCTAGGGGGGGCAATGTATAATGAATGTAATATAGGTATTTATTATTATCAAAACCCTGACACCCCTCCTCCACCGGTTAAAATATATACCTTTAGTTTTCAACAAATTGTCAGGGGGGGGGCAAGTGCCACTGTAGGTATATACTTTGGTACCCAACTTTGGTTATTTAATATTTTCTATCGTCTAATTAAATATAAAATAAAATAAAAAACAAATTTTTAATAGTATAACTAGTATACATAAGTGACGCATATATTAAATCATTTACACAACGGACAATACTTATTAGTTATTAAATTAATTACGAAAATGCATACGTGTGACTGTGTGAGGCGTGAATATTTTATATTAGATAGAATTAAATGAACAAATTGATCTTTTTTTTTATTATGAGAGTCAAATACATTATAGGCTATAATCAATATATAGGAAAACAATTTATATAATACATTACTTAATTTATACAATATACATATTTTTTTATTCAAAAGAGTTACTGGTATTAAACATTTAATTCATATGTATTAATATACATTTTTAAAATTTGGAAATTATTTGTCTGATTATTTATCTATAGTATGGCCGAGTTAAGATGATGACTCATTAGGAGACTTGGAGTAATAAATAGGTTTTCCCGAAGTTAACTTACGTTATCTTAACTTGGTTAGTGGTTACAACATGTATTATAATACTATCATTAATTATTTTATTATTTTAGATTCTAAGCGTAGCGATGGATGCATTGATTTTATTATGATGTTTATTTTGTGTATGACTGTATGATTACATTATTTACATTATAAGTTGTCGATAAAATTGGTTTTGGATACCAAATTAAATCTAAATTGTTTTTTTAGTAGGTAAAACTTAAAAATAAAAATTACAAAAGTAAACAGTACTTATTATTATAATTGGGAAAAATAAATAAAAATGAAGGAAAAATAGGAAATTTTACGAAAATCCAATTTTTGACAAAATGGATTTTGTTTTTTTATGTAACTAATCAGATATACTTGAAATTTTCACAAAATAATTATATTATTGTTTTCTATTTACAATACAATTTTAAAAACATTGTGACTATTTTTGAGCTATTTATAGGCATTCAAATTTTTCAATTCTTTAGAAAAAAATTTCGCTAGGTAGAAATGCTTGAAAAATTAATTCAAAGATCCTCATAAGTTGGTAATTTCTAATTAAAAAAAAAAACGAAAATCTATAGTCACAACATTACAACATTAAGTTAAAATATTGACAAAATTCATAAAAACCCCAAATTATTTTAGTTAGAAATTTATAAAAAAATTTATTAACTACAAAATAATTTTCAAGTATTCATAATTTTGATGAATTTTGTAAAAAATTGAATTTCATATATACATAAAATAGATTTTCAATTTTTTTCTTATTTCTGCAAAAATTACCAAAATATTCTAATGTTAATTTAAGTCTATGTTGGTTATTCAATATTCAGTAATTGATTGCAACAAATTCGGCTTAATTTTTTTTTTTTTTAATAGTTTTTCTATTTGTAAAATCAATACAACATTCATCACTTCACTGATCATTTAAAAATGTATACTTTTACTTTACAACAATCATTATGTTTATAATAAAACCATAACGATATTATCATTAATTTAGTCGTAAATCACAATATAAGTAACATTGAATGAATATCAATAGAATTTAATTGGTTTTTTCCTAGTTTCAATTCATATGTTATTGATGAAATCGCTAAGAAGAATAACAAAACCGTTCTTAGAATCCCTCCTTACCATTGCGAATTAAACCCCATAGAACTGGTTTGGTCAATGATAAAAAAATATGTTAAAAATAAAACCAACAACACAATATTCAAATCATTGGACATCCAATACTTGTTATACAAAGCTCTTATCAGAGTCAAAAAAGAAGATTGGATATATTTTATTGGTCGTGTTAAGGAGGAGGAACTTAAATTTTGGAATTTGGACTTTATTTTTGATGAGCTTGTTGATAACCTTTCATCTCATAAAAACGATGATGTTGATGACGATTTTAACTAATATATGTAATGTATGTATGTAAATATTTGATTAAACTGTGTAGTGTGTATAATATTGTTTTAAATGTGTATTATTTACGTTAATACATTTTTTTATTATTTATTTTATTAGTATTTATACAAGTATCAGTGGCAAAGCCATGGGGGGGGGGCAGTGGGCCATGCCCCCCCATCAGCTATATCAACTTAATATAAAAATAAACTGTTATTGTTAATTGTTGATTATGTTTTTTTGGTATTTTGAGTTTGCCCCCCTTCCTATTTTAAAATCCTGACTACGTCACTGACAAGTATACTTGTATATATGTGTAGATTAATTTATAATATTACAGTAGCAATTCACACGTTACTATTAGACATTAGTTCATTTAAATAAAGTTTTTTAATAATACAACATATACTATGTACATATGTATACAATTAATGTAGATACATGCTGTATAAGTGTATAATGCTTATTTTCAATATGACATGTGAGGAGGCTGTGATGTCATTTTAACTTGGTCTCAGTATAAATCATTTGCAAGTTTTAATATTTATATTATATTATATATTATTATAAAAATACAATTAATAATAATATTTTATTTATTTGGTTATTAGGTAATTAAATATAATTATTTTTATAATTGATTAAGATTAAAGTAGAATCTTTTTGACGAAGAACCAAGGGATATGCCAAAAGGTTATTCTTTTTACTCTCAATTTAATATGATATGTTACTAGTTTATCTTTTTTTTTACTTATTGACTATTTTACAAATACTCTAATTGTAAATACTCTGTTTACATTAAAATTTAAAATACATAATTATTTATAAATAAAAAAGGTATTTATGATTCAAATTTGATATGTATAAAAAAAAAATATGATGGTGTGGATTGCTTATAATTTCTTAGTATCTATAGCATGGGGTCATCAAATGGTGGCCGCGAACACATTTTATCCGGCCCACAAACAAAGAATAAATAACACATATTATGACAATATTATATGTGTTATTGTTATAAATTATTACTTTTGTATAATATTATTGGTTTTTAAATAATGTAAACTATTTATAAATGTACTAAGAATTTTGATGGCTTACAAAACATTTTCAGATTCCTAATGTGGCCTTTCAAAAATATTAATTGATGACCCTTTATATTTTTTCCCAATCTTTCTACTGTATACAACTAATATGCCCTATTAAGTAAGTATATTCAACAATATTTTAATTTATAATATTTCAGTTACATATTTTATATTATTATAATGTAATTTAATAAATGAAAGTATTTAGTTGAAAAAAAAAAAAAAATTATTATTTATATTTTTATTATCGACAAAGTTAACGCATTTCTGAGACATAGCACAAGTATTTTGATACTTGATATGAATGACGAGATGACGAAAAATGATAATATAAAATAGTTTTTAATAATTTATTACTTATTTATAAAAATTTTTGTTCGTCATTAAAACCACTTTTACATTGTTAGTTTATTATGAGAATATATGATCTAAAACTCTAAAACCTAGATATAATTGTTGAGTGGTAATAGTAAAACACAGTACAAACAGCAGAACATATTATACTGTAGTCGAAATTTTACTGATAAGAGTGCAAGACAAGATAGCCATAATCTTTAATTATATTCAATTAAAATTAAAATTAATGTTACTCCTAATGGTTCTAATAGGTAGGTCAGTTTAAATCTAATAAAAAGTATCAACCAGAATCTAACCTAACCCTGGATGTCTAATTGGGATGGGCCATAAAATACCAATATAGATTATCATTTTGATTTGATATACCTAATATATAAAAAAAATATGTACCAAATAAAAATAATTTAACATTATTCTTTTGAAAGTTTTGATATTAACCTATTAAGAAGACGTCATACCCATACGTGTTGTCTCCGTATTTTACACATACGACGTGGCAAATTTTCATTCGCCAGTTTCAATAGTGTGCTGTTAGTTTTGATATTAGAGTGAATTGAAATATTATAAAATTTAAAGGTAAGATTATATCTAGGACTCCATGTAGCCTTTTATTGATATCATTACCTTTAAGTTTAATAATAGATAAATTGGCTCTACTTTTAAAGATAAAAGCATAAAATGTATTCTGCTGAACAGAAATTTGCTTTTTTTTACGTTTGTAATATGGAGACACATGCAAGTATGACGTCCTCTAAAAGTTAAAGAAAAATATAATATTATAATAATTTTCAATAGCTTTTCCTTTTTTTAACTTTATCATAAAAAGCTTCAGAAAATTAATAAATTTTAAATCTTAATAAAATAGGTTTGAAAAAAATAGTCTAATTATTAAGATAAAAAGCAAATTTTAATTTATATTATATATCAAAAAAAAAAATATTAAAAAATAAGTTTTTTTTAGTTAAATTTTTACAATTCTAATATAAGATTATCCTTTATTTTCTTTTTAGAACGATCTTTTGACCTAATTATAAAATGTTTACCGTACAATTGAATGAGATATCCTTCGAGTTCTAATTCGAAAATACATTGATCTTTGGGTAAAGCTGCAAAACAAATTTTATTATATTTTACTTAATATATTGTCATAATTTGTTATACAAGAAACTAACTTTTTAATTTATTATCGACTCCTATGATTTGGAAAGTATTTTTTGTTTCAAGAATTATTACACCTGTCAATAAAAGATATGAACAACATTTGGAACTGATAACTTTGATGTGAGCACCATGAAAATCACACTTGTAAAGTGAAGTCAGAAATTGCTCCCAATGTTTACATCCTGGTGTGCCATCCCATCTGTAAAATCATAGAATTTATGAATAATAATGCTTAAAAAATAGGCCTTATCTTACCCTCTTTTGCGGAGATCATCAAAATTAACAATTTTTTTCATATATGACATCCAAAGCTCATTCAACTTCATTGCATCAGTATATGATAAAACATCTTTTGGTGGATGATTTAATCCTAGTATTCGTTTCAATTGGTTTTTTGGTTTACATTTATCTACAGGTTTCGGTTTTTTCTTGTGTGTGTAATTACCCAACCAATATATCTAGAAAATTAATCTTTATTAATAATTATTACTTTTTTAAATATAATATTTTACTACTTACCCTTTTAAGTCCAGAATCTATTTCTTTATTAGTCACCTTTAATGGCAACAATTGACGAGTTAATTGATTAACAGTTAATGGATTTTCCACTTTTGATGTACCAGAAGACTCAAATGCCGTCTGTGTCAGTGGAGTGTATAAAATGTTAGCTATGAACGTGTAAAATAGTTAACGCGTAATAATAATTTAATACAATTTCAAATTTACTTACACATGTTTTAAATCGGCCAGTTAAAAAAAAACAATGAAAATTCTTGACCACGAATCGATGATGTAGGGCATATTCTGCCAGTTGACCATGAACATTAAATCGGTTTCCGAACGTACATGAGTGAATCGTGAATCCAACCGATTCAATACTCAGGAGACCGAAACGAAGCTGTTGTCAATGTACCGCATTGGTCTCTGGCGCTATGTCGTCAGTGATAAGAGTGCACTAAACGGGATGGGGGGCGCATGAGCCCACGAGCGAATTGTACGGAAACGATTCGAATAAGTGCTACGTTATTATTGTTGCCGGTTGCAGCAGGCTGCAGCGCGGGAGACTGCGTCGCGTAGCCGTTTGTGGAACGTGGCCGGTGATAACAGCTGCACACCGGTGATAAGCACGTGCACTTCGCTGCGCTTTGGTCGCGGGCAAATCCATCGGTCGCCGGTCGGGTGAGGAACCGTCGTCGGTCCGGGCCGCTTCACACGGTCCCTTACCCCGGCGGCCGACGTGGACTCGCCCGGACCATGACCTGCCCCAACGCGCCGGCCGGTGCGCAGGCCGAGCCAAGGCGGCCCCCGTGTGCGCGGTCCGCCGACGGTTACCCGACATTTTGGGCACCCGCTGTCCGCACGTGTGCATTTTGAGTCGAACCGTTCACGGACGCATCACTTGCCCGGATTCGTACCAGGGTCCCAGGACGTCGCGCGCGCGGCCCGGCATACTGCCGGTCGCGGTCTGTCGTCGCCGGTCGGTCGGTCGCTTCGTCGCACGGAGCGTGCGGACTCCCGACCGCGGACCACTCATTAGCGCAACGCCGTACCCAAGAGAAGGTCGTGCGTGCCCCAGCATGACCCCTGTCGAGGCTCAGGGCTTTTGCGTGCTGCTGTTGATCATCATCTATTATTACGTTTCGCTGTGGTCGTTTTTTTCCCGTTACGACGGCACGGTGATCGACCGCCGTGGCTTTTACATATTCTTTTGGTTGTTCTAACAATCTAACACGACCGCCACGCCGACCTCGACGCAGCCAGTGCAACGACCACCGCCGCCGGTCGTGTCCAGTGTCCACACGTTAATATAATATATAATATGTTTTACTCTATTGCTAAATCGGTACGTATCTACACGCACGTTTTTAGTAATTATAATAATTATTAATATTGTGACCGATACGCCACCCGGACGACGACTATACACAACACATAATCGTTTTATTACGTAGATTTAGATGAGGGTGCATACCGTCATGCACCGCCTTTGAACGTAGTTTGCGTGACAAGAACTATCGTAAATAGATTTGATCGCAATCAGATTTCCGCGAGCGTTTTTTCCAGAAAACTTTAAGCTTACTGCTTAGCAGTTTTTTATACACGTGTATTATTATATAATTATGAACGTGAAATGAGGTGTCTATACGGAGAACACTGAGAGCAATTTCTCGAGATTATAAGACGGGTACAGATTTTGTTCTGTCCTCTCATTTGTATAAAACTAATAGTCTAATATTTGTTCATTGTTGTGTATAAGCCATTAGAAAACATTTGTTTTTATTTTAAAAGCATTATGCTTAACAATTATTTTTCTGTACCTATAATAAATTAGTAATAATTTCTAATACATAAAAATTAAGTCATTAAAATATCTATTCTGATTGGCCGTAGATATATGATAGAATATAATGTGTAGGTTCATTTAAAGCTGTTTTCCATAATACAATATGGATACAATATTAACTCCATATTATATTTTCACCAATTGTACAATTTAAAAAAACTTCAAGGACTGCTATATTCCACCATTATATTTTTAAACCCTATAAATAAAAAAATATTATATTTACTACCTCACTGCCCCCCCCCCCTCAAAAAAATATACTCCAAGTTATACGTCATTGATGATAGACGTTTATTATTATGTTTATCTGTCACAGTAAATCGATAGACCGCGCAATAGGTACTTGAGTGACCCCGACGCATATATAATATATGCACCGATAAATTTCTGCCATTAAATTCGTGGGTCATTTCTACTTCCATACTTGCTAATATTAAGTATTACACTGAATTTAAAAAAAATTGTAATTCTCATTTTATGGTTGAAATTTTAGTCATTAAAAATACACGAGGTGCATTGACACTTCATGCAAAATTTATACAACGCGCGGTCTTCGAGGCACACCTACCTGGCTACCCATCTTTAATATTATGTGTATTTTATAATTTAGATGTTGGCATTTGCCAATGAAATTATAGTGGATGGTACAAACTGAGTACCTACTACAATCAAATTGATATGCTGCGTGAAAAACCTTTCAATTATTAACTTAAAATATTTTGTGTCCCAATATTATTTTTATAGTATTTTTATATCATTTTGTAAAACGATTATGATAGAAGTAATATATATTTTTAAACCATGGAATCTCTATAATTTTCTATTATTGATTATTCAATATATTTGTTGAAATGTTATAATTTATATTATTTTATCAGTTTAGATTTTAAAACATTTAACGTGTAATTTAACGATTTTTACTTGTAAGTTATTTTAGATTTTAAGCAAAGCAACGAGTGTATTGATTTTACAATGATGTATTCTTTTATCTGACATCAATTTTTGGAACAGTAGAAATGTTTTGATTTTCATTTAAAAGGGTAATAGGGTGGCTTTTGGTAGAAAATTGAATCAAAAAACAAAATCAAAATTAAGGAAAAACGAAAATTTTTATTACGTAAAACCAATTTTTGAAAAAACGATTTCGTTTTATTTTCTTAAAAATAATGACTTGAAATTATGACCGAATATTCATATTAGCATTTACTAAATACAAAATATTTGAGATTTTTATGTGCTATTTAAAGTTATTTTGAATTTTCAACTTTTTTTTATTTTTTTTGTATGATAAAAATATTTGTTTTTGGTTGTAATAGCTTGAAAATTTAATGCAAGGTTCCTCGTAAGTTTTTCAATTACCAATTAAAAAATATTGAAAATGCATACATAATCACAATGTTCATTGTTTTAAAATTTGAAGTTCTAATTTTATAAAATTCATCAAGGTCACACCAGCATTTTAAAATTGTTTTATAGTGTCTTTAAAATTCATAACATTTTTCCATATACCTATTCCATAGTATAAGTTATTCTTACAAGAATTATAAAAAATAGTTTAGTGAAATTATAAATTTAAAGCAAAATTATTTTGCTATAATTCAAAAACTCTATTCACAGAGACCTGAAACATTCACCTGCTATAATATTTTGTATATTATACACAATGACATTTTTATAATAATTAATATTTAATAATATTATAAATGCAATGTTTTTGAAATTAAAAACAAATTAAACCAACTTAATGTAATAGGGTAGTTGTAGTACTAGTACTTAAAATAAATTAGTGTAATAACAATATAAAAAAAAAAATTATCTTTAAATTTAGCCATGCAGTTTTTGCTCAGAATTATTTTCTGTGTACAGAGATTTATCATTGAATTCAAATTTAGCGCATACATTACAGTGACTAACTAGTAACTTAATATCCCGACACGGTACACTGGAAATCTACTGTACAACAGAGACACAGAGTGATAAAATTCTTCCAATTTTTATATTTAAATACTTACTTATTCTGTATTCATATATCATATATAATATAATATGCGATATGATATATTGATTATAAATCATCATATAAAATATAAAAGAGATTAAACAATTTTATACTACTAATAATAAGTTGTATTAATATTTCATGTGTTTACTTTTAAACTAATATATGCATGTAACTGTTAGTGTAACTATAGATGAAAAATCGAGTGCTAAATGCTTAAAAGATAACTATTAGAAAGCTCTATTTCAGGTTTTAAATATTATTGATGTATTAGGGCATTAGGCTGTTAACAAGATCCAGTTCTTAGATTCTGAGTGGAGAAATGTAAGTATTGTTTTTTATTCTAATAAAAATGTTTGTTTGTGGCCTGTCAACACATTTGGGACAGTAAAAATGCTTTAGTTTTAATTTTAAATTCTGAGGGTAGTTTTTGGTAGAAAATTAGATCAATTGGTACTTTAGGGAGTTAAAGTGAAAAGATCTGTTTAAAATTAAAATTTTGACGAGATTCGGATAGTGTATAATTGTAATGATGTTTTTTTGATATTGATCAATTTTTTATTTCGTTTTATAATTATATACACCAATGTACGTGTTGTACATAATTTTAATTATTAATTGGATGAATATTCAATGGTCCGTATCGGTATCGAGTTTTCAAAAAAAAAAAAAAAATGTATTTATCTTAATCTGCACGGTATAACGTATAAATAGTAAATACATATAGCTTTCTATAATATAAATTGGCTACTGGCAGTAAATAACTTGTGAGCACGAGTTCAATTTTTTGTACAAACCATATACATTATTACAAAATGTATTAATGTTAAATATAAAAACACAACATTTTGTAAAGTTCGTTGTAAAACATTAAGTGATAATAATTAAACAAAAAGTTTTATAAAAAAAATATGTGTTGACACAGCAGCTGCTCGGAACCTATATTATAGGTATGTGACACGTATAAAAATATTTTTATTATGAGGTTCGCGGTTTTATCTATTTCAAACAAAAACATTGCATGTATAATAATGGTGATGTACAATTTTTAATTAAAAATAATAGTAATTAATAGGTAAAATGTAAAATTTATCAAATTAAATTATTATTCGAGTAAATGATCATGCCCACAAGTAGAAACTCGTGGTTTAATTTTCGAAATATTTTAGACTAAAATAAAATAGACATTTGATATTTTCGATATTTTTTTTCCATAAATATTGATAAATTATTTTTGTTCGGTCAATACCTAGAAAATGTAATACACAAGGTGAATTATTAGTAGTTTTTAGTATTCTTACTGAACTAATTTTTAAAATACATAAGCTCAAATTCATTTTATATACATTTTAAGTTTAATTTGGCACAAAATTATATATTTAATGAAGATTAAAGTTTTAAGTAAGTCATTTTATTCTAATTTAAAAATATTCGTGGCTACTATGGGAAAATGTTATCGTATATTTTATACTTACAAGTTACAATGGCATTTTCATATACAATTTATTCACCAAAAATTAATTCAACCTACTGTAACTTTACTTGATAGTAAAATAAATTATTTAGCAATATTAGTAAATCATAAAACTTGGTAAAAGTATATGTATAGCAGACAAATCGTCTTCGATTAGAATGGTTTTTGTGTGCAATGATTTATTATTGAATTCAAATTTAACACATTTACCTACTTTACAATGACTAATAACTTAATGATGAGGTACCTACACTATCCAGTATTCCTACTGAAAAATTGTGGTTAAATATACTTTCCTTCTTTTTTAATTTATAGATTAAGTGAAAACAGATATAATTGTGAAATAGATAATTACGGGATATTTCAGCAGTGACGGATAGGATAAGTACTGGCCCATCTAGTTTCAGAACTTTTTAGCTCGCCAAAACACTTTAATAATATATAGCTTATGACAATTAGTTTTAATATTTATTTACCAAAATTTAATCAGGTCATTAATTAAACTCAATAATAACTCATTATTTGGTTCTATCTAGGCCTTGACATTTGTATTTGTTAAAAGTTATTATAACAAACGAAGATGCGTTTAAACCTATATTTACCAATAAACCTGAAAATATTGCTATGGTTTAGCATCGAATGCTACATGTGGTACTGCAGCTGTCAATTAATGTGCGAAAAAATTACTTTCAAAATTGAATATGCAATTAGCAAATTTAATTTAGTTTGTATTTTAGAGAGGTAAAAATATTTGGGAAAAACAAACAAATAATTAAGGTAAAACCATTATTTTTGTGTAACACGAAAACAATTTATGACCTAAGTGTTTATATATTAATTTTCTATACAACTATTCGTGTTATTATTTTCAATATATTTTGACTTTTTGATGATAAAAATTTACGAATTTGTAAAAATTATTGAAAATTTGTTACAAGGTTCCTAATAAGTTGTTTATTTTCCAATAAAAAAATTTAAAAATGTTAAGTTACAATATATTTTTATAAGTATTTAAAGTTCAAAATCTTGAAAAATACATGCAAACTATAAGTATTTTGTAGCAATATATGTATAAAATCTTTAATTTTTGTAGCTATAAGGTTTAAAAATACAACATAATACTCATCATATATTACAATATAAAAGTAAATCAACAAACTTTTATTATAATTATCTATGTTGTTTTTTTGCGGATATCCGTAGATATCGTGTAATGTTATAGGAAGTTTATTGCATTATTGCGGAAACTTGTGATTTTAATTCTCATATTTAATATTTAATAATTAATAAAATTGTTCGAGAACATTCGATAGACTTCCTATCTACGGGTATCCGCTGAAGAAAAACACATAGGTCATAGATAATTATAATAAAAGCTTGTTGATCTACATTTATATTGTAAAAAGAAAGCTAAAATATATTCGTTTAAAAACATATATATATTTATATTATCAATAGGGAACGGATTTATACGTAATAAAAATACAAAAATATGTTCATAAATATGGAAATATATAATTTATAAAATATGTGCTAACGCTGTCCAAATATGTAGGAAACAATTTTTTTTATTTCTGTATTGCAATTTGCAATGCATTTACGGAAAAAAATACATCAAATATAATTATAAAAATATCAAATAAATCATTTGTTGCATTGAATAATTACAATTTCTTTTAAATTATTGAATGTTAAATGTCACCTATTAGGTCTCAAAATATTTTTAAGCGGCTAAACGATCATTCCACATCAACCAATAATGTACAGTGGTCGCCGCTTATTGTAATCACGGTTAATGTTATCAATCATCTTTTATTGTTATCTAAAATTATAAGTACTGGCCTGATGTATACTTATATGTGTAAATTATATCGGTTATTATAATCAATACGCCGCATAATGTTATCAGTTTGACAGTTTGAGATCATAAAATAAACATTATACACGGGAAATTGTTTTAAACATGGAGTTGTTGCAGAAAGTATCAAGTAGGAGTAAGAAGAAGAATATGAAGAAATAGACTTAGATTTTAAAAATTGGTTGAAAATGGTGAAAATATATAATCTATCACATCAAATTTTACCGAAGAAGATATTTTACACGTTTTATTTCAAACATATAAACTTGAAGAAATTGAGATAGCCACAAACGTATACCTAGCTACTGAAAAACCTACAAGTTCTTTTGAAATGAGAGAGACCCTACGAGTATTACGAAGAGGAATGCAACATCACTCGTCAAATTTTGAATTAAATTATAAATATGAACATTTTATTAATGATCTTTTAACGATACGAAAAAAAATAAACATCAATAAATTTTTTCAAAAAAAATTTTTTAACAATTTTAAATTTTGTTTATTTACCCACAAACTTTAAAATTTAAATAGTAATAAATTATAATTATTTATAAATAATAATTTTTGTTAATAACTATGTGTGTATTAAATTTGATACAACATTAAATAATTTTTTTTTTTATTTAAAGTGTGTTTTATATTTTTTCAACTTTCATTTAGTGTTATCAATCGGATTATATAATCAATTATGTCCCTTACTAAAGTGATTACATTAAGCGGCGACCACTGTAATTTGAGCATGTTTACTTATATCGCCTATCATCGAGGTAAATACATTAATCATAAAATAAATATATACTAGATATATTAAATACAAGATTAGGCCCGAGAAATCATGAGCAAAATAACGCCTAAAAATATAAATCACGACAATGTACCGATAAATGGCTGTTTTCGTTCATTGCAACATAATCGCTTAAAAACTTATGAATGATGAAATGATAAAACGTATGTTTAAAAATATTTATAAATTAATAAAATATATAAAAATATATAATCATACTAAAATATGTAAAATTAAATTGGCGTCATTTTAATAGGAATAATTTAAATCGTGAACATTTCTTATCGATTTTAGATATCTTATTATTATTGTAAAAATATGCATTTACATATAAATCCGTTTCCTAATTTTATTAAACTAAAAAATGTGAAAAATAATAAATATAGGTACTAACGAAAAGATTTAATTACAAGATATTATATAGATTTTTAAATCATCGTATTCGGACACAACATCGTATCGTATAGAATTTTGTTTAATTTGTTTATCTAAAATAGTTAGGTAACTAGGTGAGCATTAATATTACCTAATCGTCCTAACCTATTACTTATTAGCCAAAGATTAAATCTTTCCATGGTTAGTTTAACTTCATCTCAAAATAATTCATTAATAGAATTTTTTTACAGAGAAACAAATATAGATAAACTAATATTATTAATTGAATTACCTATTGTAAAAGCAATTAAGCAATTTTTAGATATAACTAGCTAAGTGCTGAAATTAAATAAAGGGTGACTTGTAGCAGTTTAGACAGAACTTTTAAGGGAAAAATTTAGTCCCAATGTTCAAAAAAATATGAAGAAAAAAGTTGTTTTCATTCTCTTGCCGAAGTTTATTCAAACGTACCTACTATGTTACATAATTGTCATAAATTATTATTTTTTAATAATCACATAACAATTAAAAAAATTAACTATATTCCAATAGGAGTGGTTATCACCCCATTCTTTAAAGCTGCCACTAGTAGTTTATATAGCACTTCAAGCTTCCCTATAATTGCATCAATGATTGCGATCAATTATATACTAATTGTTCCAAGTATTCAATATTAAATTTATAGTACAATTACTACAATTATTAATTAATAGAAATTGCATAATTTAACAATACATTATTAGTTATTATGTAATAAGCTATACGTAAATAAGCAGTCACTTAAACAGTAACGCATTGTTGATTAAATACCGTTTAATAATTTCATGATTAATTATTAATGAGTAAAATAATTGTTAAAATTGATTTTACATAAAAAATATATATTTATTTCAGGTTTGAGATGTCAAAAATTTGTATAAATACTATGAAAATGTTAGTTTATTACAATATAATGAACAAAAGTTTTTTTTTTAGATAATCACTTTAAAAAAGTAACATAATAGCAAGTCAATTAAAATATATTCCTCTACTGACACAAATAAAAGTGCAGTAACCTTGGAATCTACCGATGAACACAATTATTCAGGTAATACATTTTAAATCGTTTGATATTATAGTTTTTATTTTATGTAAATACTAAATACTTAAAAATAAATGTATAACTTTATACCGAGTAAATTTATTATCATTTCAATTTTAGATTCCAATACATAATGCGCAACTCAAATTATAACCAGTATAACCAGATCAGTAGAACCCTGGGGTTAAAGTGAGGAGGACGCAGGGGAACTTCCCTAACTCGAATAGTGGTTAAAAGCGTCCCCTTTAACAAATTATTCGTAAGGTGGTAAGGTACGCCGGAACGCTCCAATTATAATCAAACATTTGTCAATATAATTCAGAATTCTGTTGAGATTAAATCTTGATTTTTATTTATTTATTTTTATCAATTGTTACTTTACTTTTATAAAATCTATTTAATAAAAATTATGGACTATCTAATGTGTTTAACTATTTTTTTGTGTAATGTTTACTTTTTAGTATTAAGTACTTGTATTTAGTTATTTAAATAATTTGTTGAAAATAAGTTACGGCCAACAGGTAAATTAAATCGTATTTATGTAAAATTATCATTAATGAATATTAGAGCTTTTTTTAATATAACCATTTTTTGTGTTTAATTTCCATAGTTTTATTAAAAGACAACCACTACTTACAATTTTTTATATTGAGAAAAAAAAAATATATTCTCTTTCAAAATATTAAATTTCTATAAAACATAGGTTATTGTTAAAAAGTAGTATTATTTGTCATTTAAATTATTCATGAAATAAATTAAAAATTTGAACATTATTCAGGGTTAAAAACTTAAAAGTGGGATGAGTTTAATGTTACACAATCACTGTTTATAGTGTTTATAGATCACATATACTTTATGCATTAGAAATTGTACATAAAATGATACATGGAACGCTTATAACTACATAAGTCACCTTTGGGATTTTTTCCCACTTTAAGCCTATTTGTCTAGGTCATTTTTTTTAACAATATAAATATTATTCTTTTGATCTTATTTTATTTGTATAATAACTTTAAAAAAAATCGTGCGTAATTATTTAAATAGCCGTAGGTACTAGCTAGGTGTAGAATTATTATTTAACTGTACCTATAGGTACTTTATAGTATACACACATTATTATTATTTAGGTATAGTTACTAAAAAATATAATATTATTAAATCTTACGAGTATGTCACGGTTTCTAAACTATAAAATTTTGTAAGTTATAACTGGTGCAAAAAGGAATGACCTTTTTTTCTAATTTGGCGGAAAACGGAAAGTTAATTTTTAACAGTGACCATCGCCGCCCATAACTTAAATAATCTAATAAATATTACAAATTACTTCATAAATATTTGAAATATTTTTCATTTGCCCCTCTCCTACCCTCCTAAAATGATATCTACCGGTATATATCATCGGAAATAGTAAGTATGTATATTAAAAAAAAATTAATAATAATAAAAAAATAATATAATAATTGCAGACCTAACTAAATGATTTCACTCAAAAATTGTATACAATAATATTGTATATTAATATTTGTGTATTTTAATAACTGTTTAGTAACTATAAATTATAATGCATTTAAAATTAATAAATTCATTTTTTTTTACTAATCTTTTATTTAGATTATTATAAGAAAAATACACTATTTATTGTTATTTACATGACAGGAGTATTTTATGTTTAGGAAAAAGGTCAAATTTAAAAAATAGTTAACATCAAAATAATTAAAAAAATTTGGAATATTTTGTTATAGTACTCGTATAGCTGATATATATGATAATAAAGCTTATGATTTAAATAAAAAAATTTAACTTGAAACTATAAGTTAAAAGCCTTTCTAAACATTGTTTCTTTATTTTTTTATTTTGTAGTTATTTCGTTTTTGATTTTTCTGTACCGTATTCCGAAGACGTCTTGCTTATTTCTGAAACGCTCATCAATTTGGATAAGACTACATAAACTGTAAATAAAATATTTTTAATTATATTTATTGATAGAATATTGACAGAATCTTATAATATGTTATGTTTGTTTAAATATTATAAACTTACGTAAACCAATTGGTACCACCAACAATAGTATATGAAGTAAATTTCCTGAAATCAATATGTTAAATGTGAAGTAGAAAAATGGTGTTAAAATTAAGATTGACCAAAAAACTATGTTGAGAAGACTATAATAACGATATGGTGGAACAAATTTCTCCACTGGCTTTACACCACTTTCTTTAAACCAATCTCCTGTGTTAAAGAAGCTGACCATCATTTTATCCTGTTGATTAAATATATATTTATAATTAGAAAAATGTAACAATAATTAGAAACTTACCAATCTATTAAAAAAAACTTATTTTATTTTAATTATCCACATTTTTTATTATTTAGCTCTTAATAATAATAATTTAACTATATAGTATATAATATTATAATGTTTTAATGTTTAAACATACGCATCGGCATCGGGTACTTGTATTAATTTTAACAAATTATTTTTATATCTTGTGATTTTATATACCTACCTAATAACCTACATAATATATAATGAGTAATGACACAGGACATTAGAACATAAGGTTATATGTGTTGTAGATTAGCTAGAACGCGTTTAATTAGTTATAAATAGGAATTATTGTCTTGTTTTTATAAATTAGGTTTGATAACAAATATAATTTAATTTAAATATACATTCTTTATTTTAGACTTTAGTAGGTATAATGATGTTTAAGTTATTTTGATTAAAATTATTTTTAAAGTTAAAGATAATTTTTTTCCTTTATTTATAGGTTATTTTTAATTGAAGATGTTTGAAATTATTTTCAAAAAGCAAGCAAGTAATGTAAAAAATATGAACTATTACTTTTTTCTCGTACATATCGTACATCCATTTATCACATTCTTTGTCGTTTTCTGGAATTTTTTCAACAGGTATTCTTTCCATATATACATGTGCTTCTAACCGTTGACCATTTAACAATGCTCTCAATGTTGGTTTTTCTTCTCTGTATTTGCGAAAGTTATATTTAAAATTAGTGTGTTAGAAAAAAGTTGTCGGCGGAACAAACCCTAAATAAGATATAGCTCGCTACCAACAGCCATTTACTATACACAGATAATTAAATATTGGCTAAAACATATTTAGCTATAATACTACGTACCCTCTAAAAGCCATCTGAACATTATAGACGGCTGGCAAATTGTGTCTAAAATGAGGCAATCCAATGCTAAAACCTTTAGTCCTCGGCAACAAGTGTTCTTTTAACTCTGGTAGTCCTTTTGTTCGAGCAAACTTAATGCTGGCTTCTTGTTTTTCTTTTGTGAATCTGGTGCCTTCTGCATATAACAACATCTACCAGAACATTTCGAAACACGACATTAAAATATTATCATGGTACCTAGAGTATACATTTTTATTGTGTGTAAGAAATACCGTGACTGGGTTTTCATATTCGAACAATGTTTTGAGCTTAGTTTCGATTGTGTACTTGTCTTTTACCAAATCTCTCTGAAGGAATAAAAATTCACCAAACCACCAAGCCCAACCAATCACAGGCATGTACTTGAGACTGTTTTTCGCGAATGCTTTGCAGTTCTTGTTAAATGATGCAATAATTTAAAAACATATTTAATTAATCGCTAGTTCTTATTTCGACTATAAGAATCAGTCGTAAATTAATACAAACTATTTATAAAAACTTACCCCGAGAATGCCACCGATTCGATCGTGAATGACCCAAGCTGTTAGCCAGTCAATTTCATACTTGTGGTTAATAATGAATATCGCGTGTTCTTTGCCAAAATACTTGTAATCTTCTTTGTCTACATAAAAGTAATATTCTACACCAGCCCACCAATCGGATAGGAAAACGAGTTCTATAAGAAAAAGAAAAATATCAACACAAATATAAATTAAAACATTAATATTATTTTTATATAGTATTCATAGGTATAGATATATATTATATTAAGATTACGAATTATCTATTTTTAATTATATTATTATTCCTTGCTTGGAGTATATTTTTATTTATATTTAAATATGTATAAATTTTATAGATATTTTTTTTATTCAACAGTTATATTTTTTTTTTTATAAAATATATTTACAATCAGTAAACACAAAATAAGACAATAAGTAAGCAAGTTAACGTTTTTACTATACTTGAAAAACGTGAGGGAATGTGAAAATTGCTTAAGTAAGTATGCATAATATATATTTATTATTTTATTAAAATGAACTATTACTATGATCACTAAAATAATTAAGCAAAAGTAGATATACCTGAGTAAATAATGTATGAAAAATAATAGTTAATTTTTCTGAAAAGCTCTTTGTGTAGTGGCCACAAGATTATAAAAAATAATAACTGTAACAAATTGACAGTAAGACCAGACACTAAAAACACCAGTGCGATTAATATGTGTGTCACTAGAGATGACTTTATAAACGACATATTATTTGGTTTCTTTGCTCATTAAGTGTTCAAAAACCAAGTATTAAAATTAAATCATTTAAATTTTGAATAACACCGAGGAGTTAAATTGACGTTGGAATAAGCGAATAAAACTAAAAAGTATTTATTTAAAGAAGAATCGTGATTGCTCTTGAATTGAATAACAGAAAACCTGAGATAGAGAAAAACATATGCGTAATGTTTAAGAAACACATAGGTACTAAGGGATTTATCAAATCAAAATGTACCTACAGGTTTTATCAAATACAAGGTTAAGCAAGGTTATTGATTTCATCCGATGATGAATGTTTAATAATAATAAAATATGCACTTTGTACTTACTTCATAATCACAAAATATATTTAAATTAAATCGTTTAACTGTATATATATTATATATATATATATACATGCAGCTTAGACACATTTCTTGTTGTTTTATTTTTTATTATTATTAGATGTGTACCGCTGAATTTTGTGTTATAGTTAACTTACTATTTTACTAAATATATTGATTTATACTCCAATATGGAATATTTTAATTGGCATATTATAATTAAAATTACAGCAAATCAATCAGGGGGTATTGCCTATTCACCAAAATATATCAGTTACTATAGATATAGTTTGTAGGTATATATTTTAATTTATATCTACAGTATACGGCTTCAGACTACGATCTATAGTATGTTTAAACTGGCGGCGTAACCCATTTCACCCAAAAATTACCAGACTAGTTTAGATCAATTTAAAATTAAGTTAGCAATGGTTATTTTAAATATTGTACATTTTTTTTTTACTATTTTAAGTTGTTATTTGTTTTAAATTTTTTAACATCATTTGGTAGGTATGAAGTGATTTACAAACAACTAGAAAAAAATTAAGATAGAATACCGTTTTGAGTAAATTATATACTAGTTTCTAGCAAATAACGCATAAAAAATCCAGTCGTTATTACCAAACGACCCCGTACCGAGCATAAACTGTGTGTTAAATGTTAATAAAATATCGATTCGTTGCACTTATTAAAGATAATATGTTAATGCCTAATAATCATAAATAGAATTTATATTCAAATAACGTAAACACAAATACACATTACACAAGTAAGATTCGATGGTGTTTTGTAAGATGTTCGTGTTCTGCTACATAATAGCCGATATACCCAATAAGAAAATATACATATCTTAAAGATTAAACGTATACACAGATATTTTGGGGTCAAAAGATAGATATTCAATGTATATTAAGTATGAAACATACGTAAATTCTATGACGTTTATTAAACATATAAATTACGCATATATTAGTAGATAATATAAATTTGGGATATGATACGTATATCATAAACGTGTATATTTAGTTAATATGAAAGTATATTTGGTGTAGTTAGCAACGTATAAATTATGTTTAAGATAGGTATAAATATAATTGAACTAAATACTATTTAGTTTAGTGGTATATATTATTATATTAGTAGTATGAATTTGGGATGTGATAAGTATATGATATACGTGTGTTATAATATAAATATAGTGAATTGACATGTAAATCCATTTAAGTTGGCCCTACCAAAAATACACATATGATCGACGATAATTAAACGTAATTTTCCACGGAATATATACGAATATACACCAACGCAATTTAAACTTAATATATTCGTACATTCTTAAACGTAAATCGATTTAAGTTCGACCAACTATTATACCAATACCCCAAAAATTCACGTATTTATCGACGTCAATTAAACAAAATTTTCCCACCAAAAATATACGAAAATATACCAACGTATTTTAAACCTAATAAATTAATATATTGAATTAAACGAAATTTTTCCACCAAAAATATACGAAAATACACCAACGCTTTTTAAACCTAAAATATTCGTGATTTCTCAAACGTAAATAAATTTAAGTTTGATCTTCCAATAATATACGTATTATCGACCTCAATTAAACACAATTTGTCCACCGAAAATATACGAATATACACCAAAAAACCAACGCTTTTTAAACCTAAAATATTCGTGATTTCTTAAAAGTAAATAAATTTAAGTTTGATCTACCAATAATATACGTATTATCGACGTCAACTTAACACAATTTGTCCACCGAAAATATACGAATATACACCAACGTATTTTTAATCTAACATATTGGATAAAACGAACATTTTACACCGAAAATACACGAATATACACCGAAAATACACGAATATATACGAATATACACCAAATATACACCAACGCTTTTTAAACCTCAAATATTCCGATATAAGTAAGGAAAAGGGTTATAAAAGAAAAAACATAACAAGCGTTAAAGTTAAAGTTTCTTTTTTTTACCAGCAAAGTGCATTTCTTTGATTTAGAAACAACGGCAACGCGGCGACTGAAATACAGAGTGTTTTTAAAATGGACAGACCCTATATAAAGACTAACATTTCAGATTTTTTTTTTATCTCAAAAAAGGCTTTTTTCAATTTTTTATTCTTGCTATAAAAGTATATATTATTCCAAATTGCTTTCTAAATTCTCACACGATGCAATTTCGCACAATAATTTATAACATATTATAATGGCAAAGACAAAAAAAAATTATGTACTTAAAACTATTCGTTTTAACATTTGACAGACACACACAATATCATTAGATATGGGCAGTTAGATACAATTACTGACATTTAAATGCAAAAATCGATATGTGACAGCAGCTCGTATTATAATAAGTATCATCCAAATATGTTGACTACAAGTACTGAAACAACTGTGGCAGCAGCAACTACAGTATGCGTTTATATATATGATTTTGAACATTTTATTTTTGGTCAAATTAATTTAGTATATTTAATGTTTATCCTAAATAAATATTTGTTCTATATCTTCCCTGTATACATGTATATGTATATATAGGTATACTCGTATAAATGGATTCCGATAACTAGAAACATTCAATATCTCAACATAGAGTTGTTCGACGTCAACTGAGACTCATTTTTTTTGCATGACAATAAAGATTATTTAAAAAAATATTTTTAATTTTTTAAAATCTTTTTTTTTATGGAAATTACTTATTTTTACTGCCATTTGGTTTATATTAAGTGAACTTTATTGTAAGTTAAAAATTAACTGAGTAATACCATTTTTAACTATTGATATTATTAATTGAATGAGGAACGTGAGAAATTATTTTGATTAATTGGTTATTTTTGAGTTAAGTGAGATATATATAAAAATATAATTTTAATGGAGTGTTTCATCAATAAAAATTATTGTAACTTTGAAGCACATATGAGTGAAGTAAAGTAGAACAATAAATATTGGTCCACTCCTTCACTTATTTCAACTTCAAAGTTTACAAATAATTTACTCGTCAAAAATTCGATATGTATTGTACATTGATACGCGCAGAAAAATATTTTATTCTGGAATATAAAATCAAAAATGAAAATTACATTAAAAAAGTCAACATTTTAACAATTATAACAATAATATAATAAAAAAAGTTTGGTTTTATAATGATTTTGAATTCAAGATTAATTTGTTAGGCATTATTTATATTTAACTTGTTATGAAAAGTTTATATTTTATAATTTATGATTAATTTACAGATATAATATGTCTTAATGATTGTGACGAAATAAAAGATCAAATAGGACACTGGAGGTTTCAAATTAAAATTATTTTGAACGATATTTAAACGATATTATTATGTTTACACCACCATTTGATAATAATAATTATCGACTCGCTTCGAGGCTAAAATACTATACATAATAATATGCTCGAATGACAACGTTTTGGATGAGGATTATTGAATTTATTCTACACATTTATTCTTAATAAATTTGCTTCGTACATTTTCGAAAATATTCCATTCTAAATAAAATAACAAAAGTTTCCATATTACTGAAAACCCGTCGTTTAGAACAATGCTACAATAACTATAAATTGCATATCTTTTAAAGAAATGCCATATTTTTAAAACTATTTAAATGGAATGTAATATTATACTATCTTAGAATTAAGTAATAATATTATGATAATATTAAGATTGCGTTATAGCCGTTGAATATGTCTTTGAAAAGTTCTGCTCTAAAGTTTGTTGAAATTACTTTAAATTTACAACGATTTCTAGCTGCAATTCATAAAGGCATATAAAGGACGATATATAAATATTATAGTGGTATATATAGTACCTATTCGTCTCAATGAATACACAAGTAGTAACTATAAAGTCCAAAAATAGCAATAAGTAACATAATTTATTGTACATAAAAAGCGTATTTTTAAAATTAAAATATAATGAAAAGCCGTTACAGCTAACATGTACAAAAAAAAATAAATTATGTAATAAAAAATATATATACATAATTTGTTAGATACACATTTTGGTCACATTGGAAATGATTATTTTAATATTAAATTTGAATAAAATAATCATATTATATCATCAAAATATACTAATCATAGAATTGAAACTCCATTAATTGATTGTGTTTATTTAAAATAATTATCGATAATCGTTTGTATTTTCAAAACGATTAGATGAGCTGTTGAGTAAATCGACAAATGACTATTTCAAATATGTTAATATTAAGCAAGTGTGTGGGTAGGATCTACAGACACAATTTTTTCCATACAATATATAGTTTGTAAAACATTAAAAAAACGAGCACACTTCACTCATAATAATGTATATTTTATTTTAGATACCTAATCCGTTTTCGAAATACCGTTTCTTGCTGAACCTTACAAATACATAATTTATTGTCATTTCCAATATTCTATAGTACCTAAATGGAAAGGGAAATTACACTTTTTCTTTTATCCTGTGTATATAATATAATATATATACCTACTCTATTATAGTATTCAGTCATGGTTTCCTTTTTCTTTTTTTATAATACTATTTTGTATAAGAATAAGAGTCAAAAAAATTCGTACTTTTCTTTTGCATACAAAATGTTATATAAATATTTTTTTTTATTTATTTTTTTTATTTTGTATCGAAAAAAGTTCAACTACATTATATTACTCTTTTATTTTCAAATTAGTTTTATTTCATTTAATTATAGGCTTTCTAAACATTTTTAAAACCTCATTACAATAGCTTTTCGCAATAATTTATAGCTCCTAATAAACAGGTATTATACCTATATGTATACACATATAATATGTGTATACATTAAATAAGTAATAATTCGTAATAAAATCATTATTCATATCATAAAGCGCATATTATGACCAAATTTAGTGTCTAATTATTAAAATAATTTATTTCGGATAAAAAAAACTATAAATATATATTACTGGCTGCTGTTGCTATTGACAACTATGTGTATAGTGTTTAAATACATAATATCTGTTTCTGTTTTATTCATTACTATAGTGCCATTGTTACAAAGCGTACGTCTTCTAACACATTCTTTCTTTCTAAAAGTTTATTGTTATTATTTATCGTATCAACGAATACTCTACTCCATTATCATGGAAAATAATGTAACTACATCCGGCGGCGAGACCCAATCTCTGCCTGCTCCAGCTGAGCATCAGGTGATGCTGCCGGTTCCAGCTGAACCACCCGCCAAAGTTCGTACAGCGAAAGTGTGCCATGAATTTTCTGGTCTGGTGAAAAGGCCATATTTTTCGATGCCAAACATCGCCGTTATGTGTGGTGTGGCAAACGGTCGAGCAGAAAAAGAAAACGACGAGTTCTTCGGTCTGACCAAAAGACAATACTATTCAATGCCCAACATCGCACTGATTTCCGGTGCAGACGATGCGATTCAGCTGAAATCGCCGTCTTCGTTGTCGACGCGCCCGGTTTCTGTGGGTGCGGCAGAAGGGGACGTGGCGAGCAGCGGCGACTTGACGGGTCCGCCAAACACATGCGTGACATTTACCGCGACCAAAGAGACCGGGGTCGAGTGCATTCCCGTGCGAGCTTCGGACGAAGACTTAAACGGATTAAAAATACCGGCCGATGTGGAAACGTCTACAGATTTGATAACTAGCTGCGAAGCTGAAATCGAATTTAAGGCAACTTCCGCTCAACGTGTTGTACCTCGCCGTACGTGGTGGAAACAGACCAAGAAATTCGTCCGACGGTTGTTTTGCTGTGTGCCCGTGGTACAGGATTAGTCTATATTATAGTTTGACTTTTGAAAATAGTACATTGTTTTTCAGTTTTTCAGTTTCACAAATAAATTTGTTTTTGTTATATTATTTAGTTGGTTCTTTTATTTAATTTAATTTATTATTATTAAATAAGGCTAACAAACATATGTAAAAATGTTGACTTTGCCTTTATAATAATTTAGGTACTTTCGTTTTATTTTGTAATCAGTATAAAAAAAATAGCAGGGTTAGGGTAAGGTATTGAATATTTTCAAGTTTTTTGACGAGTTATTATACTTATAGATTTGGTTCTTAAAGCAATGTAATTTTACAAATTTACAATGTATTCTTCTTATCACCTTCCTCCCGTAAAAAGGAACATATGGCATCTAGATTTATTTTTTTACCAGAAAAAATATTGAAGTTGAAAGTATAAGCATTTTTACTACATATTTCAAAAGGTGATGACAACAAACAAATAAAATAAAACGCTGTTAATAATTGTAAGATTAATAGGTACATTCAATACTAGGCTAAGCATTTTAAATGGAAATCTTTTATTATGAATTATAATCGTATCTTTTGATACACCACAATACGCACGTGATGCATAATGCATTCTTCTGAATTTTTATTTAAATTAATAAATTCAACTCATACAAATATTTTAACACTGCAAGTTAAACAATATATATGTATTATATACATGTGTATGTATGCATTTATATTATGCATGCGTAGTATTTATTATTAAATAGGCTTTTCTTAAAATAAAAATTTAAATAAAATCACTGTTGTTGTGCATTGAATAAAAACAATAACAATAGAACGTAGAGCACTGCAATTATTGTAAGAATTTTATAATATGATTATTAATTTATGAATAATATAGGGGCTGGTGTAACTAGATTTTGGGTGTTGTAGAAATCGCCTTCATGGTGGTCGAGTGAAAATCGTTTTGTCGGAAATTCGGTAGAGAATAGTAATCGGGTGTCTAGAAATCGGTTACTAAAAATTGTAATAAATTCGACACTTGCCGTCTTGTCGGGTGCTTTTTTGAATTCAAAAATATTAAATGCGTACCGAAAATGGTAATCGAGTGTCTATCAATCAATTATCAACCTGTGAAAATCAATACTTGTGCTGGGCAATCTGCTTACGGCGAATTGTCATACCACCTAATGTCGAAAGTCTGATGTTGTATTGTAGGAGAAAAAGTTAAAGTCGAACGAAATGTTAACATCCTATCTTTGGGTAAAATCGATTTATTAACAACTAAATCGCCTAGGTAGGCAATCCGACTGCGTTGGATCGCAGACAATGTGCGTGTAGTAAGTTAAATCCACTATACACTATACATTTATTAAATTTATCACATTATATTGTAAATGTGTTGTATTTTTTGTTCTTAAAACTTGAAAGTTATTATTAATTTTGCATAAAACCCACTATATTATACTTCTCACGACACTACGACGATGTAAAATTAAATAATTATTAATATTAGTCGATATTAACTATTTTTTATTTAATACAATTTATCTAATAGTTGAATAAATATGAATTTACTGTGATAATTTCAATGACATAGTAAGAAAATCGAAAATAAAACAAAAAATTAAGCACTATGATAATTAAGATTAATCAAAGCGCCTTTGTCAATACGCCGGAGCGAGATTGGTTCTTGCTACTATGTACCTACCTTGCTATGGAACTTAACGCTAACACCTATCGACTACAGTTTAAGTTGATATTGTAAAACAACGATAAAATATCAAATACCACGTCAAGTAGGTAAGTATATACGAAATTATTATACATAATAGTATAACACACAATAATAAATAAATAAATAAAAAGAAGGATAAATTCCCATGGATTAATGTGGTATTATAGGTACCTACAACCTACTAATCCCTTCCTCTGAGAAAATATAAATAAAATGAAAAACTACCAATGTTCTTGCCGTTTACAGCGGTGATACGTCTGACAGTAGACTGTATAATACTGCAAGTAATATAGATAACTATAGTATTAGAAAAACTTCTGTTCGCGCATAATATATAGTCAAACAACCCCTTTAACATTTTGGAAAAAAATTACGCTACTGCTACAAATGTCGGTTATTCAACTAGATAACTGATATAAATATATATTATGAATGAGATAATAACAGTGTATTGCGATTGCGGATATCTTTGTTCTGAAAAGTCAGTCATAATATTATTGAAAAAAGAATAAATAATATGTATGTTATATGTTAAAAAAAAATTTTTCGTTTCTTTTTAAACAGTCTTTTCGATTATCCAACGAGGCTCAGATCCTGATACTGACGATTAATCGAGGTCCTATTGTATAAGAATTAAAATATATTTCGGATAAAAAAACTATAAATATATATTGCTGGCTGCTGTTGCTATTGACAACTATGTGTATAGTGTTAAGTACATAATATCTGTTTCTGTTTTATTCATTACTATAGTGTCATTGTTACAAAGCGTACGTCTTCTAACACATTCTTTCTTTCTAAAAGTTTATTGTTATTATTTATCGTATCAACGAATACTCTACTCCATTATCATGGAAAATAATGTAACTACATCCGACGGCGAGACCCAATCTCTGCCTGCTCCGGTTGAGCATCAGGTGATGCTGCCGGTTCCAACTGAACCACTCGCCAAAGTTCGTACAGCGAAAGTGTGCCATGAGTTTTCTGGTCTGGTGAAAAGGCCATATTTTTCGATGCCAAACATCGCCGTTATGTGTGGTGTGGCAAACGGTCGAGCAGAAAAAGAAAACGACGAGTTCTTCGGTCTGACAAAAAGACAATACTATTCAATGCCCAACATCGCACTGATTTCCGGTGCAGACGATGCGATTCAGCTGAAATCGCCGTCTTCGTTGTCGACGTGACCGGTTTCTGTGGGTGCGGCAGAAGGGGACGTGGCGAGCAGCGGTGACTTGACGGGTCCGCCAAACACATGCGTGACATTTACCGCGACCAAAGAGACCGGGGTCGAGTGCATTCCCGTGCGAGCTTCGGACGAAGACTTAAACGGATTAAAAATACCGGCCGATGTGGAAACGTCTACAGATTTGATAACTAGCTGCGAAGCTGAAATCGAATTTAAGGCAACTTCCGCTCAACGTGTTGTACCTCGCCGTATGTGGTGGAAACGGACCAAGAAATTCGTCCGACGGTTGTTTTGCTGTGTGCCCGTGGTGCAGGATTAGTCTATATTATAGTTTGACTTTTGAAAATAGTACATTGTTTTTCAGTTTTTCAGTTTCACAAATAAATTTGTTTTTGTTATATTATTTAGTTGGTTCTTTTATTTAATTTAATTTATTATTATTAAATAAGGCTAACAAACATATGTAAAAATGTTGACTTTGCCTTTATAATAATTTAGGTACTTTCGTTTTATTTTGTAATCAGTATAAAAAAAATAGCAGGGTTAGGGTAAGGTATTGAATATTTTCAAGCTTTTTGACGAGTTATTATACTTATAGATTTGGTTCTTAAAGCAATGTAATTTTACAAATTTACAATGTATTCTTCTTATCACCTTCCCCCCGTAAAAAGGAACATATGGCATCTAGATTTATTTTTTTACCAGAAAAAATATTGAAGTTGAAAGTATAAGCATTTTTACTACCTATTTCAAAAGGTGATGACAACAAACAAATAAAATAAAACACTGGTAATATCTGTAAGATTAATAGGTACATTCAATACTAGGCTAAGCATTTTAAATGGAAATCTTTTATTATGAATTATAATCGTATCCTTTGATTTTTAAATATTGGACGGAAAATAATTTTAAACGATTTAGAATAGATATAATATTATGTATATTATAAATACGCGTTTTATTGTTGTAGATATGTAAATACTCGAAATCGAGTTACACCATCCATTTTTATACAATGTATTTTCAACAATATGGTATGTTATTGTAAGACTATCAAAATCACTATCGGGTGACTTAGCTGGAAATTAAAAAATTGAGGTAACTTTTTTACTGTGTATTTTGATACTCTTCTTAGTAATAACTTTTACAGTTAATATATTATTTGACACATTTTAATTTGTTACGTACTAAACTAAACTTTGGCTTGAATAATTTAAATAATTTTTTTATCAAATTGTCAGCATTTATGACTATTGAACCATTAGTTAATTATGATATACCTACATATTTTATAAAAATTAAATTTTTATTATTTTAACAATACTTCATGATCCATTTTTGAACTATTCATCCGACCATATTATTTATAACTGTAATATTATTACAATATTATTTTATTCGTAAACAATTCTTTATATAAATATAAAATAATTTATAGTACCTATAAGATTTAATAATATCATGTTCATAATATTTCAACTACGAAAATTACAATAATCTTAAAACTTGCAACAATTCAATAATGATACTAATATAATATATATTAAAATTCAAAAATGAATTTAAAATCTGTAAATAATTGTTGCCTACAACAACTCAACATTTATACTAAAATTAATAAATAAATAAAGCAGATCTATACTTTTGTTAATGTTGTGGGCTTCGGGACTGATTAAAATAGGCAATTATGGCATTGTCCAAATATTAATTTAGCCATACACCAATGATCGATAATTACAATTGTTTGGCCAATGATATTATCATTTCACGATCGGCTTATCTCTCTTCAGAGTCCAATTCACACACTTCATTGATCATAGTTTATATTCTTCCCGATTATGGAGAATTTCGTTCAATCGGGCACAACCACGTTGCTGATATTCGCCTGATCAAACGACAAACAATAACATATACAATGGTTAAACTCTAATGGGACGTTGATTGGTATTAACTGTTCACTATTGTGTATATATTCTACGCTATATAATAGTATCATGATTTTGTTTATCTATTGGTAGACATTTTCATAAAATGTAAAACATTTAAACTATAGTTTATTCTAAAAGTCAGCAACAATAATCTTGTTTTTTTATTGTTTATTCTAACTTTAGACTTTGGTATTAAGAGTTAAATTTTGACTTATGCGCCAATAATGTTAAATTATAAATTGGTGTATAAGCGGGGATATTATAAAATTGTTCACAAAAAATCGTGTTAAGTCCACCACAAGAAATTATCGAAAGTTTGAATAATGATCGAAAACGCATACATATAAATGGAATTATGGACTACATTTAATGTAAAATACCTTAAAACGGTAGCAGTAAGCCTAGTTGAGATTGATTGGTCAGTTCTCTAAGAACAAAATATGTATAGACATTAAATCAACCAGAACATGAGAATCTAAATAATATCTACCTAATATTTAAATACATTGTCAACAATGTAGATGTATCATTTTTTACTAAGAAATTTAAGCGTTTTAAATGAAAAAGAAAATTGATTAGAAAATAACGCAATTTTTATTAACTTTAAACACCTAAATAATATTTTGATGTACCCATTATATTAAGTATGAAGAATTTTTTTTATAAAACGGCGCATTGTATATGCAATTATAATACATTGAATTAGTGTACATAATTTATTATTATTCAATAGATAAATATCATAATAAAAATATATAAGACGTCATAATATATGACACTAAACATCAAATTTGTAATGAATTACGCCATTTATATAATACTGTGACCGTATAAATAAAATTTAAATAAAATATTTATTAAGTTTTCGGTCAATATAATAACTGCAAATTAGATATGATTACTGATATTAAAGTTAACTATTATTTATTGTACATAAACATTTTAAATATTTATTATACCTATTAGTATGTAATACGTGTAATGTGTAAAATATATTGAACATCATTTTATATTTATATAGTAAGCAACAATAATATGTATGTAAGAAAAAAAATTATGTGTATATTCATAATTAAGTTGACAAAAACTATTCTAATTATATTTTTTTAATGCAGATTACAGGTGTAAATCAGACCTTTTTGAAATATTTTAAAAATGCTGATACATAAAATGAATATTTAATGAATTGTATAATGTACTTTCAATTTGCAAACAACTATTCGACAAGTTGACAAGTTAATTATTATTCACATACAAATTAAGTATAAAACAAAAGTCTATAGGCCAATAATGAATAATTATTTGTGATGAAATAAAACATAGTAAGATTTAAATTGATATAAAATATTAAAAAAAAAAAATATACGAACTATAAAAATATAAAATATTTATTAAAAAACAAAAATGATTAATATAGTATTGGTGCATACACGTAAGTATCTATTTACATACTATATCTACTACGTTTTAAAATTTATTATAGAAAATATTTCTCTTTATATATTTTATTCATATGAATATTTCATATAATTTTTATAGCTCGAGAAAAATATTCAAAAAATATATTAGTAATTTTAGTAACAGTTGTATTAAAATTTTTATTCGCTGACTTAACTAAAAGGAAAAAAAATAAGAAAACGAAAACGAAAATAATGAAAAGCCATTAAGCAATTACAGATGTAAACACTAAAATTATTATTTTTCAAATGACAAATTATGGTAATAATATATTCTTCGGTGATTACAAAATACATTACACCACAAATTCCCTAAGAACCTTATTAACGTTGGATGTTTTTCTTTTCATTTGTTGTAATTTTTGAGAAAATATAAATATACAAAAATAAAAATACCGAGTATTCAGCATAGCTAGTACACTGGCTCTGCATTGATGGTACCCACTTCATTTTTATTTATTAACTAACTTTATTTTTTTGTCCGTCATTGTAAGTCTCGTATAAAAGTCAGGTCATTAACTTATCACTATTTCACTATGTTTAAAGTTCGAGACTTCGAATCCCTATACAAACTTTTACTGTGATTGATTTTTTTTAAATTTTAACATATACATATTTAAATATCTTACTGATTTTGCCATTATTTTTTTGTTTAAAGAAAATAGTTTTAAAAATATATTTGTGTACTGTGTATTATTATTTACTGATAATATAAATTTTTAAAATTTTTTAAAAACAATGTTAATGATAATTGTTCAATTCCCGCTCAAGAAAATTATATTTGTTAATGTATATATCCCTTCTTTGACAAAATTCTAAATACTAAAATATATTATTATTAAATTTACGCATAAACTGACACTAAAATATATCGTAACTATATTTTTTTTGTGCTGATAATTTTTTAAAGTAACTTTTATTATAAGGCAGCGAGTACTTGGCGCAATGTAATAAATTTTAAATCGACGTATTGTTGACTTATAATTAATTTCGCAGTAGTAATACACAAGGATTTGCCAGCAAATAAGAAAAAAAATCGATAACTACATGGAAAATTAAATAAACACTTGCACGAATAAAATATTTAAAGAAAGTTTACTTCAATTTTTTAACTTAACAAGTTTAAATTTCAAATTATTGTTTAAGTTTTTAATTATACTCATATAAAATGATGACCGGTGTACTTGTAGTTCAATGATCGCTAAAGGCACATTTGTATTACCATACGTCCATACCTACTTTATTTTTTAGTCTTAAGCATGTATTATATAATTGGGAAGGGAAATGTGCGTACTTGTTGCTTACTAAGACTATTAAAGCAGGATGCATCACAAATTTAAACGGAAACGAACAAGCTCAGCTACATCTGGTCCGTCAGACCGCATAAGTGTTCACTTTGAGCACGCTACAACCTATACTAAATATAGGTATTAGCCATTAGGTAGTAGGTACATAGTACGTTTAGGTATAACTTATGGTATGATATTTAACTGTACAACTACTAAAATAATTATTAGAATTTATCTCTAGTTTTGTAGTTTGTACTTATTACTAGCCTGTATTTATAAAAAATACTTCAGTTTTAAAAAGATACTAGATAGGTAGGTAGTTACAGTCCAACTACCTAACTATAAATTTATATAGTTTATTCAAACTTATAAAATATAATAATAGCATAATAAAGTAATCTAAAATATATAATTATATAGGTATTACTTTTCTATTTTAGGTATATTTTTATGAATTATTATCATTCAATTATTATGCATATCAATAATGCACACTATGGTCTATGAACTGTAAAGTATAAAAACTATTATATTTACGGAATTATAATGACTCAATGCTGCAGGATTCTATACAGGTATTCAGGATTATATTACAATTTTAAATTTTCGTATTAATAATAGTTAATAGTTATATGAACAATCACATATTTTTATGACTTACCTATGAGATAAAAAATACATTTTAAGATAGCATTATAATAATGCTCTTTTATAAGAATTATTGTATAATATAAAGAGATTATCATTATACAACTCATAAAATAATAAATAACAATAAACAAAATATATCATATTTAGTAGTTAAGAGCTACTTGATTACAGTATTTAGAATATTAGTATATAAAATTATATATATTATTATATCATAATTTATAATACAAATATATATACAATAAATAAATATATATTCATATAGACAGACAGCCATAAAATAGGCATAAATGTATAATACTGGAGTGTTATATTATTGTACCTACGATGAGTAATATCATATAATATGCGATTTAGACGTACACCTGATTGAGTGAAACTATTATGCATACCTATTTGCTTTACCTGTCGAAAAGAGGTTTTCATTGAATAGCTTCTTTTATCGCAGTGTAAATATGACACACTCAAAGGGGGGGGACATGAGTCAATAATGTATTTTTTTACATAGAACTTGGAATATTCCAAGTTATAATAAATGTCATACATCCGGTCCGAGTTCCGAGAATAATTTTACACGAGACGGGTGCATGCATTATAATGTATGTAGACACTGTGCCATTAAATTAATATACTATATTAGTGTACCTATTAGTTATTACTGTCTGCAATCTGCTGTGTATAATATAGGTACGAAGTAGGTATACTAGGTTAGTACTAGCTGTATATGATCTAAACTATATATATATCTACTGTCTAGTAAGGTACTTACCTAGTGCTCAGTGGCATCATTTCAATTTTTTTTTTTAATATGCATAGCGTATAAAGCAGGCCACTTTAAGCGCAAACTATTATCAATTTTTCAGGCCAATCAATTTATAAAGTGTGCTAAATTACTACAATATTGGATTTTAAATACGCAAATGTATACCCTACGCGGTTCAAATAACCATGTCGCCACTGTACTTACCTAAGCCCTAACCTATTGATGATAAGTTATATTAAAAAAAAAATTAATTGAAAAGTATGTCAACATTTTTTTTTCATAACATTGCTATTCAATGTTTAGTTTTTTTTTAATTCCAAGATGGTGATTTTTTGATATTATTGCTTAAAACACTTTAAACAATAAATATTAATAATTTGGTGAAAATCGACCAAGTTAAAGTAAATTCAATTTTTGATATCTTATAAGAATAATACTTAAATACTTATAATAAATTACTAAATAATACTTTAATCAATATTATTTTGATGCCGATTTTTTTTTTTTACGAACCTACATAAATATTCAATAATAATTAGAGTTGAGCTTAATTAGTGGAGCTTTCAGCGTAGATTAGAATGATTAATTATTACAACTACAAAAATGGACTCATGTGAATTTTTATCTATCTATAGTGATAAGTACAGTATCTACTAGTTTATATTTTTCTTACAAAAACATATAGTCAAAATAATTAATTCTTCTCCGAGTATTGGATCTTGACCTATTCTTAAGTAGTTAAGTTAGATCCAGTGGACAATGTAGGATTTTTATTTGGGGGGAGAGCAAAATTGCCCATATTTTATATTCATATCATATCGTTTTGTAAACACAATATTTAAGATTTGATTTTAGGCCTTACATACTCATAATATTTACACACGTGACACGTCAGCATAGCGAAGTACCTATATAGCCGTAACTATACGCGTCTATTATACATGATAGCCATGTATAGATACAAAATATGTCGAATGTATGATACGCCATTACGCTAATCCACTAAATAATGTAATTATATAATAAACCATTGAAAACAATAATAACGACATTGTTGTTCAACTGCAGTGTTCGTGCGCAGAACAAAAGAAAAAAGACGATTTATAAGATGACTTGAATAAAACAAAAGCGAAAAGTGACAGCGGTAAATGAATATATATGATGCCTATATATAGGTATATATATATATATATTATAGGTATGATGGCAGACAGACATGATAAATTGTAATAAATTATAATTGCAGCTGCCCGTAGAGCCGTACGATCGTATTGTGTCGGCTTTTCGCGTCGACAGACCGACGGTGAATAATTCAACAATAGTTGACCTTAGGACAAATATATACATGGATCAGATGACAGAACGGGAGACCAATTAAATAGTAAATACAAATATACAACATTATAGTGTACGACAATATTATTATTATTATTATTATAGCTCGTAATTCGTGGCACGGTCGTATGGACCCACAGACTTCTGTAATACTACTACTACACTATAAAGAATAATATAGAAATGTGTGTATGGACCACATGACCACAAGGCAGTCAGACAGTGCCACAATCGTGGTACAATACCTATATATATATTTTTATCAATTTTGACGTTCCATATTACCGCGATTCAACGGAGCGGTACGCAAGCGCGTCAGTTCAGTACCACAGTTGCAGAATCCCTCCTCCGACCGCGCACTATCGCCGATTGTTGATAACACGCTTTGAATTTCTGATAAAGAAAAACCAAGACTGCCGAGTTCACGACCGACAGACAAGTGACTACGTTCTGCCTTACACAATAGTACAATACGGCCGCGGTCCGCAGTCTTCCGCGATACTTCTATCCGCCACCTTGCGATTTTATCAGTCGCCCACACCGTCTCCGAGCACGATACGGAATACGCAACACGAAATACAATAATAGATCGTCCGAAAATGGTGGTGAAAGTGTACATGTCCGGTATATCGGGTAACAAGGAGGTAAGTCCCGTGCGAGGACGGCGTCGGGTAGACGTCCCGCTGAGGTATTTTTATCCATTTTGGTCTTTCACAACTTGTGCGGTTGCAGGTAAAGAAACGCCAACAGAGGGTCACCATGATATTGGATAGCAAAAGCATATCATACGACTTGGTAGACATCACCGAACCAGGGAAAGAGGACGAGAAAGCATACATGCAAAACAACAGCAAGACCAAGGACGGTTCAAAAAATGCTCTACCACCGCAGATATTCAACGACGATGTTTATTGCGGGGTTAGTTGATTATTTGTGTGTATCATGGCAAACTGGGAACAGAATAAAAGTACAGATTGAAATATTTTAAATATAACTTTAAGCTTTAACTTAGTATTTTGAGCTATAGCTTTTCATTCTAAGTTCTATTTTATTTTCCCCAAAACTATAGTATAGTTATTATAATATTAATAATTAAGAAATAATAATATTTGTTTATAAAAAACCTTCATACGCAATTTTCATGTTTCCTTTATTAGATTTTAAAATTTCCATTTAAAAAAAAATAGAATCTGTGTAATACTGTTTGACGTACGCTGTCTTCGTCTATCAAACACACACACACCTATACTGACCTACTGCACTATACTATATTAATAATAAACTATACAAGAGATCACTGTATTTTATTAACTATATCACGTTCTAACCGCCTATAATCTATATATTATTATGTATATATGTGTGTATAATCTACTGCCGATCCCGTAGGTAAATACTAAAAACCAAAAATTATTGTTTTTATTAATTTTATCATCATTTTATCTACGACTTTCCACAGCAACCTAACGTATATTAGGTATAAACTATTAACGTATAATATTAAATGAATAGTTGATTTTATCATTTTATTTTTGGTTTTTTACACCTAACTAACATATTATACAGAGTGGTTATAAAAGTTTATATCATAAAATATCATACAGAGTAATTATATAAGTTTTATTTAAAATATGCTAATTTGTACTTTTTTCCAGATACTTTCCCCCCTCCCCCCCGAGACTTTTTCCTACCATCATGGCAAACAATTACACTTAATGCTCGTTGTACAATCAACATTTTGTGATGCTTAAATGATTATACCTAGAGAATATAAGACCGACACGGTCAATAATATTAAAATTCATAGTCTTGTAATGTATAGAAGTAGTTGCCAGTTGGTTTTTTTACTATATATTAGATAGTTTCAAATTCTGAAGGAGAAATCATTATTTACCATATTAGGAAATGTCTAGTGTTATATTCTAAAGTACTTTTCTGTCTTGTCATGTTCTATATTTTTGTAACTTGGTACATTAATATTTATTATATTTCTAATATTTATTTTAGAAATTAACTATTAGTTAAAAATTAAATTAAAATGCATTTTATACTACCTAGCATATTATGAATATGTTTTCTACTAAATTTGTTTTAAAACCTTATTATTTGATAAGATAATATAGTAAACTTTATTTTACTTTTTGATTTTTAAGATATTTTAGTTTTGTATTAAATAAGCAATGATATGTTATACAGGACTATGATGACTTTGACACGGCTAATGAACTGGATGAGTTGGACAAATTTTTTGATATTTCTACTAAAAGTCCTCCTAAAGAATTAAATGGTTCAACTACCGTGGTAAATTATTAAATATTGGTATACTTATACTTACTGCACGTTAAGAGTTTGATTGGCCGGCGGCTGATTTTGTATGCATTACGCACAGTCAGCTTCTGATTGGTTTTTCAAATTCCTGTCTACCACCTACTAGGGTCAACGAGATAGTGAAGGAAGTTGTTTTAGATATGTAACTGATCATGCTCTTAATGTGCAGTGAGGATAATTATATGTTAAACTTATTTTTTACTAATCCCATAATATTTATATTTTTAGGAAGAAGTTAAAGCAGAAAGTACAAATGAAGTTAATGATTCAACTGATGGGTAATTTTTTAATTTAATTTTAAGTTTAGGTACATAATTATAGATATGAATATTTAAAAAAAATTAAATTTTAAATAGTACATAATAATACCTCTACTACACAGTACAATTACCTATTTTATTACTATTAAGTTTATATTGAATGCATTATAAATACAATTTTGAATATTATCACACTAGAAATTAATATATACTTTTCAGTAAGGAATGTTTAAAAAAATTTAAATTTAGGGAACTTTATAAATTAAACTGTGTACTTATCAACTGTATTATTAAATAAATAATTTTAAATATAAATTAATACCGTTCTCAGAACTGTAAAAGAAAATGTAAATGAAGAACAACAAGAACCTTTGACTTCTGATGCTGAAGATAGTGATAATGAATCGCTTGACACACAGGTGACAAGCAACTTTTAAAAATAAAATTTAATATACTTTTTTTTAACAAATTTATCATATTAATTGGACGATTTGTGTTTATTTTTTTAACAGTTTTTTCAATATTTCACTACAACAATTAATTGTGTTAATATTAGCACATACTAATAAATAATTGTATTATAATATTTGCACTTATTAACATAATTTTTTTTCTAATGAATTTAAAATTTAATGTGTTTGTTGATTAATACATAAACTAAAATTGTTTCACAACTAGTTAAAGGAAGGGAAGTTGTTATATAATTTATGATATCAAGAAAATTGTGATGGTTTATTCTTTTTGAATATTTGAAAATGGCCAATTAGAAGCTATGTAGTTTTCTTCTTTAAATATAGGTTTTATTCTATATAACTTCCTCCGAAGATATAGTAAGTTGCATTACTGTTTAAAACCTTTTCAAAATAAATTTTATTGAAACAACTACTTTCAAGTATATTTTATTAGATTTTATACATTTTTATCTCAAATGAATTTAATTCAAATTGCATACTTATATATTATATAACTTTCATGTTTTCATTATTCTTCAGGTATGATTTTAAAAGTTTGAATTACAATAGGTCGATAGTTTATGAATAACTCATAAATTTAATTTTTATTACAATACTAAACCTAACTATAAATTTTAATTTAAACATAGGTATTTTATTTTATTGATATTATTTAATAATTTGTTATGCCATATCTGTTATTATAAATTATATATTCTTTAAGTAAATACTAAAAATTCAAAATATTTGTGATGTTTGACATTATAATTGCATGAATAATGTTTTTATTTAATTAACATTCTTAATTTATTAATTTATATTATTTAAAAGTGAAAAAAAATGTATGCTACTTTTTTGTCTAATATTATAATGTTATGTTTTGAATGCATTTTAGAACAAATTAAAAGAAACAACAATAAGTCCAAATTCCGTCCCACTTCCAGACGAAACAAATGTATTATTGGATATCCCAGAAACTAAAAAAGAATTGTTATCAGAAACCGAAGAAGAAATTGAAGAGTGAGATTTTTTGTTACTCAAAATTTAATAAACCAAAAATGTACAAAATTACAATAATGTTTAATTTGCTGCCTCTACTCTAACAAGTTTTTGATTTAATTTTATTTATTTATTTATTTTCTTTAACAAAAGTTACTATATATTTTAGTTTTAAACTTCCAAGTATTAGCCTTATTATTATTATTATTATTATTATTATTTTATTTATGTTCAATACCACTATAATTCCTTAAACAAATATTGAATGCTTAAATTTATTTTATGGTTGTCATTTTTATCCGTAACCACATTTTAATTATATGTAATTATTGGTTCAAATTAATTGATTCGTCTTAAGAATATTAGAACAATTTTTAAATGTCAGTTGATATTACGCGAATAAATAAATTATTATGCTTTATATCATACATTTTATTTTATTTTATTATAATTATTATATTTATTTATTTATTTATTCAAATATGTTTTAAGAAGTGTTTTTTTTTTACCAATAATGTTTTATTCAATGTTAAAGGTTGTATGAATAATAATATATTTAATTGATGGAGGCAATAATCTAATATTGTCAGTTCAGGTTTAATTTTAATCGCTTAAAATCCTCCTATAAATAATAGTTGATTTTATAAATTGTATACCATATTGGGCATATTGTACATAATAATAAAATGTATTTATTTTTGAGGCTATGGATGAATGCCTAATAAAATTAACCAGCATTTGACTGTCTTATTATATAACATATAAGTTAAAGTTATGATGTTATAGAAATGAATTATTATTATTTACATAATTTTTTATAACAAGTATTTTTAACAATAATGTTGTTGCATTGTAAGTATTTCTGTTTATATTGACTTTAAATGTATATTCACATAGTTTTATATTTGAGCCTACTAATTTAGATTGATTGTTTCTGCTTTTTAAATAATAGTAAAATTTCTGTAAAATGTGTTTATTGTTTTCAAAAGATTAAGCAATATATTATACAATATTCGTTAGGAAAACAGTTAAATAGGCATTCAGTAGAACTAATGTTGTGTTATTATTTTTAATTTCAAAGCAAATTAACCTGTTATTAAACTTAAAGATAAGAACATTATCTGTTATCTTTTTTCGGATTTTTAAGCAAGATATGGGTATGTATACTACTAAAATAAAAAAAATGCTCATAACTATAGTTTAAAAATTAAAATGTTTTAAAAAACCAATGAGATAATATATTATGTTCTTATGTTTGATAATAGGTAATTTTTCTCTAAAACACGATTAAAGATGATACATTTTTAATTTTAGAGCACAATTAAAAATAACATAATATCGGTTTTACTGAAAGCAAATTTGCAATAGCCATGTTGTAGGTTTGTAAGACAAAGAGAACATATATGGATGAAGTATTCTCATAATACAATAACTAATGACTAATGTAATGACTCACATTATATCGTCTATTTACGTCATTTATTATAGAATAATTTTCTATACATAACATATTAGTATATTATATTATAATTTTATAAAATATAGGTTTAAAAAATAATTATTAACTTGTTTTGGAAACTTGTCACAGATACTTAAGATATTTTTTTAGTGACCACAATATTTGATAGTATATTAATATAGTATATTTTTTACTGAAGTCGACAAAATATGTTTTTTATTATATAATAATGCTAATACAACCAAAGTCTAAACACAAGGTAATTTTTCTTTTCACGCTAAAAAATAACATTGATATTTTACCTTGCAATACTAGTCTGTCCCCTTCTCCCAGTTAACCATCTGTCCAAGTTGTACAACATACATCTGTCATTTAGTAATGTCTTGATCCTAAGCTCAAATTAGCCAGCGGGGGTACCATCAAAATATTAATATAGACAATGTATATAGTATTGTTGAAACAATTATAATACTTAAAACATAAAATCAATCATATATTTTCATATTTATTATACATAAACTTAAATTGATTTAAACATTTTATTTAAAAATAATTAATAATTAATAATATAAGAGAAACCTGTAATATTATTCTAAATTAAATTGTTATACTTAGAAGAGCATATCTGTAATGATTAGTGCTGGGATTTCGAACAAGTACATATGGTAAATTTATTTTAGACTCTGACCAAAGGTTGAATAATTCTATTAACGCAGGGCCTGGCATGTAACCAATGCCAACATATTTGGATTTAGTAAAACTAAAATGACTATTGCACGAGAAACCTAAAATTATACGACTACAGCTGTGTTTTAAAGGGGTTTGTTCTTCAGGAATCCATAACTTTTTCATTTGGTTCAGATATTCCTTGACTATTTGAGATGTTGGTGATACTTTGAGTTTAAATCGTTTACAGAGAATGTTTCTCTTTTTTTTTTCTAATACACGTTTACGTCTCAGGGATCTCAACAGTTTTTTGTGTTCTAAACGGTAAACCTTTCGCTTGAAAGCATTCAAATCTTTGTGAATTTTTTCTAAAGGACCTAAGTTAGATTTATCCTCAATATTATTTAAATCATCAAGAGTTGGTAAACATACATGTGAATTAGGCTTCAGAATGCCTTTCTGGGATAACTCAAGTCTAATGGGTACTAAACAAGTTTTTAAGTCAGACTTTAAATCTTCTAAATTAATTTTTTCTTTTAAATTTAAAGTTAAATTTTGCAGTTGAACTAATAACTTAGTATTTCGCAATACAAATTTATTATTAGAGTCTAACATCCATTCATTACAGAGAATGTCCCAAGGACAATGAAATGGAGTCTGAAAACCTAACTTAATGTAATTAACTCGCATTTGTGGAGGATGCCTAAAGTATTTTTTCATTGCTTCTTCTTTTTCCAACATGGCTCTCAGGTTTCCAGCTTCAGTATCTGGTTCATCTGATCTAGGCAAACATCGTTCTAGTATCATGGTTGTAGTTTCTCGTAGTCCTCCAGGTTGACATCCATTCATAATTAGACCTAACCAAAATGGCATAGCCCATCCAGCTGGTAAGACAATATCCCAACCACTACCATAACCTAAGATAATGATCAGTTTTGGGTAACATAAATTTACATACAAAATTAATTAATTTTAATAAAATAACCTGGTCTAGTAATTGGATGATTCTGCCCAGGTCGTTGAATTAAAAGAATCGGTATAATAGACATTGAGTGTTCATCCAATGCAATTTTGTCATTGCCATTAATAACACAATTACTACGTAACATATTAATTTCACAATTGGGCATTTTATTTTGCGTAGACCAATCTCGAACCTTTGAATCCCAAATTTTAGAAACACTTGCTACAGTGGGAAGTTGAAATGAATAATCTTCTGTTAGTAGAAAATCTAAAAATAAAACATTCTTAATTAATTAAATTATTTATTTATTTTGTAATGATTTAATAAGTAAATTTATAAATATTTAAAAACCTTTTGAAGAAGGCAAAGCTTTTGTTCTTTTCATTGGAAACACTAGCCTTGGATCAATTGTGTGAAATCCAATTACACAGTTTGATGGATATGATTCTGGTCTATCAGCCCCATTTAAAGATTCCCAAAGTTTTGTTTGAATATCAGTAGAATTGTTTAGATCTTTCAAGCGGGACGACCACCAGTTTTCATCAATAAAATTTTTTGAATTAACCAAAACAGCAGGATATAGTACACGGCTCAAAACACTATTTGACAATGGTCCTGTTAATCTTAGTCTATTTAAAGAACCTTTTAATAAAGTCATTTTTATAGTACTATTTACAAAAGAAGGAGTCTGTACTGCAGGAATTGCAGTATTCTTTGAATTTTTTATAATTTCTAAAAGTTTAGGCTTTTTTAAAACTGGAGGTCCAGACTCTAAAATATCAGAGTCATTTTGCTTTAAATTAAATGTAGTTTGTAATTCTTTTGCTAATTGTGCATAAATTAAAGGTTCTGCCCAAATCCAAAGGGCTCTTATATTGTCTTGAACACAAGTATCCCAAAGAAATGACACTCTACCAATAGCTTTGTGAGGATAAGCGCCATTTTTGTAAATGAAAATCGATCCTTCTCTAGTTCCTTGTTCATAACACTTAGCTTTAAATGTACGTCCACAATCTTGATTAACATGGTGCATTAAACCTTCTATTAATTGATCATAGGGCCCTTTTAGTTCAATACAACTAATGTAAGATACATCCTAAATGAATAAAATAATAAATATGAGTACAGTAAAAATGTTATAATATGAGTTTCATAATATTATTTTACCTGAGCTAAACAGTGATTTCCTATTGCTCTGTAACACGCTCGATAAGTTTTATCATGTGAGCTTTTAGGTAATTTATATCCGTCCTTAAGTACAATGTGAAAACGTTTTGCAAACCAGACATGAGTTTCTAGCCATTTTCCATTTTTTTGACGTCGCATATAGTCTAATCGGCGACTTTTGGGTTTGCGCCTAAAATCTTTTCTACGCCTCACATGTTTATTCATTTGCTTTTCAATCTAAATAATATTTAAAAAAAATATTTAATACAATATAAATATGTTCTATATTTATTAGTACAGATTTTTTATGAGCAGCTCGTAAATCTTTAGGCATTCGTTTTACAGTTGTGCTCATGACTCGACGGCGCATTTTTTTTGGAAGACGTTGAAATATCATTTTATTGCACTTTTTTGGAGTCTCTAAAAAAAAAAAATACATTCAGTACATGCAATTGATAAAATAAAATAACTAATATGTAGGTAATGGGTTAATATAATACTTAAACAAGTAAAGATTTAGAATAAAAATAAATTTATATTGGTCCTAATGGTCGTATAGATTAGTACTTATTTAAGTAATTTTAAAGTTCGCTTAGCTTTGACCAATACGAGTTTCTTTTCAATATGATAGTATATAACTTAGAGATCAATAGACCTAAACTATGTATAAACTATAAACTATAAGCTGTGATTTAAAATTTATACTCAATCTAATGAATAATGACTTACGTATTTCTTTAAGCAAAGCTTGTATTTCTTGATTGCGAGCTGTTAAAAATGAATCAGCATCAACTTGATTCCCTGGTCTGACATGACCAGGAGTGTTTTCCAATATTTTATGCAGATGATCCATAGCTTAAAATTCTATTTTAAGTAAAACTTTATATTAAATTTAAAATAGCAAAACACACTAATAAGTAATTAAAAAATAGTCGGCTCAAGTCGGCGCACATGGCATATTATTATTATTATGGTTGTTAATATGATTGATAAAGATGTTGTGGTGATAATCACTACGTCTGTTATCTATAACGATAAGCAACTAACTATATTGTACTTTTTTACTCCATGATCGGACAGTGATCTTATCAAATCCGGCTCCGTCATCATTCACTACTCATACTCTACAGTTAACACGACAACATTAAATATTATAATATTCTCAATATAATTCTATGATTTTCTATGTGGACACCACATTGGCGATTACCATTACCGAGGCGGCGACTTGTTGAAACACTGACTGAGCAGTGAGCTCACACCGTATACTAAAGTGAAGCTTGTATGCTGGCCGCTAAAAGATTTCCGCCGAAAATAAATTTGTAAATTTTCGATCATCTCAGTATTGCGATTAAATACCAGACACAAGTAAGTATCATGTCGACCGCTTTATGATTTCAGATTTCTCATAATGCTTACTAGTAACTATGGACTTAATATAATATATTTGTTATGGAATGTTATTCCAAAGAATAAAGATTGTTATTATAATATTTGTTGTGGCTGAATCATATATTGATCCAAATTACACCAGCCAGGTACATGTAGAGATAAACAATAATATTCTATTATTAACGGTCTGTATCTCTCATCTTTAAAGTCGATGGATGATGTGGGATGTTGGTTTGGGTATAGATACTGGGTGATTCTTTTATCATGAACCACTCATTATTTCAAAAAGTATTCATGTTTTTTGAAACATTTTTTTACATAGTTTCAAGTTGTTAAAAAATCAACGTTTTTATTAAAAAATTATATTTTTAAATATTTTTTATCGTTATAATTTTTTTAAGTTTTTTTACTTTTTTGAATAACAACATAGTTTTAATTTCATATTCCAAAGCAGAATATTTTTCTGAGTATTTTGATACTTTAAAATCGAATTTAGGGCGAGTAGTTTATGAGTTATACGTATTTAAAGTTTAGACAAGCAGAGTAGTGGACAAACATTTTGCGTGGTAACTCCGTACCACTCCACTCCGCGCATCAAAACTTTTAATACTTTAATTCATAAAATACTCGCCCTAAATTCGATTTTTATACATTAAAATATGTACTCAAAAAATATTTTGCTTTGGAATATGAAATTAAAACTATGTTGTTATTCAAAAAATTAAAAAAATTAAAGATAAAAAATATTTAAAAAAAGTTGATATTTTAACAACTTGAAAAATGTAAAAAAATATTTTCAAAAACTTGAATACTTTTTGAAATAATGAGTGGTTCATGATAAAAGAATCACTCTGTATTATGATGTACATAATTGGAATAGAGATTAAATATTATTACAGTTTACTTTTGTAATACAATGATTATTGTTTATTAGTTATTACTTAACAACAAATGTAAATTATGCATGTTAAATGATAAACAAGTTGATAATAAAATTACTTTTTAAAACTTATTTGTATTTTTAGTATGAAAATACTACCTAATGATAATTTTAGTAAGTAAAAAATAAACTATTTTGAATTAAAAATAGAATTATTTATTTAAAAATATATATATATAATATTGTATTATAATTTAATAATGTTTAAGAATATTTGTCTTTTGGATATGAACTCAAATGTTATTAGTATTCTCTACAAATTAAAATTAATATTTAAATGATTAAATAATTTTTTACAATTGATCTAATCTTTCTAATTTTTTAACCATACTATTTATTAAATTATGCATATTTCTTATTGCAAATATCTGTCTTGTCATATCTGCTATGCTTTACTATAGATCACGATCTGAATGCTTGTCGTATGTGCTTTACTACCCAATTTATATCTTTATTATCAACAGATTTAACAAATTACCATTAAATCTGAGAAATATGGCACAAGCATTTTAATATTTATTTATTTTATTTTTATTTTTCTAATTATTCTTATATTTATGATTATTAATGATAATGAAATTAATTACATGACAACAAACGATGATAATATAAAATAATTTTTTTAATAATATATGAACTTTTATTTTGTCATTAAAACCACTTAAACATTGTTCATTTACTATGAGAATATATTGTCTAAAATTTAAATATAGTTGTTCAGTGGTAATGGTAAAACGCAGTAGAGTGCATACTGCAGTCGCAATGTTACTGTTAGAGCACATATGACAAATAGCTCTATAAATGTTAAGATTATTATTATTATTTACAATAAATATTAAAATGAGTATTATGTTAAATGTATTATATTATTATATTTTTAATTTTTAGAATGATTACAGACGTCCAATTAGCTGTATTTGCCAATGTATTGGGTGTTGGCTTATTTCTTCTAGTTGTTCTCTACCATTACGTCACAGCAAATTTCCCATCAAAATAATTTTTTCATCGTAAGTGTAATACTTAATTTTATTAAAATATATTATCCTTATTTCTTTTTAGTTTTTTATTTTAGGTTGCAAGTTTATACACAATTGTGTTCCAGTATCTAGTTTAATATGATTCTGTTTATTTTAATATTATGAACCCATATAATACATATATTTTATTATAATTATAATGTTATAACTTTAAACCTTGTTAGTCCCCCCACATGATTATGTTATCTTATGTATTTTGAATCATAAATGTGTTCTCCCAGTACCTGTTTTTACATGATTTGCGAGTTAGTATTTAATCTGTATTTGTTGTCTCTTGTTTGAGAAAGTATTACAACATAATGAGCTTAAAAATAATACGTAAGGCGCTTAGTATAACCGAAAAATTATCAATTTTAAAAAAATATGATTCCAATCCTTCAATAGAAAAAACCAAGTTAGCAGAATCTCTAAATATAGCAGAGTCAACTTTACGAACAATTATTGTCAAAAGGAAAGAAATAGAAAAATGTGCTTTTGAAGGATCAAACAAGCGGAAGAAAATAAGGCATGGAAAATATTTTACTCTTGAACAAATTCTGATTAAGTGGATTAATAAAAAGCATGCTAAATCTGCAGCTGTTAATGGCCCACTTATTCAACGTGAAGCCTTAAAAATTGCCACCTCTTTAAGTATCACCGATTTCAAAGCAACAAATGGATGGTTGGATCGATTTAAGAAACGGAATCTAATTCGTTATCGCCAAGATAGTAAAAAATCTGAATTGGTAAATATTAAGGATATAAAATTTTGGTTTTTAAACATATTACCTAAATTTACAGAAATGTATACTTCAAAAGATATTTTTAATGTTACTGAATTTGAGTTATGTTTTAAACTAATGTCCAATAAACCACTTGGTTTTAAAAAAAATACACGCAACAAAACGTGTTATAAAGGTAAACTTAGCAGAGAAGTTCTTAAAATACTTATCTGTGCTAATTCTGATGGAACAGAAAAATTGAATCCACTTGTAATTGGAAAACCATTGAAACCTAGAAGTTTTGTTAACAACAAATCTTTTCCGTGTGAATATTCTGTAAAAAATACCAAGTTGAAGACTAATGATTATTTCTGTATATGGCTCAAAAAATTGGATGAAAGCATGATAAAAGAAAATCGTAAAATTATACTTATTGTAGACATTACTTCAACTATTCAAAAAGATATTGGGTTGAAAAATGTGGAATTTGTATTTTTTCCGCCTTACATTACAAAAAAACATCAACCTATGAATTTAGGTGTAATTAATGTCTTGAAACAGTTTTATGAAAAACACTATTTAAATGTCTTAAAAAAATCAAACACTAAGCAGCGTAACATATTAGATGCATTACGTTATATAACTGAAGCGTGGAATAGCATACAGCCTAAAGTGATTGCTGAATGTTTTAAAAAAGTTAGAATGGAAAGTTTTTACAATAAAGTAATTGATGATACTGCTAATGAATTAATAGAACCTATAAACAACTCTTCAACACATTTAATAAAATCCAATCAAGACAACGAAAATTTAATGACTACAGAGCACAAAAATGAACTAAATAGTGAAGACTTGGTTAATTTTGCTGAAGATGATGATTATAGTGAAGATGATGAATCTGACTCTGGCCAAAATGGATCATTATCCGATGCAATTAATGCTATCAATGTATTAAGACGCTATCTCCCAAAATTAAAAGGAAGTGAAGCAGCTTTGCGTAATATTAATGATGTTGAACATTTTATTTTTTCTAAACTACCAAATTTATAATGATGAAGTACTTAAAAATCATTTGTTTTAAATTTTGTTTTTAACTTATATATATTTAATATATGATGCCATAAATCATAATACATGTAATTTCCATGATTCTTTGAACACATATTATTGTTATTTTACTGTAAATAAATTATAATTATTTAAAATGTTCACGTGTCATTACATAGTCAATTTTTCATTTCATAAATTTACAAACTCAAACTATTCCACAAATTATAATATATCAGTCTTCTATTCTAATTTACTGAAGAAAATATATTTTATATATGCTACTTTTTTATTATAGCATGTTGTGGATTGGCTGTCTGGGGTTACATTTTTTACAAGATTGAGTTCTTAAAATTACTGAGACCAATACAAGATTATAACAGAATTAATTTTTTATAAATGATATGAATAATGCAAGTGTGATATTCTTTGCAGTAAATGTATATTCAATATAAAGACATTTTTGTACACCAAATTTGTGAATACTTTGAATTATAATTTCAATTTTATTAAGTGTTATATTCCTGATATTTATCAATAAACTATATATTCAATTCTATGATCATTGTAAATTACTTGATGTAATTTTACTATGTATCTTAAATGTTTTAGATGCTTTGAATATAGTTTTGTTGTACACAATAAATAATGACATACAATATTTAGTGTAAAATAGGTGGGGAAGTGAGGATTCTTGTGTTATTTTATATATCATAACCATATGCTTATTTATAATTTTTTAAGAGACTTTTAAAATAATTTATGTTAAATGAAATTGAAATTATTAGTGATTTTTACTTTTGATAATAGATTATGTTAGAATACAAAATCATTTTAGGCAAATCATAATATTTAAAAATTTATAATTTTTACATTTTTACAGAACATCAATATGAATTACATTCCGGCAAGCTGCAATATATAGCAAGATGTTCAACTACAAGTTGGATATCATTCCACACTTATAATAAAATGAAATAATACTCAATTTATATTTCAATGTTGGATTCAAACTACATCCACATATTCAATGTTTACAGAAAATTAGTTTAAATTAAAAAAGTATATGCAGGGTCATTCAAATTATTGTAATATTTTCTTTAGAGTATTTTGAATGGCCCTGCATCTGAGTGATATGTTTAATTTATCAAAAAAAAAAATAATTTCTCACGGAAAAATAACAATTTATTTTTTATATTATTATTTTAATTTTTTTTCCATACATTAAATTTAATATAATTTATTAGAGTAGGTATTATCAAAACTATTTTATGTACACTATTTGTTTAAATTAAATTATTAAATATTTATACTTCATTAAATTTTATAATTTGATTTATCAATTTTATTAAAATTACAATTACAATTTAACTGTTTGTATAATTCTGTGTATTGATAAATCTTAAGTAATAAAGGCTATAAAGTTTTTGTCATTTTGCTAAACTTTTGGTACCCAGACAGATCATTGTGTTGAAGTTTAAGCTGGAGCAAAATATTTTTGCAGATATATAAAATATTAAGGTAATATAAGATATACATTTGATTTAATAATACAATAATATGTATTTTCAAATTGTCAAATGCTGAGGAACCTAACCTATATAAGTAATAACTAATAAGCACGATTAAAGATATACAATATAAGGTATATCTTTAATCGTGCTAATAAGTAACATGGTATATGTCACTTAATATTAAATTTCTGTAATCAACAACCATTCATCTGTATATTATATAACAGAAATGGCAATTTTTTTAAATGTTATATACTAAAACGTAGGTACTTAACGTTTTTATTCTGTACTCCATTAAATTATGAAATAATATATACATAGGTATTTAAATAATAAAACATTTATAGAATTAAGACTTACCCATTGCATCGTCTTACGTCTGGAATGTTATCTACATTTTTAACGAACGTACAATGTAAAACGTTAAAAATAATGAAAAAGTACATACTATGTGGTCTTCTTATTTATTATTCAAAACAAAATATAATTTGAAAATTACCTAATTGTTCGCATATCATTTTGAGTACCTATGCGTGTCACTGTCACAGATTTGCCATCACTGTTATATATATATTATGTTTAAAATTTAAATAATTTCTTTACCGATGGGTTGTTCCTTGTTCACTAATTTGCAGTACATTTACGCCTGTGTATATCTTATTATTGGTTCTATCTCCTATGATTTAATATTTTATCTACGGCTGCTATAAAATCTCACTTATCTGTAGGTTATTTGTGAAAATATTGAAATATTTTAACTGAGAACTATACTGTAACCTAGGTACATAATTTATTAAACTTGGTTCGTGAGTTTAACATGTCAAAATATCGAAATACTTGATGGAGAATGGAGATCTATACTTAAAAATAATTAATTCAAAATCGACTTTAAGGTTAAGTTTGAATACTATTTACTTTGGTACCCGTAGCTTTGCCAGTGGATCGCAAGATTATGAGATGATGTAGGACCTTGATTATTACCTACATGGTTATTGGCTATATATTGGCTTTTAATAACCATAAAAGTGTTCTTATATAAGTCACATTTCTCCGGTAGCCGGCACTCACGACGTATTATTATATCCATGTAGCATGTAGGTACCTACCATAAGCGTACACAGCCTCCGGTTTCAGGGGTAGCAAGAAATTAATTCGGCCTATTCTACAAATTCACTATTAAAACCGGCCTATAGTTTTACTTTTCTTACTATTTGGGTACTTATCAAAATTAAAATTGTTTTGATTACATATTTGTTTTTTTGGATGAAAAGTTGTACAGTAAGGTACTAAGCCATTAAAGGTGTACTTTTCCACAATCCTATAGTTAATATTTATTATTTATAATATGATAAAATAAACAAACATTAATAACAATATAAAATGTATATTTTAAAAATAATAATAATTAAAGTAATAACAATTGGTAATAATATGGTACATAATTAAAGTTGTAAATAAAACAATAAAACTTCTTATTAATATTCATAAACTTTTTTTTACAAACTTATAATACTAATCTACGCTTTACACCTGTATAGGTACCTATTACATTTTTAAATTCATCAAATACACTATCAATATTTACAGAAGAAGTTAATTCTTGTTCGACAAATAGAGTTTTTATAAGTTTGCTTTTTACAATGGTATGTTTAGAAAAACTTCTCTCACAACCACAACTTGTGATAGGGATTTGTTGACCATAAATGATAATAATATTTACGATTAAAAATCATAGCTATTCCTTTTTATAGTAGACAAGTTTATTAGTTTTATACTGGTAAATTTTTAATATTTACTTTAAACTCATAAAATTTTTTCTATGTCGATAGGCGGCCGTATTCATTACCATTTCGATCGTTGTGAACACAATCGGTACACAAACCATACACGAAAGACTTTCAAAAGACGTGCACTACACAAATACGAACTCCATATAATACAAAAAAATAAATTAAAATAAAACGCTAATTATACAAGATACGAAGAAAATCTAGCCATGTAGGTACCTACTATAATTGTATTTATCCACCTACTTAAACGAGTTAAATGTTTTGCGTTCTCTTTAAATTTGTTTTCATAAATTGTATAATAATTATTAATTAATATTTAATAATATTATATTATATTAGATTATGATAAAAAATTTTTTAGTAATCATAAATTCATAAGAGATAGGTACAATCGATAAAATAATTTTATATGAGGATATTACTTAATAATTACCTATACATCTTATGATTCGTGCAAAAATTTTATTAAGGTAGATTGAGACTTACCTAGTTTTGTAATAAATATCTACATTAAAACATCGAACACAATCAGGTAGTACTGACGGGGCTTGGTAATAGGGTCCGCGACATTTGGTATACATTTTGAAAGCTGTAAGTTGAGTCTCGCGTATAAAAGGTAGTAGGTAAGTTGAATTCCGGCTTTAAACCATTGGTGCTACTAGGTATAAAATATTATAAACTTAAAACTTAAATATTTTATATTTATATACCTAACAGTTTAAAGTGTTTAAACATAGAAAAAAGCAATTTTTTCAAATATTCTTTTTTGTTTGCCATTTCTAAGACCTGAAGAAGTTGACGAATGTTTTGTAGAAGAGATTTAATAGCCATACAACCAAATACAGATTTTTACGATTATACTAGAACTAGACCCTTATTTATCACTTGATGTTTCCAACTACCACTGTGCGTATAACAAATAGTAGTGAATTATTATGTCATGTTAAATTTGAATTTGTTGAATCTTTATAATTTAAGTTTTTACAGAGAACATGATATTATAAAAATTGCATATTTTTAATTTATACTATTTATACAATATTTATATCATAATTATAAAATTGGACGGACTACTACTACATTTTTTTCCGGGACTTAATTTACTTACTACATTTTTTCGTGGCCCCAATTTACCGCAATAAGATCATTTGAGACCCAATTTACCAATTCCGGCACTGACATATAAAATTTAATCTTTGGTACCGACATGATATTTGGTATGGATGTACTGATGAACACTAAATGTATATTTTAGTATTTAGATATTGATTGTAATTATCTAAATGCAAATATTATTACGATTGCCTATTTCAAACCCCTTAAGTAGTGTGTTTTTCTCTTAACTACGATTCACGTACTTTTTTTTTGCAATTAATCTAATTAATATTTTACGCTGAATAATTTAAACTCAAAGCCACAACGAAGTAGTATGACATTTATTAAAACATGACCTTTACGACTGAACATAATGTATTGAATAAACTAGCAGCACACTTACGTCTAACGCGTAAATTGGGTTTTGTTTATTTTAGTCCAGTGGTGCGCCGGTACAAAAAGGTCAAACAATTTTATAACTGTGGTACGCAAAATAAATGCATGGGGAATATTACATTCTTCTGGTTGCTGTCAGTTGAGTTAAGGTAAAAAATTGTAACTATTTAAAAATAAAAACTATTATACAGTTACAAGTATAATACGTAAACGGATTTTCGGCAAAAATGTCTCTTAGTACATTTTGTATTGACCCAGTCACGGGTTCATGGACGATGGACCTATTAGTTTGTTTTTTTTTGGTGGGGGGAAGTCAGATTATTTTTTATTCCGTGATCTTAGCGTCTATTTATGATTTTATCATAAAATATCAACTGTATGAACGTAAAATATCTATTTGTGTTTATATTTATTAGTTTTCTTTTTTTATATATTATAGCCTATAGGTAAATACTCAGGCCTGGGGTGTGGCCGTTCCCTCTCACTATTCAGAGAACACCAATAGACTTAGATACAGATATCTTTTTTCTTGAACCGTGTACAATATATTGGTAAGGTCGAAATATTTGACGAAAAATGTCTTTATAACGTTTTCAAAGCGCGTCTATAGTAATATGACTGTCATTATAGAAGATTTAGTTTTAGAACTCTTAAAAATAGTAAAATATCAGTTTTTTGTAGTTTTTGAATTCTCCAGACTAATGTTTATGACGTATTTTTGTAAAACTCAGTCCTTTTGGCCCATTATCTGTGTTGGTATACAACAATTTATAATACTAATTATTTTATTAAATTTATTTATGTATATTATTTTACAATTGGAAATTAATTTAGCTTTGAACAAGTAATTTAACTTATTTTTTTAAATATATTTATGTAAATGTATATTTAAATAATTAAATTAATGCATTTAGTGCTCTACTATCTAGTGTTGCGCCCTCCGTCCTCCTTAGCTAATTCTAGATAGGCACATCACTGGGCTATAATGGAACATTAGATTTTTTTAAATTATTGCAGTACAAGCTAGAGGAGTAAATTTGTTGAGACAGAAATGATTTATGTCTCACATTAATAAAATCCTAAAATGCATATGACATCGTTAAATTTTTTATTTTAATTTGAAATTTGTATTACATAATTTTTAAACTTACAAAATATTATAACAATAAGTGAATGTGACTAAGATAAAAAAAACATGTATTATAGAATTAAGAATCTTTGCATTAGGAAGTAAATTAAACCGACACCATTATATAATAAGTAGGGCTCAAATATAAACGCCTTTTCAAAAAATGTATTTATGACCTAAAAACTCTAAAATGTGTCCTAAAAATATCAAAAAAATGCTTTATTTATTAAATAAATTAAAATTATTATGTAAAAAAATATAATACTAAAAATTAAATTTCATTTGCATTACACTGTACGATAAGATAAATTTACAGTTTCAGCCTTGTCTAATTTAAAACTGGATTACCTGATGTTATGTTCAAAATTAAAATAATTTATATTACGAAGTACTATGTAGTATTTATATTTCAATGCAATCAATTTTTTTAGTCATAATACGAGAAATAGGTCAAAAACGTCCTAAAAAATTAAAAATGGGTTAAAAATGTCAAAAAATGCTTCATAAAAATGTTGTAGTCAGAACACGAAGTATTTGAAATACATTTGTAGTTAGGAAAGCATCGTATAAAACATTCCATACAAAAGATGCAAATCATTGAAATCCGAGCCCTAAAAATAAGTAAATCATGATTTATTTAAACTATGAAATTATAGGTCAAATTGTTACACAGTAAACGCAAGACTATAACCTTCAAGTAGGTAAATTATACAATAATTATACATATTTACAGAAATAGAACTACAAAAAATTATACATCAATATCAACAAAAGAAACTTTAATCGCTTACAATTTTTTCTATATTGCGTAATCGCATGTAACGATTTGTTGGTATTATTTTCTCAAAAGGTTTCTTATTATAATGATTAAATATGTACAATGTTCCTACGTATTTACATTTAATTTGTGAAAAAGCTATATTATTAAATTTAATCCATACTATAAAATTTGATTTGTTGATAAAATATCACAGTATCTATACACGTCAAAAACAGCTTCTTGTAAGGCACATGTACAGATATATATGTATACTATATATAATGTAAGTATTACAATTACACAGACTGTTTACGTGTTTGTCTGATATAATCTGTAAACTTTTTGCGTTCATTGTCTAACTTTTTGTCGGTGAGATCGTCGCAAGCTAGAGATGCTCTTAATTTTGCAGTAGTGTGTTCGAGATCCTAAACAAAAAGAATTATCTTAAAATCTTATGCCATAACTCTAACAGAAATAACTCATAAGGTTACCAATTAATTGATTATTAATTTTTTAATATTTGGAAGAAGCATACAAGGTATGCTCACCTTTTTTTACTTCAATAACGCTATAGGATAATTTTTCAGAAAATGTTAACGCACTGACATCAATATTCGGACAAGTAGTTTTTGAGTTATTTAACTTTGTATACCTACTTAACTACTAAGAATAATAGATCCATAATAATTGGTTTGGAAGATATGGAGATTATGGAAATTTGTAAATTTTAATAATTAATATTAATCTATCATTATTTAAAATTTTTAAAAAAATGGTATAAGTTTAATAAATACTAGATTCAAAATTTTAGCTATTTTATATTGTTGTTAAACCATTTTCAAGAAATATTATTTTTTGTATAAATTCTTAATAACTGAGAATCTACTCGAATTTGCAATGGTGCATCCACATTTTTAAAGAAATTATTTGTTATAAAAAAAAAATTTGTAATTTATTAATATTAAAAAAATGCCAGGAAATTGAAAATTTTGTATTTCTAAGTATATTTAAGAATTCTAAAAATTAGAAACTGTATATATTCATTTTTAAAGAAAAATGGGGGCGAGTACGCTTGATGAATCACCTGTATAAGGGGAATAGTGGGATTATTTCCCTGCTTGCGTCTATTAACCAACCCTCACTTTTAATAAATCATAAAGTCATAACTGTACCGTTTATTATTTTTAATAACTTTTTATTTAATTTTAGTTATCATAATATAGTAATGGAAAACAATTCAAACTGGTACTTTTTATATACTAAAGAGATACAATAATTTATTATTACTATTATAAATTGATTAAGTTTTTTTTTATTATATTTATGAACTATATGAATTGCAAAGTAAATGAAAAACCAGTGGATGAATACAATTATTACTATATTATTATAAGAATATAAGATTGGAATTTGTAAGTATACTTAAGTCAAATTGATTTTACCAAAATACCATGCATAGATGTAATTTAAAAACTTAATATTAACTGCATATATAGGTACCTATTATATAAATTTATATTGAATGGACACGCTCCCAGAAGGCTAGACATATATTGAAAATTGTATTTAAGTAGGTATTTCAAAATAAAAACTTTAGTAAGTAAGTAAGTAAGTAAGTAATAATTAAAATGTAACGTTAAAACTTGTAGTTAAGTATTATTGATTTTGGGTACCTGTATAAGTGATAAATATTTAAAACAATTAAGTACCTACAATCTAAATACACATATCTAATATAATATAAAAAATAAAACTAACAAGAATATAATAAGTAGGTTGGAATTATTGTGTTACACATACACTGTTACTCACTTTTAAAAACGTTTCATTCCTTTTTTTTGCAATTTTCTTTTGTTTTTCCATTTGCTCCCGGCGGATTTTAAAAAAGTCTCCATCTTCTACCACTATTGTCGTCTTGCGCCTAATCAATCTGCGTAGGAAACAATTATATTGTTTTAACGTAATGTCGAGGACACGATATGAATATATGATTTATTAAAGTAGATACTAAAAGTACACATTGGGGATATATTCTACAAATGTTATTTATTCGATGAAATAAAGTTTAAGTAATTTGAATTCTCAATCAATTTAATGATGATATTTTTAATAATCGTGTATGTATGTAAAAGTAGTGGAATAGCTTATTGAAAAAAAGTCTCTTTTCGTCTCTAAATTGGACGTCTACGACATGAGAAACTCGAAAAAAAATAATAAAAAAAAATGTAAAAAATATATTTTTATATTATACTTGGTTTGTATACTCACATCTCTTTTAATTGGTTTTCTAAGTCGATTTCCCTGTCTATATAACCACGCAATACTTGCCTGGCAATATCTTTTTCCGACATAATAATATCAGTTGAACGCTAAAAAATATAATAACGTGCGTTTGAACGTAACGAATGCGTTTCGTGAAATGCCATGTATAATCGGCGATTTGTTTACGCCACATATATAGTTAGTTGCCAAGGAGGGCATATATATACAAGGACGCCAGAGTCGCGAGGGTGCTGTTCTGCACATATTATAATAGGTAGTCATGTTGTAAAGTAATACCTAGGTATATGGTATATCACCTGCAGACTGCAGTGTTGGTTGCGGTCATCGGGTAGTATTACCCAGCATATTTAACTACGTGTGCATAAATTATTATTATAATTTATAATTTTTTTTTTAAAACTGTCTCAAATACTAATAAATAAATTGAATAATAATTGTATCATTCATAATAGGCGTATACCTTCTGCAGATGATGCAGAAAAGTATTAATTTCTTATTTATTAACAATAATATGCACCTCTATAATAAATAATATATATAAATTAATAAATATATTATAAAAAAATCAGGAAAAATTAACATAATTTTTATTTAAAATGTCATGCATATCTTGAATAACCTCATCGGTATCTCAAAGTTTCAAGTGTCGGATTTTTTTTTTTTTTTGGTCTTTTGAGATTAATAAAGATTCTAAATTTACATAGTACTATTATTACTTTAACCTATAACAATATAATTAGAGTTCGGATATTGTGACTGTGAACTTGGCTTTTTTGTCTTTTCATACATACATTATATGTATAGTTCTATTACTTATTAGTTTTTAGTAATAATTAGGTATGCTCTGATTCATACAACTTAGATAACTTTTTTTAGAGCGTTTTACAAAGTTTTTTTTATAGATAAATGAATTTCAACTAGAATTTTAAATTATTTATTATTATTAATATTTGTGTCATATACTGTTATGTATATTTACATACTTAGCGTTACTATTTAGTACCATAAATTAAATATATATATATACTGTACCTATACTGTATTTAATCTGTGTTAGTACTCGGGTATTATAACATTTGTTAACAAATTATTATGATTATAATTTATAAGTTATAAACTAAAAATCAACATTTTGTGATTTGTAATATAATATATTATTATATAATATTAAAAGTTATAAATATTCACAATAAACAGAACACACCAATTGACATCTGCAGCTGTTAACATTAGTCATCACATACTAAGCTTTATAACATAATTTATAAATATATATTATGATATAGAATATAGATACGCGTTTGTGTGCATATGCATTACATGTATTATACTGCAGTAGTTATGTTTTTCTGTGTATAATATTATAATATAATTACAATGTTTTCATTGTCACAACGGTTTTGTAGAAATAACGGTCAATACATAGTAATATTTTATATTTAAATAATAACATAATAATATTCGCTTTATCGTTGGTCTACGGTTCCACATTATTATGATGTTGTCTACAATGCTTTTTTATCTGTCTTAGCTTTCCAGCTGTAGTATATTTGCTTTCAGAAAATTTTAGTAGTTAGTTCTCCACAACTTAATAATACCAATCAGCAAACTAGGTACCTGCTAGAAATGTGACTGTCTTCACCATGCCTGCAGTTAGAAATTACGTTTGAAATTATTTTTGTGTATTAGAATTTTAAAAATTTATAATTTGAAGTTTTATAAATCGTTTAAGGTAGATATTATTATAGTTTTATAGTATTGTAGAACGTGGTTCTCATAATACTACAATTATGTAAATAAAAATGAACGCTAGAACATATGGTTTTGTGTTTACTTATTGATTCACGGTTATGACATATATAGGTACCCATGTAAAATATTGCATATAGGTACTTGTAATATGAATAAGTATTATAGATACTTTCTTCCCATGGAAACTGTTACATTAGTCTGGAATTCAATTTTTTTAAATTTACCAACTACACTGTAAATATTCAAATTAATAATATTCGTTTTAATGTAACACATCGCATTGACCAATGACCATATCGTAAAATGTTGTGTTTTACCTTTCCAGTACCAAAAGCCATGTTTGTATGTTTTATCCTAAATATTAGATACCTGATTTTAGTCTTTAATATTCTAATATTATATTTAATCGTATTATAATGTAATATAAAGAATTTAATAATTTTATTCTCTCATATTATTACGTGTTTAAATAGTCATCGAAAATTAATTTTTTAATACCTACCTACAATTTTTCCCTCGACTGTTCAAATATGAATTCTTCTAGCTGCGTTATAATAATATATTATATTATATTATACGTGTGTTCGCGAGACTAAATGTATGCATGTTCTACAATATATTTTATACACATGTTGGTATACCACCTGTACGATTTACGTGCAGCTCGCATTCTGTTCCGATTATCTTTGTCAAAATAACAATACATTACATATTCGATAACTTGCTAACCAACCAAATTCCGAATGTAATTTTGTACTTATATAGGTATATTTATAAAAATATCGTATGATATAATAATATAGTCCTATTTATCGTGGTGTTTGGGTCATGTACTAGTGTGTCCCTCCGTAATCTTTCGATAAACGATATCGAGCGTATATCGATAATAGATAATATATTATATATAAATACATTTACATTATTATCAAACACTCGTTTCCTTACAGAAGTTTCATTATTACGTCTATTAAATAAAAAAATTAAAAGTGTGGCTTGTACATATAATATACATACGCCTAGGAGGCATCTAGTACATATTATAATATATATATATATGATGTGTGTTTCAGTGCACCTATAATATATAGGGGGGCAACTGTTTGATAAGAAAAACAATGACAAATATGTTGTCAAAAACAACGATCGTAAAAGCGTTGTCGACGATTGTGCACAACGATATCCATAAACCGTGAAACGTTTTATTACGATATCGAGTTTTTCTCATGATAAGTTACATTAAAAAGATACACGGCAGTGAGCCGATAGTGCAGCCAAGCCAAAAGCGTGTGACACTTGCTCTCGCAAAACATATAATGACGTGGCGCATTGTAATAGTATAATATAATATATATTAATATATTATTATGTACGTCTGTTGTCTGCTCTATATACACGGAATACGCGCATACATGACATTATAACCACGAGTGATCTATACATCGGTAATTTACTATTCGGTTGCTCGGGGGGCCGAGACGAGTAGGGTATTCGTTGCATTGACCCGCGGGAGAAAAAAGTTGGATTTAAGTATCATATTATTTATATCGATCATGCTTAATGCTCTAAACTGTAATTATATTAAACTGTATGTGTCTGCGCCTTTATAATATTATTGTACGTTATTATATGCCTATTATACTGTATTATAGTTTTGCGAGTAACGATAATAACCGCGTGGTGCAGTCGAGCGGAAGAGGACACACAGGTATATACCGATGACCGAACTTTTTTTCGTAGGTATAATTTCTTTTTTCATTCGATCGTTATTAATTTATAAGTTATATATATAGTATTACATACATAATTATCGCACAAACGCGTTTATGAAAAATAAAAATAAAGTTAGTAAGTACGCTTTGAACTATATAATAAATTATACGGTATCATGTTCAACGAGTTTAATCGCTTTAATCGCTTCATAAGATTATTATGTGATATATACATTTGTTGGGTAAATTTGTATTTTTAATTTTTAAATAAAAAGTCACGAGTTCTAAGGAAGACTTGTGATGATTTTAAATGTACAAACATTTTTTATCATTTATAGCTGACAGATTTGAACACAAATTTAAATTACCTATGCATCTATAATAAATGTGCATGGGATGTTACACTGTGCGAAAAATATGAAATAATACATTTTGGTTACTTAATATTCATAAAGATTAAAGACATAATGTAATATAGTAATAGGAAATTTAAAACCTAACTAAAATAATGTATACAAAATGGAAGGTAAGTTTACTATTAAATTATACTATCGTTATTATACGTATGTTAGGTATCAAATACTAACAAAATATATTTATTTAAATTATTGAAAGTAGTACACATATAAATTAATAATAATATTGTAAATCAAAGTACACTATTAAGAAATATTAAAAGTAAGTATTTTATTTTGAAATCTTAGTAAATTATAGATACATAATATTGTAAAAATTATAGTAATTTTTTGAGTATATATAAAGTCGCTGTTGACGATCCTCATGACTCGAGCCGAACGAACAAATTGATTGTATTATAATTTAGACAAACTTGTCCTCTTGGCTCAAGGAATCAGGTCGTCGAGAATATTATAAACTCAATAAATATTAACAACTTACGTTTAAGATTCTGTTGTTCCTGCAGGATAGAAGTTTGTTGCCGTGCCGTTGCTGCTCCCGTGGTCTGTGCTGTACAACAATTAAAGTACGAGTGCAATGCGTTAAAAAATTTCCTATCACTACCGTTTCACAAATTACTAGCTCACAACACTTGTTTCAATACATATACCAACGACCCCCTTCCATTTGACTTCCTCCAAAAACGTAGGTAAGTACACGTATTACAATTATATTAGATGCTAAATATTAAAAAAAGTCGTTTTTTCCTCCACCTACTAACCATTATCACATAAAACGGTCACAAAACCTACTCGACCGTAAATATTGTCCGTGTTTGCTCACTGTGTCATCGTGTATATATGATACTATTATTAATTGTTTTGTGTGTCTTTAACCTGTGGATTATGGGAAACATAAATTAAAATCATAAAATAAAATATAATTTTAACGATCCTGTATCGGGGAACCAGAAATTGTATTATATTATTTCTAGACTTAAATGTATAACTATTAACTATTAAGTATTAATAAATAATAATTATTAAAAAAACTGACACATAGGTTAATAGGTGATATGTATACAATATACTGTATGCGTATAAAACTTTTAACCAATAATTTAATAATAAATATACCTATACAAACGAAACATACAACTAACAATATACATTATACATATCTAAAGCAGTCCGATGAACAATAAGGACGACCAAAAGTTAACATTATTAGATGTAGACTTGTTTTGTTTTTTCTGATAACGTATTATACGTATTATAACAATATATACCTATTTTTCAGCTAACTGTAAAATATTTCCACAGTATAACATTTTTAGATTTTCATTTTATTCAAAGTTTATTTGTAAACCAATTTTGAGCTTTATTTTTTTTAACCACGAGTTATTATAATTATTAATAGAAAAAAATGTATCAATGTTTAGTGGGAAGTATTACTACGGAAATAATATATTTTTAAATGATTAATAAATAGAGTTCGGATTAGAAGGTAATATAATCAATAAAAAAAGCATTTAAAATATGAAAAAGGCAAAAAAAGCATTTAATTTATACTAATAAGTAATTAAAAAATTTATTAAAATCTTTAAAAAAAAAAAATTCACTATCATATACTTTTTTTTTTTTTATTTTTTATTTAGAACTTTCAGTATATAACTATTATAGTTCGACAGTTATTACAATATATAATATATGTATAAAAGATTTACAATAAATAGAATCTTAATTATAGCATAATTTAGATAATTTGGTGATTAGATAACAATATAAAATGAAATGATACAATATATTATGGTGGACGTATAACGGTATATGGAATTACAAATTACCTTTATTTAATAAAGCCGTTAGGAGAGACAGGAGGGGTTTTATGATTGCACTGAATTCGGTAATAAAAGATGTAAATAAAGTTTCTATATTAGGAGATAGGTGGGAATGGTTATGATTGGAGGAAGTGGCTTCGGCATATGATGGTTTATCGGTATTGGAATTTAAGGTGGATTTAAGGAAGTTTGTATGAGATTTGGGAGTAGATATGAAATGTTTACGACGAGGTGGTCTGTAATTAAGTTTTTCATAAACGGGACAGCCTTTGTAATTGGCAGGGTGGCTACCTTGGCATAAAGCACACCTGGCCGGAGATTCTGGTGACATAGTGCATACGTCAGATCTGTGTTCTTCGCCACATCTGATGCATCGTGGAATGTGGTTGCAGTAACCCTGAGTGTGCCCGTAAGACAGACAACGATGGCATTGAGGTGGGCCTTTACGTGGATGGGGCTTTTCGACAACAATTTTGGTGTGCAATAGATACTCGATTTTATATAAATCCATGTTGTTGGTGGCTATTTTGAGGTCGACGAAAAATAGAGGTAGAGGTGATTTATCGGAAGAGCGCTTAATGTTATGAACGTGGGTAACCTGGTGTCCCAGTTCCGATAGAGAAGTAATTATATCTTCAGTAGAGGTAGAAGGGTGGAGATTGCGGATCACCACCCGTAATGGACGCTTATCATACTGCTGGTATGAATGAAAACTGATGCTGTTTTCAATTAGATATTTAATGAGTAGTCTGTAATGCTCATAGAAATGAGTATGGACGATCAGGTAAGAAGGTGTGGTTTTACAGATAAATTCTGTTGTATTGAAAATTTTCATCAAGTTTGAGGTGAAACTGGAAAAATTACTCACGCCTTTGATATATCATATACTTAGATAAGCTTTCTTTAGTAAAACGTTGACGGTTTGAGCTAAAAATATTTTTATACATAGAAAAAATCTCTCTACATCTACTGAAGATATTGAAGTGTAATTAATACATAAATAATTATTTAAATTAAGATTACTAAATCTTAAAAACTCGATAAAGTATTTAGCGATATCGATAAATATTGCCGATAATAAAACCCATTTAAAATAATTTTAAACATAACATCGACAATACACCGTCTAGCTCTTATCGATCTGTACTGATAATACGTATGTAACTATCAGATCATTTGAAAATTAAACACAAAAGAGACAAAAAAATAAACACATCCATCGTCTTGGATATTAAATGAAACACATTTTGATATAAAAATTATTTTTCTATTTTATTATTAAAAAAATGGCTTTTGCCTTCAAATCCGAACCCTAGTAATAAATAATAATTAATAAGTATTAGTAATTGCCAATTGGTTAGTAATATTTTTCTATTAAGTAAATAACTATTCCAAAACAATATGTTATGATTTCCAAATTTAAATGAAAATACCTAATATAACATTAATTCCCGATCGGTTATAATAAAACTATAAATGACTATTCATAGTAAAATAATACATAAAATAAAATAAATACCACCATAAATAAAATGTAATGTTTTTATTCTAAAACTAATTCTATAATAAATCTTATTTAAATGTATCTATACCCCACTAAGGGAGGATTTATGGAGGGAGGTTGGAGTGGCGTTCCACACAATTTTTTTTTTAACAGATTTATTTAATATTTTACATTATTAACATATGATAATATACCATTAACCGACGACTGTTATCACTAATAATATTATCATATTTTTCAAATGGAATTTCTTCGTTATACAACGTGTTACTAATCTATATAGAACTGGTTAATTTATTTAAATGATATAATCTCATATTCCTATATAGATAATATATTTGTTATAGATAAAGATAACATTAATATTTTACATATAAATATAGATATTATTAATTATTATTAATATTATAGGTAAGTCTTGGATGAATGCTGTGAGATAATATATCCAATAATATACTCACTAATAATTGTTAATAAGTATCTTTTGCTTTGACAGAACGTAGTTTTCTCTTTTCCACAGATCAGATAATTTTTATAAAACCTGAATTATGACAAATATTTATTACATACATACTATATTATAATTATTCGTTTTGGATGGGTGTTTCTTAGAATTGTATATTTGTATGCAATTAATTGGTTTTCAACATTCAAAATCCTTGTATTAAATAATGTAGTCTTCAAGTATTTCTTGTATTCTAGACAATTTAAATAAATAATATGATACGTATATAATTATTATTTATATACTGTTAATAACTTTAAGGTATATGTTCCAAGAAAAAATAATCTTTAAATGAAATTATTATATTTTAAATATTACATACTACCTTTTAAAATACTCCGTTAAAATATATTTTTTTTTGTTTCTTTGTTTTATAATCAGTTTTAACAGTTAAAATATTGAATTTACCTGTAAATTGAATTAAACTATAGCTTCAGAAGGAGAATGTCTTAGATTTCGATGTGGTTGTAGTGTGTGCAGAGGGGGAAATAATTCAACAAGAGTAAAAGGAAATAAGAGTAAAGTATATGGTGTGCTTAAATTAAAAACGGGATATGGCAGTTGTGTAACTACTATAGGGTTTAAGATTTAAGGTTTAATAATAAGGTTAAAGTTGTAAAATCAGGGTTAGAGTAGGATATTTTGGGAGTAGGAAAATAGACAATAGTTCTATATTATAACTTATATAATTTTGTATTTGCTGTTATTGCTTATTGTTTTTAATTTATAGATTTAAAATATGGTTAAGACAATGATGGATGTGCAAAAACATTGACAGAACTGTAGGATTTATTACATATGGCATATACATTATGTATGTAAATAAGAATATGATTCAATCCTGTATCCGACGGATGCAAGTTTAAAATATATAATCAGTTTAAAGAGATACTTAATTTACACTTAAACAAAAACTTATATGAGTTGTTTCAACTTATAAATTGACAAAATGATTACATATTAAATGTACCTATACAATATTTTAGTATATAGAATGTTACCAAATTATATTATTTTATTTAAATAAATCGAAGAGAAAACATGATTAAGTTAGCATATTAAAATTTTATTTTTAAATTGAAATAATTTTATATTATTTTCAACATTTTTGAACAAACAATTTTTATTAGTTACAAACACTGATTTAATGTGTAATAGATGATAAGAAAATATTTTATAAATTTTCTTATTTCCATGTTTTCGTTTTTGAGTATTTTTAAGTTGCGTTAAAATGGGTTATTTTTAGCCATGAAGTATTAATTTATATTTTATAAAATTATCATTTACAAACTCTAATTTGTTAAAAATTTAAATTAAGCTATAGGTGATATTCATATGTTTATGATAACTTTAATTTCTTACTTACTGTGTACAACATGTGAAATAACTAGTAATTCCCAAATTTAAAGTGTCTTCTGAAGTTTTATGTAGTACTTGCACAAGTAAACGAGAAGTTTTATAGTGATTAAATTGAAGGTATTATAAATAAAAAAATACTTTGGTGAAGCGCGATTTCAGCAGTTTATTTTGGATGGTTTACGGTAAACCGTTATTGTTCTGTGGCGCGTATTTTATCTCAAACTTTTCAACACGGGTTTTTTATATTTTTTTTTGTGTTATACTTAAATTAAGTTTAGTTATCAATAATATTGACAATAGCCAAAAGAGTGAAGTGGAGCGATTTCGAGTCGATATACAAATGCGTGAAACACAAAACTATAGAAACTGTAGTAATAACCACTAAAATAGTTTTAAAAAAACTTATCACATAATAAACCGATAGGTACATTTGTATTGTTTTGCGATTTCGCGAATAGGTAACTCGCACTGCTCCGACAACCACGAGCGACCGTCCCTCAGCTCTCCACTTGTCATTCGCTGCAGGTATTATCTCCCCCATCAGCCGTGTATGAACATCTTATCTCAGGTTTTTTTTTGCTACGGTATACAATTATTTGATTGTCTCGCAGTTATGCAAGTTCAAATACACTCATCTGATAATCGGACATATCATTTTATAATATATAAAATGTATATGGTCGCATACCTAGGTAAATACTCCTCTGATAATCGACAATAACTTTTTATACGGTTGCATACCTATAATAGGTATCTGCCAATTTGCGCGTATACCTAGACCATTTATATTTTTAAATGTTTTGGTCATATACCTACTTATATATTGCACACGGGTGCGAAGTGAATCTGACTAATCTAATTAAATACCATTAAATAACCTTCATATTAGCGTAGCGTCGTTGTACAAATGTGTTACGAAAATTGAACCACGTAAACTGTACCTTTATATTCTTTATATTATGTCGTAGGTAAATATGTTTTTTTTATTGATTATACAATTTAATAAAATTGAATTTAAAAAAAATTATAAAATGTATTTATTTTTATTTTTTATGAGTAATTTATTATGACAGTTTAATATTTCTTATGTATGATGTACCAATAATATAATCAATTTTATTTTTCAAAATGTTGATAACTATTTTATTTATTAAATTTTGGTAGAGCTATTTTATTTTTTTGAAAGTTATATTATTGTGAAGTCATCAATTTTGTTAAACTTCTAAAGTTTAATCAATTTTATTAGTAAAAAAATATGAGATACTAATAGGTACTCTTCTGCTGTATAGTAGATGTCGAGTAGATCACTATAATGGATGTGTTAAATTTGAATTCAATGATATTATATTTATTGCATATAAAAATCAACTATAAACAGGGAATATAATACAGAAGGTTAAACTAATTTTCGTCAAAAACATTCCATTTGAAAATATTAATGTGTATATAAACTATAATAATATACGTTAATGTTTTATGTGCTTACAAATAATATTTTTGTATTATACTAAAATATAATAAATACCATTATTCATAGTTATATGAAACTTCGATCAAATTTTGATTTAGAATATCTATAAAAAATAATTTTCACATATTTTTTAGATTTATCTTGGTTTCAGCGTGAACTATTTATGAAGAAATTTAAATTTTCAAACCTTATTAGCTTTAAAAATAGAATATTTTATAAATTTTCAACTACCTTATAGGTACTATAAACCTATATATGTTGATTTTAGAAAATTTGCAAATTTTGGTGATTTTGACTAATTTTGTCTAAATTTGAACTTAAATGCATATTTAAAGTAAATACCTAATGCCTATGTATTTTAAATATTTTTACACATTTTTAAGAACTCAAGCTTTTTAACCAAGTGAAAATATTTTTATTCACATTTATTAAAATAAAACTAAAAACCGAAAATTTGTGTAGATGTGGATAAAATAAAAATCATAGTTGTAAAATCACTAATTCATTGCTACGCTCAGAATTTAATACACATTCTTTTGTAGGTATTTATTGTAAAATTGAATGAAATGGTTTTTATGCGCTTCATTAGATTTCCAAATTTTTTTAATAGATAAAAGCTTTAATTTTTTTTACAATCAACGTGTAAGCTAATTTTATGAGAAAAAACTTGACAATCATGAAGTGAAGCGCCTACCCTGTGGCAATTTGATTTAGATTTGTGATTTAAAATTTTATAAATTATAAATATTTAAAAGAATTAAAAAAATATTATTTATTCCAGTTTATTTAATAATTTATTAAAACTATTGTTTAATAAATTAGTGTGCAATAATTAATGACTTTACAGTTAACATTTATCAATTTATCGTTTTCAGAAAAACAACACTAGAATCTAAAAACTAATAGTGGACAAAAAATTAAATTGATTTTATAGTTGATACAACGTACGCTTAAGACATTTTAAATTGTCTATAAGGCATAATACGAGTTTGAAATGTTTTTTAAAATTTTATTTATCGATCTGTAAAAATTAAATTAAATTTTGGTACAACAATGAATGAAAAAAATATCCATTGTATATAATAATAATTCCTAAATAAAAAAATTAATTTAACCGATCAGGTGTATTGGATCTTTGGATTCTCTAAAGCCGAGTTGCTAAATAAAATAAAATTTAATTTTGACTCATTAGTTTACTATTGATTGATTCGTGAAATATTTAGCGGTTGTTCATGTAACCTTCAATAAGGGTAGGTTTTGTATGTTATTTTATAGTTTTAATGAAAAATGTATTCAGTTCAAAACCACGTAACTGTGAATGTGTAACAAACACATTAATTACGGCACGTGTAGAAATAAATAAAACACAATAGAATTTAATACTTACAAAGAAGAGTGTTACAAAAATCAAATAAACTACTGTCATTGTTATAAGTTTATAACCATAGAAGTACGAAGTTTTCGAAGAGTGACAAGATGGTATGTAAATTCAACATTTGGTATTTAAAGTAATTCGAAATTAAACTACTAATTTTTTTAATTAGATACTCAAAAAATTTCAGATTCGTAATCATTCTTGTACACTAAGATTTTAATTTACCAATAGTACCTATTTATATTATTTTGTTTATATTACCTACGCAGTGTTTCAATAATTATACCTACTCATAACCGTGATTAATTTTGAATTGTTCATTTTAATCAATTTCGTTAACTGGTAATGTTGGTACTTATTACTTATTTTATATTTTATATTACTGTTTGCGCGGGAATTTCGAAAATGGAAATTGGCATGCGCTTCGTAACCGTGTGTTTGGTTTGTATAAAATAATGTAGACACAATGAGTCCATAGATCAGCCGAAAAGAAAAAAAACAAATGGGAAAAAAAAAAACGAAAACTAGTAAATTGTATTCCTATGGTTCGAGCGTTTTTCAGTTATGTCAAAAAATATAATATAAATGTATTATATAGGCACTATTATACAGCAACGGCGTGGCTGCTATACACGCCGATGGTGGTTTATACAAGTGTTACTGGCATCGTCGGTTTATACAAGTGCATTTAAAAATGGGGCATTGTTGTCATCTCGTTTGTCAACCTTTGTTTTCCACCATATTTTGTTTGTCTGTCTCTGTCACACGTCGTAGCATTTTATCGTAACTGTTTTACTGTATAGTTTCACTCTTCTATACTTTTTATACACCGCACGACGAACGAGCCCTTTACAATATTATTATTTATTTTGTTTTCATTTCAGTTAAACGGTTCCGCATGTGTGCACGATATGGTATAATACTACATCACGTATTATTCATCAAATTATTATGTCTAATTAGAATATATTTTGGGAGCTATGTGATTATACGTGTTGAAAAAATAAATAAAACCTCACAATACATAAAATATAAATAATATTATTTTCGGATCAATAAAATTTATCTCATTTGGGTATAATATATGGTCTAAACTCTAAATGAGTGTTGGTTTCTCTACCAAACTGTCATGAAAATTAATCACTTTTTTTTTTTTAATTAGATAATTGTCAACTAACTATAACATTATAATGTACCTAATTTGTCAAAATTAATTTACATAAAATGATAATATATGTACAGTGTACATTGTACACATATTATAATATTATATATATTTCATTATTATTAGTAACATCAGATTAAAATGACCTACTTTTTCCATATAGATTTTTTCGTGCGTCTCTTGTATATACAATATAATATACCTTTAAGCCATGTAATACAGTACTAACTGTAATATATTATAATACTACAATAATTAAATAATATATTGTACCTATCAAGTATTTTAACTAATCATTTATTGTAGGTATATAAATAATACATTTGTAGTTGAATTTTTTAATAATTAATTATTTAACTGTATAATACGATTTCAAATAAATTTAATAATCAAAATTAAATTAAATCTAAATTATTTTAATCATTATCATATATTTCATAGTGGCAGATCTTAAAATTTGTATATGAAAAATATTATGGGGTTTTGTAAATTAACATAATATTTTATTTTTAATCATTAAGTTAAATTAATTTTTTTCTAATTATACTCTACCTTAAGATAATCGTTGCTAAAAAATATTTTGAAATTGTTATTTAAAACGTATACATTAATAAACTTGTTCATTAATTTGATTATTTTCATTACTAATTCCTGAGAAGTACGATTTAAAATGTTAATGGAATAAAATAATAAATGTATCAATAATTAAACTAAGTGTTATTTTTATCACGTTGCTTAAAAAAAAAGAAAAATATAATGCTATTAACAGATAAAAGTTCTGAATTAATTTAACTTTATATTATTACTCGTATAGTATTATTATAGTGTTGATTGGTTTTTAGATTTAAGATTATCCCTATTTTAAGTAAAAAGTAGGTTATCTATCTAATAGTTTTTAATATTGTTACCTATATTTTATAACTGTATAATTAGTTGCACGGGTTCTATACATTTATGTTAGATACTTAGATTTGTATTTTTGTAATTAGATACTTAAAATAATTGTTTATGATAAAGGTTTATTCAATACTAATTTCTAATATGAAACCATGTTTGGGCTTTTGACTACACTATTCCATTTACGGATTTTTCATTATGCGTTCATCATAGTTGATTGATGATTATACACTTTAACTTACTTTTTAAGTCTTAATGTTACTTGAAAATAATTGTTTAATGTAACTATACTATTCCTACAGGCTGTATAAACACTGATTTATTTTTACGATAGTTACTTTTTTTTGTTATTAATTTATTAAATTATGAATTCATACAACAATAATAGCTTGTATTATGCATTTATACATATTACACAATAATATAAAATTTTCTACTGTAATTTAGATAAGTTTTTTTTTGGGAGATTAAAAATAGATTTTTAATGTATTTCCCTCTCACATAATTTTGGTAATAATATTCAAATTCTAACTTGTTAGTTATCTAATTATCGATGTACTTGATAAAATATAGTTTAACAGATATTATTATAATGTATAGAATTATAAACACATATCTTTTAAATTAATTGTTACTTGTTACTTTTTGAATTTTTAAGAACATACAATTTAGGTACTTATCAATGTCTATTTTTTGTATGTACTACGACACACTTTGTGCACTATGAAATTGCAAACGTGTACTAGTAGTATGTATTTGTATGTTCTGAGCACTTTTGGGCAGGGAGATTTTAAAAGTTTAAGGGGGACTTTCCCCCTCAAGCCATTTTTTTTTTCCCTGTAACACGAAAAACACTGTTTTTTCAAAAACCATAATGTATGTTCTGAGCACTTTTGGGCAGGGAGATTTTAAAAAATCAAGCGGGACTATCCGCCTCAAGCCATTTTTTTTTTCCCTGTAACACGAAAAAACACTGTTTTTTCAAAAACCATAATGTATGTTCTGAGCACTTTTAGGCAGGGAGATTTTAAAAAATCAAGCGGGACTATCCGCCTCAAGCCATTTTTTTTTCCCTGTATATCATACATATTGGTTACACTGTATCTTTTAAAAAAATGTTATAAATTGTTTATTTAATCCACTTTAGTTCAGTTAGTAATAAACCTTCGTTTGATCAAGTTCTGTTATTTTCTGTTAAAACATTTTTTTTGTAAGTGAATATTTTCAGTTTTAAAAAATGAATTTTCGAAAATTTAGCAACAATTTTTGCTCACTTGTTACTTTAGTACGAAACAATGTATATCCTGCACATCCACAATATACTACATTTTCATCAAGATTGAAAACATTCAATTTATTTCCACTAACTTCATCTCAAGATAAATACTCATTAGCTGAATGCGGTTTTATATATTCAGGAAAAAAAGATATCGTTGAATGTTTTTGCTGTGGACTTATCTTACATAATTGGGAAAAAGATGATAATCCATGGATCGAACACTCAAGATGGAATCCGAAATGTATATATGTTCTATTATCAAAAGGAAATCAGTTTATTGAAAATGTGATAAAAAAATACGGTAATATTAACAACATTTGTGAATGTAATTGTGAATCTAGGTCATATGATACTGTTTTCTGACAAATTGTATGATTCTAACTTCTAACTTTTTTATGCTATGGTAAATAAATATTTATTATTATAATAAATAATTTAATTGTGTTAATACATGATATAATACCTCGTGAACATGTGGCCTAGTGGGATAACGCGTCTAGTTTAAATTAAATATGTTAATGTTTATAAAATTTCAGGTTCTATGGTTAGGTAAGTAGGTAAGTATAATAGCCCTTTACTCGTTATCTGACTTGGCCACATGTTCACATTTTTTTTTTTTTTTTAAATGTCTAGACCCCCCCCCCCCATAGGTTTAGTATATAATATGTAGAAGTAAATAAAAATTACTAGTTTAAGCTAAGCTTCCTACTGATCATATTCATACTTAAAAACAATAGCTCTTTACTACATTTTTTTTTTTTAATATTTTAGAAAATTATTGTTGTTCAAAAAGTGTTCACCATTGGTAGAACTCATCAACATATAATATGAATCCATCACTCGTTGTATCAAAATCAGTGTTCGATATCCGTCCTTTTAGCAAGAAAAGTGTGACGGTTGGACTTCTAGTTAATAAACAGATTTCAATTATTATATTATTAGAATGTAAATTAACTAAAAAAGTTGTAACGCTTGATCTAGAACAGTGGTGCACATTAATGTGTGAAAACAATTTTAATACAATTATTAATAATTTACATACTCGATGTAAACGTGTTAGAATTTCAGACAACTTTTTCTACTCTGTTAACGTAAACCAATCAACTATTGTTTTATATTCTAATGATAATTACATAACATTATCTCATGTTGATCTTCATCGTTTAAAACAATTACAACATTGTATAGACTTGTATATAGTTGAAAAACAGAAAAAGTTGGAATCATACCAAAAAACATTCGATACAGCTTACGCGTTAATCAAGGCTGACGTAAACGGGTTACCATTGTCTTGTCAACGAAACGAGTTTACAAACCAATATATTCAAAATTATGATTTCAGCTATAGCAATATACAAAGTGATGATATTTCATTCATGTACGAGCTATTACAATTTCATTTTAATTCTTTATCAAACATGATTTTGCAGGATTTAATAATATTGTAATAAAAAAAATATATATATATTTATGAATTATGACTTTTTCAAAATATTTCGCTATCGAAAAAAATATATCATTATTTATTAATACTGCTTATATAGTTATATATTAACTATTAATAATAATTTTTATATTATTTTTTTTTTTTTATTTTAACCTATGAATGTATTATTTTTTTTTTTATTTAAATAAAATAGACATAATATATTGTAATTAAAGTTTTATTATTTATTAAATGATTTCCACCACTATTATAAACATAGTTTATTACATATCAAATACGTGTAATTTTTTTCTTTGAATCCTTCATAAATCGGTCGAAAAGTGTTTGAACCAATTCATTTAGTTCACTCGATATGGCTTGGTCCTTTGCCTGATCGGTTATTGAAAGTTTCATCGAACACTCAGCATGTTTCCATCTATAAAAAATATTCATACAAAAATTATTTTTTATAATAATATCTTACTTTAAAAATAAATAACTATAGTATTAATGTATACTATAGTTATTTAGTTATATTCGAAGCGCGATAGTAAAATAATATTATATATCACCTGTCCTTAGAATCAACATGCTCAATGTTTTTTGTTTTATAATGCGACAACGTCCAATAGTCAGTCGATTTTTCGTCAGCAGGTGCCTTTACAATTAAAATCCCATCGTCTTGCCGAATGCTCATTGAATTTCTGACTTCGAGTGCAATTTTGTGATCTTTCATCATTTTCCCAATTTTATCTCGATAAGAAACATTCTTTTAAAAAAAATAATTTAATTATAATTTTGTTCACCTGATGGGTTATGTAAAATCACTCACTTTTTTCGATTTTTTTCCATTATTTTTTTTCTCACATACCCTCTTTTGACCACCCGGTTTTGTTCCAGTTTTTCTATCTTGCGCTTCTATCATATCCACCTATAACAATATTTAAGCGATTAGTTAATGTTTTTTAGTTTATACACAGTTTTAATTAAATGTTTAATAATTTCAACATTTAAAAAAGTAATAGTAACGTTATATTTATCTTTACCAACTATGGCTTAATATTTGATTCTATTTAAATATAAAATAATATATCTATATAAATATATAGACATATTTTTTTTTTTTTATACTTACATCGCTTACAGCAAAGGATTCTTCATCATCACTCCTAAATGAATTGACCGACATTATTTAGAATGAGAAGTACTTAGAAGTACTTAGAAAAGTATTTTAATTTAATAAAAAAATAGAAAACTATTTGTATAAAAACATGGACTCGCTGTAGACTCGTTGAAGTAGACTGAAAAAGTTATATCAAAAGGCTTCCTTATATATGTGTTCTCTCCCCGGTCACAAGTAGTCTGAGTTCATTATACGACCTCACCCTCGTTATTACATTCTTCAAAACCAGATTTCTTTTTTTTTTTACCTATTTAATACATTAATCAATAATAACCTTTTCTTATTTACAGATAAGCAGATTTCATAGTTTAATATATAATATGTAAATAACTCAAATTAATAATAGTTCTGAGAATTGCCAGTATTTTCGAAACGTGTTCGACTGTTTTTATTTAAAGTTCATTATACGACTACGACCTCGCCACTATATAATCTTTAAACCCAGGGTTTTTTTACCTATTTACTATATTTTGACATTTAACAATAATAACAGGTTCTTATTTGCAGATATACAGATTTCATTTTTTTTTTTTTAGTATATAATGTACAAATATTTCAAATTAATAATAGTTCTGAGAATTGACAGTATTTTCGAAACGTGTTGGTCAATGTTTTTATTTAAAGTTCATTATACGACTACGACCTCGTCACTATATAATCTTTAAACCTAGAGTTTTTTACCTATTTAATATATTTAACAATAATAACCGGTTTTTTTATAAAGTTCATTACACGACCACGACATCATTACTATAATCTTCAAACCCAGGATGTTTTTATCTATTTAATATATTTTGGCATTTAGCAATAATAACTATTCTTATTTACAGATATACAGATTTCATATTTTTTAGTATATAATGTGCAAATATCTCAAATTAATCATAGTTCTGAGAATTGACAGTATTTTTCGAAACGTGTTCGTTAATGTTTTTATTTAAAGTTCATTATACGACTACGACCTCGTCACTATCGTTATATGATATAATCTTTAAACCCAGAGTTTTTTTTTACCTATTTAATATATTTTAGCATTTAGCAATAATAACAGGTTCTTAATTACAGAAATGCGGATATCGTATTAAAATATAACCTCCGACTCTGTAAACATAATATGAATATCATAAAAAAAATAGTATACTTTCTATTAACACAATTGATTATAAGATTTTTAAAGAGATGGAAAATTGAGTACTATATAATAAGGAAACATTTTTTTAAAAACATTCAGTTTTATTGTGAACACAAGTATACGCAGAACACCAACATTTTTTTTTCAAACATCTACAGAAATTTAAATGTAAGTACTTATTGTTATTATTTCAGTTTTTATTGTATTATATAAAATTATTTATAATGAATCTAAAATTTTTTTTTTAAAAAATAAATAAATAGTTGAATATAATACCAACTTTTATCATAATAACGCTACAGTAATGTAGCCTATATTATACGTCAGGTAACATTTTATTTAAAACAAAATAAACGATAATAATATGATAAAATTCAATATTTTCGTTCTTAAGGATAAAAGAAATATCGATAATATTATAACCATTAAAAGAATATTAAAAATGATCTAATACAAGTTTTTTTTATTTTTTTAAAATTTTTTCTATCGGTCTATTTTATTTAAATATTGTCTATTAATGAAATAAATTAAACATTTTTTTTTTAACCATTTTTATTACTAGTAATAGTCCTAATCTATACTTAACAATAAAAAAAATATATAATATAAATACTTATAAATTAAAGAATAATACAATGGAATCTCAAATCAAATATGTCAACACATTAATCGAGGAAAAATTAAATCAAAGACAGCAAAATGATGAATTTTCAAATAGAGAGGAAGAAATTAAAAAAGAAAAGATTAGAATAATAAATAAAAATATTCGTCAGGCATATAAAAAAAAAAAATACCGAACCTAGTAGAAATAATAAATTTAAGAGATGAAAAAAATAACATTTTTAAGCGAGTACAATTATACTAATTATATTGGTTTACAATGCGATAGACGCATACGCAAAAATTTATCAAATTTGTATGATCAACTAGACGATCTAAAAAATGGTAATTGCGAATTTGTTTCTATATTAAATTATAATCGTCCGATTTCAAATCACTAGTTATTCAATTAACCATATTTAATTTAGTTTTATTTTAATGTTATTATTGATTAAACTATTATTAATTGTTATTTTTATAAAATAAAAAAATAAATATATCAACATTCTGAATTATTTTTTTTACTTTAACAAAAAAATAAAGAATATTAGGTATACACTGAACCTAAATAGAAAATAAACATTGCTAATGATATGAAACTGTTTTAATATAAATAATTATAAAGATGAAGATAAAAAGTTTTTTTGAAAAGCGGAAATTTAAGTTAATCACAGAATAATGAGTACTATTTGTATCAACAATAAAATAAATATTAAATATTATAATTATGTTTTTCAAAAAATACTGTCCATTTATAATAAATAGCATGTAATACATTTGGTTAACATTAATTTTCAATCTTAACTCGTCAACTATTGATATGAAATAAGACAAGTATTGTTTTTGTAAATAGTTCATATATTCGTAAAATTTTCATAGAAAATGACCTTCTGTAGATGTGGTCGGTTGTATGAATCAATGAATCTAGCGTACAGATGGCAAAGCTCCAGTGACTTTTATAGTTCCACATTACACTCGTTTTGTGTGTCGCTTAGACGATTCGTTAACATTTATAACCGACCCGAATCCGATAATTCGGTGGCTACAACGGTGTGGAATAACATATGAAACTATTTTAAAAACTAAGTTTTATTCGAGTCAATAGTTGGTTTGGTAAAATATATTTAAAAAAAATTTTTCATATTTTTTTAGATAAAATATATAATACAAAAAAATATTTTTTATAGAAAAAATGGATTTAGAAATGGATTATGCACATCCATTATTTGATCATATCAAAAACGAAATCAAAAGACTAAAAAATGAAATGGATAACAACGAAAAACAAGAAATACTAGATCAGAGAGAAAGAAAAACTGCGCTAACTTTAATTAAAAGAGACATTAAAATGTTAAAACATGAAAAATTTTTAGCAAAAACATACTCATTTGACACAGAAAAAGAAAAAAATTTAAAAGAAAGAATAAAAAAATTAAAGGAAACACAACAGCTTGTGAAAAATTATTATGCCCTTTATTCGTATACAAGTTTTGAAAGAGATAATTCAACTCATAACCTATGCAATAAATTTTATGTATTATTACGCGACATGAAAGCACTAACAGAACCTATTGATTTTATTAATTAAATTTATATTACTTGAAACATTAGATATTATTTATTTTACTCAATGATTTTTTTTATTTAATAAAAATAAAATATTTATATATATTTAAAGAGAAAAAAAAATGTTTTTTTTATTATAGCCTTACTATGAAAAGAAAAGTAATTACAAAATATCAGCGTATGAATACGTCGGGAACCGGAATGATTGAAATCGAGAGATTTAAAAAATGTTCAAAAACTTTCATCATCAAGAACAGCAAGAAATATACAGACTATAAATCATTTTTTAGTTATATTTCAGATAAGCTAATTTCTAAGTTGAAAAAATCATGTTTAAATACATCGATAAAATTTAATATACATGTTGACACTGTTTACGAACGTCCAGTAACCCATGATATTCAGGATATGGCTTTTAAAACTTCAAACATTTTAGCATGTAGTTCATCTGATTTTACTATTTTATTGAACAGAATGTTTAATAAAATATTAACTGAGGAATCAGAATTTATTGCAAAAGGTTCAGGTTGGTCACTTGTATCAATAGATGGGTTACAATTAAGAATTAATTTAGTAAACCCTTTGAAAGGAAGTTCATATATTGATTTACCTATATTTATAAAAAAAAAAAAAGCCATTATAAATGTTAGAAATAAAGATGAATATTGTTTTAAATATTCTATACTTAGCAAATATGATAAACGTTCGAATAAATCACGATTTAACCAAACGTATTTCAATATTCTAGAAAAAAAAAGTGGATTAAATTTTAAATGTATTGATTTTCCGACACCAATAAAACAAATAAAAAAATTTGAACGTCTAAACAATGTTTCAGTTAATATTTATAGTTTAAATAATAAAAGTAATATTTTTCCTTTATGTATAAGTAAAATAGAAAGAAAAAATCATTTTGATCTATTTTTATACAATAACGATAAAACATTACATTATTGTTATATTAAAGATTTCTCAAGATTTATTAGAAGTCAGAAAACTAAAAATTGTTCTAAGTTAATTATTTGTAAGAGATGTTTTACAATTTTCGGGAATAAACCGTGTAAAAGTAAACTTTGGGGTGAAGAAGGATTGATTAAACATAAGCAAATGTGTGATAAGAATGAATTAGGAAGACCAATAATGTTTGAAGAAGGAAAAGATGATGAATTCATATATTTTAAAAGTTATAAAAAAACCAATAGAATACCGTTTGTTATTTATGCTGACTTTGAATGTATTTTAAACCCTAAACAGACTATAGAGTTGAATAAAAGTAGTAAAAAATCTAAGGTTTCTAAAACCCATATTACTCATTTACATGAAATTATGAGTTATGCGTTTTATGTAAAAGTTGACTATGACAGTATAACAGAAAAGCTATTGCATCAATTTAAAATTCCAACAAAGATAATAATGTATAGAGGTAAAGATGCAGCAAAAAAGTTTATGGAAAATATGATCGATATTGGAAAAAAGATAAATGATGTATATGAAATTAATATACCAATGACTACATTGACTGAAACGGAAGAAAAACAATTTCAGAGAGCGGAGGTTTGTGAAAAATGTTTATTATCTTTTAAAAAAAATAATTTATTAAAGGTTAGAGATCACTGTCATTTTACTGGTAAATATAGACAATGCCTTTGTCTTAAATGTAATTTTGTAATAACTAATCCATCATTTGTTCCAATTTTTTTTCATAACTTATCCTACGATAGTCATTTTATAATTCGAGAACTTGGTTGTGATAATAATGATATCCATGTTATTCCGAATTCATCAGAAAAATATATATCCTTTAGCAAAGAAATTGCTCCCAGATTTAGTATAAAGTTTGTTGACACATTCCGTTTTATGGCCTCCTCATTAAGCGAACTTGCAGAAAATTTGTCTGAAGATAAATCAAGGTTTAGAGAAACTCTAAAAATATTTTCTAATAAAAAATTAGATTTAGTCACACGAAAAGGGGTTTTTCCTTATGAATATATTGATAGTTGGAGTAAATTAAATGAAACTCGTTTGCCTCCGAAATCTGTATTTTATAACTCTTTAAAAGATGAAGAAATTAATGATGATGATTATTCTCATGCTAAAAAAATATGGAGAGTATTCGATTTAAAAACTTTGGGTGAATATAGCGACCTTTACTTGAAAACTGATGTAAGTATATTAACGGATGTATTTGAAAATTTTAGAGATTTATGTTTATCTACTCTTAAACTAGATCCTGCTCATTATATGACTGCTCCAGGATTTGCTTTTGATTGTATGCTTAAATATACTAAGGTTAAATTAGAAAGATTAAAAGACTTTAACATGCTTTTGTATTTCGAAAATTCGATCCGAGGTGGAATAACTCAATCAACTAAAAGATATGCTAAAGCGAACATACCAAACATTAAAGGTTTGAACTATAATCCGAATAAACCAATTACATGGTTAACGTATCTCGATTGCGTGAATTTATATGGAAAGTCGATGTTAACTGAACTACCTTTTAAAGATTTTGAATGGGTTGATGACTTGGATATAGATGTTACAAAAATTCCAAACGATTCAAAAGTTGGTTATATATTAGAAGTCGATATTGATTACCCTAAATATTTACATAAAAAACATAACGATTTTCCATTTTTACCTTTAAACGAATGTCCTCCAAATTCAAAAGTTAAAAAATTAATTACTACGTTATCACCGAAAAAAAATTATATTATACACTATAAAAATTTGAAACAAGCAATTGCTAATGGACTTAAATTAAAAAAAATTCATCGAGCTATCCGATTTTCACAAAGTAAATGGATGGCCCCATATATTGAACTCTGTACAAATATGAGAGTAAAAGCTAAAAACAACTTTGAAAAAAATTTTTGGAAGTTATTAATTAATAGTGTTTTTGGTAAATGTATGGAAAATGTGCGTGCTAGAATTTCTTTAAAGTTGGTTTCATCAACTAGAAAAGCAAGTAAATTAATGATGAAAACTAACTTTAAAGATAGAACTATATACTCTGAAAATCTTATGGCTATTCATCAACATAAGGAAACTATTAAATTTGATAAAGCAATTTATGTAGGATTCGCAATTTTAGATGTTTCAAAAACATTTATGTATGATTTTCATTATAATGTAATGAAAAAAAAATATGGTAACAAAATAAATTCTTTATACTCGGATACAGATTCTATGGTATATGCTATTCGAACACACAATTTTTTTAATGATATAAGATATGATTTATCACCGTTTTTTGATACATCAAATTATCCTATCGATCATTATTGTTTTAGTGAAATTTATAAAAATCAGCCTGGTTATTTCAAAGATGAAATGGGTGGAAAAATTTTAAAAGAATTTGTTTCATTAAGACCGAAATTATACGCTTACAGAACTGTGGACGACATTGAGGTAAAAAAAGCTAAAGGTGTAAAAAAATATGTAATTGAAAAACATATGCAATTTAGACATTATAAAGAAATATTAAATGCATATATAAACCATAAAAATGTTGATGATAAACAAACATGTAGAAACATGAATTTTATTCAATCGAATAAACATATCGTCCATTCTAAAACAATGAATAAACTTGTATTAAGTGCTAACGATGATAAACGTTATATAATGAATGATGGGATTAAGACACTAGCGTATGGACATTACAAAATTAAAAAATAATAATAATAATAAATAAAAAAATAAATTACATACATTAAAAAAAATCTTTATTTTAAAATATCTGCTGACGATATCCACGAATTATGACTTGAATCGAAACCCATCCATTTAACAAGCATTTTATCTTTAACTTTTTTTATAATACGTTCAATTAAAAAGGTGTTCGGGAAATCAGTTAATTTAATTTCTTGTTCATAAAAACCTCCTAGAATTATATTATTTGATTCATCCTTTAGTTGATAAGTTATCGGGTTTGTATGTAAAACTTTTGTTATTGTAAAAATTTCCGTTGTCCAATTCGGTGTATATCCTTTACTAAATATATGTTTGTATTTTGATATTCTCACTTTATCATTAATTTTAAGTTTTGGTTTATAAAATGTTTTATTATCTATTTGTACATTTGATTTAATTTTACTTGTATTCATTCGAGCTTCATACGGTGTACACTTAATTGTTCTATGTTTTGTATGATTATAATTATAAATAATTTTTGTTATTGTATTATACCAATTCCATGTACCTGTTGCAGTAAAATGTTTATATATATTATTTTTAAGTGTTCGTATAACACGTTCACCAATTGAACACTTGATAACGCTATACGAACTGTAATGTTTAATTTTATATTTTTTCATTAAATCTTGAAATTGATTGTTATAAAATTCTGTACCATTATCTGTTTGTAATAATTTTGGATTAGCTTGTTTTAATATATTAAACATACCTTTTGTACATTCTTTTCCTGTTTTATTTTTCAATGATTCTACCCATACATATTTTGTGTATGTATCTATAACAACTAAAATGTATTTAAAACCAAGATTTTGATTGGAATGAGATTGCATGTCCATTAAATCAGCTTGCCAAAGGTCATCCTTAAATCGTGTTATTACACTACGTCTAGGAAATATTTTTCTTGCAGGTCGATGTAGCTCATTGGCTATACACTCTAATGTAGACATTATACTATTATATTCCTTTCACGTAATTCTTCTAAAATAGATATGATTTCATTATTTACACCAGTATTACCAGCAATTCGAGATGATGTTATAAGATTTAATCTAGTAACTAATTCATTCGGATCATCATAGTACACTAATTGTGTTTGAGGTATTACATCTTTATATAAACCGGAACCTTTCTTAGTCGTTGGCGATAAACTAAATTTAAATAGCTGACCTGTTGGAGGTTCTGTAATTTTAGAACTATTCGTAGGAGAAGAAAAATCAAATGAAGCATTTTTTATGTTTGAATCATCAATAACGTTTCTTCGTTTAGCGCTTGAACTAGATAAAAAGTTATCAAATTGTTTTAAATTTAATCGGGAATTTGGAGTTTTAATTTTTGCGTTATTAATTTTTAATATTTCCTCGTTTAATTGTTTTTCTTCAATTTTCATTCGTTCATAAAGAGGTTTTACAACATTCATCCATTTGAAATATCCTGAAGTTTTAGGTTTCCCGTCTGCTTTTAAAAAGACTTTAGTTATTTTTAAAATATTATAATATGATTCCATGTCTTCCATAGTCATATTTTTTGGTACTTTTTCACATAATAAAGACCAAAGTCCTTTAGTCCAAGGATAGTAATTATCGAGCAAGTGTAATTTACCGTGTTCGAAAGTAACAGGCATATTTGATATTTTAAGTTGATTATTAACCGCATCGTAATGCATACCATAAGATTTATCATAACGTTGTGATTTAGGATTTGAAATTAAAAAATTGTCAAACGATGAATTCAGTACACTATCGCTATCTTCATCACTAGCGTACACGGTTTCTTCTTTTTTGATAGTGTCGGAAATATGTGAAGTGTTTTTTTCTGACAGTGTACTCAATGGTTCCAGTAAAGGTTTAAATGTATCACGAAAATAGTTATCAGAATCTATAATACCACGCTTCATATCCATTATTTTACGTTTGATATTTTTTTTTGATGTTACCAAATTTTCTAACAAAACTTTGTCTTTATTCATTGCAAATAATAAACTTGATATAACTGCTTCATCCGACTTTAGATAATACTATGCAGATTTTAATACTATTACAACTGTATTTATATTATTATTTTATTTTAATGAAAGAATGGAAACCACATCTATATCTACCTTCATTCATTTCACGTGTTTTATCGATAACCATAAATCCATAATCATTATGATTCCAACATAGATGAGAAATTTTCCGAAATTCAGAGAAATCCATATCTGCTGATGAATGGTCATTGAATATATGGCGTAAATTCGTATCATCTTGTTTAAGTATTATTAAAAAGTTTGAGTTATCTCTTACTAACTGTTTTGGTATTTTAGAATATGTTTGTGCTAAATAAAATACAGAACTAGCACCTGAATGTCTACACATTGAGAAGAATTCTCTAATTACAGATTGTGGATCACAAATCACGTCATCAAAAATTATGATAGAATTTTTCTTAGTTAAGTTTGGTTTTATAACTTTATCAGCACTTGAAAAAATGAAAAAATTGGCACCTTTTATATCATCTATTATTTTTTTTAGTAAAACATATTTTTCTTGATTAGAAGTTTTAGAGTATAAATAGATATTCTCAAATCTTAATCCGTTTTCATGCGTGATTAGGTTATACATTATATTTGTTTTACCTGAACCACTAGGACCAACTATAATAGCACGTATAGTATCAGGTAATAATGGTCCGTGTCTTGATGGTTTCTTTATTATTTGAGCATCTACATTTAAAATATCTAATTTATCTTTCTGTACAATCAAATCCATTTTCTTATAAATACTCTAGAATTTTCAAATTATAATCAGTTATAGATAATGCGTTCAACACGTAAGTGGGAATCAGATAAGACTGGCAAAGGTTTCGTAAATTTCCTTATAAATAGTCTCCCGTTTGAAGCCCATGTTCCAAAATATCAGTATTGTGGACCTGGTACGAAATTAAAAAAGAGGTTAGATCGTGGCGATAAAGGAATAAACCCATTGGATACTGCATGTCGTGATCACGATATTGTGTATGAAACTAGCAAAAATTTAGAAGATAGACATAACGCTGATAAGGTGTTAGAACTCCGTGCTTGGGAAAGATTTAAAGCAAAAGATACACCTAGAAAAGAGAAAATTGTAGCGTACGCAGTAGCTAACACAATGAAAGCTAAAAGAAAAATAGGTATGGGCTGTAAAGGTAAACGGGGACGTGTTAATAAAATAAAAAATGGGACACGAGCTGCGATAAAAAAAAAAAAGGTTAAGAAAAATTATAGAGGTAAAAGAATGATTCTAGCACCGGGTCAGACAGGTGGTGCAATTCCCTTAATACCTATTTTCGCAGGATTATCAGCACTTGGTAGTTTAATGTCTGGAAGTGCTAGTGTATATAATGCAATCCAAAATTCAAAAAGAAAAAAAGGTAACGGATTAAAAAATAAAGGATCAAGAAAAAAAAACTGATGAAAACGTTACCTAACAGACCACTTACATCTAGAGATATTATAAAATATGTTACAAAGTTTAATATCAATCATTTCCGTGGCGTCTTTTCACGAGATGACTTGCCTAAAAAACCTCATCAGATTGAATGTGGTATATTAAACTTAGACGTATCTTCAGGTGATGGAAGTCATTGGGTAGCGTTTTATAAAAATAAAGATAAAGTTATTTATTTTGATAGCTTCGGTGATTTACCTCCACCAATTGAATTACAAAAATACTTTAAGGGAAACAAAATTATATATAACTATTCAAATTATCAAGATTATAACACATTTAATTGCGGACATTTATGTCTTGATTTTTTACAATGTATGAATCAATCACATTAAGTTTGACAGGTAATGATACTACATTATCTGCAAATTATTTTCCATCTCTAAACGTCAACGAGGACTCGGAAATAGCTTTGATATGTTTACAAACGTTTAATTCATTTCCGAACATAAATTCAACTAATAACAGATTGGAAATAGAAGTTATCGGAGACACAGATAATAGATTTATTGAAAATGCGAAATTTGTATATGAATTTGAAGAAGGTTATTATGACATTGATGATATTAACAATAAAATTGGTAAAGAGTTATTAACCTTTAATAAACTAAAGAGAACATATTTATCATTCAGTATGATTATGGATCATATAGATTTTAGAACACATATAAGATGTGATGGAAGGCTATATTTTGATATTCCAAACAGTATAGGCTCTGTATTAGGGTTTGAAAAAAAAAAATATTTTTCACGCGATGATCTTCACCGATCAGAAAAAGCTGTAAATTTGAACACAATTAATTGTATAAAAGTATTGTGTAATGTTTCACAAGGTTCATTCAACAATCATCTTCAAAGTCATTCAATTTATGAGTTTTTTCCGACCGGTAGAACAGGAACAAAAGTGACTCAATCACCACTAAACCTTATATATTATAAACTTAACAAAATAAATATCGATTCAATAACTATTCAATTAGTTGATCAGAACAATAAACCGATTGATAATTTCAAGGAGACATTAACAGTTGTTCTACATATTAAACGTCATGGATCTTAAAACTAATTTAAATTTAAAGTTTTTCTAGAAATAAATATGTATGAATCAATCACATTAAGTTTAACTGGGAATGAAACCACACTATCTTCAAATTATTTCCCGTCTCTAAACGTGTACGAAGACTCTGAAATAGCTTTGTTATGTTTACAAACGTTCAATTCGTTTCCAAACATAAATTCTTCTAATAACAAATTTGCAATACAAGTAATAGACGAGTATAATAATAATAATAATGAAAATATATGTTATATTGCATTAAAAACGGGATGTTACGAAATTGTAGATATTAACCGTCAAATTAAGAAGCAAATAAATTCTTACAATGAAGAAAATGGTACAAAAATAACATTCGATATTTCAGTTGACCATAATGATTTTAGATCATACATACAATGTAATGGTATAATTATGTTTAATATGATTAATGGGATAGCACCCATATTAGGATTTGAAAAACGAGACTATCCTCCGGAGTATGTAACTCATCGATCGGAAAAAGCTGTAAATTTAAACACAATTAATTCTATAAAAGTGATGTGTAATATAGCTCAAGGATCATTCAACAATCACCTTCAAAGTCATACGATTTACGAGTTTTTTCCGAGTGAAAAGACTGGGACAAAAGTTGTTCAATCACCGCCAAATTTAATATATTATAAATTAAATAAAATAAATATTGATTCAATAACTGTACAATTAGTTGATCAGGATTTTAATCAAATCGAAAATTTTGGTGAGACATTAACAGTTGTGTTACATATTAAACGTTACGGTTCTTAAGATGGGATTAAAATTCAATATAAACCCATTACTTCACGTTAATCGAGCTAGTCACACAACTAAAGTGTTACCGATAACACCGACTAAAGTAAAAAAATTAACGGTGAAAAATAAAAAAATTTTAAAGGCTCTTGGTTATAAACTAAATCATAATGCCTGAAAGTGATATTTTGGATATAAGTTCACGGTTCGAAACGGATTCTAAAATTACGAAAATTGAATATCATTCATATACACCGTATACAACTTCATTTAATAATAATGATGAAATACGTATATCAATCCAGCAAACAGATGTTTATCCGTATCTGCATGAAAGTTTTATATTTATAGAAGGTTCAATATCAGATGCTACAAAAGTAAAACTTTCTAATAATGGTTTTTCCTATCTTTTTGAACAAATACGACTTGAAATCAATGGGATAGAAGTAGATAGCACACGTGCACTTGGTATTACAAGCTCATTGAAAGGTTATCTATCAGGTACGCCAGATAACTTTAATTGTTATGAAAATGCGGGTTGGATTTTTAAAAATAATACAAACCCTGTAAATGTTAATGGTGAATTTAGTGCCTGCATTCCGCTGAAATATTGGTTAGGTATATTTGAAGACTTTAAAAAAATATTAGTTAATTCTAGATTAGAACTAATATTAACTCGAAGTCATAGTGATTTAAATGTGCTAAACGTAAAAACTAGTGGAAGTGCTACTTCTGGAAAAGTTGTTTTGAATAAAATTGTTTGGAAGGTACCACATATCACTGTTGATGATGAAGAAAGGTTGAAATTATTAAAACTTATAGAAAAAGAAAAAAGTTTGTTTATCCCGTTCAGATCTTTTGAAACCTTTGAATATCCTGAACTCGGGACCACTAAAAAAGTTGTATGGAACCTGAAAACTGCTTCGAAATTAGAAAAACCTCGTTTCATAATAATTGGGTTACAAAAGGGGCGTAAAAATTCAATAGAAAAAGATTGTAGTGTATTTGATCATTGTAATCTAACAAATGTAAAAGTTTTATTAAACTCAATAGCTTATCCGTATGATAACTTAAATTTAGATTTTTCTAAAAATAATTTTACCTTATTATATGATATGTATACATCATTTCAAGAATCATACTACGAAAAAAATATTCGGAACCCAATATTAAGTCCTTCTACTTTTCTAACAAACGCTCCAATTGTAGTTATCGATACTTCGAAACAGAATGATTCAGCAACAGCTTCATCAGTAGATGTTCAACTAGAAATTGAATCATCAGAACCTCTTACAGGTGTAACTGCTTATTGTTTATTAATTCATGATCGTATTGTAGAATATGTACCTTTCACTAGAGAAGTAAGAAAACTAGTATAAATAATTTAGAATTAAGGATGTATAATATTTGATGAAAAAACATATTATTAAATTATTTTTTTTATTTTAATCAAACAGTGTTCTTATTCAATAAAAAAAACAATTATTTTTTAAAAAAAAGTGTGTAAAAATCAATTCTAGATGTGTTTTTTCGTGTTACAGGGAAAAAAAAATGGCTTGAGGCGGATAGTCCCGCTTGATTTTTTAAAATCTCCCTGCCTAAAAGTGCTCAGAACATACATTATGGTTTTTGAAAAAACAGTGTTTTTTCGTGTTACAGGGAAAAAAAAAATGGCTTGAGGCGGATAGTCCCGCTTGATTTTTTAAAATCTCCCTGCCCAAAAGTGCTCAGAACATACATTATGGTTTTTGAAAAAACAGTGTTTTTCGTGTTACAGGGAAAAAAAAAATGGCTTGAGGCGGATAGTCCCCCTTAAACTTTTAAAATCTCCCTGCCCAAAAGTGCTCAGAACATACATTATGGTTTTTGAAAAAACAGTGTTTTTCGTGTTACAGGGAAAAAAAAAATGGCTTGAGGGGGAAAGTCCCCCTTAAACTTTTAAAATCTCCCTGCCCAAAAGTGCTCAGAACATACAAATACATACTACTTGTACTATAAAAAATAAAAATGTACACCACCTTTATAGTACTATGATTATCTGCAACCATACGTTGCACGTAAGAAACTAAGAAATACATTTTTTTGTAAAATGTGCACTACAGAAAATCAGAAAAAATAGCCACTGGTACTTATTAAACTCAAGGTTGGTTTTGTAGCATTGGACATAGGATGATATGTAGGTAGGTACATATAGGTACAAAATATATTAAAAACTAACAACACTTGTTGTACTAATTAAGTAAATATTTCAGTAACAGCGTTTTAAAGATTAGGTTAACAGGTTAAGTACAATTAAGATGCAATGACAATTGACGTACTTAGATTTAAAATAAAGTAAACTTTATGTGTAATCAAGACAAACGACAAACTATACATACATTTTAGTTATGATAATACGTAATTAATATTTAATAGTAATTTAGTATAGTTAAAATGGTTACAATGCAGTATTTAATAACTTAACTTTAATATTCAGTTATTAATGTTCAGTACTAGTGTATAAATTATTTTATAAATATACTATATTATAATATTTTATGTGTATTATACCGAGTATATTATTTTTATAACATTTTACCATTAAAATTTGTTTGTAAAAAATGTATAGTATGTTGTATACGTAAATATATATATATATATATATTATACATATATAAAGAGGGAAAAAGAAATAATTAAAAAAACGAAAAAAATAAAAATGATAAAAATGACACTATTTTAATAATTTCCAAAACAATTATAAACCAACATTGGAAAAAAATTGTAATAATATGTTCAAAAGAAAATAATCATCTATATACTCACCGATTGATTTAAATAAAACATTAGTGTTATAATAAGTTTTTATTTGACATTATTGTGTTATAAATTTATAATTATTAAAATAAACCGTTTTTACAGTGTATTTAGATTAAATTATCCTTACAATTTCTAAACTTATAGCGAATATTTTTTTAAATATGATTATGGAAAACTTATGGAAAAAACACAATTCTTAAGAAAATAATTATTTGTTAATAAATCAGTACATAATAAATATTTTAAGCGATTTAGCGCCGTGTTTGGCCGCGTATAGATTGGCTCTTATACAATAGTGAATGAATGTTATAAATAGTAAAAAAAATAAGGAGCGTAACAAAGTCATTGTTTTTTTCTTTTGAAAAAACTTAAACAATAGTTGTACAATAAACATAAACAAATTAAATTAAAATTAAAATAGGATTTATTTAATTTGTTAAGAATTAAAAGTCGATTACTTTCTTAAGGGCAGTTTTCAATCTGAGTCTGACTGTTCTTCATCTACAAAATCCATAGATTTTGAACTGGAACTATATAAAAAATTTAATTTATTAGATCAGTGTGTTATATACACCAAAAAAGTTTATCATTTTACCAAAAAAAAAAAAAAAATTATAATTTTTAAAAAAACCCTAATTGAATTCACATTATAAAATAAATACATTTTATTTATAGACAAACTGTATAAAAATAAATAAATTGAATATTTTTATTTTTCCTATACTGAATTATACTATTATACTACCATTATTTAAAAATCATTTCAACATACCTTGGTGTTATTGTGGATAATCGATTGCTGGCAGGTAAATTCGCTCTCTTTTTTGTTTCTTCTTCTAATGAAGAAAGGGACATGCAGAAAGTTGATCCAATCTCTTTGAGTTGCTTAATCCCAAAATGAAAACCCTGAAAATAATTATAATATTTTATTATAAGTTACTGTTTATTATTGCTTATTAGTTATTACTGTTATTAGTGTTATTACTTATTAATTACAAACCATAACTAATGATATATTATCTGATATCGTCATAAGTTATGATTAAGACCTGGATTTAAGTACCATAAAAATGAATAAAAAATGCTTAAAAAATAACCAACAATGCCCTAAACTATGCTTTTCCATTACAATAATGACCTTAAAAAATAACCCAATTTGTTTCAATAGGAGCTAGTGTAGAGTGAAACCATGGTTTAAACTTTTAGTATTTCTTGGTATCCTACTTAACTTACAATAATACAAAAACAAAATAACGACCTAACCTAACTTTTGAAGTATTTGTTACATAAAACGAATTATGTACTTGGAATGCATTATCCTAGACCTAGTATATCCAAATAAAATAATGCTTTTTGCATTGAAATCTAGACTTTACTTATAACAACCTAATAATAACAACAAATTTAATATAATTACAACGTATTCAGTATACAATCGAAAATACAATATATTACTTTGTATTGTCCTTCGTCACAACCACAATAACTTGTCTCCAAAGTATAACTTCTTTTTACGCCGTAGCTTCTCCAAACTGTTATTCTTGCAGTGGTTTCACGATTTCTTTCTACTTTATAACTACACTGAGTTAACGAGAACGACGGACAACAGTTTTGCATCACTATTGGCAACACCTAAAAAATACACATTAAGTGTGTATGGTAAATTGTCTACACACAATTTTATAAAATACTATTTAAGCAAACAGTATTTAAATGTTATTCATAATATTTTAAATTTATTATTATATAAAATTAATTTATATTCACAGTTGTTAGTTTTATTTTAATTAAATTAAATATGCTATATTATCATGCACAACACTATTTACATCGAAACATTTTATCTTATTGAATGGAATAATTCATTACAAATAATTTCGATAATATGAATTGTAAAATTGATTTTAAAATTAAAATTATTTTTAATATTATGAATGTATTGTTTATATAATCATTTAAACTTTAAAATATTGTTCTAAGTATTTTTCGTAATTTTATAAATAATTATTACAATAAAATGTAGTGAATATTTTTTAGATATTTATTAAAATAAGAGTGGTTATTAGTTTTTAAAATGGTTTCATGATATATTAAGAAATTTATATTACATATTGTGTATCTCCGTAGATAGGAAATTAAACATAGATTCTTCACGGAAAATTACCGGAAAAATTTAAACTTGCACTCATTTTTAACAAAATATTATGAGTTATATTTTGATGCGTTAAAAATAGTTTTTCGTACCTATACAACAATTATATTATAGTTTTTAATTTAAATTAAACTTGTCCCAGCAATGGCTAACTTTTATATCAAATTAATTTGTTTCTGAATACAGGGAATATTATTTTTTAAATACAATAAACTATGTACGATTGAATTAGTTTATTATTATAACAACTGACCATGAAATCCGTTTCATTTTCATACTTAGACAAGTCCATTCTTGACCAACTTTTTTTTGCCGAGCATCCATAAAAAAAACAATTTTTAGTGTTTGAATGACCATGGAAATCACAATACACATAAGGAACCTTTTTAATCACGTGTGCCATGTATTCCAAAATCCCCTATAACATTAAAAATATTAGTTAATTTATGAAAATAATTCAACTATAAAATTAATTTTGTTCTTAAATTATATATTATATTGTATATAAATGTATTATATAATTATTAAACTAGTTGAGAGGTTAAGAATTAGATAATATCAGATAAGGTTTTAAAATAGCGTTAATTTATTTTTATTACATACGTAAATTATTTTTAACATTGAATTAAAAGATTAGAATCTTTTATTGTAATAATTCAGTTGAAGTGTAGGTAACTGTAAATATTATTAAAATTAATATTTTACTAAGTTTTATTTGATAGCCGATAGGTAGTAAGTAACCTATTAATAAGAGTAAAGTATATAGATATTATTAACAAAGTACATAAATAATAACAAAAAGAACTGAAAGGTTACTTATTTTTAAATGAAAAAGGCATAAATTATTATAAATATTTATATATACCTAATATATTTTCTGATTTACACTAAACGGTTAAATTCAATAATATTATTTAAGTTTTAAATGTTTTAATCTGTCCATTGTATGAATATAACAGTATAATAACATTTTATAAAGTTACATGAAATTTTTTTTTAATGTTACAATTATGCTGTATTAAATCGCATTCTTATTATTATTAGTTGAATTATTATTCAATAATCATTTAATAATTAAATATAATAATGTAATAAGAAAAAAAGTTTAATGCGAATTATAAACTGTAACATTTACCAATAATGATATAATAATTCATTGTTATATACTTATATGTTATAAAATTATTATTTTTTTAATGCAAGCATTATAACATAAATAAAGAATTTAAAAAAAGATTAATTGATTCTTTTTCGTCATTCCATTATTATAACTTCTAAACACTATGTGTTTATAAGACTTTATTGGAAATCGATTGTATCTTAGATAATTCTATTGTTAATAATAAATTGCTATCAGTTTTTGTGTAAGCTGTATGTGTACTATACTTTTGACAGTCGACAGATTAAAGATTAAAATTGAATTGAATTGAATTGATATTTTTATGCTATATTGCTTTTATTTACCCGAGCATGAAATATTTCTGGATGCAGTTTTGGGTCAGGTGAACTCCATTTTCTGTTCAAGTCTTCGTTAGTTAAACCGCACCGGTGGCTAAAACAGATAATACAAAATATCTATATTTTAATCTCATTTTATTTTGAAAAACACTATTGTATGTTTTTATGTATTTTCATATAAATGGCGCCAACGATTTATCGATACAATCGCATTAAGGGATTCGCGTCATTTTGGCGCCACTATACAGACGAACCTTTTCGCTACGGGAAGCCTTCAAAGATTTGAAAATCGCAAACTAGTGGATTAAAAATTGGGTGGTATTGTTAAATTTCGGAACGCGCGTTAAAACGATAATAAAATATAATATAATATTGAATGACATGTTATATTAAGTCAGAATGCTTCGTCTATAATGTGTTCCAATGAATTCAATAATGCACAATGGTGTCCAGTCAGAATATCTTTTACCACAATATACATTATTGCGTGTCTCATTGTTAATTCAAATATGTATATAGTAACATATTATTATGTAGGCACTGATATTCGTGATCCCTATCGAAAATGGATTCGAAATATAATAGCGTAGTACCTACGACTATATACTATAACATAAATACAGCTTCCCTACAGAGGTTTAATAATACCAGCCAGATCTTTCAGTTCGCGAATTTCATTATATATGTTTAGGCTTTACGTGGCGAAAAGGTTTGTACGAATAAGCCATATAAGTGGCGCCAACTAAAACGTCCATTATTATTCACAAAAACATCACGAATTCATGAGTACCTGCGTGTACTGTATAGACTGTGATATAACCTATAATATTTGCAGACGAGCGCATATAAAGTTTTTTACTCGAAGACTTTTTTTTAATCAATGAACGGTCGTAGATTTTTTTTTTACATATTTTTTTTTTTATGTTACTGTAATGCGAGTGTTCAATTAGCACGGACAACACATTTATTGCGAATAAACGGAGACTGCACATAAATCCGTTCACTGAACATTTTTTTATTAGAGGATTTACGTTAATGACGTCTAATTCGATTCTATATACAATATGTGAACACATACACATGCACAAGTCGCACAGTAACATTTAAAACGAGATGGAAAACAATGCGGGAATTTTAATAATAACATCACCGCACTTCTAGAAAAGTCCAACGTGTTCGGATATAATAGAATGTTAACGCGTCGAAGAATCTCCAATACGACCGTGGGAATTTTATGTAATATTCTCGCCGCCACGACGGCGTTGTTATTTTTATTTTATTATTTTTTTTTTTTTTTAACCGTTGCACGTTGTTCGCGCGCGCCAAACGGCCGCTGGGTGTTTACATACATTAATTTGTAGGTACCCATCTATATTATACGGTCGTCCGTATTATAGACTATATATAGACGAGTGACGACGCTCTGAGATCTCGGACGTAATTCAATGCCGGTTGTACGTGCGGTTTATAAGATTCGTTTGCGGATGATAATGGCACAACATGCTATACATAGCACGGACCGCGCGGCACATACAACGCATTACAATATTATAATGGTTTGCGAATTACTGGTCGATCGGACATAATATTATTATTATATACCCATACGAGGTGTTGGATCATACGCGCCCAAACAATAACGCTGTTTAGAGGACGACGCATCACGCGTTATTAATACCATCGCGGGTACAAACCGGCTGCAAACGCGTTAACGATCGAAATCATCGGAAGAAAACGACCGGGTCGTAGCTTTGTCCTCGGGCTAGTAGATATTTAATTACACGATGGAAATATTGGAAGTATTATATTATTATTATTTTATCATTTTTCTCGCGCCGGTATAAACGTTATAATACGTTATTGTTGTATAGGTAGCGGGTATTATATACATCACTCGTCATCGCTCACAGGTCGTTATTGCGGCGTGTATTATTTCATATACAGAATAATATAATGATCTGTCCGTTGACCAAGGGCCAATAATGTGGCGGTGCCCGTGGTCTGGAATATTAAATTATGTCCGTGTCGATCGGTGCGGGGAAATCTTAACGACCTCCCGGGGGGGTTTCTCGAGTTATCATGACTCATGGCTCACCGCGGTGGTGTTGTTATTATTACCGTCATCGATTTGTTACGGGCACGGAAAGCTCTGAATGCACAATCATTATCGAAGGGTATTTTTGTTTTTAATATCGTTACTATAATCACACGATAGACCCGGTGAATACGTCTATACGTATAATGTATGCGTATGATTTATTATAAACCAATGGCCGGCCCTCGGGAATCGCAGGTGCGCAGTCAAAGTGCCTTGAACTCCCATAATATATCGCGTGGTTCTCCTCGAGTAATAATGCTAATTTTAAATAGCCGATCTGACGTCATAATAATAACAAAAAAATTACTGCACATTTTTCACACACAGCGAATAACAATCAAAATAACGAAGAAACGCTGTTACCGTTGCAGTCGCTTTATTCTGAAATAATAACAACGATGATTATATAGATAGCAGAATATCATTAAACAAAATATTTATAAGACGCACTCGTACGTGGACAAATACGTCGGGCTGATGATTGTTTTCCGCTTATATATTATTTAAGTATATATTATGTGGGTACATATTTAAAATTCAAATGCATTTATTTTGCATCGGTACGGTTAACGATATAATATACGTACGTATACAACATGTATAATATTATTGTACATATTATTTACACGTATAATATAAGTACATTGATCTTATAACTTCATGTTGTAGAAAACAGAAGATATCTTAGACCTTAGTCGACGTCCATGGATCGTTATTTAGTGATATCGGTAATATTGTCATGTTTCTTCGTTAAACCGAAAATCAGGTTGTTGTGAGAAATTAATAAATCTACAATCACAAATCGATTAGTCGTACTATTATAGCTGTTGACAACTTGGTGTAAATGAATCTTCGTTGTCGAGAGTATACTCTTAGTTGTAAATATATAAGAAGTACCTAATTGACTGTGTCTAGTCAAAAGTCTTCTAGGGAGCACTGATCACGATGTAGGTACAAAGTAGTTACATAATTTGTATTATATTATATTGCGAGTATATTAAATAACTATTCTATATCCAATAATAATATTGTTCATTTGTCAAGTTAAACATTTTTAATAATTAATGAGTTATTATGTTCTGTAATGTACTATACAGATAATTTTGAATTAATTATATTCATTAAATTCGTGTAGTACGGTTATGCATACATACATACATATTATTATACAATTAACATCTTGTTTGTTATTGAGTTGGGATTACACATCATATATTTTTTCGTTTGAGTGTGAACTGTTAGACACATATTATTATTGTAATTGTTTCATTTCCAAAGGAAAGATAGTATACCACATATAACATATAAATGTGTACACCTACGCCGACGCATTTCCATTGTTCTCGACGAATAAAATTGTAAGCGCATTTTAAACAGTCTGCTACAATAGGCTTGTACGCGACCAAGGAGACGGAGTGCGTTTCCGGTAATCATTCATATCCTTAAACACACACACACGTGTGCACACACAAACGCCGGACGTCGTAGTCGTTGGTCCAGTGTTTCTCAAAACAGCCACTATAAATACGATATGGCTGGGGAGGTGCAAAATATATTTTTATAAAAACAATGCGAACCCAACTCCCCCTTTCGGCACTCGAAACCGGGCTGTTTCCGGTGAACAGAATTTCGCGACCGCCGTCTGCTGTGGGACGCTGAAAGACACAGCCGTCAACCGCCCGCCCGTGTCCGACTAATTGCTCATTCATCGAATGCTCCGCGGAGTGTAATAACTCGCGCGCTACAACCCGGCGGTGACGCTACGAGGCGCGTTTGTATTATTAATGTAATAATTTATAATAATTATATTTCCATTCCGGAGTCATGTGCGTTATTTTTTTTTATAAGATACCCAATTCACGTCCGCTAGCGAAGATTTATCCCCGGCGTTCGACGAGTACGCTAAGAGAGTTTGAACAACCCCAAGGTTATATTATGTACAATGTAACAAGAATGGAAAAAAAATCCTTATACGATTATTATTATATTATTATAGGTATTCATAGCCATGGTGGACAACTCGTGATTTGACTTATTTCAATAGATAAATACGGTGGGAAGACAATATACAATGCATATCATAATATGTACAAAAATGCATTTTACTCGCCTATGTTATGTAAATATTAACTTGAGACACACGCGTTTTGATCCTACAATGACGAGTGATTTAAAAATGCTAAACAAGTGTACATGTTATAGTCAACCCGTCGGGCGGACTTCCGTTGTACACACCAAATCAGACGTGAAAATTATAAAAGAAAAATAAACCCAAGATCAAATATCGAAGGGTAGTCTAGACATTGTGAATTAATGAAATTTAAATACATAATATTATAAACTTCCTACCTACATGAATATTAACTTACTATTTTTACTATTCGTTAGAAGAATACACAATTACTTATATTTAGTAGTATGTGAAGTACTGAAGTGTACTCAAGCATTTTTAATTTAAAAATTGCATTTTATGTCTTAGAGAACCACATTTTACATATCATCGAAGGACCTATATGATGGCTATATTCCCAGAAAAAAAAGGCTGATTCTTTAATCAATCTTACTCAAATCTCAGCTCAGACTATTTTTATATAAAACGATTACCATTTAATTCAAATTTAATTCATCCATTTCATCAATTTACTTTCATTAATTTCATTTTTATATTGTGTTTGAATCTAAAGACACTTTTATATGTAACAGTGAAAAAGTATCAATCTTCCATTTCGAAGGATGTTTTTGGTAGAAAATTAGAACTATAAATGGATTGATAGATATTTACCCTGCAAATCAGAATGTTAGTAAAATTGGCATTCTGTTTTAAACATAAAATAGACAAATAAAATAATTAAAAAAATGTGGAGTTTTGTAAATCAAAAATATTTTGTAAAATATTAGCTATGTACAATGTGTCATGTATAACTTAAAATATATTTGATTATATTATATTATACTTTACTTATAAACTAATGTATTTTTTTCTAATTATCTATTTTATTTTAAATGAATAACCGTCAATACTTAACTTTTATTTAAATTATGTGTGGCTTAGATATTATAATATTAGTATAATTAATTTTAAAGCTAAAAATTAACTATTGAAAAAAGAGATATTAAAGTGTGACTATACTATTTATTATATCCATTTTGTATTACATAGTTTTTGTAGGTTCAAGGTTCTACCCATACTATTATATTATTTTCATAGGTTCAAGTAACAGTACTAATTATGTGTATTAGATTTTTAGTGATGAATCTATTAGCTTTATTATAATATATTCTTTATTTTTTATATCTGATATCTCGTTTTGGAGCAGAAAAGCATAAAAAATTCTTATTTAGTCTTCTTTATTTAGATTAAGGTTTATTAGAGGAATATAATTAAGTGAAGATAATTGAAATATCCACCAAATATGTATATTATATCATCTTATAAATAATATGATATAATTTGCAGCAAATTAGCAAAAACAGTTTTTCTCTTTAACTACTTATAGGCATTTGAAATTTTCGACTTTTTAAATATTTTTGCATGTTGATAATTGTTTTTGTAAGTCAAACATCTTGAATAATCAATAAAAAGTTAGTTGTTTTTAATTCGATTTTTTTATTTTTTATATGTGTTCAGACTGTTCAGAGTTCAAATTTTGGAGAAATTTGATAAAATCACGAACATTTGCAAACATTTTTTGTAATTAAAAATGCATAAAATTCATATTTTTAATATTTAAAGATTGAAAATTTAACACAAGATTCTTTATAAGTTATTCTTACAATAATTTTTAAAAAAATGTTCAGCATAGAACACGGCACTACATTATTTTTTTATGAGCGTTTGAAGTTAAGATGTTGAGAAAATATTAATATTATATATTATTACTATAGCAATTCCAGGCAAGAGGACAGAACACAATAAACAGAACGATCAACGTTAACACATATATAGTTAATATATTTAAATTTGAAATACATTGTTTGTAGAAAAATCGTTTATAATATTATGTAAAATTACTATAAAATCTCATCACTGAGTAGGTACACAATAAACGAGATGGATCATCATGGATGGAATAACGCGAGGCAAACGTATGCTAAAACACGATGAATGGCGCAGTGATCAATATTTTAGCGAGTCATATGACGTTAAAACGGAAACAAACAACGGATTTTAATTTATAATTTAATATATTATTCGCACCTATATTATATTAGCTCGTTAGCGTTTCCGTTATATTATAGTAATATAAACCAGCCGATATACGCAATACAAATTAAAAGTATAGAGTCATCGATCGATAAGTACATGCTGTACATGTATAATCAACTATAGCACTCAATACGCACCTGCTACAGCACCGTTAAAGTGATGGTTATTTTTTCAGGCAGGTATAATGGCATAATAGTAAACAATAATCGATGATAATTATTAAAATGAGACCTGCTTGTATTACAGTCGAGGCGGGTAGGATCTAGTGGTTAGGTCGAGCCCAACTCCCTCTACACAACTTTAGATGGATTTTTTTACAGTCCGATTAGATAATTTAGAAAGAAAATTGTCTAAGGTTATTTTGTGTGTTGCGGTTAATATTTTGAAGGTGTATTATTTAACTAATCGTGCAATAAAAAATAAGTTCTTCTAAAGGACCGGGCCGTGCTATAATTTTTTTTTTTTCGATAAGGCTCTGTAATTGCATTTTTTGCTGGATTACCATAATGAATTATGATATTGTAGCTCAATATAGTATTTGTATATTGGTATTTATTATTTATGTCTATAGACACAGTTATAACTGTAAAAATATCACACATCGGAACCGAAGACGATGCATAAGCAAAACATATAATTTATGAAATTATTAAAATATTACGTATTTCCTGATATAGTTGTAGACTGCCATTGTACCTATATGACTGTGACTTACTGGTATACATATGAAATAAAACAAGAATTACTAATCTTATACATCTATAGTGTATCATACTCTCTCTCTCTCTCTCTCTCTCTCACACACACACATACACACACATATATACATGTATAAGAATTATCAGAAATTTTAAGTTTGAAGTCTCATTATAAATATAATAATTACGTTTTAAATTATGGCTAAAATCGCCGTGGTGCTATCCTATATATCCAAAATAATTCAGGGACACGACAGTTTCTAACACTAAAACCATCTATTGAGTACGCACTCGTGATCTGTCTATACTGCACATATCTACCTACCTACTTGACGACTTTTTGCGTTCGGCTGTGGCTTCTGGATATCGTCTCGCGGACCGTTAAACACACGGTTAATAAACCTATTATCACCTATAATAATATATTATAATAGTTATTATTGCTTACATTAGTTTGTTACTGATTACGTTTTCGGTCGTGTTCGTCGTACGGGCGCCGGGAGGCGCTCGTGAGAATCAGAAAAGCGCAGAACGAGAAGCTGACGGCGCGGTGGAATGGGTAGGGAAGAGCGAAAAAAAATCGCTGGACACGAAATACGTCGAAAAGGTCGCCGAACCGGCGGTGGATGGCCGCTCGTGGACACACACGAGGCAATATAATATTAGGTATATACCTGGACACACACACACACACACACACACACGCATACAAGTAAATATAATACATCTTATATATACATATAGAAGAGTAATTTATACCCGCACGATGATGTAACGCGACGATGCTAATTACCCGGCTATATGTGTCCGTGTGTGTATAGAACAATGCACACTTATCTCTCTCTAAGAACTGTACGCGCACATAGGTGTATAGTATATACGCTCCAGTACACAAGTGTACGTATAATATATGTGTGCGTGCGTGTACAATATGCATGCACACGCGTTCGGCGAGCATCGCAGCCATAGGGACGGTTATCCAAACACGCGCATACATATTACAGAAACTTGTTGAAAAAAAATGTAAGTACACACAACTGCACACATTTTTATAATACGCGGGGTGCAATGGAAAAAAATAAACAAATAAATACCGGCTCGTTGTAAGCTGAGCGTGTAGTTTTTATTATCATCATTTTTTTTTCAATCGTTTTCTTATTTTCTCGTGAGATAGAGTTTGCATAATGTGTGCACATCGTAGAGTAATATATTATATGCATAAATAATGGGATTGATGAATATTGTAACCTTTGAAACATGACTTATTTCGTATTGATAATTGAATATAATTAATATAATATTAAATATTAATAATGGCGCTTATCAAAAAATGAAAAATGCTCAATATTTCTTTGAAATGTTACATAATTATTTTTTATTTGAAACTATACTAAGATAAAATAATTTGACGTTATTTAAATTCATTGATTTATACGGGAGGGTAGTATTTACGCTTCATGTTGATAATCAGTGAAACTCCCCATCCACTGCTAATAAATGCATAAATTAATTTAATTTATAAATATTGATATTAATTTACTTAAAATGTAATTAGAAATAAATTTAATTTGGTTTGAAATTTGAATCAGCCTATAATATACCACTCGACACTAGTATTTATTACCAGGCAATGATTTATTTTTGTTTGATTTTTATAATATTATACCTTAATAATAAATGTTCATAATGGATGTAACAATAATACATGTCGACTAAATGTAGATTGTCATAATAATTTATACTAATATTAATAATTTGACGTGCTTTACATTTATTTTACATGTAATTAAAAATTATACTTATTACAACGATTATTGATTGCATCGTTTGTTATTTTAATAATGATTTACAATGTTAGAAGATAAAAAAATCGTATATAAACATAAAAACTAATTAAATATTACACTATGTCTGATTTAGTTGTTACAATGTGAATAACAATGGTTCAAACGAATTGAATCTCTACACATAACTGGCACTCGTTTCATTCCCAGTTTAATTTTTCCATAAACATAAAGTAAGCATTTGTTCACCTCGCATATATAATATAATTATATAACTTATATTATATATTATACGAATGGACAGAAATATAACGTTTCTCATGTCACGTTTAAGTAACTCTTGGCTATAATTATTACGGAAAACATTCAATGAATATTGATGTTTGACAGTAATTGTTCAAAGAAAAAAAAACTACCGAAACCAATGACGACGAAACGACTCGTGTGGCTTTGGCTAAACCAATAATGAAATAAGACGACAATATTATTATGACTAAGGTATTTCATATTTTAAAAAAAGGGGTGTACGTTGCTTTAACTGTGTACACAAAAATAGTTTAAATTCCGTAAAACTAATAAAAAAAACTAGATCGTAAAACGTTTACTGGAAGTAAAACCAATTCCTTTTTAAAAACCAAAGTATTAATAAAATATGGTATTGATCGGTTAAAATAAATAAATATCGACTAATACATAATATATATATGATTAATGTCTTGCAAAAATTGAAATAGCAGCAGTTAACGCGAAAACAAATATTGAGACCATGTGATCATGAAATGGTTTTTTTTTAACAGTCAATGATTTTCGAAAATTGTCTCCAAGGGAATTCCACTTGTAATACTGCAAGTAGAGTATCTATGTAGTATATACGAGGAGAGATGAATAATCTAACGTATAGAGCACTGAACCAAATACACGAAGTCATCACTGTGATTAAAAAAAAACCTGGTATATTCAGTTGAACGGTGTGGTGACTTTGACGATGGTCATCGTGGACGGAGTAATAAATAACATTTTTTGAACCGTCTGACCATTATAAATTATAATATAATACATTACGAAAAGAATAGAGAACCCTTAAATCAAACCCGATGACCCCGTGTAGAGTGAAGTATGGCGCCCCCCCTCGAGGTTTACCGCCCACGCAGAACACGGCGTCGGGTGTAAGGCACAAGGCAATAGTTTTCTTCATTTTTTTTCACCCGACTATTATGATATTATGAGTATATAGGTACGTGCACTCGTATGTCATGAGAGGGTTTGGCTGGAACGAACAATAGGCGAGACCATCATCATCACACAGGGCTGTGCCGCGCGGCGTCAGTTTGGGGGCATTGCGCTTCTTCCACACATACACACATACACACACACACACACACATACATACAATACACAAAAACTCACAACCGACTTAAGTTCACGCGGGGTGTGAGGAGGGGGTAACGTCCACACTCGCACGCGGGCCAGTCTTCAAGCGCAGTTAACCGTCGCACACGATCGTATAAACACACACGCGCACACTTCTGCCGGACCACACCACTCACGGACGACGACCGTGAATAATATAATATTTATTGTATTACACGCTCCAGTGTTCGCCCACCCGCACAAACGTAATACTGCCATTGCGCACGAACTCGTCCCGGAGGAGCTAAATAATAATATTATTAAATTATAATATTATTGTCAACCGGCAGAATACGAATACAATATTAAACAGTAGCTGTTTTGACGATAGACATACGACTGCAAATCGTCATGATTACCGCCGGTTCAACACGGGTCGCTTTGACCGTGGTCACAGTATTCGCATGGTTTGCGGCAGGTCAGTATATTATATATATAATTATTGTTTTAATTATTATACTATGCTAATTTGCGTTGGACGGTTATTACTAAGTAAAATATTTGTTGTATTTAACGTGAATCTCCGGTAACCGATTCCGGAGCTATACCTTTGAGCTATATTGGTATATTCTCGTATAATATCGATTATATAATCGTATTATAATCGGTTTATATAGTTTAAATGTATAATTGGTATAAAGATAGGCCTATTATAAACCTATAATTAGTATTATGGAATTATGTCTATAGCATATGTGTAAATATGGTTAAAAACCGGCGGGTAGGGGGGTTAGGAGTTTAAAGGTAGGGCTAAGCCTCCAATTCCCCAAAATGTACGACTAGGGTTTATGAGTATAAATGTGCAATATTCTCCGAGATCTCACTAAGTAGGTTTAATTTTTTCCAGCTTTTCTATGATAGAAAATTTATCTTATACAATCGTTTAGAATGTATAACTCGATATTATATCTATATATGCGGAGATCGGGAGATATGAGAGTTTTTTGTAAATTATAGATAATATGTATGTTAATTTTAAGTATTTCAACTTTAAGTGTTGTATAAATATAAGATTATAACTACATACCTACCTAATATTTTGATTATTTAACGAGCTTTGGGAAAATATTAATTTTCTGAATAATAATATTAAATTGATAAATACATTTATTTATTTTTTATTATTATCCACTTTTAAGTTTAAACTTGTCCTGAAGACTTTAATGGTGGGTATTTTTTAATTTTCCAGTGATAAAATTTAAAATTCAATCGAGTTTATAACTTTTTCATTACTTAAAATTAGAGATAAAATAATAAGAAAGAGTACTATATATACTAACTTATAATTTTATAGTTAGGAGTTGTTTAATTTTAAATATTATATAGCATATTGTTGGTGTGTGAATGTATTGTAAACACCATAAACAAAGTATAAAATTTAGTGTAAATTCTTCAATATTCTATCTCGTTTTGAACCGCTAACGTTTTAAATACTTACACAATATAACGTAGCTGAAGGTTACGTTAAAAAAACTAAAAAAAAATAATGCTACACTGTTCCACACAACTTCCTGTTTAGTGTTTACACGAAAATACGTATATCTAGATCTTCTTGAAAACGGAAGCCACACGAATACACGATAGGTTAGGTTGTACAGAGTGCACTAAAAGTATACGTTGTTTTTGAAATTTATATTAATGTACATATTATTGATAATGTTCTTTAAAAAAATCTGACGAATGACAAATGTCAATGAATATACATTTGTTTATAATAATTAATATTCTATAATCATAGATTTTAATAATAAAAAAAAAAAGTGTGATTACAAGATAAAATATAGTTGGTTAATATTATGTTCCCTTTGTATACATACCGACAGTTGTTAAGCCGTTAGGGTCATTTTAACATCATTATGACGTATATTATGCAGAAACAAAAAACCACATCCTATGTAGACATGTAATATATAACGACGGGGTATGAAGAAAAGTCAAAGGAGCGAATCGTATGTGATGGGTGACTAATTTTTTGTTACTTTTATTATTATTTTTAATGTATGTACGTGGTACCGTCGTTAAAAATTAATTTACATCCAGCAATAGTTATAACAAAAATAATAATAACGTTTTAATTAAATAATAGCACCAGCTTCGTATAATGTGTAGTGGAAAACGCTAGGTACTGAAAACAATGCTGTGAGGGCTCGTGACCTTCGAAGAATATAACGTTTAGAACCATTACAATTGTTTGTATCTATCATAGCCTCAGCACAAAAGAATATCTTCAAAATATTTATTATTTTGAAAATTTCGTAGGTATATGCATAAAGAAATATTAATGTTCCCAAGCTATTTTAAAGGTCTGTTCGAAATATACCACAGTATTAAAAATATGTCGTGTTATAGAAATTAGAAATATTAAAATAATAATAATATGATCATCATCAATAGGGGTTATTTATTTCTGAGAATATTAGAATACCTTAATATCAAAATTAATGAAAAGATAATTAACTAAATCGGGTTTAAGTTTTAAGATTATTTGTATTCGATTATAAATACAATAGCCACAAGACTATTTTTTTAGATAACAATTTTTCATCTCGTCCAGTGGTCTGTCATATTATAATCATGTATTTTTAAAAGAATGCTCATATAAAAAAAAAACAAATTAAAATGTAGTATAATGATTCAGTTTGGTTAGAATGAAATAATAAATGATATACATACATGATATACCTGTTGGGCAGGCTTTTTAAAATGTAATACTGCGACAGGTATAATAAAACAATAATACAATAATACAATTGTATTGTATTCATTTTATTTTTATTATTAATGATACAAGTATATTGTATTTAAGACCCTGTGTTTGAAGTAAACAGCATATCCTTAGGATATATGCGGTGGAATTCTATCAACCCTTTTATCGATTACATAATCATATCTATTATTATCATAATTAAATAGCAAATTATGATTTCTTTGTGGATGTTCCTTTTTGTCTAATTTTTTTTATAACGATAAGTGATGATCAAAGTATTGAAAATTGAAATTTTTCAAAATATTGTAATTTACTGTAAGTGATATTTTTAATAATTGGATAGAATATTAATATGTATCCATTTTCCACTCACTCTTGGCCGCGGTAATAACACCTTTGTTTCTGGTTTTTGTATATAATATCAAGTATTGAAGTATTATAAAAAGATTTATATGATTATTAATATGTTGCAGTTACGTTTTAATTATTACTAAAAATGACGTATATAAAAGTATATTATGTAAATACTCTTTTTAGCCTTAATTATAATGAAATTAAAAAAATCTCTAAAGTAATATTAACCAATATAAATAGTAATGTTTTGATTTCTTATACAATATGTAACACCTAAAATTTATACAACGACTTCAAAATAATAAAAATCATAATAAAAATTTCAAAGAATCAGCATAGTAAATATTTGAACTTAAAATTGTTTAAGATGTAATACTGTGAGAATAAAAATATTTCCCGAAATAATGTATTACTTAAAATATAAATCAAATTTATTATTAACTATTAACGTATATTTCATAATAATATAATATGACATTTTTTTAATCAAATAGTTTTTTTACATTTTTTTTTTTTAAACCATAAAGCCAATTAATTTTAGTTTAGTTTAACATTTTATTTTTATAAATTTATAAAATATTATTAAGTTTAAAAAAAATATAATATGTTTTAGTTAAAATTAGTGTATTAAATTAACATTAAAGATAGGTATAACTTATAAGACAGGAAAATTTATTCACATACTGACCATATACATTATACATATTTTTTATTTTTTACAATCCCAGCCTAACCTATTAAATATTATTAGCGATTTGAACGAAAGGAATATTAAGGCTTGCTAATGCAAGTAATAAATTATTTTATGTGAGGGACCGACAAACAGTCTGGAGAAGTTTTTATTTTGCAGATGTAAAAAAAATTAATTTCTCTATATAACACCAAGCTGTGCGTAATACTTTTTGTGCGCTAGTCTGAAGAAGACAAAACGCGATTTGCCCTTCAGAAGGATTAATAGCCGGACATTTTTCAAGGACATACTGGGACGGCAAGCAATTACAGAGAGAACAAAAACAAATAAAAAAACACGATAAGCCATTAGTTAAAAACAAAACCACATCGGGTGTCAAAAATATGAATTTATACATTTTCATAATTGCAAAGTAGACAACATTTGATATTTATATTAAAATTAATTATTAATTATATATTTTCTCGATTGAATACAATTATTTATAAAAATTAAAAACCGAAATGATTTGGATGAAAACATTAAAGTTAGGGAATAAAAATAAACAATATATTTATTTTTAAAAATGCGTAACATCCTGAAAATATTATATTTTTTTTAGGTATCAAATTAAACAATGAGATTATATTAAATTAAATAGACATTTACTAAATTCTATAAATATATAACATACATTTACAAATTATACAACTTGAAATGATCTCACATTTCCATTAGCCATCATTATTAACTTAGTTGGTAAAAATACCTATTATACTAAACTGTAAATACATAATAATATTATAGGTATGCGTAGTAAAAAAATATGGACAATAATTCTACTTTTTATTAATTATTTTTAGCAATTTATTTTATGTTTAGGTCAAAGGATTACAACAATACAGTTGGATGGCACTCAGTACTACATCAGTAGGATGAATCCATATTCAGCGGAATTAAACTATTTTTTGGCATATGAATATTGCAGATCAATTGGATTGCAATTGGCTTCATTTGAAACGTTGGAAAAAACAAACTCAATATCGGATTTCTTAAGAAATGCTGGTAAGAATAACAATTTTTACTAATCCAAGATTATTGAGAAACACTATAATAATTTAGGTCGGTATAAAAGTAAATAACCGAGTAAATACGCTGTGTAAATAAATACCAGACTTCTGTAAACAAATGACATACATAACTGTGTTCCGACAATTATGTAAACATACGATTCTAAAACTGAAATTTAAGTTTATGGATTTTAAACACCAATAAATATCAAAAACAAAATTGTAATAGTAAAATTATTGAAAATGATAAAAAGAAATTTTAAATTGTTTTACTTTATTGTAATTTATAAAAATGTATTTGATTTACATTTCTTGAAATTACACTTGAAGGTTATGATGAATAGTTATAATATAAACAGACGGTTTGAAACTTTTTTGAGAAAACCATCGAACATTTTTAACTATATATTAAATTCAATTGATTGAACAGAAATGTTGGTTTAGAATAAGGAATATCGACATTTAATATAAGTAGATACAGTATTGCCCAGTGTATGAAATTCTTTTACTTTTGCGTTATTTTTCATGGTATATTATAATTTTTAAGTTTTCACTCATGTTTATAATATTATCCAAGTGTATTGTATATTTATATAAAATACAAATAGATTTTAATTTGGAGAAATTTATTTGAAAAAATATGTGATGTGTATAGAAATGTATTTTACTGTGGTGAAAATTTAATTAATAGAAAAATAATATTCTTACATTAATAACTACGTAATATTATAATATAATATAAAACTAAACACACTGTATCGCAAACCGTTCAAACATGAATCATAAATGAAAATTCAATTTCTCTCAGTACCGAATGAAACTCTATGGCAAACAAAAAACAATGACAATTGCGTGTGAAAAATAAATGAAAGAACCGTCAAAATATAGAAACTGTCCAGTAAATTAGTAAAAAAGGTATTTTTGTTGTTATTGTTTTAAGGTTACAACAAATTCGACTATTGGACATCTGGAAACCGCTTGGGCACTGACATGCTTATCTGGATGTCAACGGGTCTACCGTTCAACACAACTTTCAACCAAATGAAACGGCCCAACCCGGACAATAACGGTCTGGATAATGAAGACTTGAAAATGAACGCTAGACCGGAACTGCCCATAGCTAGGAAAAAGAGGTGTGATTTCATGGCTATGTGAAATTAATACTTACAACCAATATAACAATACACAAATAAATAACAACCGTTTTGCGCTTTTCAGGGGTGAAAGTGGTTCCAGAGATGGATGCGTAGCGATTAAAGCGCCTAACATGGACTGGGTGACGGCCGACTGTACAGACCTGAAGGATTTCATTTGCGAGCAGACCAGATGTTATTATTACAACTATGGGTCGATTCCGGTGTCCTCCAGCCAGGGGTAAGCTACAGGTGAGAATTATTAGTCGAGACTTGGTCAAAATGTACTTCTAATATACGTGTATAAATCCTCGAAAAAATTCGAAATCGATATCGCACTTATATAACGTAATATTTAATACTTTTTACTTTTTAGTATTTTTTCATTTCCTAATAATATTTACGTGTATAACATGTAGCCATGTAGGTATAATAAGTACACGTACACATAAAAGTAATATAATATTTTATGTATAGCAAATTCGTTTATGATTTTCGTTTTAAAAATGAAATATTATTTTATATACAGTTATTGAATTTTACGTTTTTCATTTTATGAATTCAAGAATGACCTCAATACCATCTTGTGACAGGCTTGTATACTCATAAAAATATAACTTTAATTATAAGAACTGTCATAATATCCGGAAATATTATTTTTATCAAACAAGTTTTGTTACTACGTTACTTTATTTTTTCATAATAAACGTATATCGGATAAAATAAAAATGTCTTATTTTAGTTTTAGGAAAAAACAATATTTTTAAAGACAAGATATAAAATGCCTAGTTTGATAATTTGAAAATTTTGTCTTATGTTAGGTCTCCATATAATATTTAAATTCCTTTTTAATATGTGAATATTCATATTTTTTTATTTTATTCCTGCACAAAAGTGAATTACGTATATTGATACATATTGAATATGTATAAATTAAAAAATACATAAAATCTGTAAAAAAAATAGAATTCTAAACATATTGCTTTTTATTTTCACATTATGATAAATGTCACGACCATAATATATTTTTTTTACAACGATAAAGTGCGTATTGATTACCAATATATTCTTTCAAAGCCACACGAACCGCAAAAACAAGCATTCTGCACAGTAAATAACTGATTCAAATTTCAGAGGAGCACGTATAAATTTCCAAATATAAAATGCGACGATAATATAATATAATATATGCTATATTAGACTTTTGGACCATCTAATTTATCGGAATTTATTTTGATATTTCAATTTATCTCAGATCCGGACCACATACGATTATAATTCGTCGCCACTGATATTCGATATTCGTTTTTTTTATACCATGGTATAGTCAGGAATTAACATCTGTAAAATTGTTGACGTAAAACCGTACATTTACCTATACTCGCTTAGGTGCTCAAAAAGTGTCCATTACAATGTTGTGTATATTTATTTTTCAGTTTTGGTTATAAACAAAAAGCTACAGCATTCCCAATTCATTCAAACTTATCTTTGGAGGAAAACACTACCGCTCCGACAACTACTACCACCACCACTACTACCATCAATCCCAGTAATCCCACCACTACTACCACCACTACAACCACTACTCCTGCCACCACCACTACCACCACACCAGTATCGCCCAATATTATGCTTACGACCTCCGACGTTGCGGCCGCAGAGGGCTACGTGGTTACCGACATCCGCCGGAAGTCGGAAGTCGACGATGAAAACGACAACGATGCTCCTAGGGCGGCGGAACCGGAACCTGAAATGACGGTCTCGACGACATCCGGTCCGGTGGTCGACGATTTGTTGCCCGCGAGTACCATCGAACCACTGCAAAGTGGATATCAAGAGTCGCAGACCGACGAACAACAGTCGACCAGTGAACCACGAACGGATGAACGGCCGTCGACTGATGAACGAGCGGACAGTCAGTATTTTACCACTGAACTTCCGACACTCATTCAGATGCACAATCAACAACAGTACGAACAACAGGAACACGACCAACAGCTACACAGGCATCATCAACGTAACGAGGTGAAACAACGCGGGAAACAAGAAATAGATCGTCGAGATCAACAACAGCACAACGACGCGTATGCTTTCGAATCGTTGGAAAAGGCTTTTGCCACTGCAGTGCCGCACAAGATTCGATCTACCAAGGATTTGGAACAACCAAAAGACGTCGCTGCAGCTACCGGTGATCTACAGTTACCGTGGTCGTGGGCCAAAGACATTATGTTACAGAAACCAGTGTTGAAAAAGTCATCACAAGAAGTCGCTTAATTTCATATCAATCGGCGAGTTCTACGTTTAAAATATTATATTTGTTTAAAGAAAAAATTTTTTTTTTTAAATAGAATAATTACGTATGACATTTGAAAATCAAAAATCATCCACAAAACTAGACTTCGTACAAATGTTGCTCTCTTCCGCGTTTCTCCCTACACGTCATTATTATTTGTAGTGAATTACCTACACTACAATCAGTCATGTATAATTACAAAAATCTGTTCTCAGTGCTTAATTCCGTGGAGTAATGGTGGTACATTTAATTTCATGTGATTACCTATATATATTTTTTTAATTTTATTTAGAAAAGTAATGAAAATAATGAACAAATCATGTCGGTATAATATAAAAGAATATAATAAGTAGACAGACCGATTCTGTTTATTGTTTTTACTTATTATATTCTTTTGTGTCTATCGATTATTATTTTATTTTGTATATATTAATTTTTATAGATTCTCTCTTAGACTTATTAAAAATGTACTTTAATATTTAATGGTAATCATTTTGAATAAATCAAGTGATTAAAAACAAATTTGTGTTTTTGTATACTTACCATCCATTAATGACGCCTTCTATGTTAAGCATAGGCACAATTTTAAACACATAAGTGTCCCGTGCCTTTTTGGCGGTGATTGTGTTTCCACAAAGATAGTCAATTACACCATCAATTACCCAAGATGAACTTGTCTCGCCAGGATGCACTCGAGATGTCAAGTATATAATATGTCGATCCTGCACAGAAAAGATAGCGTTAAACATGATATAGTAATAATAATATATTAATATAGTCAATAGTCGTGGCATATATTTTAATACATAGATTATAGATACCAATATTTCAATGAATTAACGAGACTTACAAATAAGACCAATTTTAATAATGCTATAAAATAGTGTTTTATTACATGTAGTATGTACAGATAATTTTATTAATATACTAGTTGTATTAGTGAAATAAATTTGAATTTATATTTAAGTAAAATGTTTCGCTCTATTATTATAACTTTATATCATAGATAATTTATTATTTACTTTATTAGCTAGGTCAAAATGTTATACAGACATACAATTATAATTTTCAATTAGGATATTTGTTTTGTAAATATAATTTTGAATTTTAACATTATAGTTACCTATTGCTTAATTCAATTTTTATATTTGCATCGATTTTTTATTATTGGGTATGATTATTATTATTATTTTTAAATGAATTTTTGAGTTATTTTCCTCGAGGTATAATAATAAATATATTTTATAATAGTTCATCACAAATAAAACATGTAATATAATATTTAAAAATGTATAGAACGTTATGATGGTCTTCTTGTAGGTATACTATATAATAAAATTACTTTAATTTTTTTTTCGTTGGTTTCAATAGAGGTAATCGTAATAATTGGCACTTCATTATTATTCAATGATCTACATAAACAGTTTGCACGGAATAATGTAGTATTTGGATCGACAGTATTTTTCCATTTGAAGCATTTGTACTGAAAAATAAACATAAAAATCATGTTTAAAATTAAAATTAATAAGAGAGATTTGTACACAATTGTGAGGAAAGTTATCAAAATATTAACTGGTTTCCCTATCTATAAAATGAATATAAATATTAGCGTATGTTTTTCGATAAATTACGTTATATCGGAATATAACGTTATTCTGCATTTGTCGTCATCAACATTATTTGTCTTACAATATGTACTACGAGTATATAGGTTATTCACATTGATTTTTTAGTGAATTAAATTAATATAAATGTATGAAATGGGAGTAATAATTGGATACGGGATATTTATGAATTATGTTTATACTATTTTTCTATGACTAAACGAATCAGGTAAACTCATTAATAAGATAGATTAAGAATAGAAAATCAAAGATTTGTGATGTTGTAGTATAGTTGACGCACCGTCTTAAATAAAAATTGGATAGTGCTTCGATTTATTTATTTATATATGTTTAAAGTACTGCCTAATTTTTTTTGGGGTTAATTGTTACTTAATTAAGTGTTTTTTATTTACTTCAACTGTACATCGTAACTATCAAACAAATTAGTTTTGGAGAGGGGCCAAATTCACGTATGTCGTATTCGTGAATCGTGAATATCTAGTTTATATTGTTTATAATATATTTATTTGATAAATAACGTGAATATCTGCAGGATTATAACGAATAACCATAATTTATTTATTTGTTAAATAACTTTGATGACTGGCGAATAACGTTGTATTTTTCCATTTCAAGTAATTTACCGTAAAACTTATACAATAAATGATCACGATGAGGTAACACCAAATATTTCGGCAAGATGACTTTTAATTTTATTCGGGTTTTTTTCACTGCATAAAGTACCTATTACATAAATAAAATTGTTGTTAATCTGTTTTTAAATATACAGTAAAAAAAATTTTTTTTTTTTAATTACGTCTCACTCTTTTTTTGAATTTACGTTTAAAAAATAATAAATTTTTTTAAATAACTAACATAAATTTTTTTCTATTGTAAAATTAAGTTATGAAGAAATAATTAAAAAAATGTTATGAGTCCAGTACAAATCATACAAAATGATAAATTGGCTCGATAACAAACATTTTATTTTTATTATTCGTATTATATTTTCATATTTTTTAACCAAATAAATAATAATAATTATAATAATTTAGTAAATTTTTATTGATTCGTATAATATTTTTAGTCGTTCCCAAGTACTTGATTTTTAAGATCAAAAAGCTTTATAAATCAAAATTATTTTTTAAAAATATAATGTTATTATTGTAATTCAATTAGTTTTAGAAAAAGAGGTAGGGAAGCGATTTAAAAAAACGATTTTCTATAAATGCGCGAAAAAATATATAATAAAATATTGAATTTTTCAAAAATAAGTGTAATACCTAAGTACTTTATAATTTATAAAGTAAAAAATAAGATTCAAATAAAAGTAAATCCAGTTGGAATATAATTAAGTGTTACATTAAACCATGATAACACAATAAAAGGTTATCAAATTATTGAAAATTTTAATACAGTTTCTTATACTATTTAATTAAATTTGAATTCATGATAATCGATATAAATAAATGTGCCTACCTACCGTACATTAATATGATTATAACTATAATCATACATAACATTTATTATATTATACATAATTATAATTATATCGTGTTCGATTTTATCGTCCGAAAATAAGTTAAAAATTATGCTCAAAGCGCAGTTATAAAATAATATCATTGTATCGAATTTCACATGTAATGTAATTTTTCACTATTTTTGTCAATCAACAATTAATTTTAATAATTACCGAACAGTTAATTGAACATATTTACCAATAATTTTGAATATGTATACGGATAAACATATGCTATGTAACATATGTCTTGGTCGAATGGGAATTGAATTGAAAAAGTAGCGGTCATGTAAGAGCCATGAGTCTTATTGCAGTTTTTGTAACAATTCCGGTAGTAACAAATGTCCATTCCAGTGCGTGTCCAGCCTTTCTTTGACTCAGTATAGTTTTTCACCGAAAACATGATCGGCTGCATGCCACTTTTGTATTGAGAGCTATGTTTCTCCATATTTACTATATTAAATACATATGGCTTAAGTGCCTCCATGTTGGATACCTGAATGAAAGAAAAATATTATAGTCAAATCAGCTAATAAAATGCATTATAAGCTTAAACAAAAACTGATAATAATAATAACATTAGTTCATTTTATGTGCATTTATAATAAAGAAATACTCCATAACTTAATCATATGATTAGATATTGCTATATTTTAAAATCAATCAATTCAATAAAACAATTTACTTTATTTAAATTGTATGCAGCAACAGACTGCAGTAGCTGTCTACAGTCCAAAGTGACTACGTAAGTGACAACATTTATAAATCAGGCTTAATATGAAAATAATATTATTGTATTTCATTAAAAATAAAGTAAAAATGATATTAATATAATATTCTTGGGATTTTTAAGATAATATGTAAATTAACAATATTAAAAAATTATCTTTTACTTGAATTTATAAAAAATATTTAAAATAATATAGACATAGTTATAATCTAAGTTTTTTTCAAAAATTTATTTATATTATATGTCTCATTGAAACTAATTATTATATCTAAGTTATATGATTTAGTTAACAATTTTATGTTGACATTTATACATTCATTTCATTAAAAGAATATATAAAATTTATAAAAATCTAAGTAAGGTAGTATGAATATCGCGCAAGGCAAATATTTTAAATTTTAATTGAATACATATTAAGTTAAATATAATTTATAAAGTGTTATATGTATTAAAAAGATTTTTTTACTAAAATACACGTTTAAAAAGAATTGAAAACGAATTTGCAATTTTTCTTGATTTCAGACTTGCAGAGTAAAACAGAAGGTTTATTTGAAATAAAAAATAATATTGCAAAAGAGAAGATAAGTACCTATAATAGATGGCAAATAATTAAAAAATCAATAAATTACAATGTTATAATGCATATAAATTTGATTATTAAAATTTAAAATCGTACTTGAAAGTAAAACCATTGGCTATGTGACATTGAATTTACGTCAGAATTCAAAATCAAATCGTACTCGTTAGAACCAATCTGAATAAAAAATCAAGTATTAAAGTAACAAAAATAACAACATTTTATTGACTATAAAATACTAACCTTAATAGCTTTTCGAAGATTACCACATTCGAAACGGGATTCAAAATTTAAATAATCAAACCCTGATTTTACACCTAAATTTCGCTCATCATAATTTGATATCCTAAAAAAAATTATTTTCAGTTAGGTATATATTTCAAAGATAAACGGTTATTGATTTTTTAATTACTGCTGTGGAGAATTGCAAGCGTCGTTTACACTTTCCAATAGATAATCTAAATCATACACGATCATATCACCAGAGTCTCGACGTTTGGCCACGCTACGCTCTAAGCACGATAACAATTTGTTGCTAATAAAATTACAATTTATAACATAAATTAATAATTAAAAGTAAATGATTACACAAATCTATTAGGAGAGCTACTCCGTTTAAAATATATCAGTTATGTATAAAAATAATACATATAATTTTCACGTATTCAAAAATGAAATAACTTGTCCTTGGAAATTAAATCGAAATTGTAAGACTTGGCTGTATTCAAATTACTTATTATGGTAAAGATTTAGCCAATGGCGAAAATTTAAAACTACTTAATGATAAACATCTTTGTTTATACATTATACGGAGAGTATAATATTACTAACTATTAATTAGTTACCTTCAAAATTAAAAAAATAAAGTATAGTTTTAAAGATTAAATTTTTTTTTCTAATAGTTAGGTAGGTACTATAAATATGCACTATGAGAGATTTACACATATAATTTAAAATAGCAAAATCAAATATCATATTGTAATGATTTTGAAACTAGAAACCTAGTAAAAATAAAATACTTTATTGATATTATATATGGTTTTTTTATTGTAGTAAAATAATAATTGAAACTCGTAGGTAGTAATAATAATTGCAGAAATGAATGTTTATTAACAGAAATAACGAACGTTGGCAGTATATTGAATTTAAAATTTTTAACTAACTATTAAAAATCGTCCTTACCGGGAAACGTGAACGTCGCTATTATATAAGGACTCTAGTGGTTGATCGTCATTAATGAATCCTATCCAATCAGGATAGGCGACTTTAACGAAAGGGGAGACGCTGTTGACACGTTTTGCTATACTTAAATATGCAGCCTTATGTGTTTGACATGTCCGCAAGTTGGCCATCAACCCAATTTCATTTTTCTGATAAATATAAATAAATCGTTAATTTTCTATATTTTGCTAGCATACTATATAACTAAAAAAACACTTATCATTATAAAAAAATTGATCATAAAATACATATCACACAAAATGTACTTATTTAGATTAAAGTACCAACAACTAAAAATAACTTACGTCCGTAATCAAATGATGGTCAATTAGTAGTGGTGTAATTCTACTGAAATAAAAAGTATAGCATTACTTAATTTTATAATATTTATTCATGGTTGAAATATTATTTTCTGAGAATGTTTAAGAATGTAATCAACACTTCAAATTTAGACTTAACCGGTTTATTTACCGCATTATACACTTTATGGTGTTTGCAATTAAATTGGACCAATGGAAATAACTCAATCTAAATTTAATATATTTTAATGAAAATTGATTTTGGCTTGTTTCTAAGTTTAAGAAAATATTTTATTTTCAAGTTGTAACTAAATAAACCTATGAATATCACCCACAAATAAAATAATAAATCATAAATGTACCAGTGCCCGACAATACAGTGGGCCGATTGCATTTACCTATTAAATAATTTAATTCTGTTAGTCAATAATATTTAATAATTTCCTCGTATGTCCAATCTACATTTTGCTTACTTTAAATATTTATTTAACTTAAGTTTATTGGCTGAATTATGTTTTTGCGTTTCGTTGTTGAATTCTGCAAACAAACGTCCATACCTGTAATAAAATGTAATAAATGTATATAGTGAAAGAACGAACACTTATTTTTAAATTGAGTTAAATAATAATAATACTTAATAGTTTATTTTTATAATATTAATTCAATAACGATAGATACATACCTAAGAGAATAATAATTGTACAAATATTATTCGTACGGCGCATTGAGTATGCAATTTAGGTACATTATATAATTATACATTGTAGAATATGGAATTATTACTCTATTGCATCTAATATTTTATTTTTAATCATAAATAATTATTATGAGATATATATATTACGTTCTTACGTTAATATGAGGTCATCACGATCTTTCCAGTAATTAAAGGGTATTTCAAATTTTACCGATTCAGGTTTTCGAATGATTAAAGGATCCGTTAAATTTTGGACTACAGCTATTTCAATGTCATCGATATCACTGTCGTCACTGTCACAGCCTGCATATTTATCTGAATCTAAATTTTCAAACAAATACATATCAGATAATTAAAAAAGTGTAAATTAAAAAATATACAATTATGCTGTTAATAACGATTTTATTTATGTATAAGTTTAATTTCAAATTAATTAAGTTTTTTTATAACCAATACAATTATTAAATTATTTTAGTTATATATTATACCTTATATATTATATAATATAAATAGATTTTAATACTAAGAAAGTAAAATACTAATATGATCTATAGTAAAAACTAATTTAAATTTATATTTAATTGCAATAAGGTTTTTTTTAAAGTTTGACGAGTATTAAAAAAAATAATATATTATTAATGTTTTTTTTTTATGCGATCTTTAAACTATATATTGATATAATATGTTAAACATTGATGGGTGCATACAAATTTAAGCAAATCAATTCCAACATATTAAAATACTAGTCTTCATGTTATATTTTATTATTTTAATGTATCTTAAATTTTAAAACACAAAATGCATTTTATGTTTAACTTGTTAAGTGACATTAATAATGAAATCATTTTTTTATCCACTTTAAATATGTAAGTGGTTCTGAAAATAAAAAGTGTATGAAATTATATTGTTGCCAAATCTTTATGTGGTGTGTTGAAAACACTTCTAAAAAAAATTGGACAACAAACAAAGTTTAACTAATCAAATTTTATCTATATATCATTAGAAATGTATTAAATACAGTATTGCTAAGTATTATGTTGATTAATATTTTCAATATATATGTATATTATTCATCCTGGTTCAATTAATAAAGCAAACAATTATTTCAAATAAATTATTATAATGTTTAACTTACCGTTATCGTTGAGGTTTATATCTCCTAAGCTAAAGGTAAGTGCTGATTGGGTTGAACTTAAAGGTAAGAGTAGTAGTTTTTCTTGACAAACATTTATAACTGTACACAATTTTGACATGGCAGAATTATAAACCTGGTCTTCCGGGCAGCGAACGCTGAATTGATATAATACATTAAATTTGTTAGACTTTCTTAGTGCTGTCCGTCCATTATCTATGAACCAATTAACAAAATTAAAGTAAACAGCTATGCTTGATAAATATGTTAAGATTTAAATATTTAACGTACTAGTGTTTGAAATGTGAACCAACACATCCAAAGCGGATGAAAATATTTTCGGGTGAGCTTTATTCGCAGTGTATAGTTTTATATTGAACACGTCCAAAGCGTATTGCATGAGCCCAGCGCGTATAACTTTATCACAATTTTCTTCAGTAACTAAAAACGTATATTTAATTATAATTTAACAATTAAATCAGACACAAATTATTAATACCTTTTTTTGTAATGTTTGCTAAAATTACAAGAATCACGTATTGTTTGTTTTTAATTAAATATTTATGGTTTTCCCTTAGTAGTTTCTCCAAGGTTAGCAAAAAATTATCCTTGAGAAGTACGCCAACAATAGTTTCTAAAAATCCAATCTGAATTTTATTAATTCCAATAATAAATAATATTAATTAATTTAAAAAAAAAAATAACGAACCGTTTTTTGTAATTGTTCTAAAGCATTTTAATAACGGAGAGATGAATTTAATATTTTTAATGTTGTTTTTTAAATTTTGATGGAACATTTTTGTTGCATTCAACATTTCAGCATGTTTTGAAAATTTGCTATCTTAAAACAAATACATTTTAAGAAGACATACATTTTATCATCATTTTTTTTTATTAATTACCTTTTTGTGAAAGTTGTCCTAGAATAAACACTAATTCGTTAAGAAGTACATCAGGCGATCCTACAGACTTTGATTGCAATTCCATTATTGACTTTATAAATATTTTCGTTGCTTCTAATTCTACCAGTTGTTTCAAAAATGTCTTTCTAGTTTGACCTGTACACATTTAATTATATTATAAATTCTTTGTACAACTTTACTAAATACATTATTTCTTAGTCTCTGTGTGTTTACCGGATTTTGGTGCAATACAAGCATGTATTACAGCTGCTAAATTTGTACATGTAGATTTATCCCTAGTTTTCTGGAATATTAAATTAAGTAATAAATAAAATTACAAAATAATTTTAAAATTGCATATTTCAGTATCAATACTTTAAAAATTAACCTTTTTAAAACAATATTTATGTAAAATGTAATGTTAAAATAAACAGAGAGAACTTATTCCAGTAACACATTTTATCAATCAAATATTGAAATACCTATCCAAATTAAAAATTGACATTTTCCAACTACACAATGCCATTCTTATTCTCGAAAATGTAACTCTCTGGGGTAGATTTGATAATTTCAAAATTAAACAACTAAATTCCAAAAAAATAATGGTCCTTCTTACATACATTTTTAATTCAATGGTCATTCTATTTTTAGTATTCTACCACCATATTCATACTTAAACAAAATAAAAACCACTAAACTTTTTATAATTGTTTATACCAATTAGTCTAAACTCGACCTTATTAAAATTATTTAAAAAAGCTTCTAAGTATTGTTGAGGAAAAAAAGTTTTACTTTAATCGCAATTTAATTTTTTAAATAATTTTTCTATAATCTACCAAATCTAGTATAATATAGTAGAAAAATTTGTTTCTCTTTAAAAGAAATAAAGTACTATACGCATACCTGTTTGACCATATTTGGCAGTTAACACGTAGGTTCTTTACTTAAATTAAAATTCATCTAACCATCTAGTGATAACTTTATCTTAAAATAACACACGGAAGATAATTTTTTCTCGTCTCGCTACAGGTAGAAACAATTTGTCTTCTTTTGTTATTTTAAACTCTCAATATTTATTTCTTTTAAGATAAATATATTAGATTTATTAAATTCGGAACTTTTTTTTAGCTCAACTAAAAAAAAATTAAAAACTATTTAAATAATTAGTACCTACATTTAATAATATTATTGAACTTATCATTTTATTTAAATATTTTAAACCAAATATTTAGAATTTGACATTTTTCCAAACGCTATAATTCATTTTTAAGTTTTAATTCACTGGAGTAGAGCCAACGTTTACTAGTCAAAGAAAACCAATTGAATCTTATGGTTATTATTTGCCCAAGTTGTTCGTCACACAAAAACTATTAATTATATGTTTGAGTCGTCACAAAATTATATTAGACATTATTGCTTATGTGAGATGGATCTATTTAAATCGAAAATAGATGACCAGTTTGGTATTAAATTATTCAGAACATTTCTTGTGAATAAGATTTTAATTTTTTATCAAGCTTTTTTTAAAACAACAAAATTAATTAATGAAATGAAATTATTATTTTGATTAAAAGAAATGAATGTAATATATTTAACTATAGATTTATTTTCCATAAAAAGATGTTTCGTTTGAAGTGACGTAAAGTATAAATACTATACGTAGAATTATATAACAAGATGCCAAAAACACTCGTTACCCGATATTATTTCACTAGAAGTTCATTAAAAATAGAAACAGTGTAGCTGTAGTTATAATTTCCTGGTTTAGTTTTTGAAATTTACGGTAGTACCCGGGAGCTTTTCATTTTTGGTAGCTTACGCATAAATAAGGTCATTTGTCGTTATGCTTCAAAAATGATTGGTCGATATTTTGGTTATTGTATCGTGTGAATTGTGAAATATACTACCGCCATTGATACAACACAAAATATAAACCTATCATCAATGTTATTTATTTTTTTTATTAAATAATTTAATTTCAAGTATACACATTAGGTTTTTAAATGCTATATAGATAATGAGATTACTATACGTACGTACGAAGTACCTAATAATTCAAACAGCCTCGTCTTTTCGAATTAAATACCTCTTATTATGGGCGCGTATTGTTATTATAAATATTTTTTTTTTCAGCTTTAAACTATGAGTGATAATGTTTTAGTATTATTATATTCGTTTACTAAATGTCATTATAAACATCACACGGTAGTGTAATTCGCATACTTAATGTAAACATCACATGTAACAGGTTTACTTATCGTCGACGTATAACATGTATTGTATATATATATATATATAATAAATATATATGTGATATGATATGATATGCGTGTTTGTGTGAGTGTTAAATTAACTTATACACAAAGCACGCATAAATAATGCGTTTCCGCGCGTGTACAAACCGACATGACGTGATGCCGTCCCATTACAAGCGTTATTGATTCTCAAAACCAAATGTAATTTTAGTTCATTAAGAACGGTGAAACATTTTCTTCAACCTATAACTGAATGCCGTCAAAAGGCCCATTTGGCCACTGACACGAAAATCGATTTCCATAATATAATATACCTACACTGTATACTACAGAACGCACATACAATTTAATAACGTGTATAGGTACTGTATAGTGCAAGTTGTAGCATAGAATTGACGAGTAAATATAATATAACATTATATTGGTAGTAAAGCGAAATTAAATCAATCCTAGTATTATATATTCGATAGTTAACGTTGTATAATTAAACCAGCCAGTTTAATTAAACTATGCAGTAACTCGAGATTAAAATAATTTTCCTAAAGAATAAATTAACGTGACGGCTTTTCCTTGATATTAAGTTTTTTAATTTATTTAAACCCAAAAAGACAAGACTATACAAATAGCTTATTTTTTATCTTATTCTAACTCATTAATAAATTCTTTATCAAATATACAATAAATAAATAAAAATGTGTTAAAATGTAAATAACCATAGTTACGTTTGAAATAAATTATAAAATTATTTCAGTAAAATTATAAACTCATTTTATTTTGTATTTATATTTATATTTTAACTTTTCAACGAATAATAAACTCAGGTTTGTCTATATGTTTCTTATTAGTATACAAACTGTATACTTAAGAATAATATTTAAAAAATAACTTAATGATAAAATTATAGTTTTTGTAATTTTTGAATACATTTTCACTATTGTTCCATGTACCTAGGTTCAAAATACAAACATTAATAATAATACAAATACAAATTACAAATATATTATTAACTTTAGAATTGCGAAACTTTTATAATTTGTCGTTTTCTTGAAAAGTTTATTTTTGAATGGTAAAAAACTGGATAAGTTTCATTCAATAACTCTATAAGCTATTAATCGAACACAAAATGCAATCACTATTTTAATTATTATTGTCTAATACTAAGACACTCATTCCAATAGCTCGCCCTATTATTGATACCTACATCAAAATTATTATTTATATGAAATACTTGAATATTTAGGTGCTTTGACATTTTACCCATTACATTACGACTTAAATTCCAAAACTGTTGAAAATGTTTAATATATTATCTTTTACTATTTAACAATATACCAGGCAATTAAACGGTTTTACATAATAATAATACGCAGAGACGCATTGTAGCTATTATGATGTTAAGTCCTAAAATATTCATTTAATAAACAGATAAATATTTGTTTTCATAATTGTATGCATATATATTAATATTAATAGAACACCCTTAACCTTTGCATGCTGAAAATAACGCAGTCCGTGCTAAATCGAACGACAGTTAATTTATAATGCAACTGTTTAAAAGTACATGCAAAATATACGACCGAGACGCGTGCCAGGCAATATAGTTTTTTTTCCCCACAAGCTATACACGTACTTTTATAATACGACCGTCAAAAATCCGAAACATTATCAAAATAGAATACTATATTTTTCTTACTTTATTATTATTATTATTATTGCCACCCTGGGTGAAAAAATCTTGCACGGTCTTTACACCAGTGTATTTGTTTTTCTCTAATTTTTTTTTTATTATTATTACTATTATTATGTTTCTTTTTCATGCTCAGCCAATCATGCAGTAATTTACCATACGAAAAACGTTTTAAATTTGGCTAAGGCTGTTCCGTTTTGGCGGATTCAGTTAGATTTCCTGTGTGATGGCTGTTCCACGTAATATGTAATGAGAATGGACGTGCGTGTATTTAATTTTAATGGTGTTCGTCCTTCTGCCTATCGCTGCGGAGACGCCACTAAAAATACACAGTTATTATTTACTTGTATCATGGTCCACTCACTTCCTTACCACGGAGCTCGGACATTGCAAAATACGAGTATGTTTTAATAATTGTCACCAAAAGCCTCGGGCAATCAGACACAGACGCGCGTATGAGTGTTTGTGTGGTCTCGAGCCAATAGCCGTGTCATTCAATTAGCGCGTTGTTTAAGAAATAAAAACGTATCCGATAAACGTTCGCTTTGTATATAATTTTCACCGAGAAAACAGACATTATATAGCTGACATTGGTCTAACCGTATACATACAACAATATTAACGGAACGGAAACGAAATCTCTCAATACGCATCATAACATTATGTTTTTCGAAGAGCGTAATGTCCTGTATTAAATCGGAATTTATTATAATTTACGATATCGGCGATGTATGCACATTGCACATTATAACCACATTTATAACACTTATGCGGTGTTACTGTAATCTATTAACATTTAACATTAAATGATTTTGAAAAATTAACTATCAGTTCGATGTTTGATACATTATTTTTACTGATGTTGTCAGAACATTTTATTGAAAACAAAAATTAATACATATAAAAACCTAAAAAATATTTAAAATTGGATACAACAATATCTCGTAAAATGGAATATATATATATTGATAAAAGTTACCCAGTAATCAGTATATAATGTGTATAGTTATTAATTATACACAAATAATAATATTATATATTATTAAAATATGTTAGATATAATATTATATTATATATTATATTAGTTATGATTTAATTTTGTTTATGAAATGAATAACATAATTGGTAAAATATACGATACATATTATATGGGATATGAAATAAGTTTTCATAAATTTAGAATGATTAGATAAATGTTTAAATCGAAGATACAAAATAATATGTACTAAGTGAATATTAGACAAATACTTAATTAGAAATATATAAATATTGTTTTCGCATAACTTGAATAGTTAATTTAAATAGGAGTTAATAACAAAAAATCAAGACATATATATAATAACTTAATAATACATAAATATATTTTAATAGGTACCTATCTCTAAGTAAATTTCAATTAATTTTACAGTATTATTATTTTATTTATTACTGAACTAAATAATTGTATAAATATATTTAAAACCTAACTAAAATGATTACATTCTGAACATTAAAAATTTGAATCTTCGCAATTTCGCTCTATATACCAGATAATTGCTTTCTAAGATAATAATATAAAATATTTCAAGTGTAAAATTAATTAAATTTATTTTATTTTAGAAGATTGCAAGAATGTTTTTTTTAGAATTCAGACATTAACGGTCTATTTCTTACACATTTCTTAACAAAACTTTCAGTTTACTTAAGTATTATAATAATAAATTCAAATGATTATAAAAATAGTTTTCGGTTTTATTTCGATTTTAAAGAAGTATAATAACGTATTATTTTAAAATTATAATGCAAATAAAGTTTTAATTTTTCAATTTACAATATACTGCATTTTTATATTGTTTCCATTTATAAATAAAGAAACTATATAATGGTTATGTTATCTCCTAGATATGATTAGTGTGAATAGATAAAATATTACAGTAATTACAAAAAAACAGTTTTAAGGAAAAAAAATTATTTAAGATGACAATTTTAAAAATAAAACATTTAATTGGTCATTTACCATCGTTATACTGACATTTCAGAAATAACATTTATCACTCTGTTGGTTAAAAATATACAGAAGTCAGGAAGTATAATTTTTAAAGGCCAGAATTTATGTTCATTGATAACATTTTAAATTCACAAACTTCATCAAAAATTTTACTTTATTACGCAAAATGTGTTATTACTAAATTTAAGTGGAAGATAATGCATTAATATTTAATGTTTTTGTATTTTCGTGTACTTAAAAATTAAAACTAATTAGATAATTAATTTCCCAAACATAGAAATTGTATGCCAAGTATTAATACTGAAAACTGCTATTATTGGATATTTTTCAAAAAATATAAAATACAACTATTTTTTCTAATAAAATTTTATGTATTTGCATTATACACTGGTAAATATAAAATGTAAATACATTTTATGGATGTTTATTATTTACAAAAGCAAAAATTTTAGATTGGTAAATAAAATAATATAAAAACGATTTTTAAGACTAAAATACTTAAAAAATAATAACTCGTATTATTTAGTTATTTTTTTAAGAAATTAATTATGTTAATACTTACTTCAAATAATTTCACGATATCCACCATTCGCTCTGATCTAGTTTTTCGAAGAATATTCAACGATTTAGCTTTCACATTTTTATCTAAAATGAAAAATATATTCATTCTTTTGGATATAATAAGTCAAAATTGTATTTAATATACATAAAATAAGTAATATGATTGATAAGTAAAATAAATTAGAGAACCGACAAGACGTTATTCTTTACATATAAATAAATTGAGTAATTTATTATTATTATTTTTTTTTAAATTACTTTATTAATTTAATTTTTATAAAAAAGTTTTAAATTTTAATAAATACAAAATAGTTCATGTTAAAATGAATTAGTATATCAATAAGTCATTTTTCTCTTAACTATACAATAAAATAATTTGGTTAGTTTAGTTGTATTATGTAATAGTTATTAGGTGTGTGGAAAAAGTTGTACATATATATTATCATTATAATTTTTAATCATGAATATAATGAAACAATAGCTTAGTATTTATGCATAGATAATATTTTTGAATTTTCAAATTAATTATAAATTCATAAATTAAAAATTGAAATAATTTTATCAAAAATAATAGTTAATAATTTACCTAAAATGTTTTAAAATTAAACCAATAAAATGTAATGAATAAATATTTTGAAATCGTTATTTTTAGATTTTGCGTGAAATGAAGAATGTATTAGTTTTACAGTTATTATATGTTTTTATTTTTCAAATTTATTTTTATATCTAACAGTGTTTTTGTAGAGACAATTTTCATAGAGAATGGTTGGTTTCTGGTAATAAATTTACTTTAGACGATACTTTTTAGTAAATGTATGAAAAAAATTAAAAACTAAGAGAAAACGGTGATATTTACACAATACAGGTTTTTGACAAATTTGATTTAGTTTTTTGTATTTCGTATAATTCAGAAAGTAATAATCGTAAATACTTATATTTCACCCAAATATGTATGTATAAATATATACTAGAGATGATATTATAGTTTTTGAGTATAGATATTTAAAATATTTTTGACTGGACTGAAAAAATAATGTTTTATATCAGTTTTTTCAATTTATAACATATGTCATTTTATGGATTTTTAGTTAAAAATATTGAAATTTAATAAGTAAAAAGTTCTTTATAAGTTTTAAAGATCTCAAAAATATATGAAAACCATTTTTATATAAGCATTTTTACATATTGTGACTATATTCGTCAAAATCAAAAATAAATGCTAATTATTTTGTAGTTTAATTTAATAAATAAAACTACTCCCTATAAGTTGTTCTTATAGAAATTCAAAAAAAATATGTAAATAATATTTAGAAGAGAATACTTTCTTTATTTTTCGTTCAATTTTCAATTTTCTCAAAATTTTAGCTTCGAATGCTAAAAAAAAAGTATTCTCTTCTAAATATTATTTACATATTTTTTTTGAATTTCTATAAGAACAACTTATAGGGAGTAGTTTTATTTATTAAATTAAACTACAAAATAATTAGCATTTATTTTTGATTTTGACGAATATAGTCACAATATGTAAAAATGCTTATATAAAAATGGTTTTCATATATTTTTGAGATCTTTAAAAAACTTATAAAGAACTTTTTACTTATTAAATTTCAATATTTTTAACTATAAAACCATAAAATTACATATATTATAAATTGAAAAAACTGATATGATAGGTATATGATATATAAGATAATTTTTATTATTTTCAAATTGTCTTGAAAATATATACATTTACGTAGATACAATAGTCTCAAACAAAAAATAATATAATAAGTAATAATATTTTATAAACAAAAAAGTATTTTAATTTTACCAGAACTATTATAACACGTACATTACTACTTAATAACTAAAATATCACTTAAATATCAAACTATAGATAAGGACAAAATATTTCTTATGTTTCACTAGTTCATATGATTTATAGTCATTCGAAAGTAATGATATAATAATAATAAATGGTCGTCAGATAACCAACAAGTAAATTATAATTGTTCTTATCGTACCATGAAAATAAATACAAATATAAATTTTAAATGAAACAAGTCCAAATAATATGGAATCCCATATCTAATTTATACTGATTAATATTGATAAAAAAAAAACTATTTTTACATTAAGTTTGTTAAACTTTTGAACCAAGTTGTTCATTATAATATAATATTCGAATTTAATAACAATTTATAAAAATTGTTTATTGGATAATGTTTCTGTAAAATGTATATATAATATTATAAATAATTAAAATTATAATAACAAATAATAATTTATTAAATATACACACATATTTATAATATATACTTGTATGGTTTATACAAACCGGTACACCAGTTGACTATAGTTGAGCGGTCGCTAAGGGTAGAATTTAAAATTTCGTTTCATAGAATAATATCGATCAAGTATTAAGATGGAAACGAGTAAAATAATGTAGGGCAGACACTTTGAGATTTACCTACTACAGTGCGTCTACCCATATGGTTCAACGTTTAAACGGTCGGGCCCACTACTACGCAAGCACAGCGTATAATAATATTATTATCCGCCTTTAAGTTCGAATATTAAAAGAGAAACGTTTACCGGAATTGTTGACCCGGCCGTTGATCTTGTGCGCTATCCTCCGTATCTTTTCCAAGTTTTCGGTCGTGTGGGCCGTGAGAGGTGCCAGTCGGTCTAGTAGCACGTCCAACACGTGATCGTCGCCGGAGATCACCATGGTCTTGGAGTTCTTAGAGAACGAAAAGAAAAACAATTTTTATAAACGATATAATAATATTATGTTTTACGGGCGAATCGATAACGATTTAATTGTTTCGGGCACGACGTGGCGGTGTCGACAAGTCGCGATGAGAACGAAATCTACGGCGATGGGTGGTGTGGAAAAAAGTTCGGTAAACCGATAACGGCGATGGAAAAGGGCGACGAAACGTTATAATAATAACGCGCGGAAGTCGCAATGGTTTAAAGTCGAACGTGAAAATCGTGAATGACACCGACGCAGACGGCGTTGACGGCCGCAACACGACGGTTTGGCAAACGGCACGACCGATTCGGCCAGACTGCCAAAATAACGAGGCAGCGCTTGTTTGTAGGTATATACTATATAGGTACCATATACGATATAGTTGCGCGCGCGCGCCCGTGTGTATACAGGATGATAAACCAATCATGCTGTTTCCCATTTCATCCTTTAACCGCAACACTCACTCAAATTCTGATTTTCGAAATCCTCAGATTTCGTACGCTACTTGAAAAAGTGTCCAGTGGCGATGCCAACTTGTTTTTTTTCCAAATAAAAACCCTATTTTTTTTACTGTGATTGTCATACATTCGGTTTTTATGGAAAGTTTGGCGTGTCGCAATCGAAATTTGAATCCGTTTGGTGAGCCGATAATTAATATAATTACTCTGTGAGAGATTAATAATTTGTGAAAATCTTCGAGACAAAACGTAGAATTAGCAAGCTTGGTGGATCACCCTGTATGATCGCATATATATCGTGTGCGTTTTCCTCGTGACGCCACGACGAGTCACGTGTGCTACACACAGGGTCTGCTGCTGCTCCCGTCGGCGGTTGTGCTTAATAATAATAATAATATTAATGATGATGATGATGATAATAATAATATTATTATTATTATTACGCGATTACAGCACTATATACACACTCGACCAGACCTGGGCCAAGTGTCCGTCCGGATAAGTTTATCACCGCGCGCGGCTGCTATAAATCGACGACTGCAGCAGCGACGATGACGGACGTTGGTCGGATTTTTTTTTTTATTATTATTATCGTCGTTATTAGTATTACTATATTGTCGTTGTATTAATTGTTTTATTTTTCATTTACAAATTGTGCACAGCTGCAGTGAATGATATAATTGTTGTATGTCAACACGTATGTATAATATTAGAAGCACGTTTAAGTTTTATCGACTGGCGCGGCACCCGCGGTTGTTATAACATTTTAGAAAATTAATTCCGCGTGTGATTTCACACACATACTAGTATTATAATATAGCTGTAGTATTTTATTTTTATTTTTCAATTCTACGTCAACAATAACAATGTTTACACGTGAATCGGTGTTTTCCAAACAACATTATCGATGGATTAGAACAACGTGCGACATATTTAACGACGAAACTGTTTAAAAATAAAAATATACAGCTTCTTGGGCGTTTTCAATGAGATTAATACACTTACATTATGTTACAGTATTTTCTAGCCAAATGAATATATTTTCAGGTTCTTTTAAATAAACTGTATGTCTTAATATAAATATATTGTACTAACGCACTATACATTTATTTTAGATAGTTAGATATTTGTTATGTCGAATACGTCATATTGAATATATGATATATTTAACAAATTAAATGAGTACTAAAATAGTTTTAATACCTATTTCTTTTTTACAGTCAATAACATGTACAAAGAAGTAGGTATACATAAATATAATATCCTGAAAGTATATTCATTTGATTTAACCACACTTTATGAACTGTTGCTGACTATTATATGACTAAGCACAGTTTGGTATATACTCTTATATCTTATTAAATATATAAAATATGAATAGACAAAACTAAAAATAAGAGTATAAATGTCGTAAAAATTATAACATTTTATAGTACTCATAGTTATAATCATTTCGTTTTATCATGTCTTCAACAGCGTAACAAATCTTGGGACGAAATACAGTTAAACATTATATAAAAAACACTATACATAAAAATATCTTTGTGAAACAAAAGTCACATTACATTTTAATCTCAAACTTGATGTTATGTATACATTTCGTTTAGTATAAAATTTGAATTCATATTTAAAATATACACGTTAATAAAAGTACCTGCGAATATTATTACAGTAAAAGTACTCGTATACTATCAGCTGAATGATAACTGCAATGACTATATAAAATATAAATTAATATTAATGATAGAGTTTAGATAATAATTGTTGTTTTCATTTTTTTCTCATTAGAGATTGTTGAATTACAGTTTAATTTAAACTATACAAGACTAATTGTCTAATTCATATAAGCATTTTATAAGTTAAATTATTAATTACCAAAGTTAAAAATTATGATACTAAGTTATATACGTTTTAAAGTTTGGCCAAATCAGAGTAAAGTATCAGTAACATGTATATATGTTGTTTACTACAGTATACAAGTAAATACTACGAAGAAGATGCGTACAGTGAACATTGCATTATCATAATGAAGATGCCTACCCATAAAGGTGCACACTTGAAATATAATAATAAATAATAAAAGTTATAAATGGACCTAAACTGATAAAATAGTAAATAGTAAATAAGTATTGGATATTATTAATTATTAATATACAAGTCGATTTTTTTAAATGATGGGCCTATGTTTAGAATATTATTAAGTCTATGTTTCATTTAAAATTATATCTATTCAAAAAAATATCATGTTTTACTTAACTATTTTGAACTATTCAAAATTACTCTTTTTTTTATAATTATGTATTATTATGCATTTATAGGTACGTTTATATTTATATATCATATAATTTAATACTAAAACAATAAACCATTAAACAAATATGAAACTAATTGTATTTTATTTCTGAATTGCATAATCTAAAAAAACAACAACAATTAAAAGCATAATAATTTATAACACTGCAAACAACTAAAATCTTATCAAGAAATTGGCGGTTACAATTTTTTTTAATAATATTTAGATTTTATAGTTTTATAATATAATAAGTTGATTGAGAACGGTCCTATAGTGTTTTTAAGCTAATATAATATTTTTAAAATTTTAGAATAGCTCAAATATATTGACAACAATAAAACTATATAATAGAAAAATACAAAATAAAAAAACCAATAATGAAATAAATCTGAAAACAAAAAAAAAAACAAAATATTAATATTTTTTTACTCACTTTGGAGTTTATTGGCTGCTGCAATTTCTCCACCTTTGCAGCCACTCTATTAACAGACGTCGTAGTTGTATTTAAACGAAATTGTTTGTATAATACTCTTGCCTGCTCGTTAACTCGTTTATTGGTTGTCAATTTTTTGTTCATCCTTCCTATGGTTTTCTTTTTGTTTGCCATGACGTAAATTTCCACCCCTTATATTTTTATTAATAATACCGTTACTTTATTAATAGTACGTATATAAATAGTAAAATATTACAATAAACTTAATACTAGTATCGTAAACAATATGTCTAGTTTCTATGGTTGAAAAAATACTGTTAAAAAAAATATATTTATCGCATGATCCCCATCAAACATAACGCTGGTGACGACGCGTTTCCATAGTGAACCAACTTATGGAACACTTATTTCACACAAATGTACTACGCACACTAATACACTGTTTTATAGTGTTGTGAATATATTTCGATTTATTTAAAACTTTGCGCGATTAACAGAAGTAGGTATACCATATATAAGTGTAATATTTAAATGTCTACTTTGATTTTTTTATAAATTAGAAAATAGCTCATAAATTCATTAGTATTTAAGTCTTACTTTTTTAATTAGCACAATATTTCATTATTTTCTATTCAGTTATATAGACTAAACATATTATAAATATTATTAAAAACCTATATTAATACTTGTTATAAGATAGTATTAAATGCTCATTCAAAATGTATGAAATTTATATTTCACTACAAAACAAAAAACACGAGTAACTACAAAATAATTTGAAAGATATAAAAGAAATGATTAATGTGATAAAATATAGATTTTTAGTAAAAAAATCAATGAATATACTATGATATAACATAATCAATGGACAATGAATTAACCTATATCGAATAAAAACATGTAAATTTCAATGTTTTAAATTAAATTAATAACTTAATATTTTTATTTTTGCCAGATTATTAATAACATTTGAAACATGATTTTAAAAACATTTTTTTAAATAATATTAAATTAAAAAAGTTAGTTATGTTATTGTATACTAACTATTTATTTTTGCTCTGTAATCTCATATAATAGTAATTTACGTACAGTATACCTATATCTACTTATGAAAAAAATGTAGGTACGTAAATCAGTTTAAGTTTTTCTTATTTACGGAGTAAAAATTCCGCTTAAACAAAATAAAGTAATACAATTATTATTATATAATAATTACCTACGTAATAATATAAAATAAACAAAATAAAATACAATAATATACAATGATCATCAGAGAATACATACAAATTTAAAATCATTAATATTACTATAAAATGCAATACATAACTAGTGAAAGCAGAATGCAATTATTATGATTTTTTTAATATTATAAATTTCTTTAATTCTTATATATATATATATATATATATTGTTAATTTTAAAATTAGATTTGCCTTATATTTCTAGACAGTCAATAAAATTATTAATTTATTTATAAAAAAAGGAAAGATTCAGGTATAGGTATTTTCATACATTTTTTGATGAGAACATTTTAAGAAATCTTAAAACTTCATTAAACAATTGAAATCTTTTTGGATTCTACAGATATGTTATATAAAAAAAAAAATGATTCTATTTTAATTTAATATTTAAAATAGTAGTCCTAAATGTTGTATAATGTTAATGTCTTGTATTTAATTCTAAAATAAAGAAGAAATATTAGTCCAAGGACACACAGCGAATGCGTGTTTATGATATGCAGTACCAGTATCGAACTTATATTCTATCTCGTATGAATAATTGTATACTTGATTGCGAACAAAAATAATTTCAAAAATATGTACATGGTTAGTCATGCAAAATGTATATTGATGCTATACATTTGTGTATAAGTTAATGTATATAAAATTGAAAATATCAACGAAGAAAACTATTAACAAATATGTACCTAATGTTCTGCGTATGGAATATTATGAGTGTATAAGCATTTTTAAGTGCATTTTACTCGTATACATTTAGTAACCATGTTAAGCTGAAAAAATAAATGTAAAACCACGAACAATTATATCTCAACTTACGAGTAATGGTAATTTGTAAATTCGGACAAAAGGAAAACAAATAAACCAGTTTAATAGTATACAATAAATTGGAAATGAGTCATGGTGTCAGGATGGCAAAGTGTTGATGTTCATAAAACCGGTGTACACAGAATTTTCTTAATCCAAGGATAAAATGGCATACCGCTGTACCTAATTTAACAATAAATTTCTTTGCGTTGGATGAAACCGAAAAAAAACCGGATTTTAATGAAACTTATAATGTTAATGCAGTTCGATATTTTTCAGATTTTATGAAAACGAAGACGACTTAACAACTATCCATACATAACATTAATAAATTGCGTTTAAATGTAAAATCTCAAATAAACGAGACCACGAAGTTACGAAATACTAAAACATTGAATATAGTACAGTTTTGTTTGATGAAAAATTATGTTTTCGATGCATTTGATGTTTTATGACAGTATGACCTTAACTTTTAGTTGAATGTATACCTATTAAATTTTATGTGCTCTATAGTTATGGCTGCAACAGTGTGATTATTCGCTAATAAGCTAATATTTTATGTATAATACTATAGTCATTAATCAGTAATTTGGCTAAATTGCCAAATATTAAGTAATAAAGTACTTTGATAATATAATTTATGTACAACTAATCGTGATTAAATGTACTGTCTAATAATAAAACAGTTTAAAAAAAAAAAAATAATTTATATTAAAATATTAAAATGTTGATTATCTTAGGTAATTGCACTTAATTACTTACTAAGTAATATGTACGTAATAAGCATCCATAAATAAATTCTCACTTAAAAATAATAATAAAGCTTAAACCCATTCTTAAATTATTAGTGACATATGTAAATTGAGTTGCATATATTGTTGCGCCTTATCAATAACCATAATTAAAATTAAAAATAAATTCTAGCTTCGAAAATACTTAGGTGTGTATGCGTTTGTTGTGAACCATTTCTACAATATAAGCCTAAAGACAAAGTTATAATAAGGTATTAAGTGTAATAAGAAATCACCAAAAATTACCATCGTATATTCGTATAGATAATAGTTTACTGTACATTTAATTATAAATTTTAATAGTATTTCGTAATATAACCTGATCACACGAATAGGTACGTTTAACTACATTAATAAATGATTAAACAAATTTTCGATGCTGCAATTACATAATAATTATTGTGTATGCAGCGTAACATAATATACTCAATATTCATGTCGACACGAATTTTAAAGTAACTTAATTTGACATTTAGTTATAGGTGAATGATCGGTTTCGTGAAAGTGCCAACCGAAGATATTTTTACACAGAAAATAATTTTTTCTATAACGTTAAGTCAACCCCAACGATAATAATAAATTCGACTGTGCACAATGTGTGTGCGCCACTGTAGACACGCCGCGTGCCACTGCTGGCCTTTTACGATTGCACAAACCTTTACTAGTCACGAGGTTGTATACATTAATGACAATACCGTGATTTTTGTACATTTGTTTTCCGCCAGTGAAATAATATCCTTCGGTAAGTTATTATTTCACAATATTTTGTTTGTCATTTAATTGTATAGTGTTGTGACTGCATACCCACAATCATTATTATAACATACCTAAAAGCAATTTATGCCTTCTGCTGCCGTTGCTGCATGAGTGTAATAGTTATACTACCGCCGTCGAGTAAAAGCTTTCCCAATAATAACTGTAATAGACTGAACCTAAATAATTAATGTCTGCAATTAATATTTTACCATTACAAATAAAATATACATTTATGTCGATGATGTTGTATTATACTAATTATTACTATCGACGTGACGACGTCTATACCATTATATTTCTAAAGTCGATTACAATAACCTATACCTACTGCTTGCCCAAACAAACACCGAATACCTAAATGATTTAATAACATCTTAAGAATTACTATTATTTATCACATTATTTTATATAAAAAAAATAATCGATGCCTACCCGATTTTAGAAGGTTTTATTATTTTTTCTTATTAAATTTGTACAAATACATTAAATATCCGGACTACAGTAAAATTTTCATTCACGTTGTATTTAATGATTTCATAATTTTTATAGTCAAAGTATCGTATATTCATTATCAATATATTTCCCTATTTTCTATTACAAGTTTAAATATTGTTCACTATAGTGCTTTTTTTTAATGTTAGTAATTTGTATGTATATATTGTTAATAAAATAATAAAGTAATAAAATATAGATTCTCTGTACTTACTACTGTATAAAATAATATGCATAATGTACTGGTAAATATTAAATTATGCAGGCTTGTAGCCAATTACTTAATCATTATAATTTGTTTTATACAAAATATATTTCTAATTTCGTTAGAAGATATTGTTATAACTTTTTTTGAATAATATTATTTATTGAGAATTAAAAATGTAAAAATAATCAAAACCAATTGATAATTTCATAACTAAATATTACGAAAAGAATATTATATATAAAAAAATAATCATAATAATATGGGTACCTAAATGTATCTAGTTTATTATAGCATAATATTGGACTGTAGTCAACTTTTTAATTCATGCTAAGATTTTAGATCAACTTAAATTATACATTAAATTATTTACCATTTTTTATTTATTTTTTCTAAATAGACAAATTAAAATCAAATCAGTAGCCAACTAAAATAATTTATTTTTACAAGCATTGAACCCTAAAATTAATATGTATATCGTTCAAAATAACATATTTTACATAGCATGATAATACATGAATTTGTAGTTTGTACTTTATAAAGTACTACAATAATTATATGATCTATTATTACAATAATAACAAAATTTAGTTAAAATTATTCTAAAAAAATCTGTTCCTGTGTATATCAAACAGACAATTAAATAATATTTCAGTACCATTTAAAACTGTCATTTGAAAAAATGTGTGTAAGTAAAAAAATTCTGAAATTCTGAAATAAATTTACTACCTATACAAATTTAAATTTGCATTTTCTTTTTAAAATTCACAATTGCACGGAACAAATAAATAATTACTTGCAAGTTATATATGATTAGAATAATTTATATGGGCTTATATAAGTCAATTGGATTCGCGTAGATGACACTATACCATACTTGGTAGTTTGTATTACTCCATACTCTGCATACTCTATAGTTATTTTATTACGTAAGACACATATTGTACATAAAATGAAAATTTTAAATATATCTATTTTATAAGTTACAATTCTATATTATCATGAATATACTTAAATATGTATATACCTTGTACCTGGTATACAAAATATAAATAAAGTTATATTAGTTATAAAAAATATTATACTAATATAGGCAATAGTCACTCGAAAAATATGAATCATGGGTATATTAATCGAAGATTACAATAGTGGTTTCCGGCGTGGTGATTTCAGATTTGACCTTAACGTCAAAAATAAGTAAACATATTGTTGGTATCTAATATTACGGAAAATATTTGGTATCTGGGAAAATATGTAATTTGATTTAATTTTATGATTAATGGTACAAATGAGAGTGATTGCAACATCAAAACCGGTCATAAACATAATATTAAACATCAATTAAATAAACACATTTGTATTGAAATATTTATTTTAAATATTATAAAATATAAGCTATTAAAATCCTGAATAGCAAATCTTAAAAACTAATCAAACATCGGTAACTTAAAAAAAAAATGTCTTAAATTTCTACTATAAATTATTTCAGTTGAGTTAAATAAATTTCCATTTATTGCCATTTTATAAGATTACGATTTTTCATATGTATAAAAAATGTCCTTAGTGATCACCTAAATAAAATACAATTATAAAATAACAAATGAATATACGTTAATTAATGCATTGAATTATATACTGCAACAATAACAACCAATGGAAATCAATTTCCTTTCAGTATACCTACTGTAGAGTCTTATACTCTTATGGTAGTGGTTTTAGTTAGAACACCACTAATGACCTTGAACTTGCATTGGGATTTTTAAAACATTATATTTAATTATTTTATATTTATAATTCTTACTAATCGTGTAAAACATTATAATATATTAAGTATGTAAGGAAAATAATGTAAATATAATATGTAATATCGAGCAAGGATATGTATTATGTTATGAATTAATTTAAAAAAACGTGTTATTTTCCATCCAAAATAATTTATTGGTTACAATAAATATTATAATTCTTTTAAACGTCTACTTTAATTACGTGTTTGTAAAAAACAAAGTCATGACTTTTGCAAAGTTATATTTCATTAAACATAACATGATGTGTTATAATATTGTATAAATCTGTGTTGTATTAAGTTATTAAGTTGTATTATTATTCACTAAGAATTATCATTTATAGTTAGTATGGGTAATGGGTACAATGTATCAATTTAAGATATTTTATCGCAACAATAAATCATAGTAAACAATATAATCATTATTAGGATGTTTTTGTATGTTTGTGTATGTATTTTTAGTAAGTTTTTACTTCTATAATAAATCATAGAATATATATACTTTTAATAGATCGTGTATTGTTTATTATTAAATTCTAATAGTCGGTTCATATTTACAGTGGATAAACACTAATATTTAGGTGTTTTCAACTTTATTTTTCTTGATTTAGTGTTTAAGTTTACAATTAAAAAAAATAACAAAATGTTGGTAAATATTAATAAATACTAAAGATTATGCCGATAACATCTTCAGATAAAACTGGTTTTAAAACATATAAATTCGAATTTATATGAGTTATAGTATGTTAGCGTGTTAAACACAAGTAATGATATAATATGAATATGATCATCAATAATATTTCGTATTTTTAGTAAGTTTATAAAATAAAAATAATAATATATTATATTCGACTAAAATTATATTCTACAAAAAGTATATATATTTAAAATTGCCCATGAAAAAATATTAGTTGACCATCAATAATGATAGAACATGCAACCCAGACGTATTTGCCATCCGTCAACTGACAATAATATCGTATAGATTCGAAAAAAATTACACATACATTTTATAACTAAACCTTTATGTTGTAGTTTAATAAATTAAAATCCTATTTCATTTAAATCATTATTGATATTTCTCATAAAAAAATATTATATATTATTGTCTTGTATGGTAATTATAGATATAGATGAGTCGTCAAGGATTTACAAACAATATATATTTAAATAAAAAGGTTGACGACTATTTTAAATTATTACTGAAACTTTTAGATATCCCTGTAAATACGAGTATATTACTATTAATTTTACAAGTCCTTCGAATAAATTACAACATATTATTGTTCTTAATATTCTTTTAGAAATGTATACAAAATACTAAAATACACTTGAATAAACAATTTGTATTTATTATATTTTCACCAATTAGCTAAATCATTAATCGTTATTAAAAGCAAAATAAATATATTTTTCCAGATACTATAGGTATCAAGAAATCAATAAGATTTCAAAAACACAATACATGAGTATTAAATTATTAAAATTCATCATAACAAATAATGCAAAACTTGTTTTTGTTAAATAAAATTGAAAACTATAATAGCCTATAAATTATCTTACTATTTTATTTAAATCTATAACTCCCTTCTATAACACTATTAGTTCACTCTTGACCCTGAAATTAAATTATCATTAAGTTCATATTAGAGAGTTTGTACATTTCCTATGAGTCAACATGCTTCCACCTTTAGGGTATATGCTTTTAATATTTTTATTTGATGTACTTCAAGACTTTGAATCGTCTATAATCTAAATTATATAAATTTAAGACTCATTGTTTTTTATAACCACGCACAAATAACAATTTCAATGTCAACAAAATATTTAAAATATTTTTAAATTTTAAATTTATTTTTCGTGATATAAGAATGATTAAACATAACAAATCTGATTAGTTCAGAATGTGAAGGTTTTGTTTACATGACATAGACGTACAAGAAAAAAATGGAAAAAGCGAATAGGATATTTACATACTTTAAACGAATATTTAAACAATACATATTGTTAAATTGCTTAATCGTTAATACTTTAATAGTTATATATTACTTTCTGAAAAGTTAACATAGTAATGTGTTTAGTTTTTAAGATAAGACACCGGTTACAGAATGAGGACATATGGAATATTTCGTTCCTTTTTGTTCTACAAGAAAATTGTGATCTGGCTATGGACTTGAGTTAGATTAAATAATATATACCTAAATAACGTCAATTGATTCATAACACATAGTACAGGTGTTCACTGTTCAGGTATACAACACTGATACTATAGGTATCACAATTGTTAATATTGTCATTGTTGTGTACCCATCTTTCTCGCGGACATGATAATATACCAAATAATAATAATAATAATAATAATTGGAACCCGAATGTTGATGACTTTTGCATCTTCTTTTGGAAACATAATAGACGATACTTTTCTAGTTTAAATAAATGTGTTTGTAAAACACACATATCTACATAAATAATTTTTATTTTACATTTTTTTTTTTCGTTTTTAGGTCATTATGTGTTGAAATTTTAGGGAATTTTTCACTATTTTTTACCCAATAAGTAAAATTGGAATGAAAAAATACAACTCATCAAAATGTTTAGGTATGAATATTACATGAAAAGTATTAAAATTAATTTAATTTTACCATACATATATTACAAAAATACTTAAAACAAATATTAAACATTTTTTTTTAGTTTAAAACTAGTTTCACTGCAGTTTTACTAAAATCAAAATACAAATGTACCAATATAAATTATAATAAATTATTATTAATTTAAAAATCAATAAAAAAATGTTTTAATCTAACAGTTTATTTTTAGTGTTTGCGAGTATTTAGATCAAACAATTTATTAGGCCATTAGGGCATTTTTTTGTATTTTTCAGCTTATAAATGTATTATTGTAGTACATCAACATCCGGACCCCCAATAATAATAATAATATTGTTAAGTGTCTAATATGTCTTATAAGTGTCCTTGTCTCGTCGAGCCCGTTTCTGAGAAATAGCGAGAACGCCACCGCGGTGCACACAGCATCGCACACAATCTCCCTACCGGTTCGCCATCGCACTCGTCTGCATATGTGTGTGCGTGCGCGTCTGTGCAGTGTGAGTGTGTGCGCGTGAGTTTTTTTTTTACAATATTATATATTATTGTTTCCTTACCTGTTTACAGCCGTACCTATATAAACAAAAACCGGTATTAAATAACTTTTAATTCCTATCCGGAGACAATTGTGTGTGGTGCTGAACGTGGACCGCGTTCGAATTTTATTTTATTTATTTTCCGTAAAAGTCTTCTGTGGACTTCTTCGCGATGGCTGTAAGTATTTTTCTTTAACTGTAACCTGAAATATTAAAACACCTATTATAGTAATTTTAATGTAGAATAATACATCTGATCATCTGAATAATATTATATACTATGGACGAATGCACGATATTATTTTTACTATACAAAACCGGAAAATGATTTTTAAAAAAAACTATTAGTTTATTTTACTAATTATAAAAATGTAAAAATAACATTTTTTTTCTTTGTAATATTTTTACGAAAATTTCCTATAATATATTATTAGCAATTTTATGATTCGGTACACATAAATACTCGTAAACTTAAATACTGTTTACATTTTAACTTACCAATTAACCTATAACCAAGGCTGTTTAGATTTTAATTTACCAATTTACTATAGGTAAATTAATACAATTAATAGGCTGATTTTAACTTCCCAATCTATAATATTAATATACTAGAATAAAAAATAATTTGATTATAGTTTCTAACACTTAAATAATCTATGTTCAATATTTGTATTAATTGTAATTAATTGTCTTGAAAAATTCTGGACATTCATTGTAAAATATAGCTTTAACTAAATAAGAAATTTGTTGAGCTTATATAGCTCATAACTTTAGAAGGAGTTATTCGGTTAAATTGTAATTATATTTAATCTATTAACATGCATTTGCATAAAGTAAAAGGTAGTATATATCTAGATTTTAATCACCTAAGCCAATATTATATGGGTTATAGGTGGTTACCAGTTGTTTTTTTTTAAGAATTTTACAATAATATACATTACACCTTAGACCTACTGTAAAGATCTAAGAGTGAATGTATACTAGCACAGTTATCTATATGTTTAATCGTTGAACAAAATGTATATAAATACAATATATTATTATTTATTGTAATAAAATATTTTCTACTATTATTAATAAGTATAAATAAATAAGCACCTACTATAACAGGATGGTATAAAAAGATTTATGTTAAACAGAGACTTCGATCAATGGCACTCTGATTTTAAATATATTAATGTCTATTATTATACATCAGAAGTGTTTAAAATTCTATGTATTTTCTTTATTTTTAGTATTAAAGAAAATCGACCCATAAAACCTAAAATTCAATATAAATATAAATAAAATAAAAATATTATTGATTAAAACTGATGTTTAAATAAATGTACTAAAAAAATTATGTTTATCATACTTCATTTATTAATTAATTAAATATATTGTACTAATTAAAATATACTGTATTTGTTAATACATTTCATAAAGTTAAAAAGAACTTGTCCAACAAGTTATAATTATAAATATATACATATTTATAATATTTTTATACATTATTAAAGAAATCAATATGTACTCGAATATGTTAGTTTATGTTTATAAAGTTCATAATTTAGTATAATAAGAGCAATTTTTCAATTCATTAAATAATAGTAATATGCAACAAATTATTTATTTATTTTGCAACGAATATAAATATTTAATTGGTATATATTATATATAAAATAATATTACTAAACCGTACTAAATACTTCATTTTTTTATAAAATTGTTGTAATATTATAGTAGGTAGATAATTAACAAATGTATTTAAATATCTTTTTCGTTTATTTTTGAATTCTACATTGATTTATGTTTCAAAATAATGATTATTTTTTAAGCTAAAAGTAACTTCATACAACTAAAAAATAATTTAAGTTTGTTGATATTATAAGTTTATTATGAAAACCTTTCTTTGGTAATCCAATAACATTTTAATGATTTTTTTCTAATGCATATATTAAAATATTGGGAATTTGCCACATTTTATAATGTAAAAATTTAACATTTCATATTAGTTATGAATGTTATAATATTTTTGATTCATAAAAGGTTTGGAACAAATTTGACCTACATAGTCGAAATCATAAAATTTAGCAACGCGCCTTATTATGTTTGTGTGATCATCACGATAGCGTTGGTGGATAATATTCATATTATAACCGAATAATATCTTATTATGAAACGATCATTTTCCGTTCAGCGAACCGTACAACAAGCAGCAATAATGATTGTTAGACCTCTGAATCTGAGGTCAACAGTAATAGAATCAAAAAAAGTCAAATTTCAATAATTTTACTGCGCCCGCCATTTATAGAATACGTATATCATAAAAATAATAACTCAAAATAGCTCTATAGCTGTCATTTCGAAATCAAGCGTCTCTTTGAACCAATATCGATTTAGGATCACTTTAAAAAGGATTATTTATTATTCTTACTAACTTATAACTAAGCACCTTTACCTGTGTAAATAATAATACATTTCAATAATACATGTACATGTGGTTGTTTATCTAAATGGAACTCAACTCATTTTCTACAATAGTGAACCAAATTGATGTATTTTCAACAAGTATTCTTGTTGGGCAACGCCTTATTACATGTTAAGGCGTCACGGAAATGAGTTATGATTACTCCTACGTATATATTATAAATGTACATATTATTAACTATTAAATGCACGATGGATGTATGGAGAAGATTTAGGAAATCCGCAAAGAATAGAAAGATTATAATTTTCGTGATATGCGAGCTATTTTAAAACTACTTAAAAAGTAATTAAAATTTAAAATATAAAAATAGTAGGTATAACCAAATTACTTTTGAATTTTTACTAATCCTTGTAATCAACAATTTTGAGTAAAAAATTAATATACCTATTTATAAAAAAAATGTAATCAATAAGTTATTTATATAATATATATCTATTATAATATAGAGGTTGTGGACAGCACTATTTTAATGTAGTATATTTAGTATGTATTTGTAATACAAAAAAATAATAAATATTACACCTTGTAATAAATGGTAAATCATTCAAATTCTACTAAAAAATAACTAAGACATAGGTATTGTTTTAATTAAAATTACAATATTTTAGTCATTGCATATTTTTCAAGTTATATATAATTAAAATATGAATATTAAAAATGGAAAAAAATAATCATAACTTTCATCATTGTCATTAACATTAGTTATATTTATCGGATAAATATATTAATGTAAATAGTATTTTATAAAGGAAAAATAAAGTTATATGTAACCGTATATTGAAAGAACTTTGAAAATACATAAAAAAATACGTTGAGCATTATTCCATCTGATTTGAGAAATCAAATAAATAGTTATCACTTAACTACCATCAAAAGGTTAAAATTTATTCTCGGCAATTTGACGATGAATGTATGGATGAAAAGCTTTGCCAAGAAAATTTATCATCACATCTAGTATTCTTCGACTCATTGGACTTGATAAACATTTCGATTGACACCGATGATGACAGACAGTTTGAAAATAAATCGTTCAGCTGTTTTGGCAAATCATCTCGCAACCAACACAGACGAAAAGCGTGTCAAAGGTACCTATAAGGTAACCGACCTTTATATAATATTATGTAGACACGTCTAGAGTGATGGTCAATTTTTCAAATATTTAAAATACTCATTGCTTAGTGCGACTAAACATCTACTTAATCATTTACTACGAATGACGATGCAAATTTTTTGATTCTTATTGATACCTATATTATTATTATTATTATTAGGGAGTTTAATACGATTGTTATTTTGCACGTTTAACAAAATATCATGTATGTAATAATTAATAACAAGCTATGATCTTATGAATGATTATTAGCGCATCTTTCAATTAAAATAATATATCATATAATAGGTACGTGATAATATAAGATATTATCCTGGTTATGAACGGAACAAAATTAATTTATTAATTCTGATGGAGCTAAATGTTCAAACGCCCAATGTAAAATTGTTTCTTTTGCTCAATAGTTCCTTTCTGTCTATAAAAATAATTTGGCATGCTGACGATGACGATTTAGTTGATTGGATAGAGATAATTTTGCTTTCGTTTCATAACAGTTTTAGATTTACCCACACCAAGGACAAGGTTTTTTCTAATAACATTTAAAATATCATAATCACACGATGATACCTACCGGCTACTACAAGCGAGAAATAAGCAAACTTCGTGTATGTCCATAAAACGTGTCTGGACGGTGATTGTATTTATCCTTGTCCGAAATATATTTACACAGTAACCTATGGATATTGGATATTCTTTACATAAAAATGTTGACATGATCTAAATTTACATACTAGTCCCGTAACATCTTCATTTTTTTTCTTTTCGTTTTATGTAATTTATATGAATATATTTTAATAATAAAAACATTTAATATGTTCACTCTCTTTTAGGACATACTACTTGAAAACGTGTAGCTCATACCCACTATTTAATGTAACAAGGTATTTAATATAATATTGATGTAAAAATAATTGATCGTTCGATATTTGTATTTATTTTATTTTATTAAAATATGCAAAAATAATGTCAGAAATGCTATAACTATGATGTAATGATATTCGTATGAATATATTATTATGATGTAGATTTTAAGCTATATAAAAAATGACTATACCAAGTTAGCACCCTGTAAGGAACTTAAAATAATATAATCGGCTTAAAATGTTTTACATTGATACACATTTAAGTAATTGATGCAATGTAGCTTTCAAAAACAAAAAAATAATATAATTTATAAGTTAATACATAATGTGGGTTTAACTTATAAAATTAAGTTATAATAGTTATTATTCCAATTTATTCCAGACTCCAGTTGTTATTATAAAATATGTCATACTTAATAGTGTGCACTGTGTTTATATCCTGAATTATTTTAGCAAAATTGCCTTAATAAATATTTTAAATTAAAAAAATATGATTTTAATAAAATCTATTTGTGTTCATCAATATAATAATATGATATTGTTCTCGATATATTAAACTACAAGATCCATTATTATATGGCAATGTGTTCACAACTTTCGCTTTATTGTCTAATAACAAAAATGATTTAAATAATTTAATTACTTTGAAATTACATATTATATAAAGTTAATCGAAAAATGATAATTAGGAATTATGTGTTGAAACTATATATTTTTTTATGACCTTTGCAATTAAATTTTTTTAAATGCTTTAAATGTAAAAATGGTACAATTATTATGTTGTTGATGAAATCATATAATTAATACTATAAATTATGCAAATGGATGTTATGTGCTATATATAATATATTATATATATATATATATATGATATTATTTATGATCATCAATCGCTGTATTAAAAATATATAATTAGGTACTTACTTACTCCAATAGTGTGACAAATTAAGCATTTATCATCGACATAACAATTTATAGTATATAAAATGCAAAAATAAATTTTTATGATTAAAGCACAAATTAAACATATTTTTTTCCAAAATCAAAGTGCAATTTTTGATTTAAATTTTACAAAATAAGCAAAAAAACCTGGCAGAATATCAAATTAGGCAGACCAGTTTTAAAAAAAAAAAGCATTTACGATCTTGTATAATAAGTACTGTCACAATACTGACAAATATCGTGGAATATATGTACAGGTTATAATATTATAATATAATGTTATATTATCTGTAAAAAGATAATGATTTCACCTTGAAAGCTCGAATTATTTAATATTATTATCTCGAAACACACCACTATTATATTATGTGGTCAATTAAATTGTGTTTATGCATGTACGATGTAGGTACATAGCTTGTAATTATATGAAATTTAAATAAATAAATAAATATGTAAATTCATTTATTTTTAGATGCACTATTTAGTGCTAAGTCGTAGGAAGTTACATATTAAATTATTCAATTAAATATAACAGTAGTATATTTTAGTAAATAATTGAAGCAAGAACAAAAAATATGAGTTATTATAAATCTTAAAGGTTTTATGAAAAATTACGTATTTACTAATAATAGAATAAACTTAGTATTAAGTCTTATAATATTATATATATTTATACCTAACAATATAATTGATAATTTATTATCAATTAATGAATTATTCAATTATATATTATATAAATTACTTATAATTTTAATTTGCAACTTCCGTTTTTTTGCACTGTATCTAAAATAATAATTGTTATAAATAAAAAAAATTGTATATTTTACTAATTAGGCACCTACCTAGTAGGATACATAGATGACTAAATCAACAGCAGTATACATTTTTGTAGGGAATAAGGAAATAATATTATGACCAGTAATTTAAATAAATATATTCATTATTTAATTTATTTTTTCAGTTGACCATTGTGTTGGGGTTGACTATCTTAAGTGTAGCAAACTATGGTAATACATTTGAGTTTTCTGGACTTAACCCATCAGTACAAATCAAATCACAAATAAAACCAACCATAAAACCATTTTCTACACAGACTAATCAAGTAAGTTAAATGTTAATTATGTTGTGTACACAAATTCTTACGGTTGTAATTGTTAATAGCCTTATCAAGCAGACCAATTTAAGTCAGTGTTTGGACAAAATACTGTACCTGTAAAGCCTTTTGGAGCCCCATTTGATCACTTTAAACCAGCTTATCAACCTTATCAACAACCATTCAGGACAAATTATCAACCATTTGGTCCTTATCCTGGATACCCAGGACCTGTTGTATATCCCGGCCATGGTGGTTATCAAGGACCAGAGGCTTACTCCTCTCCATCTTACCGTTTTGATGAACTTAACCACAAGCCATTTGGTTTCCAACCACCATTACCAGCACCGGTCCAGCCAACGTTCAATCAATACAAGTTTGGTCCAGCAAAAAAATTCAATAAGAATTTCCCAGGATTGGCCGATTTCAATCAACCGGGCAAATATTTCCAAGAACACCAATTTGGAGCATATCACGGACCTGAATTTTCCTCTGCTATTGTGCCTGCAGAACACAATATTAAACAATCAAAACCTAAAGATACGTTTTTAGGCAAGCCAATTTTTCCGACTTTACCCGAATTCGGATTACCTAAACAAACCAGCTTTGGATTTCCTTCGCCATCATTCGGATATCCAGTACCAAACTTCCCACCAGTTCAGGTATGGCTAAAATTATCAAAAATAAATCATACAATATCATAATGCGTGATTCTAAGTATGTGGTCTTCGACTGAATAATCTCAAGACCTCAATAAACTTCTAGACCCATTAGGACTCTTAGGGTTGTAACTTTTGAGGCACAATTTGTACTTATTCGTTATTATAACATATTTGCTTATATAACACCTGTATAATGGCTGAACAAATATTTTTTTTATTTGGCTTTATTTTGGATTTGTTTCTTTTCTTCTTAGTTTTATCCATTCAAATGAAACAATTAACATAAATTACATCATAGCACTTTGTTTGTAGTATATATATTAGGCTTTTTTTTTTTTAGACGAATATCTATTCTCTAATCACGATTCATATCCATAACAGATGTAAAATATTATTATTAAAAAGTATGTCAAATGAAAACAAGTTTTGGTTGCAATTTACGTGATAATTGTAATTTACCATAGGCTTGATATTTTTTTACTCGCCGAGGATGGTCTGCAGTTTCAATTTCAATATAAGTTTTCACATTGCTTAATATATACATCTCCATATTAATCTGCTGCCTACATGATTTTTTTATATAATAATATATTATTTATTTTAGCTGTAATGCTTATATTGCATAATATAATAATATATTATGTATGTTTATTGTTGATATATTTTCTATATATTCAAACTATTTTACAAAAATTAAATAACTATTAATTATTAGTGTATTATTAGGTTTAAAGAATGATTATTTTGTTTAAAAATAATTAAATATTGTAAGGTTATTACTTATTTATGCTTATATAAATGTGAAAAGTAAAACATTATAGTTATAGTATAATTAAAAGTTTAATAAATTTGTGAATACTTAGAATTTTCTGATTTAAACTTTTAAAACATATTAAATTATCAATATACTTTTAGAAACTTGATATGAAAATTTAGGTATAAATATCTTAGCTAGTATAAATAAAATTAAAATACTACAATTTTAAAACGTATCACTTATAATTTTATCACATATTGTTATTTCGACCGATTAACTTATAAGATTAAAGTAACTCGTAAGTGGGGATACATGAAGACTCGACCCCCTTCCTAATTTAAAAGCCTAGTTAAAACTATAAAGATTACGACGATAGAGTCGAAATAGCATATTTTTTTTTATTTTAAATGATATTAATTACGACCATAAAGGCATAAACCAAAAACACATTATTTGGTAGAATTGATTACCCACTGATAAAGTATTATTTCTAATAATACCTTAATAAACCTAATACGATATATTGTTATTCAGCCTTTTGTCAGCACCGTAATACCGTCGGTGAAAAGCGCACCCACTACAGTCGTTCCGGTGGATGCCGTAGACGTGGAAAAAAAATTCGGTGGAGCTGAAATCACTACCTCTATCATCCCGTTGTCTTCGGCTCAAGATGAATCGGCAACGGTGCAACAGAAATCCGATCAGGTCACGGGCAAGCCGTCGGAAGCGACGCCTGAAAGCCCCGCTCAGGAGGAGATCACTACCGGTTTAGTCTCTGCTGCCGAAGACCCCGCAGCCGAAGTAGCGCCCAACAATGAAGTGCCCGCAGCCGAAGTAGCGGCCAACAATGAAGTGCCCGCGGCTGAAGTAGCGACCAACAACGAAGTTCCCGCAGCCGAAGTAGCGGCCAACAATGAAGTTCCCGCGGCTGAAGTAGCGACCAACAATGAAGTGCCCGCGGCTGAAGTAGCGACCAACAATGAAGTGCCCGCCGCGGCCCAGGACGCCGCCCCGGCCAACGAACAAAGCGCACCACCGTCGGAGAGCAACGAACCCATCAGCAGCGCCGATAACGATAAAATCGCATCCGTCCCGGAAAACCAAGAGCCCGTCGTGGAACTCGGCTCGGTCGTGGTAGCCCAAGATGTCAAGGAGACCTCGAGCGCCGCACCGGCTGAGGTTTCAAACGACCCGAGCGAATCGTCCACCGTCGGCGGATCCGAACTAGTCACGGAGAACAAACCCAACGCCGGTGTTCCGACCGGTGAGTAGATTTTTTTGGTTTTTCCGTACACTTTATGATAATAAAGAATCTTAGTGACGTAAGCGAGGACGAGTCAACGCTCTATAAGACGTAAAAATCGTTAAAAAAAAAGCGGAATCGTATTATTTGTACGCATAGTAATCGAAACGCGCATTATTTTATTTAAAGCACGAGGTTGTTGTTAATCATAACGACGTTTATAACCACTAAATCGTATTTCACAACGTACCTAGAGTATATTATGATAATAAATCGGACACGTTTAAAAATTTAATTTGAAACGAACATATTTTTTATTTCACGCCCGGTAAAATGCCTCGTCACTTCGGAGTAATTCCACTATACAGTTGCCCGCAAATATTAAACATTTCGTGCGGTAATTTCAAATTCAATTAAAACCTAATCTCGTCCGACATAAGACCGCTCGTCTGTTTCATTATTATATTTATTATAAATTCAATTGAAACATTCGAGTTGACCGCTATAGCGTTCAATGACTTACCAAATTCATTCGGCTCACAAATAATTATTACAAAGATCACCTCCAGTGCGTAATATTATCTAACGAGGCCAATGTACCGTTTTGGAATATTATTGTTTATGTTTTCTTATTAAATAACTGAAATTTTATATTGTTCAAATACAAACAAAAAACTGGCAAGTCTGAATCACGCCAGTTCGGTAGTTCGTAAATACGCCGCAGTGAATTTGATTAATCTTTGTTGGCACGGTTTTATGCGTCATAATATTCGAGCACAAGTTCATTATACATTTGATGAGTATAGCTGCGATTGTTATCATATTTATAATACTGACCGTGCACACTAACAGTGTGATATCTAGTGAGATCGTTGTAAAAATATAATATAAACATACTATTTTAGTACCTATGAATAATAAAATATAATTATAAAAATGATTATATGAATAAAATATTAAGATTTCGTACGATTAGTTATTTTAAGCTCACGGTGGTAAATATATTTAATTCATGGGCGTACTTCTTGTAAATTTGTATAAATTAATAATAAAGAATCACGTTAGAACCCTGATCATAATCTCAGCGAAAAATATATATATATATATAATATATGGTACCTATCAATATGTTCGAAAATCGTTGTCCAACAACTATTTTGAACACTATTGTGAATTTCAAATTTATAAGTTTAAATTATAAGTACTTATCTTGTCCCTGCAGTGAGCCTGCCGGGTCTACCCGTCGAACTACAAAACTCGAATTTCGGATCCATATCGGACACGTCTTCTCTGGGTCTGTTCGGTGCATCAGGATTCCCACCGAACTTTGGACAGTCCGTTGGTGTCCAACAGCCGTCGTACTACCCCTACTTCGATGCTCCCAAGTTCTCGGATGAAGAACTGAAGGCGTTCGCAGCTAGTTTCGGAACCAATGTCCCACAGTCTGGCCAGGTTGTCGGAAGCGCAGACCCAACAGTTAAAATCACCGAGAGCACTTTCAGCAATCCGTCGGCTGAGATCGCTACCAAACTCGAAACTGGAGACAAGGTTGTAAGTGATGTCAAAGCCGTGAGCGAAGAGAAGAAAACAACTGTTGAATCGCAATCCAGCAAAATCACAGTATCACAGCCGAAGTTAAATACTGTACAAATTATCCAAGATGACCCGTTCAACGGACAGTTGCCTTTGTTGTAAGTATATAATAACCGGAGTTACATAATACTTACCTATACTATAAGTGATTTGCCTAGTCATTTTTGAGCGACATGTCTGGCGGAATTTAGGCTTTAATCGTTTTAGAAAGATTCAAAACGAAACGAATAAGCAATACACGCTAATATTTAGACTTCTAAAGTTAAGAAGTCTAAGTATATAAAAAAAAAATACAAAAATATAATACAGTGCTGTTAAAATCAAACAAAATTGTACTTATTTTGTTATAATTAAAATGAAATTTTCTTATTATATACTAGTATAAAAAAAAAACATATTGAAAAAAATAACTTTAAACTTTTTAATTTGAGTATTCTGAATAGTTTCCAACTCAGGATATATAATAAATGCGGGTTTCTATAAATAAAAAAACGTCGGTCGTGTTTTTATACATTCTGCACACGGTACAAAATAATAAAAAAAATCTTTTTATTAAGTAGCTGTGTGTAATTATTAAATATACATAAAATATATCGTAACTCTGCACTTACGATAAACAATGAATTGCCAAATAATACTAGTCGCGTCCTGAAGGCTGAAACGGATTTATAACTATAATAATATTACTCATCAATATACTATAGTGAGCCTATTTCTGCCAATAGAACAAAATATAAGCAAATAACTTCCGAGTCATACAGTGGTATTATTATTCTTATCTATATCGTATACGTTATTATTATGTAATTTTACTCGTCACGCCTCGGCTCACGTCTACAAATTGTACGTATATTTTTCAGGTATGACCCATCCAACTCCGGCTCGCCCCTGGACACATATAAGTTCTACAACCACCCGTCCGTGTCCGCCTTGTCGTCTCAAGCATCTCTGGCCTCGTACTCGCCCGAGTCCGCGTTCAATAACTTCGGAACCCAATTCCATCAAGGCTACTTGGTCGAAGGATCGCCCTCGTTGACACCGCTCACCAAGACAGTCGTGCAGTCCGACCAGACGCCGATTTCCATCTCGTCTCTGGACCATCCGCTCCACAGCCAGGTGTTCAAATACTCGCAATCGTTCGTGCCGTATCCCGGACTGGTGACCGGCAATAACAACGCTGCCGCTTTCCAAACTTTCGACGTATCGTCCACCGCCGCTCCGGTCGTCTCCTCCACCACTGCCGCCGCCGCGGCCGCTGACGTTTCCGTCCAGTCGACATCCACTCCGGATGTTGCGGTCGAGAGCAGCAGTGAAGTTCCAGCCGCCGAAACAGCTTAAGGTGTCCACGATGTTCTTCCCGCCATTCCCCTATCTCCGGAAATGGTCTCTTTACTTACTTTCCTCGTTCTTTCAATAACAAGCCATCCAACATTGCCTTTGTACAATATATTTGTGCCAATTTCCACGATGACTGAACACGGCGATCTGTTCGCAGTACCGAAGATCGGCAGGGTTGCCAGCCAATTTCAAAAGACTATAAATACGTGCCTATTGTAATTATTAATTAATATTATTGAACCATGATTATGTAATTTTTTTACACAAACGTATTTAAATACAAATTACTGAGTATAATAATAATAATAACCATACCGTCTAAAAGCATACATTTTTTTATGTAGTTATTATATACCGTGTTCCTGTTAGTGATTTTTATCCAAAATAATTATTTATTTACCAGCACGTCATTAAATGCTCGTAATATAAATAGGTTTATAGCCATATAAATACTTACTTTACTAAAATATAATACATTATATTATATACTATACCTACTCATAATGTATACCCAATGAAAGTGTGCGCACGACGCGCATTATTATTATGATGATGTTGAAAAAATAAATCATACCGATTTATAATAATCTTAACTGTAAGTACCAGTCTATATGTTCGTATAATAGACATCATATTGTGGAAATTATTATTAAGAGACTATCCGTGTACACTTTAAATTCTGAAGGCCGTCGTGTGACGGTGGATGATGAAGTAAGTATAATAAGTATAATATTATATTGTATATTATATATAAATGATGTATTGTGTCAAATTTAAACCTCGCCGCTAAACGTTGGTTGTTCCAGAGTATTATGTAACCGTCATTCTTCTTTGCAGTGATTATTTATTATTTTTTGTTTTATCGAGAACAAAATACTTTAATACAATACAGTTTTTAACTTACCTATTGTTGATATTTAAACGTGAATAATTGTAAATTATGAATTAATTAATTTAATAACAATACTCTTATTATATATTAATTGTTAATATAAATATAAGTTGTATTTATTTTTATATTTTTTGAATCGCGGATTATTAAATTTTTGATTGTAAATAAGTTATTATACAAGATTCCTCATAAGTTTATCTTACAGCATTTTAAAAATATCGAAAATACATACATCCAATTTATTTTTATGGAAATTTTGACAAAATTGGGTATCTAAATTTTAAATTAAAAATAACAACTTTATAGTTATTAATTTGTAATTCTAAAAATATTAATCGTAGATTCTTGGAAATTTTTACTATTACACATTGATTATTACTAGATAGTAATAAAACGCTATTAAATTTTCAAAATATTTAAAATAATCTTGAGAAATTTTTCTGTTTTTATTATAATTATTCACACAAATCTACTCTAAATTAATATTGATTTATATAAGCTATGAGCTATGTTTTGGCGAAAATTATTTCAATTGATCGAATCAAGATAATTACATAATACCTACTTGTAATAGAAACTACTTAAATTCAATCAAAACATAAACTATCTTTAGAAATGGCTTTAGAAATGGAAGCTGCTTGGACTCGTCCCTTCGCTCGAAATCGTTTTTTGTATATAATAATTTACTGTAAAAAAAATTTCAGTTTCCAATTTAAAAAAACAATAAAAATAAAAAACTAAAAACTTCATAATATAATATATATATTTTATATATTTTATATATATTATATTTTAACTAATTTTACCCAAACGATACAAATCGATCAATTGATCATTTGTCATATTTTTTTCTAAATAATACACTAAAAGTTAACGATATATGTCATATTAGTATACACAACATTAAGTATATAGGTACCTACAACCTACTGTGATATTAGTAACATTAATTAAAAAAAAAAATTTTTTGTTAACTTGTTCCAAACAGTTTAAGGAGAATGGAAATCACAATATGTAATGTTAGTGATTATTTTAACATATTAACCAATGTTTGACACTTGACAGAATACATTTAACATAAAATATTATTGTGTTTAAAATAATTAGTCATAAATTCATGACCAATCTTAAAGATAGATTTTTAATAGTTCTTAATATATTTATCAAAAACCGTAATGGCACAATGTAACATGTACGACGTACGTAATTATATAAAACGCATTGTAATATAAATAATACATAATACATGCAATACATATAGATTATAGGTATAATATTGTATGGTTGGAATATGTTCAGTATAATTACATACAATTTTAATCACCCAAAAATTAATTATTTATTTATTCAGAGTTTGTAAGATGAGTTATGAGTTTGTTTTTGATGGATTTTAACTGAGATAATAGATTTGAATTTTTATTCCAGTCATCTAGGTTTCAGTGGATGCGATTTTTGGTATTTGAAAAATTGAATACAAAATTAAGTCGTCAAATAAAAAAAAAAAATAATTCTTTTGATAATTAATACTACAATAATAATTTGAATATCCAAAGTTGCTTCGACAAAAACATAAAAGACTAGACGAAAAATTCAAATCTGTTTTCTTAAATAAAATTCTTCAATCCCAAGCCTCGTAATTGTGTCTGGCTTATTAGTCCTACATAGTCCTTATAATTGTATATAGTATATTGTAGTAATAAAGAGCTAATATTCTTAAATTTTATATTATACAGTTGTTATATATAAATATATAATTTATTTTCTTAGTATAATTCTAGATACACAGACACACTGTCAATAGTTGGAAAGATAATACATTTATAGTTATTTTAGAGTCCATACTAGGGTTAGGATGTTTACAACTATAACTAAAAATTGCATCCAAATATGTTCAAAAAATATTAGAGTAAGCCATATTATAAAATGCATTAGAAAAATATGTATATAATTCATTTATCCATAAACAATAATGTGTTTTTAATATTGAAATATTTATTATTTAATTATTACCAAGTAAAATGTGTTAATCGTTTTTAACAGATTCTAACTAACATATTATATTGTTACTTATTGTGGCGTTGTATATCGCTTTGCTGATTTGGTGAAAATCATGGGTATTATTTCGTACATAATCCTCAAAAATAGTACTAGCATTGGTTATAAATACTATAGTTGGTACTAGTTATTAATGATCCATCCAATAGGTACCACTAGTAGATTAAATACATTTTATAGTGTATGTATACTATAAATAGTATAATTCAACATATTATTATTATAATAAAACATAACATTTTAATGAGTAAATTCTCATTTACTACAAATTAAAAAATTATTTTTATTAAATAAAAAATAAACTAACTCAATAAATCGAAATTCCTCTACCGGAAGATTTTTATTTTGTGAAACACGTTTCTTTTCGATCATCATATTCTTCTTCTTATTTGATCAAATTGTGTAATAAAAAATATTTAAAATTAAAAAAAAATCCACTCGGTAAGACGATAACGTATAGTACTTAGTGCCACATCGGAACACTCGGTAGGCAAAAACTACTCAAAAAAATCGAGCGTAAAGTCAAACAATAGAAATTACTAATAAGTAGGTACTTATAATTTTTTGAGAGTCATATACATTTCTTGAGCAACAATATTTATTTAGTTATATTTATTATATGTTGTATAATTTAGTATAATAAAGTAAGTAACCCTAAAAATAATACTAAATAATAGTTGTACAATTTTTAAATAAAGATATATAGTTATTTGATATGTTGAAACAATTGAATGTAAACTATAAACATTTCAAAATTGTATCTTTTTTATCTATATAAATACTTAGAAATCTCCTTAGAGAAAAATATATTTATCATCGGGCATCAAGTGACAAGTAATACTTAATAATGTCACTGAACAAATTAAATAGGTACCTATAACTTAATGCATTATTATTAACTTTAAAGGTTTTATATTAATTATAATTATTAATGTATATTTTCACACAATATTATAGATTTTTGTACGGTTATAGTAGCTACTTAAATCTAAATAAGACGATTTCTATCAACAAAAATAACATAAAATTCAGGTAAAAATGACTAAAATAATTTTGATTATACATTCCCCGATTACGTATGTTACATAATTCGTAAGTTAAACATAAGAATAATATGACGTGTTAAAAACTTTTGAATAACGTCATAGGTATAAGTTATACATATGTACATATTATTAGTATATAAATAAAATAATGAACGCGAGTTTGTATAAAAATTGTCGACGACGGAAAACGATTAAAATTGACCAAAATTCGGAGGAGAGATACGGAAAAGCGCGGGCTATAAAATATCCAAACATATACAGGATACAATTATAACAATATGCTACTGAACCGAACAGAAAACCTAACGCGATAATATTATATATTATATTATTTTGTCACACGACTGTACGACAGCGGTAGAAAACCGCATGACGGGCGCTAAGGACTGTGTCTCGTCAACTAAAAACCCTTTGCGGCGGTGGATGATTGAGGCTAGTAGAAGTGAAGGGACATGGGTGTTCAAATAGCGAAACCGCCTGGCGCGGGCGGATACTCTTCCGGTCTCTTTTTGACGGCGGCGTCTGGGGCGCGGGCGACCGGAAGCGGCGGCGGCGGTACGTCCGGTACCGAAGAGTCTGCCGGCCTGTTGTTCTTCACAACCGTAGAGTCCACGGGCCTGTTGTTCTCCACAACCGCAGCGACAGATCGAGACTCGTCTTCGGCACCAGACACCTCCACGGCCGACCGCGACGATGGATACGGCTCCACGGCCGCGTACCTCATTTCGGGCCATTCGTAGAGAAACTGGAACGGACGGAATACGGGCGTGACGATCGGTTCCGCTTGACTAGGCAACAGACGCTGGTCAGTGGTGATCAGGGCGTTGTAGACGCGCGGCAAGCGGCCAGCTTTCAGCGCCACTTGTTGCACCACTTGTTGCGCGGCCGCCAATTGGGCCGCAAACATAACTGTTGCGACGACGATCACAGCGGCAGCGGCGGTGTGGCGAGATCCGGCCGACTCGAACGCGGCGACCACCTGTTTGACGGGCATCAAAGAGATTAGTAAGGTATAATATTATATAAAACATACATAATAATATAATTTATGAGTGGTCGAGCTTATAAATTATAATAATCGGTGACGTCCCTTGACCATTTATCCGGAGGGATGCGCATTCAATATTGTATAATATGATATATACATAAGTAACTTAAAAGGTATGCGAGTCTACGAGATGATTAGAAGATATGGATGATTAATAACAATAAAATTGTGACGTAATATTTATAGTTGATATTAAGCCATTTAAGTTTAAATTTTGTAATTTTAAAATTAATTCCAGATTTGGTAGCTAAATGGATTGTTTATGGACAACGGACACGTGTTGTGAATTTTTTTAGTAATCAGTAGTCACTCCTGATCGTTATGACTAATCGGGTTCAATAATTTAATGGATTCATTCGTAAAACGCGTTGATCACCTACGAATAATTTTTATTATTATTATAAGTCTGAATCGCGTACCGTACATTTAACAGATATAATACGTATACCTTGTGGGCCTACGTTTCTTGCATAAGTACCTACTATACGAGGACAGCACAACAATAACACACGCGTCATCACCGGTCATATTAAATATACAAGTATTATAGTCACGTACGCGATATAATTATTAAAAACACACATTATATGAGAACATTTCATGAAATCTTTTTTTCAAGTTTGCAACGTTATTTGTAATTTTTTTCTGTTTTCAACAAAAAAAGCCAACTTCAGAAAAACATATTTTGCTTTTTTTTTTATCGATATTGAGTGTATTATGCCATAATAATTTAGAAAAAAATCTATACCAACAAATGCATTTCATAACAAAATACCCTTGAGTACATAATGTATTTATATAATATTTACAGACATGTTTTTATTTGTTTAATCTTGTTTTGTCTATAATTATTAGTATAATAGGTAAACGTGTATACACTTTTAAAATATTTCCTATCTAATCATTCTAATCGAAGGTATTTTATATAGAATTTATTTTATTCGCTTACTCTTTATGAATATATTTCATGCACATTTAATATTTAATAGAAAAATTAAATCAATAAATGCATATTTTTATGATTAATATCATGTTAGCTTTTTTAGCTTAAAAAATAAATAACAACTATGAGATAAAAATATAGTTACTTACTAAAAATAATATATTTTACGTTTATAGAAGTTAAAATTTATTCTGATGTTCGGTGAAATAAAAATAATTTCAATTAAGTTATAACTGATAGAGCAGTATATTTTATTAATAGCTGCATACAAATATTTTGTTTCATAAATCATTTTATTTCAGCTGCTTATAATATTTCATAATTTTATAATAATTATTACATAGCCAAAATATTTAAAAATAACATTTTCATAAATTAAAAATATATTGAAAAAAATGAGTGTTATAATTTTGGAGGAGAACAACTTAACATTTGAAATTGTCTTAAAGATTCAGTCATAATACCTAAAAATCGATATTTTAAGAATGTCTTTATAAAAAAAAATATCCTAAACATCAGTTAATAAATAAGGAAATTTTCCATACTCTAGGAATTGGGAATACTGAATTAAAACTAATCTAAGTATAAATTTGTTCAGCCCCATTCATAATTCTAATTTCTTAGTAAGAAACAAGCTGCTTTTCAATAGCTATATAAGTATAAAAGTATAGTTAACTATATGCGCATATTTTTTAAATTAAAAAAGGTAAAAATTGAATTACATATTGTTTACATTGCATAATCAACTTGAACTTATACAATTTAATTATTTCTAATATTATTTAGGTTAACGCCAATTGCAGTTCAATTTTGCAGTGAATGTAAAATAGCATGTTGTTAAAACCCCATTTCATCATCAATAAAATTTAAAAAATGGTTTGACATAGATAAATATTTTTAACATGTCCGGTTTATTCTTAATAATAACTGAGGTTATATTATTCAATTTGTATATTACTACAAAGTTATTTTATATATTTTTTTAAACCAGAAATAATATATCCTGTAATGGGTGTATGCAATCGTATATTAGCTTATTAAGAAATTTTGTTTGTATCAAAAATTAAATTTATATTTTATATAAACAGCTTTTCTTTTAAACCCAAACCAAATTTATAACATAATATGTCTAACGTATGCCGTTATATAGCAATAGGTTCTAATTATTACTCTTCAATCAATCATAAAATAACTTAATTTCATATTTACGTCAAATCAATGTTATACTGCAACGTTTTTAAAAAATAATAATGACATTTAAGGTATTTATATATTTGGTTGGTGGTCGATTAAATTAAAAAATCGAATTATTGATTAAATTATCTGGATGCAATTAAATTACGCATCTCATGAATTAATAATTTAATGATATTAATAATAATTTTAGTAATAACTATTTAAGTTATAATTTATTTTGTATTATTCTTATAAAATATTATATAGAACATGAACTATATTGTGTTAGAAGTTGCTTAACTAGTTTATTTAATTAATTAAAATTTGCCTTGAACAAAATACAAGGTATTATATTGGTAAAATAAAAATATAAAATTATTATATAAATTAAGATGTCTTATGTGTACATGTGTACAACAATAATTTATTTTTTCTCAACCGATTAATACTTATATAAAATGTAAGTAAAAGTAAAAACAAGTAAGTTAATTTAAAAATATATATAATTTATTATACAACTAAAGTTATTTTGTTTTTAATAGTTTTGTTGTATTATATTTTAGAGGATTGTATTTATTTATTAATTGCATTCAAGAAATAATGATATAACAAGTGAACCATGGATGTTGTTTAGTTTTAATTTTTAAAGGTCATGATAATATTTACAATACTTTATTATATAATAAAAATTATAGAATGACAATATATATATTTATTTAAATAGTTATAAATTTATCATAATGGAATTCAAATAATTTAATCTCTCGTTATTTTAATTATAATCTTTTTCTTTTCAAAGAAACAATTAGCTAAAAATATATTTGCTTTTTAAATCCAATGTTTCATATTTTTCAAGGTTTATTGAATCTGACTAATAAAAAAAAAAAACTTTAAGTAAGTAGTACCGTTAAATAAAATTGTTGATGTCTCAATAAGTAATATAAATACTGTAAAGTACTTAATTATACTTACCTAATTCAAATATTAAAAAAAAAATTATTAGGCATATAAATATTGTAAAGTTAGATTATATAGGTTGCAAAATTCCAGCTATTTTATTAACTATTTATAAATTTATCATAAATATTATGAAGTTTTTTATGATATTTAATAATAATAAAAGTACTAAACATTAAATCGACTTAAATAATAAAAATAAATAATAGAATGTCTACTTCATACTTGTATTTTCAACAATTATTAGAATTATTAAAATTCAAAAGGTTCAATTATATACAGTTGTTCTTTTGAATTATGTAATTTATTTATAACTTATTTTATTTTAAAATAATTTTAAAAAATGTTTCACTTTGTATTCAAATGATTGTATACGATAAACATTTCATACTATAATGTATTTAAAAATATATGTATATTACATTATTACATAATATTTTCATAAACGATTCAAAAATAACCTTGTTATTCCGTTAAAATTATACATTGAATTTACGACTGTATAGTTTGTTTTATTCGTAAGGAAAATTTGACTGTTATATAAACCAACTGCTACAGCTGAGTTTTCTCTGACTGTTTAAAATATTATATTCCACTTAAATTTAGCGTACAAAATAGTAAAATTACTTGCAATTAAAATACTTGACTGTAGATAAAACTCAGTGCGCTTCAATATGATTTTAAAAAACAACAGTTTTTAATATTATAAAATTCAGTAATAAACGTCTACACTTGGTCAACAAAACTCGTGATATGAAACTACTATAAAAATTTAACACTAAAACAAGAATGTTCTTATCGCAGTATCACACTTAGGTCAGTTTATATGAAACAATTAAAGTGGAAATTAATTCCTAATAGTTTAGATTTTATATAATATGATTTTCTGTCCACCACAAACAGCCATAGATTACAGACGACTTCGAAACGACTGAATAATGTTCCATACAGATCAAAATACAAAGTCGTTCTTAACCTTCAATTCTTATTTACTTACAATACCATAAAAATAAATCATTTTCTTCGATAACCTAGTCATTGTTGTTTATTTGCTTATATGAAAACTTTTTTTCTACGTTAAAGTTACGTGTATATGGGTGTGTTAGTCAAAACTAGTATGACTGCATATTCAATTAGACTATTGTATAGGTACTATGGTTTATGACTATTCATGCACAAATATTTACATAATATTTAACTCAAGAAAACAACCTATTTGTAATAGGTACATTTTTTTAATTAATAAAAACAAAAATAACAACTAAAAAAAAACTAAAACTATGAATGCAACTCAAGTGTCAGTCATTATAGAATTTTTTACATACAATTCACTAGTTTTAAAGTATAAAACCAAAAAACCATAAATTACAATTTTATGATTATTAAAAAAAAATTGTTTGGTTTGTTATGTATTCTTTTGTTATTAGTAAGTAAAAAAAAACTAATTAAAATACATTTCCAAAGTGGTAAAATAAAGGGTTTAAAAATTTTAAATTATGGAATAACTACAATTGTTGGCTGTATTATGGATATTGATTATTTATTAAGTTTTAAAAAAAAAATAACATACCGTTTTACCGTGTATTAACTGTGCTCAAAGACGTGAAGAGACTTTTTATATACTCAGTCAACAGTTTTGTAAAAATTTACAATCCAGTACTGAGCATCCATTTATGAACATAATAGTAAAGGATTTTACAATAATACAAATATAAAATGCAAATTCATAGTTACTAGGTACCTATTACCAACCTTCACATTAAAATGACAAAATTTTTGACAATATAATAGCACAACCTAATAGACTATATAATATAATAACATAAATTATTATATGTATTATATAGGTATATAATAATTTATATGCGTTCTTTGTATTAATATTTAATTGCCATTAATCATTATTATTCACAATTATATAACGTGTGAATTAACTTTAACTAGAAACAAGTAAGAAACAATTATAAGAACATAGATTTTGAATTAAAATGTTATGCAAACACAAATACAATTATAAATACATATACCACATACGTTATTAAAATGTCTATAAATATAAATATGAAACCTTTAATTCTCCTATAAGTATATGTATAGTAAATATTTGGTTTTAAGCACACAACGATATAATTTCTTTCATAATACGTAATTTAAAATAATGTAGGTATTATAATAATTTGATGTTATTGGAACAAAAATAAACAACAAGTATTGTTATAATTATTTGTATTATGTTTTTATTTCAATTTCTATAACTACCTATTACTTCATAGTCCATATTTGTTTTTATGTTTTTAATTATTACTTCAAATAATTTAAACGTATAAATTAGTTTTATGTTTACTTATAACTTATAGCCATTAGATATAGGTCTTTTACCACGGAAATAAATTTAAATATTAGGGGTCCTTGAAATTTGTCCCCATATATTTCTGATGCCTACTAACTATTATAAATACTCGCTTTATTTACCCCAAGTATGTAATAATTAAAAAAAATATTTTTCCATTACAACATTATATTATAGTGATTGTACAGATTTTAAGTCCTTGAAGATAGACATTAAAGTTGTTTATATTATCTTCACACTTAATAAATCTCACAATCCAGGAAGTTATTGGAAATATAATTGTCATTTATGTAAATACTTTAATGCATTTGCAAATATTAACCGTGTAGGCAAGTACTTATATTTATATTTGAATAAATAAAATAGATTTTACCCCATATTATGTTATTCCTCTTATAAATATATTGAAGTATTATTTGTAGTAAAATGTCTAAGTTTAAATTTTATTTCATAAATTATCTTAAATTTATTTACTGAAAAATAACTACTAATGATTTAATTTGTTATTATTTCCATGACCCAAAATTCAAATAAATGTAAATTTTTCCAAGTAATTTTCTAATAAATCTTAATAATTTTTAAGAGTAATACGGCTATTAACCAACTAACGTGACATTCATGTATATTATTTAAAATTATAAACATAAACCAATTCATCATATTTTATTTTAATAATTTAGCATTATTATAATCATTAAGATAATAAAAAATAATTTGTGACTTAAGAATATTCTTAATAATATCTAATGACCAATTTATAATATTTGTTAAATATATATAAGTATATAAATAAATTTTTAATATATAAAAAGATTATTTTTGTCAATAATATAAATAATAAAAGGACAATGTCATAAATAGTCAAATTATTAGTAAAACTACTGAACTTAACATTGTATAAATATACAAAAAAAGTTCATATAGATACTAGGTATACAATTTATATGGTGAATAAGTTTTAAAGAGGATATCAGTACAATATTTATTTTCTCTATCTGACCAACGCATAACATAAAAATCTGCATTCAGAAGTATCAATACTAAGACATACCTACACTTTTATTTTTAACTTAAAAATGTTTATATTTTTATATACTCATATTTCATATTTCAAAAAAAAATATAATTATCATTAAAAACTAAACGTACAAACATAATAATGTTCTAAACTTTAAGTTTTATAATAAGTAAATGACGGATAGGCAAGGTATCGGCCTACCGAGTTTTAGGATTTCTTTTTTTATTATATTTTTTACTAATGTTTGTACTAATCATTATAATAAAAAAATAAAATTACAACCAAATACTAATAACCGGTCCATTTTTTGAATAGCCTAACAGGATTTTTTCGGTACCTCAACGACCCAATTAGAATATGGTTGATGTACTCTAACATTAAATTAATGCATAAAGCTAAATAACACATCATGTTTGGTTCTGTAGATAGACAATTTGCTATGTTACGCGTGGGTCGGAGAAAGAAAACACAGTGCGCAGACATCATCTTACAATAAATAGAAATATGTTAATAGTAGGTATGTGAGTACGCATTACTTTTAAATGTCTTTTTAGGAACTATGCTTTTATATTTTAAGTTAAATTAAACTACAATTTTAATAAAAAAAATTTCACAAGTATAAATATTAAAATGATTGTGCTAATAGAATAGTATTATATAAAAATACTTATAAACGATATATTTTAAAATAAATTAGAATTAAATGTGTACTTATTTCTAAGTATAAAATGTATTACGTCAGATTATTCATTTTATTATAACCCGATTGAGAGCTCTTTTGTTGTAACTATGTATGTAAGTAAATTAAACACAGTCAACAGTCAAATATAAAAGGTATCACATACTTAAAAATAGTAAATAGATAAAAGCCAAGTAAAGTAAAGGTACTTATAATTATAGCTATTTAAATTGTATACTTAAAGCATACCTTAATATTCATAATTGTATTCGGGCTGTGTTGGACGTCGATCGGACACTGTTCGGTTAGACTGCAGTTTAGTCCATACAGATACAAACTAGTCAGAAGGCCGTCGGGTCAATTTCCTGCCACTGTTTGTTTGTGTTGAACTCATGATTTCGACGAGACTCTAAATAAGTGATTTGTTTTCCATTAAATAGATTCAATAGGAATGGTACCTAAACGGCGAATGATGAGCAACGGCAACTTGGGCAAAACCTCAAAGATTAAGGTAGGCATCAGAGGATTAGCCAGAACCATAATAGTGGTATACCACATTGCCGACTGCAGTAACCACCAGTAAGCCATCTTCCAGCACGATTCTATAAAAAAGGATATATTATTTAATAGTAATATAAATATGATTACATACTAACACTAAAAAATCAAAATGATCAGAATAAATTTCGCAGCGCATGTGTACATATTACGTTGGATTAGGTAGCTATGTGTAAAAAATGTAAAAATTACACATGTAACAATACGTATTAACCATTAAAAAAAATATACACATAGGTGTTATTTAATAATTCCCATATTGTTACACAAAATACATTTTTAGCACGATTGCGGATTAACCAACTATTTAAGTACTTAAACCTAGTAGCCACTGTAGTATAAATTTAATTAATTTTACTGAGTACAATGAGTACATTGTTAAGGTTGGTAATATATTAACTTAGCACACATAGCGCAATTATAAAATTAAAATATAATTTTTTTTTTCTTAATATTTATCTAAAAAAAAAATATGATAAAAGGTAAAGATAATTAAAGCTGTTTGATTTAATTTTAAAAATCATTTAAAATGTGGTTTTATCGCAAATTTGCTAATAAGAATGGGTACACAAAACTGTCAAAACTAATATCTAATCATGAGTTTAAATTTCAACTATCATGCATTACATAAAAATAATTTAAAGATAGGCAGATACTGAATAGTGAATAGTGAATAGTATGTGTTTAATAGTTGTTTACGAGGTAACTAAATACGGTACAGAATATAAATACATTTTATCAATTAAATATATCTATATAACGAAATATAATTTATAATCATAGATAACACATTATAATTTCTATACAATTTTAGTGGTATAAGTGGATACATTTTTAAATGGAGTATTTATATACCTAGTATGCCTTTGATTTAAAAACTAATATAATTTTATCTAAACAAAGTTTTTGACCTAACGTGAGCAGAGCGACTATGCCAATAACCTGGAAATCCGGACAAAACCGAACCGTTGATAATCTTGCGGCGTATAACGTTTATAACTATAGTAGAGTATTTTCAACCTTATGATGATGCGTCCTTAACCTATTGAATATCATTGCAGATTCATTTCACGATATATCATCATATATGTATGTATAGGTAATAGACATGTCTATTGGTTTAAATATTAAATGATTTCTACATAACTATATAATATTTAGTAGTTTAGTACGTCTAAAATGCAGCTTTGTATAGCTAAGTATCACAATGTCAGATCATAGGTACAATATGATTAATAAAGTCCTTCTCATCATCTTTGCAAATAAATAGTATTCATGGATTCATCGGCCACTATTACTAAACGATATATAAGACTCGAAATATCGACAACAACAATTATGTTGTAACAACTTACAAAATTTTATTAAAGTTGTTTGGTATCGAAAAGTTGTAAATTTTATACAGGTCCAGGATTCACAATCGAGCGTAAACATCATAATTTGAATGCATGAAGTACACAATCGAAAATAAATATATTTATATTATACTGAATAACGTGGTGCGATGCCTGCGTAATTATGTCCGTCCCCATTCAGCTAAAACAAGTGCCTGTACGGAATCAAATTTAAGTAGGTCAATAATACAATGTTTCTCCAATGGCGATTTCAAAGGGGCAGCTAATTTTAAGTTACCGGGTTTATTTCAATATTTAGACTCATTAAACTCAATTGTGTTTTATTTGTAAATATTAAAATAAAATAAATTATTTAGACATAATTTTTAAAACGTATATTTCAGCATAGGTATTACACAAAAACATAATTTGAGAATTTTTTTTATTGAAGGGGATAACTTAATTCTGCGTTGCCCGGGAGATGGTAAAAGTCTAATAAATACACACCACCATTATACCAAACTATAGATATATATGTGTGAACCCAAGTGCATGGTCTAAAAACGACGAGAAGTTATATCATACACGCGTGTCGCCGTGTCGGTGACCTGGATTACACCAGACCGACGGGGTGTTAAGCAATACAAGTGGTATATTATTATTATTAATCCGGTTGGGCGGCGGCCGTCGTAAGTTAGTCGTGGCAAAAGTGAAAGACTGCGGTGCGTATAATAATATAATATTATATAGGTATATACGTACTTCAATATAATAGCTACCTACAACAGTTCAAGGACACACAAGACTATAGTCCTTGCCATGGGAGGATCGCCTGCCAGTATAGACGTCATCGTCTTATCAGATGTCCCCCTCTTCTCGCAAAAATCAAAAATTACAACGCCAAGACGCTGGGCACAAAATATAGATTCTTGTCGAATTATAATATTTTTATAATGGTACCGGTTAAACGTGGAAAAACACGAAAATGTATTTTTTATATTAACACGAGTATGTGTGAATGTTCAATAGGTACTTACAGTTTACAGTTTATTACGTAGTTTTTTTGATCGAACGTCGTGCAGTTCAGACGACGGAGACGGCGGCGGCAGAAGAACGCGCCCGGTGCGTTTGGCCCGACGTCTGCTAAGAGACTGTGCCGGCCGCATGTACCTCACGATGTACCTTCTATCCGACAAGTCTCGCCGGCTCTGACCGCGATATATTTTGATGTTGAAATCATTGAATAATATACCTATATGTTAGTATTATTGTTATTATATTATATTAATAATATATAATAATAATAATAATAACAATCGTGTTTGCAGTTAACGGAGACAGTATTGCAGGCATATTTTGTCATGTTTATTCTTAATCCACATCCGAATATTATTATTATTATAACTCGAAGTTTGAAATATTCATTGTCACGATATAATATTGTCGAGAATAACAATTACGTGTTTACAATATACATACACTTAATTTGCAAAAATTTAACTTGTTTCATTAACAAAATTAGAATTAAAAATATACATAAATAAATAAATATATTTTAAGTGCCTACATGTTATACAGAGTGTTTTATAATTCCTTAAACCCAAAATAATTTGTAAAAAGTAGAGTTAATTTCTAAATTCTAGATAATATAAAATAGATTACATCAGCAATTTGATTCCTGGAATATTTTACACTCATTATTAATTTGCTTGTGAAATGTTATACCTAGTATACATTTATTATATTATGCACTAATGGTTGCTATATTAGTATATTACTTATACTTTTATTAAATTAATACATCAAAGGTCATGGATTGGCAGGTACTATAGTATAGGTAACTAATTATCTAAAACACAATGATAAATCAAAAATATTATATTAAATTTGAAGAATTGTATAGAAAGCCAAGTGATTAGTTTTTTTTTTGTTGTAGGTCTATACATAAACTACTTAAAATGTAGTACAAAGTACATTTAAACATAATTATGAATAAAATGTAATTATGGTAAGCTGAATTTAATAGCAGAATTATATGTAGTTTAAATTATAAATCATTATAATTTATAATTATTAACAAATACATTTGTTCAAGTAAAATTATTTTAATGATTTGAATACAGATATCATTTAAATACAAAATTTTAACAGTAACTCTATTAATACTCTTGCCATTACAATTATTTTTGTTTTATTTTTTATTTTTATGCAGTAATCGCTGATAACTCAACTATCAACATCGCGTCATCGACCTCCGTAAACTCGTTTTCGTGATTGGTTTTTAACTTATAGTTTGCTTATTTCTAGTGTGATAACATTGTCTAAATACGATTATAATTAATATTATCGTTATGCCTAATTTTTTTTCAACGTGTCTCCTATCTCAGCAGTTCCCAAACTTTTATGACTAAGTCATCCTTGAGAAATAGTTTGTTTCGTAGAACTCCCTTTTTTAAATAATTTTTAATAATAGAAACAATCCAAATATAATATAAAATAATTTTTTTAATAATTACATACATCTCTTGAAGAACCCTTGAGATTGTCCCACAGAAATACAGAATACACTTTGAGAAACGCCGCCTTATCTAAAGAGTAAAGACTCACGCAATACTACTGATAATTTCTCCATGTGTTAAATTATAAGTTTTTATTATTTTAATAACATATATAATGTTTTTACAATACAAAATGTTTATTTATAATTATTATAATACAAGATTTGTCCACTAAATTATACTTTTTGTTTATTATTGCTCAGGATTTTTTTAGAGGGAGAAGGTGTTTTAAATCAAATGAAGGCATAACTTGTGAAAAGTTCACACACTCTATGTTGTATTCAATAATCTAATACTATTTTTAAATATAAAATAGAAATGACAACATATTTTTTATATATGTATTTGAAACACTTAAACTTAATTATATGTTGTGCATGAATTCAGCAGGAAGGAATGTTACAACACCAAAACACCCCCTGGCTACGCTACTGGTTGTTGTGTGGTTGATCTTTAGTGTCTTCTGGAAAGATCTTGTAGCAGCTATGGTCTGAGATGGGCTGTTTCTTTGCGTATTCCAAGTGAAGACATATTTTTTTTTTCGTTAGTTTATGAGATAGGATACTATAATTACCCTTAATTTAAGAGTAGTCTGAATATTTCCCACGTAAAGAACTGTAAATTCGTTTTAAACTTTAAATGTTTACCCTCAGTATAACATATTACGAATTACGAAATAAAAAAAAAAATGTTTAATAGGTATCTTCAGGCCACAATTATTGACGTTTATTTAAATAAAAAAAATTAAAAACCTAGCCAAACTATGTTTCTGGCATGTCTGGGTAACGCTTATCTATGAGCTGGTGCGTTTTGATTGGACAGTTTATTCACTATATGTTACTGAGTAACAGCGCGGTTTAAGATAGAATCTATCATAAACCGTAGTAACAGTTACTCATCATCTATGCATTTTTGTTCCTACCACAAAGTGTCTTGCAGTCATTTTTTCATATTTTCATAATTTATGACAGTTCAAACGGTCCTAGGATAAATTACATACTTACAGTAAAAACATTTACAAAATTACTAATTTTTTAACTTACACATTTGTGCATAATATTATTGAATATTTGAGATATTTATATACAAACACTGGATAATTTAAATCAAACCAAGTAATATAATATAAATATATTTTATTATATTTTAATTTCATAAACTTTACATATTAATTTATTTGTAATCACAGGTTATATAAGTTGTATTTTAAAATGAATCGGGTTATTACTATAGTTGAGGTATTCGATTCGTTAGACAAACTATTGAAGAACTTAGATACTAGTAATAATATTAATAATAAATCTTATTTTCGGATTTTCTATTACAATATTTTTTTTTTATTCTTCAAAAAGATAATAAATCACAATGAACATGTTTGCAAAATATAATTCTCATTATTATATAAATTATTATTTTATATTTTACTATTATTTATTATTATTATATATTTTTCTTATTGTATTCCGTTCTATTTTTTTTACCAGAATATAGGTTTAGTGAGTCTATACAACTATCTAAAATAAATTAATTGTAATATATTTACATAGTACTTTAAAAAAAAACAGTGAAATTGCTGTATTGAATAGGTACTCGAAAATAACTCATTTAAGAGTTATCACTGCAATGGATGTGTTAATTTTTATTTAAATAATATAAACCAATTTTAAAATAATAAAATATATTTATTATATTTGTTATGCTAACCGATAACCACTAATTATTAATTAAGAGTTCCACAATCCCAAATAAACACTATAAAAGTATGAATTAATAATATATATGTCACATGGTAACCAGGTGATTATATCACGCATTATTCAACAACCACAATCTTAAATAACATTTATAACAATTATACCCATGCCAATAACTAGTATATTGATAAATATAAATAATATCATGGTTAAATACATGATCTTAGGGGATCTTCTAAGACTGTAACTAAATATATTATTCCATAAGTAATACAACTTATTATTTAGTATAATACTATCGGAACTTACGGTTAGTGTTATTTTATTGTATTATACACTGATACCGTAAAATTATATTTTCAATATTTTCATTTTACAGGCAATAATTGTCGGCATTCCACCGCTCTATTCAGTCTTATTCTGTAGATCTGATATTAAACTTTTAAACCGAAAAATGGACAAAGATGATATATTATTGCTCATTCGAGTCGTTAATAATCAAGTCAATTATTTATTTGTATTATTGATTATATTATTCTTTATGTGTCCCGGTTAATTATAATTTTGACTCATAACTATCATTTAGCTAATAATTTAAGAAAAAAATAACATACCTGTTATATTACTAATATACTATACGGTGCCGGGTCCATCATTATTTAAAGCAATTCTGACCACTATTACACACATAGACGTGAGGTGAAGTATATTTTGGTGACCGCCGACCGGATTCGCGTAACATTATTTTGTTCCTAGGCTGCAACACAAAATGTATTTACTAAGTTCAAAAATTGTAAACGAATTTCATCAACTTATGGAAACAAATCCATAAAAAAAATTGACACCATGTTTCATGAAGTTGGAAAATGTTATTTCAATAACGATGATCGCAATGTTTGAGACGAGTAGCTTGTAGAACCTGTATGTACTACGGTGCAATTAAAATATGTTTTTTCCAAAAATCCCACAGACGGAAACACATCAAATCCAGTATTAAAAGTTAACCCTTATTGTCTCTGGAACTTTTCCGATTTACAATCTCAACGTTTTATTCTACACGCCGTAGTTTTGTATTTTACAAAATGGTCTTTATTAATAATTGCATTATAATAATCCACCATAACTAGGAATTCGTCGATTAATAAATAAGCATAATAACAATATTATTGTTGCACGGTTGGTGTCGACTAATATTGTTATCCGTCACACACACGTCATATCAAATTGAAAATGTTCAGCGTTGTTGTCCTCCAACGGTGGCTGTAATGACGCAGTAACGGAGAGCCAATAAGGATGGGGACCACGCGGACGGTATAAGAGCCGGTGATCGAAATCAAAGACGACCGACGGCGTACAGGAGGTGATGAGACAGCTACCGACGAGTGACCACCGTAGGACAGCGAACTGACCGTGCAGGCCAATGACGACTTGGACGCCGAATAATTTGGCTTACTGCGTAGTAACACGCGTTTCGTGCTTTCGGCGGCCAGTTCTGCACCACAAATGGTATTCGCGCTGGTATGTGTTTGAGTGACCGGCACCAGTATACCTACAATTGGCGCAGTGTCACGCAGTCGAGACTGGCATTTCTTGTCACCCGACTCTCACACTCAGAGTGTGACACTCTAAACTCTTAAAAAGATGTAAAATCTTTTTTTTAAAACTATCAATAGGTGGCAGTGGGACCTATGAAAAAAATATTGACATTTTTTACGTTTTTATATACGTATATTGTATTATTGTTTCAGCAACAAACCTTATCGTGAATATGAAGTTCAAAACTTACGCCTTCACTCAGATAATGCAACAAATGTAGTTATTTTAAAAAAACGGTATTTCGAAGCCGTTCCTAGAAAATTTTTAAATTATCAAATTTATTATTGTTTTAAAAGACAGAGCGACGTTCCTTTACACATTCTAGCTTATTTGCAAAAGTCCTACAAGCACCTTACACTCTTAAAAAGACGTAAAATTAGTTTTTTATGCTAAAAGCCATCTACAGGTGATCATAGGTTATACAACAAAAAAATTAACAAATTAGCAAAACGACTAGATTTTTACTAATTTTCAATAATTTATATTCATACCTATCTGTGATAAATATATTTCTAAATTTAACAATATAAAACGAATAAATTTTCATTTTGAATACAAAAAGCATTAAACTAATGTAATATTATAAAATCAACATTAATTTTCCCTATAATATTACAATACACATTAGGCCTTACAGTGTTACGCATAAGTAGGTATATATAAGTGGTCTTTAAAAAATAAAAGATTCAGAATGACCAGAATCATCTAATGTCGGCTGATTAAAATATGCTAAATTGCTGATGATGACTAATCGGGAGGATGATGAAATTATTTCGATTTAAATCCAGTAAACTTGCCAACAAAAATCAACCGCAAGTCAAACTGTCAAACCGTACAACGTTTCAAAGACGACCGTCGATATTATTTTTCACATGTTTTTAGAAACTAAACAGTATTACGCAGCACAGACGCCGCCGTGAAACGAGACAAATCTTCGACGAGAAAATCAATTATCGAAACAGAAACCGTCACCGTGATAAAATATTTCCCAATTTATCACAGTTATTATAAATCCACGAAACATGATTTATAACAAATTCCCGCAAGGATAGAACAGTCGTCCTTTAAAATATCATCGAACAACTGCGGCGGACGCCATGACCGAAGGAATTACGACGATTAATAATAAGTGACGGATTGTAAATAGCACGTTATATAAGGGAAGTGCGGTCCGCAATGTGGAAGAGAATCCGGATGGCCACAGTGACCAGTATATAAGATGTTATTGAAAATTCGTCAAAACTGCAGAACACACAAAAATTACACTCATTAAAACTACACGTTCTCCAGTCAGCGACAGTGTGACGCGACTGCGGAAATCGTTTACTCAGGCGCAGCCGCGTGCTATAAGGCTGCGCTAGCGATACCGACGCGCGGACAACGACGAGGCCCCCGGTGTAGGTATACCGATGAAGGCGATGACCACTTAATAGTGCCTGAGAGTGCCTGAGACTGCACGAAGTGTGTTTTGTCAGGAAAAAATGTCAGTAGTACCGACCCGTGTACGCCATTTCCTGCTGGTGTTATGCAGTTGCGCGACATCGGCGCGGTCACATGACAGACGGGACACCGGGGCGAATACAGTAGACTATCAGGACCTATGCGGCGGACCGCTGACTACATCTAACTCTTTTACGCGTTTGAATTCTGTCGGCCGAATCAAGCCGTGGTGGTCACCGCATCACTTCACTCGTGTTTTCGTCATCACCGCATCCTCGCCGGCCGCCGCACACTATTATTATCGCCACTCGCAGCCCCTCGTTCGCCGTGTACAAATCGCGGTTGGACGTCGTCACACACTGATTAAACTCTCGGCGGCAGTCCCGTTCTGCCCGGATCGGATCACGTCCACCTGTCAAATGTGTATGTCGAAATTTCACTGACCAGTGGGCACTATACAGTATAGTTATATATCTATACGTACTTTGAACTTGACATAGTGTCTGTTCGATTTCGATTTTTTTTCGCCGTATAGATTAATAGACTCAGTTGTGAAAAGTTCTGTAGTGTCTTAACTCATAAAGACCAATATTTTGTATTTGGTCAAAACATCCTAAATAACTGTGTTCAAAGGCGCGTTTATATTTGATTAATTTAAGAATGAATAGATCTACGCGGACATTTAATTTGTCACAACTCACAAGCAACGCCGCGCCGTACGGATTCAGCTAGTGTTGAAAAAAAATTCAAATTTACCTATGTATATGCAATGTACATACACAAAAACATACCTATTGTTTTTTGTAGTTTTATATAAATAAAAATTTAGTATTTCAAAATTAACAATTTATAGATCATTTTTAAATTATATTGTTTTTAATATTTACAATTAGTTTTGAATGTTTTGATACTTTAGCACTTTTCCTGGATGTTAAATAATTAAGTGGATGGGTAGGCTTCGGTTTTTAAAGAACTATACAAGAATTGAACCATCCTTTTTTATAGGACTCAGTGTCACTGAAACAAGAGAGGATGTCAAATAAATCAGTCGTAAACTCGTAAAAATAATTATTTTTCTCCTTATACGGATGACGTGTATTAATAGCGCGATCGTAATAGATAATTTAACTTTATTTGCGGAAACCGACAATTTTTATTATTTTATGGTGCTGGGTAATTAGTTTACCAATTTTCACTAAATTCAACTATTGACTGGACAGGACGAGCAGGCACTTACTTAAATAATTATTTATATTAACTATATCTATGTATCTACGTATTTTTAAGTATATAGCTTACACCAGTGAATTTACATGTAGATTGCTAATGACTAATGTGATATGAATTTATGATACTGATATCAAATTGTATATATGTACACTGTACATGTATTCAAACATGCATATAAATAATTAAATAATTACCAAGAGTTAAAATAAAGCCCTTTCTCAGTTCCTCCATTAACAGTCATTTACACACCCCGAGGAACTCGGCGCTTTTCATCTAATACCACTTAAAATCTGTTGATAGTGTGGATGCGGTAACTCACTAGTCAATGCAATAAATTATTTTATTTTAGATATTTAATAAATACATACAAATTATCCCAATGGCCATGTTGCCGAGGGTTATTCTTTTTTAATAAAAAAAAAAAAAAAAATATATACAAAAAAAAATTGTATGATATTAAGTTATCCCCAAGCAGGCCCCCACATGAATTTTTCAACTACGGTACTGCAAATAATTCAGGCTTCTCATTGCATATTAGTATTTATAAATTTATAATAATTGTAATATAAATTCCAACATTTAATTTTTTATTTTTACAAAAGATACCTAAAATATTGGTTACACAGCTTTTTTTGTTGTAATACATCTCTAGAAAATATCAATTATTTTAGTTACCTACCCTAAAATAAATTTAAAACACATACCTATGCTGAATGCTAAAACACTAATGTATTGCAGTTTAATATAAAAATCATAAAAGTATTTACGAAAAATGAAATACATTGTTAATTAATCATTTCGATCTTATGAAATAAGAATCTTATGAAATAATGTAGGTACACATAGACTGTTGTTTGTTATACAAAATTATATAGTAAGAAATCAAATTATTTATATAACAATATTGTAAAAAGATAATAATATGGTGACTGGAGTGGCACGAATCATTTTTTTTTTCTTATTTAAATTAATAATATGATAATATATTATGATTTTTTTTCCCGGGCCCAGGTGCTCACTTACCCCCCCCCCCACTTGTTGTAGCGTTGTCACCAAGTAACGATAATTAGATAAATATCGAACCCGTATTAATTTCATACCAAGTCTAAGTGATACTTTTAAAATTTTAACTATAAGTATTATCTACAGTAAATTGCAATAAATATATATTATAAAGACATATACATAAAACAAAACTATATTACTATTCACCACTCTCGAAAAATATATGGTTGCAACTATATGTAAATACTTAGCTATAATACGATATTTCATATTTCCAACGTGTAAACCGAACGAACCATATTGCATTTAACTTAAGGACGAGATGTGCACTGTACAGTAATGTCTTGACTTGACGGGATGTGATTTTTAACGAAAAAAAGAAAGACCTAAAAATATAATTTCGAATGAAAGACGATTTCGACTGTTATGGGCCTGTTTGTTTTCCATGAAAAGTGCGCAAAATAATATGTTTGTCTGACACGGTGACACCACCATATTAATTAATAATTATAAATATGTTCGTTTCGTTCTTTTTGTAAAATTATTCTGTGATTATCGTGATTATCGTGTACTCGTGTGGTGCGTGGCCGCCGCGGTGTTTTGGTGGTCACTGATTAGAGGGCGCTATCTGTGATTTGTGTAAACAATAATACGAGCATGTTGGCATAGATAACAGAAAACAGATTTCTGATTTATTAGCTTACCGTTTAGTTTAGTGTTTGCTCCACGTAATTAATTGTTTAAGACGTGCCGGAGTGGAAATTCGTTATTTCGTAAGTTCGTTGCATTCAGTCACAGAATAGATGTTGTTGAAAGTAAATACTTGACGCCACACATAGTTACAAGTAGCGACTGTCGACTACTTGAGCGATGCGAATTGTTATTGAACGAAGTATCACACTTAGTTTTCCACGATTTCATGATTTCACTTTAGCTGAAAATATCTTTTCAACTTATAATATTAGAGATATTCTTAAGACCAACGAAATGACGAGTTAACGTTTACTCGATTCCTTCCTGCTTTCACCATGTTTTTTACCAATTTAAGAATACTGAAGGTATTCTCATCATACAAGTTTCGCTTGTGTATTATATTTATTGTTGTATTCAGTTTTTGGCAAATATTCAGAGCCATAACAAACAATAATAAACAGGTAAATTAATATATATTTACATACATATAGTCAATATTTGAGTTATTTATTCTTCCTATTAATTTAATACATTATTCACATTTCACATCTCCTAAAAGATACTCTTTGGATTTCAATTCCACTATTATAGTTCCTCTAAATTCTTAAATCAATGTTTGACATTTTAATATCTTGATAACTTAACTGTATTTTAATGATAATATAATACTTATCTTTGTAAATTTCAGAAATTAATTCATTCTTCACATGTTCTGAACAATGACATCTCTTTATTGGAAAACAGTGTAAAAGATATGACATATCTTCCAGTTGGTGTATACTATGAAGCATTGTGCCCAGATTCTAGAAACTTTATACTTCAGCATTTAGTACCGTCTTTTAATAAAGCACCAAACAGTTTTGATATTGAATTTGTCCCTTATGGGAAAGCCAAGGTAATCATTGAATGTTAATTAATTAGTAGGGTTCATAATTTGTGACAATAAAATTAATAGAAAAAACACTTAAAATATGAAAAATGCAACAACAAAATACATTTTATATAATTTTATTGTTTATAATATAAATTAATTTTCGACAAAATGATGTAAAATCAACTTTTCTAAAACATGGTGGCTACTTAGGTAGCATTGGAACTTGGTAAACTCTTAATTAATTACCACTGACAAATAGCTTATTGATACTATCAGCATTAACAAAACATACACATTTAGTTACTTACTATTTTTTAGTAATTTCTTACTATTCTTTACATAACATTAAAAATACATTTTTACAATTCTTGTATCGTAATTTATGTGCAAAATTATTGTGATAAATTGAAGATTTAACACCAATTACATCATATTCTAAAAGAGTCATTTGCTTTCAAATCCAAATTCTGTTCATTATTAATAAAAAAAATATTATTTAGACACATGAAAATTCTGATGGCTCGATCACATTTGCTTGTCAACACGGACCAGTAGAATGCCATGCAAATAAAATTCATTCGTGTGCTACTCAACATATAAAAGATAAAAGTATTTTGGTCAAATATGTATCATGTATGATTGATAATAATTATGATCCAGAAATGATAGGATTGCTTGTGAGTAAAAATAAAACTTAATGTTTGATAAAAATGAAAATGAAAATTAATTAATTATAATATGTCTTTTTTAGTGTGCCAAAAAAAACAATGTCAATTGGAATAAAATTTATGCATGTTCAGAAGGAAAAGAAGGTGAACTATTATTAAAACTAAATGGTGAATTAACTGATAAACTGTGGCCTCAAGTTTCGTTTATCCCAACAGTTTTGATCAACCATGTAATTATAATAATTTTCTTTATTAATTATGTAAATTATTGATTAACATTTTTATAATTTTTCATTAGGAACAACCTAGACAAGCTTCTGTCTTAAAAGATTTTTGGGGTGTTGCTTGCAGTTATTTCCCTCCAGTAAGTTCTTTAAAACATATAATATTTAGCAATTTAGCTAATTATAATTTTTTAAATGATCGCTAAAATTTTCAATTGATGATTTATTTTTAGGAAACAAAACCTGCTGCTTGTTGAATAACGATAACCACCAGTTTTTTTTATTGACAATTAAGGTAAAAAATATTTTATTATAAGTTATTAACTTATTCTAAGAGAATCTTGTGATATTTAAATTAAAAAATTAAACTTTGTACTTTTTTACTGTTAATTTTTATTTGAATTATAATATTTGTTTGTTGTGGCCATAATGGATATATTATAATATGTACTGTATTATATAAATTAAGTATACTATACAAATAAATAATAATACTACATTATGTATATTTAACATGATAATATTATAATGTGCTTACTATTTAACTAAGTATTTAAAGTATTATATTATTATAAAATATATTTTATTTGCTATACATATTTTCTGTGTAATTTATTAAATAATATATTAGTTTTATTTCTTTTAATTAATCTTTTTTGTGGTTAAAATTATAAAAAAAATTAAGTTTTGTTCAGTTATTGACTGAATGAGATTAGTGCATTAAATTATCTATCATTTTCTTAGTAATTTACATTAATATTTTGTTACAACTGGATAGTGGATACTTAATAGATTAAGTATGTAATAAACTTGGTTTTTCCGCATTCATCTTTGCCTTTCGTTAGTAAATTACAGTTTCACTGTAATAGTGTGCTGTACACCAGGATCCATACACTTTGTCCTCTATTTATAAAGGGTTTAAAAATTTCAGTCCAGTATTAAGAGTTAAAATTTAATAATTTTAGCTAAAAATAAAGATTTTTTTATTATTTAAAACTTTATATATACAGTCGACTCAATAATTCGAAGTTGACGGGACTGTTGAAAAAGTTTGAATTGTTGAGTAGTTCGAAATAACGAGAGGGCAAAAAAAATTTGAATTATAGAGTTAAGAAAAAAATTTTGTTTTTTATTGTTATACATATTAATTATTTCAGTAAATTAGGTGGTACATATTAGAGTTATTTATTGTTTTTAAATTTTAAATTAAACTATATATAATAATTATACTATGTACTTATAATTATTATTATAAAAGATTATTATTTTTGGAAGAAATCTGTAATGATTTTCTGCTTTATTGAATTTAGTTTCATTTTTTAATATGTATATACTTCGAATTTCCGAGTGTTGAATGAATGATGCTTCAAATTGGCCAATTTTCCCAAAATTTAATTTCAAATTACCGAGTGTACTTAAATGCATTGTTTTTGTTTGAATTACCGCGTGATTTTCAAGGGACCGAATATTTACTTCGAATTATTGAAGATTTGAATTATCGATAGTCGACTGTACATACACTTGACAAAAACTTTACACATTTTTGTATAAACCAGCATGAAAGATATTTATGCATTATTCTTTTTACTATTTGCCTTGCATCTAAATAATAAATACTTATAATGATACTTTGTTGGCCATTGAGCGATTTATATACTATACTCTATTCAGTTTATTAGTACACCGGTTTGCACATATGCTACTGGCTGCTGTACCTTACCAGATCCACCTGATTGATTGTTTGGTAACAATTGTTTCCAAACCATATACCATCGTTGTACGGTGACATTATGGAAGAACAGGTAGTGTAGCAATGGTGAGGATGACCAATTGGCAGACACCAACACTGATAACCGGTAGTTACTATAACTAAACAGTTATTTTTATGTGATCAGAAAATCTTTTATTATTAAAATGAAACATCTCTGTTAAATTAGGTAAGTATTAATTTCCTAGAAAATTTGAGTGTTCTTTTTACAGTTACTTTTTTTACTCGTTATGTGAATGTGTACCATGAATGCCTAAAAATTAAGCACACATCTTGATTTCAAATTTTTATGTTTATCTAGTTTATTTGTAACTATAATGTATAGACAATCAACATAAATAAAGACAGGTAATAATGTAATATTAATTTATAATGATTCTTAACAAATATGTACCTATATTATTTATGATATCTATCTATTCACTTAGAATATTTTTTGTGCTATTATACTTTGTATTTAAATAATATAATATTTACTTAGTTGATAAGAATACTATTTCACTATTAATCTTTTAAATACTGATTCAATTTATATTCAAAATTTTCACATATTATAAATATTATAATAATAATGCATTATATTATTAATAATATAAACTGATTAAATTTCAAAATAAAGTAGGTGGACGGTAGTTAAGATAAGATCATTATTAACATTTCTTTTAATTTTAATCTATATAAATATATTAGTATAGTATAATAAATTTGTTTTTATATAAGTATGTTCATCTATAATATAGGTTGATACTAAGGTATAATCTTAATGGTATAAGAAAAATGAATAACAGTTTTTATGTCACGCATGTAACTGAACATACCCGATTTTCACCAAATTCAATCCTTAAGCTAGGTGCAGTACATATAATAATTTATTATACTTAACATGAAAGTTTAAAATTCCTCTAAAAATAAACATATTTAAATTAGGAAACAATACAAGCAAATAATAATCAGCTCTCATATAATATATATGTATAGTACCCCTTATTTTATCTTTTATTTCAATAGAAAATATATTATGTTTAAAAATAATAAACCATAATCTGTGAAAATGTAAATAACAATAATTAATAACACAATACAATTTTTAACTTACTTATTTAAATCTATAGGCAAATATCAATTATTAATGTAATCGGAAACACCAAATAGTTGCTAATTAATTTAGGTTTTTTTGTGTTTCAGTCTTGAAGTTTATAATCTGTATTATGTGATGATTGTGATAATATGAGAGAAAGAAACAGAATTAAATAATAATTATTTATTTATTTCCTCAACATTTCTATGTTATTTGAAGCTTTTCTTCTCTGCACTCTGCTGAAATTCATTTTTTTTTTTTTTTTTTAATTAAGTTTGATAAACATTTAGCCAGGTGTGGATTCAGGGAAGGGGCTATGGGTGCTCGGGCACCCTCTATCGTCTAAACCACCAATAAGGATTTTAAAATTACTCTCCAGAGAAAGTTATTGAAGAATTCAGTAAAAAATACCCAAGAAAATTACAATTACAACATATGTAAAAAATTAATGTTATTTATAAATTAATATTAATTAAATACTGGTGTTTGAAAAAAAATTTAGCTCAAATAAATTAAATAGAAAGTAGAAAGGTTGTAACATTATTTTTTTAGAGCACCCCCTGTTAAAATTTACTGGATCCACGCCTGCATTTAGTTATAGTCAATTGTTCATAGTATCATACATGACATAAACATAGGTAAATATAAAGGTATTAGATATCATAAGTCAATAAAGTATTAAGTTAAAATAAAGGTATCCTACTATTTATAATTCGTTAAAATATTTTATTAATTAAGTATGAATAGTACAATATTGTGATATTATGTTTAAGATAATAGTATTATATAAGTAGTTAGTTTAATCTTTATTATATATTCCTTTTATATTCTAACATACTATACCACTAGATAAGTATTAGCATTTTTAAATAAAAAATAAATTTTGAATTCAAAACATTGTAGTTGTAATAACTTCTAGAAGTTAAACCTAACCACTGTGCAACAAGAATCATTCAATACAATACTAAATTAGTAGTATAAGTAATAGTGATACATTAATTTATTTATTGAAAAATATATTATACTTAGTATATTTATTTAGTATAATAAAACAATTAAGTTAAATCAAAATTTTTGTGAATAAATATAAATTGGAATATTACTTGTAAATACATTCAAATTTATATATTGATTGTTAAGTTTCTATGATATCATTAAGAATAATTAATTTTATACTTGTTTAATACTTAGTCATACTGATAAATGTTTATACTAATTTATATATTTTTTTATTACTATGATTATTAATTAATAATTTGATAATATGTATGTTTCATGTAAAGAAATAATTAAAATAACTTTAATTAAAAAATATTTTATTTTAGCTACTCATAAAGATTGTTGTAATTGTTATTAATTTTATTTATTTTTTTGTAAAATTAATAATTGATTATGTCTTACAGTGTCAGTCCATTGAAATATATTACCCTTACTTTATAATCATTCATCACATACCAAATATTTATAAATTATAATGTAAAAATAATAGTTTTAGTTAAATATTTAAAAATAGGGCTGCTTAGCTGAGTTTTGTTGCAATAGAGTTAATTTTGACTTTGACTAAAAATGATACACTTAGACTTAGGTTTTATTAATTTAACTTAATATTTAATATTATACATATTAAATTAGTAAATAAACACAATGATTAGAAATAGATATTTCTAATCAATTTTACAAAAAAAATAAAAGCAAATACAAGATTGATTTTTGTTCTTTAGGTCTTAATTAGCTACAAAACCATTTAATTTTTTATGATTTTTTTGTATATTCTATTATTAGAACTTATAAATTAATTAATGTATGCTTAATGCTTATACATTAATTAACAACTTGTTCAATTTCATTAACTTTGGAATGCAAGCATGAAATATTAATATTTTATAGTTTTATATATAAGACTAAACTATTTGAAACTATTATAAATTTAAAATCTTATTTTTTTTTATATTTATTAAAGTAGGTAAAGTTTGTGTATAAATTTATTACTTTGATTTTGAAAATTTTGAAAATATTTTAATAACTTTATTTTTGAGTTTAGTGGACGGAGAAACAGCTACCTATCTACATAGATATTTTTGATTTATAATATTTAGTTGGTATTTTTGTACTGGAACCCAGAAGTTATGTTATGTAAAATAAAACATAATATGATTCAATTTTAAAATTAGGTATCATTAGCTGTAGGTAATATAGTGTAATTCGTGTATGTTAAATATTTATAATAGATACTTAATTAATATTATTATCTGTAGGTATAATAATATACTAATATAATTTTATTAAACTTAAAAAATTGACTGAATAATATTTGTAACATATAATAATAAATGGTAGGTAGGTACACTTGTTGATAGCATAACATACTATTCAATTCATGACAATTTATTCGAGACACCCAATGCGTGTAGTATAGGTACTGGCGTACTGCATCATAATCAAAACCTTAATACTGATTATCCCATCTTTGGTCGGTAATTTATATAATTTATATAGTAATATAATATAAAATAGGTAACTCAATCGTAAAATAATAATAATTATAATAAATAACAATAAATTATATTAAAATAAAAAAGGAATATTGGTATTGGGACGGGTACCTATTATAGATAAGTACTCATAAATAAAATAGGTACCGAGATATCTGACAACCAAAAAGAGAATCAATAATTATAACATTTTGTTAACTAGTATTTATAAGGTCGACGCTTCTTCGTCCGGTATGTTCGTCAGATACGGATCACTGTACCAATAATACCGCGGAGATCCTTCCGACACGCAGATCTGTTGTTCCAAAGGTTCAGTCCCCTCTACCCAGTACATCACGTAAAAATTGCACATTTCGTCGTCGCTCGTCGCGCTGTGAACAAATTAAATAATCGTCGGAGAATTAACCACAGTGACTGGGATTAATTTTTAATGAGTCGTGTCGATCTTACCCAATTCTAGTAACGGTGTTTCGCCTGCTTTCCATTGTGCACCTGGCAGCCTATAAACAATACATAAATCGACCGTTTAAAATATATATAAGAAAAAGATAGACAATAGTGACATTAGCGCCTAGCGGTATTAGGTATCAAACGGTACTTGTTGTGGTAAAATGTATTATTATGGTATTATGGAATTCAAATCGTACTAATGAATAATGATCCGAAATTCTGACAGTAAAATATTTATTAAACTAATTTTAAAACTACTGCAATACTGTAGGATCGGAAATTATTCAAAATCATATATTATTCGAACGCATCAATCGGAGACCGTGCGATTACACAGTAATGTAGGTACACGCAGATAATCGACAATAAAAAAAAAAATACTTACCAATATATCACCAAACTTGACGGTAATATTCTTCTCTATTGGATAAAACATTTGTGGAGTCATGGGATCTCTTTTTCCTAGTAGATCCCATGTTTGTACTCCGTTACTATTCTTTACTCTGTAACCAGCTACAACTTTACCTATTCAAAACAAAAATTTGATAATTGTGATATGAGTTGATATTTTAACATAAAAACAAAATGTGTACCGAGCACTGATTGTGCTCGTATAACACATACCAAGTTCGTGGGTGTGGACTCTGTACGCAAACGGATGTATGACTTTCCCAGTCTCGTAGAGAGGACATGATGTTTCCATGTGCTCGATGGAATTCGGAGGGATTCTTCCGTTTGTAGCTAGTAAGTACACTCCAGCTTGTTTATCTAATCTGTAGGAAAATATTTTTAAAAAAATGTAGGTATTAGTCGTAATTCGCGTATTGGTAGCACTTGTAATTAAAAATAAGAGGAAAGTACATATACTATAGTTTTATGAATATAAATATTAGTAATAATATTACTCAGCTATAAGTCCTCTATCAATAAGCACTAGTAAGTGGTACCTTATAACTCATAAAATATAGGTAACTTATATTTGTATGTATAATATTGTACTCAAGATATGTTATATAAAATTGAAATGCATGGACGTAAGTGAAAATATTAGATTATCTTACTGTTGTTCTGTGTAATGCAAATATATCCCAGAGTTATCCGTTTCGTCTTCTGTGAAGTAAACAAATTGTACATGAAGATTAGTAAGTTAGTAACGTATCATTATGGTGACATATAATTTGGGTCAAACATATGAGATTTCAAACATATGTGGTCATATTATATTATGACCTATGGCCTATGGACGTGTAATAAAAAAAAAATTGAGAAGTTATAATTTCTGTGCTGCACATATTTTACTAACCATCAAATGTCCTGTGATAGTGAACTTGTAAAACTAAATAATTGATCTGCGAATCACCTCCGACTTTAAAACCAACACCATCTGGAAGTTTCAAAGTTGGTGCATCACGAGCCCAAGCGTACATTATCTGAAAAATGATAATAAAGTATAATATTTATAATAATAGGTATAATATTCAGTAAAAATAGTGAACACAAACATTAGATCCTGATTTGCATGGAGTAGAATGCATATACGCCTTATGTGAATTTGATGCCATTTGCATTTCTCCACAATTCCTTAAAATTAAAAAAATTAATTACTATCGAAAAATATAATTTAAAACAAGCTTGCTTTGCTTACCAAACGGGATCTGCGGTTCCAGGCTCTGAACACCCATAAAGTACCATATGGTGTGATGTATGACCATGGGCTTTTGGCTCAAAACCGACTATAAAAATTAAAAAAAAATAATTGTACCGAAGATACTCGTATATAAAACAATAAAAACTTTAAAATTGTTAAGCTACAGACAAATATTTTTAAATATTTACTAATATACATGCAATTCTAAATAGTAGGTATGTACCTATTGTACCATTTGTACCTATAACATATAACATATTATGGTATTGCCGGTATTGGTAGGTATAGTTTACAGATATATAGGATGCTCCGTATTTGATAATACCAATTAACTAATAAAGGGGAACGTGTACTTTTTTTCATGCAAAAATTGCAAACAAATCAAATCAAATTAAATACAACCATTATTTTCTATTTAAACTGTTAAACACTTACCAATAAAGTAAGACTTGCTTGGGTCTATTCTAATAGGAGTGCACAAATACAAGTCCATCTACAAACATTTAAATAATTGTTAATTTATAATATTTATAATATATGTTGTTATTATACGCAATAATACTAATAACATTTACATTTTTTTTAGAATTAATAAAATTAACAACGAACATAACATTTGATAAAAGTATAATCATATTTAAATTATTAAATTAATAAATATTGTTAAATCTTTATTAAATTTATAAATTACATTTTATTTAAATAATAAATACATAATTTGCTTAATTCCAGAGAAAAATTTAATATTTTTATACACGATATTATAAATCCGGTTTCTATAATTTTTTTTTCTGAATTATGTATATCATATCAAGTTTAAAAACCAAACTTAAATCCAAAATGTTGTATTATACTTTTATCATCTACCATAGTATGAGGGTTTGGTTCATTCAAGTTAAAAATAATATGTACAATACTACAATATAAAAGTATATTATACATTTTATACACACTTTACACGTCTACATGAGGGTATAACAATATAAAAATATTGTAACAAAACACAAAAATATTAAATGTAATTGATCGTTATACATTATTTATCGTTGTATTTCGTTATTTTTAATTTATATAGTATAAAAATGAATGTCGTTGAATATTTCATAGGTTTCGTTTCTGAATTTTAACTTTTATTTATAAAAGCAAATAAATCGATCACTTACTAAATTTTAAAGAAAAAATATTCTTTACACCAAATCACCAAGGTAACTATAAAAAATACCAATAGATTATCCCGTTATGTTCTGGTCTTGAAATGTTGAATGTTAAATTAATCAAAGAATATTCAAGACCTGTGACATTCGACAATCAATCGTCACGCCCAGGATTTTAAAATATAAAATAAATATTTCAAATATCTCAATAAATCTTTATAACGTTACTTGAAATTATATTTTTGAAATGGTTCATTTTTTTCAAATGTTTAAAAACGAATTAAATTCATATGGTAGCGTCAATTTAAAAAAAAAATCTAAAATAAATGGTCACGGAAGTAATAATGCGGTAAATTACAGCACTGTAAAAATTCTCATTTCAGTATCTAAATACGCAATGCATTACAAATATTGAATAATGAATATAATAATAATAATATTATATAGCATTATAGCATACAATATATAGGTAGATACCTATATATCATAGATTAAAACAATACTAATATTATTAACCGATATATAGCAATATGCCAACGTTAGCGTGCATACATAAATTATAAATATACAATTTTTTAGAAATATTATTATTACTATTAGTTTCTGGCTTTAATTTAGCATCCCCCCCCCCCCATATGGCACAGACTATTACTTAGATTGTAAAATATAAATATTATTAAAAAAAAACATAAATTATTGCGATCGTATTGTTATTCGTCAAATCGATTGATACTGGTAGTTGGTACATATTGTCTTATTAATATGTACAAACAATATAGAATGGTAGTAACTAGTAGGTAGTATATAATAATATAATATATTATATACTATATAAACATAGACCATACTACATACAATCACACAGACTACATTCCACAATTACATTATTTTATTAAATGGTTAAAAATTGTGAAATTGGAGAAAAACATTTAACGTAGGTGTCAAGCAGCTATCATATGGGTGCCTAAAACAAAGCTTTTATTTAAGTTCAGTGTAACAATTGCGAAAAATATTCCTTAGGTATTGTAAAATATTTTGAGCGCGATTAGTATATAAAAAAATAACTTTAAGCGCAATTGGTAAACTGTCAAGATACGAGTATTTCAGAGCCTAAAAGGGATTGATAGTGGTAATACAATACATAATTTAATATGTATATTACATATTATTATAATGAATTTAATTATAATGTACCACAACATTATGTTATAAAATATGTACAATAAGCCACCTCGAAAATATGGATGAGATGGGCCGTGCTAAATTAACCCAAACACGATGCAGTCGAATCGTACAGGTTCCCGGTCACACGAATCAGCTACATAATAGCACCTATATTGTTATATTCTATAATATAATAATATATTCGTACCGCAACGTATTGTATATATATATATAATATACATGTATGCGGCAATGAAAATGTGCTATGGTCGGTCTGCGTGCGGTGTGTCACGCGTATAACCAGAGCGCCTACAATGCGGGTCCTCCCCCCCTAAAATACACGAGACTGTCTATAATATGATATTATCGTTCTATAATAATTGATGTACAACGGTGAAAAATAATTAAATAGGTACAAAGCTGACCGTAAAAAGATCGACAGTGCCACGAAATGCTGCAAAAACAAAATATGTAGTGCAACTGGTTTTATTCGACAATAAATTTATACCCAGTGTTGAATCCAAATAATTTTATGAGAGTGGTCATTTTTTTATAATGGTCATACATTTTAGTATTACAAATATTATATTATTATATAAGTATTACTATTTTTTACACAATTAATTCAGTACATTTGTCATTTGATACAAAATAGATTTACTAATATTAATATACTATAATTTATAAACATATTTAACGGGTATTATGTATTTAATGAATAAATTTAATTGGCAATTTTATTGGTCGTGGGGGGGTATGAAATAAACGGTGTTTATTAATAAGGGAGTTATTTCCCCCCTCCTTGCTATTTATAACTTATAAGTACGCAATATTAAATATTTTTCATATCGACTTTATTGTTATAATAATATTATAAAGTATGCATGATTCGGAAAAAAAATAAACTATACAGGAAGACTGAACAAGTACCGCTTACCCCATTCTTCCGTAACCGAAAAACACCCTCCTACTCAATTCTTATTTTTACATATTATATAGTACAGCGATATACTATAATATACAATACACTACTGCAGATCTGCAACCTTGCAGGTCTTCTATCCTGCACAATGACGTAGTGGTGTGACACAAGTTGCATTATGTTTCGATGCACTACTGTGCAGGATATCTGAGCGCCATTCTCAAAATATGTATACGTAGACTGAAAACGATATGTCTTGATCATAAACAGATCTGTTCCTAGAAAACCGACCTACCATAACTGCTACTTAACTGTATCATATTACTAAATGCTAATTATTATCGATAAATGTTAGATCATATTGTATTTCTATAACAGGTTGTACAATATAAGGTCACTATTATATTGTAGGCGATTTTCGCTAACTGCAATCGTTATACTGCATTATAACCCTATTGCTCGTGTGCAATTTTGCCAATTTTGGCATGTCTCGTAATTCGTAAACATACTTATGTATTTACTATAGAAATATTTGAATTTATGACGGAATACTGAAATTTATAATATTATATGCTTTTCATAGTTAAAGTGAAATCATATAATTTATAATATTATAAATCGTGGACTGCGATACTCCAGTAATAACATCAATAATTAATAATCTAGTCATTTTTAATAAATATAGTTATATCATAATAATGTACACTACTGCAATATTGTTTATTTAATCTTTCGTATAGGCCGACAAAAATATTCATATTAATAAATCAATGCGATGTTGGTTTATCGCAGTATGGATGCATCGCTCACTCACCTTTTTGGGCTGGACATTGGGCATGAGTAGCGAGTACTTGTCCACGCGGTACGACTCGGCGGACGACGGCCATATGGCAGCGACGAAGACGGCCACCAGCGAGACCAAACATCCCGAGTACGCGACCGACGGCATGACGCTGCTGTGCGACAGTGGCGTTGACGTACGGGCGTGACCGGAGCGCGCGAGCACGTCCGATGGCGAAATACGGACGCGAAGACCGGTTGTCCGCGGACTACTGCGGAGGACGGCGACGCGACGCGCGATTCCTATAATAATATCGTGTACCTACCGATACGCCGTTCGCCTACGAGACGGTGACCGCGCGACTCACACGCGCATGGCAATCACCTGTACACACCACATCACCGCCAAAACACCACCACCGAGGCGGACGCTGTAAACGGCGGCGTGCGTGTCCACCCGTCGCCGGAGGCGCAAAACTGGCAATTTACTATTATTCGACAACAACAACAGCAATTATATTATAGTGACGATTTGTCACGATAATATTATGGTGCTATCGGGGACGGAGGTGGCCGCGATACGGCACCGTGACAATAATAATACACGAGCGCACAAGCCGTTGTGATGTAAAATAATATTTTTTTTTCGTTATATTATTTTGGCGCGCACTTCAGAGCCGCACTATACTCTCGGGGCCAACGCACCTGAACCGCAACGACCGGTGTACGGGCTAGGACTATGTAGGAACCTTTCTCACGCGCGCGCACGTATGTTTGTTTATGTGTGTGTGTGTAATTATTCCCTCAATACACGTCCTACCGCGCTCGTCAGAGCGGTCCCCACTCGACTCGTTCCGCCACCACCAACGTCGCCGCCGCATGAGCCCGTCCGCATAACACGAGACGCAACATGCTCCGTCCATCAGTGGCGGCCCCGCTGATGTGGCGACGTTACCGCCCGCTATCGATTTTCCCGGTCACGCGAATCCAACAGTTGTGCGTGGGCGCCATCCCACCGACCGACGCCCGCCCTTGCTCGCTATCCGAAAGTGAGACAGCGCCACCACCACCACCACCACCACCACCCATCCACACATCCAACACCCACGACCTACAAACGGGCCAGCCTCACACCCCTCTAGCCCTTCCTCGCCCGTGACGGGGCGCTCGCAGATCAACCCTCTACCGACCCGAATTTATCTTATATATTATGCAGTGGGTATTTCTGCGACGTAGACGTTTATTACGCGTTTGAAGCCGCCTCGTTCTAGTCGATTTCCTGCGAACAGTGACACATTTCCGTCGACGGGAAAAACGGTAAGTCATCGTCCGACAGCAATACGCTGTTTTGAGTGTATTTTTATTATCTGTCGAGTATATATATATATATTCATAACCGCCGCGATTATACTGAGCGCAATAATCCTCCGTTGACGTCTCCACTGTGATGTATATTACGATTATGCCATCACGACGTGTACTTATTGTATACGCATCATCATTATTCAAATTTTTTCGTTAAGTTCAATACATAACATTGTTTTATACATTAAAGCGCTTGTTGTATGTGTTTGCGCATTGTTCGCAAAGTTTGCGACTTTAAAATTTCCCTTGTACCTACTCGCAACGAACATTCTGAAATGCTTAAGGTACCATTCATTCTGTATGATATTAATCCAAACTTAATTTACATAATTAAATATTTAGTATATGTATATAAAAAATATTGTTATAGGCTTTTTCAAAAACATATTCTATGTAAAAACCGGAACGGCACTTTCTATCTGTATAACTGTATATTACATCAGCGAGTGTATACATTAGTACATCGTACCCGTTATAAACTGAAAATCAAATCCAAAATTCCTATTTCCCCGCTACTCGCCCTGTCCATTTACTACCGGTATAATCTACTTAGATTCAATATTATATGCATACGCACGCACAAGCACACACAATGACATACCAACGTTTGACGTAATTTGCCTACACTTTACTCCTTGAAAAAGTCTATCACCATTTTCATCTGAAAATTGACGAAATTAAAATTAATTTTCTTACGCCATCGTCAATAATAATGAAAAAATTGTATGTATTGCATAATATTTGTATCCTACAGTTTATTATATATCATATTATACATTATGTGAACTTTAAACATATGTTAACTTCTGGAGAGTGTCTAATCGATTATTATATTTCGTGGTCTGGTCCAATGTTCAAACATCTGTTTATCTGAAATACGGCGATAACCTACAAAGCTACAACTCAAACGCCAGTAGGGAAGGTGGCAATGAACACCAGGGGTATTTGAGTATTTCTCATACAAAAATGTAATAAACCAGGGTACAAAAGAGTTTAAAAAAAATTGAATTACTTTTTAAACACTTCTTATCTATGTTTATATTTACATTATAAAATGGTTATGGCGGTTATTCGTTTTACTAATGCATCGTTTTAACGTCTTTACGAGTAACGGCAGAAATAATATTATTTTATTATATATATTATTTTTTTAAATAATCAGGAAAAAATAAACAACAAATTAATAAAAAACAAAAATGTTTTTTTTTTTATATTATTAGCTATTAGTATACAACTATGACAGCTCGGGCAAAAATGTTTATATAAAACTAATTTTAGTAGTATCAGTAAATAAGTTGTAGGCATTTGACATTTTCAATTTTTTTTATAAATGTAGATGAAAAAAATTATAGCTGGGAAAATACACTTGAAAATGTATAGTCACAATATATTTTTTAAGCATTTAATGGCAATAATATTTGTCTAAATCTCGAAAAAATGAAATTATTTTTTAGTTAGAAATTCAAAAATGTTACGGTAAGGTGATATGAACTTAAAAGTTAATAACAATTATATAATATGGTATAAAATGTATATATTATTATAATTATTAAATACTAATAAGTTATTAACACAGTAAATGCAATGTTTTCGGTAAAAATTTAAATCAAACCTATGATATACTAATAGTAAAATGAATTACTGTATTAGAAATAAAAAAAAACATATCATGAAATATACTTGTGATACCTATGACAGTATGACCTATAAGCTAACAGATCGCTTCCACTAAAATAATTTTTCATATAAAATAATGTACCTATCATTCAATTTAAATTTAACACATTCATTACAATGACCTACTCCACGCCTAATTTACAACAGAGTGGCATCCACTTGCCTATATTCTATATATTTAAATTTAAAATATACTTACTAAATAATTATTGGTATTGGGTTCAAAATTTCAAATTTTAGCAATTGAATAGAATACATCGAACTGGGTAGTCGGTAGTCACGTATAATCAACAGAGGCGGATTTAGGTATGTGGTGGCCCCTGAGTGGAATGCATTATGGGGGCCCCTTATACATAAACAAGGAAATTTATTTTTTTACTTATTAAATAACATTTATTATCATATTTAGTAGTCATAATAATTAACTAATTATTTAATAATAAATAATTATAAAAACAATCAAATCGAGTATAACTAGTATAAGTAATATCGTTATAATATATCATCTGTATCTTAATTTAAATATCATAAAATTGTGGGGGGCCCCTGGGCTGCGGCCACTCAGCTCTCTCTTAAATCCGGCCCTGATTATACAGTATCTCAGATTGAGCTTGTTTAGCCCTCTAAAATGTAGCCAGATCAGTCGGGAATATAGTAAGAATACACTTGCTGCCGACACTGCCGCTGTACGTACGCCTAACTTTTTAGATTAGATAAGTAAATAAGTTAATAACTTATCTTTATTAACTACTGCTTATTTAATGGAATTAATATCAAATAATGTTTTATTTATTTATTCAAACATTTATTGCAAAAATAGAATATCATACAGTAAATTCCCGTTACAACGAATACCAATACAACGAAAAATACCGTTATAACGAAAGTCATAGAAGACCCCTGCCAAAAAGCAGAGCTTATAAAGAGCTTATTCGAATTTTCGTTACAACGGGATTTTACTGTATATAAAATTTACAAAAATATTATTTTAATATTTCAGCACCCCCTATAAGCGAAGCTTGTGCTAGCCGCTAGGGGCACGGTTCTAATTATTTAGAATGAATACATTACATGTGCTAATACTGTAATAAACGAATTTATCAAAACACTCAATAGAACATAAATTAATAGTAATAATAAATTACAAGAGTAGGTATATATTATAATTATAATTAATTTTTGCTAAAATAATTATTCTGAAAAGTTTTTACATACTTTACATCTATAGGTACTACTACATCGATTACACCCAGCCACATGTGATAAAAAAAAGTCACACATTATATAATAAAAATATAAATATGTGCATATTATATTATATTATAGCAAAAATGATATTTTTTAATTAATAATTGGTTGCATTTTTTAAATGTACCAGATATTTGATATATTGGCACTTTGGTTAAATATCCACCTATATAGTACCTATAAATATCTCAATTTCGAAATATTAGAATGGTTCATGAAATACAAACCTAATCTAATTTATAAATCAGACCATATGATTTTGGTTTTTTTTTTAAATATAGGTAAGTACTTGAAAAAAATATTCATAGATAGAAAAAAAGTTTATTAATGCTGGAAAATAAATTGCTTACAGGGGGAAGCAATTAAATAAACCTTTTCTTAAATATATATATGGCGTTCTACTACACAGTTAAAATGCTTCAACTATTTCAAGATCTATCATACTCTTGAAATGCTTAAATAAACAGATTACAATAGAGATTATAACTATTAAATTATTAATTTTTTAGATAATATTTGGAAACAGATACATTCTATAAAATGATTTCAATTATTACTGAGACTGATCATTTCGAGAAACTACGAAACTATGGTTTATTATATCTTTACAAACTAAATCATTTTCGCAAGTAAGATGACGTAGAAATAAAATTGTCAAAATTGTATAATAATTATTTTTTTAGGAATGAAAAATTATGTGATATTATTTTGAGGACAATAGACGGAGATGAAATACGTGCTCACAAATGCGTGTTAACAACTTATAGTGAATATTTCGAAAAAATGTTTAATGGGGGTTTCCTAGAGAGTAATAAAGAAGTTGTCTTCATTAAAGATATTAGCAATGCTGTTTTGAATGATTTAATCGATTTTATGTATACTGGTAAATTGGTTACAGTTAATGGTGATAATGTTGAAGTAATTATTTTTTTAATCATCTCAACGAATATGGTTCTAACATTTTATTTTTATAGGCAATATTAAACGGAGCTGATATCTTGCAATTGACTGAAGTTCGACTTCAATGCACTAAATTCTTTATGAGAACATTAGTTGACAACAATTGTTTAATGATTAAAGATATAGCTGATTCAAGAGGGATCACTGAATTGTCACGGAATTGTTTAGAACATGCTCTAGCACGTTTTCAGTTAGTTGAAGTTGTATATTGTATTTAGGGCATGGATTGTAATTCTCCAAAATGTACAACAAATTTCTTAAAAAATCTATTTAATGAATTAAAAGTACTATAAATATTTTTAAAATTTTAAATGTATTTATTTAACTAAATGTAGTTTTATTTATAGAGATTTTTATTACGAAATCATTTAACATGTCAAACGTCAACAGTTGGAAATGAAAATACTTTAGTCTATCTTCTTCTCGATTTCTACTTCTGTACAGTATAATTAAGATTATTATTATTTTTTCCTATGTATTCGGCATAACAGCGTAACAATCGATTATGGAAATATGTTTTGAATATCCGTGTATATGTATAATTTTTAAAACTTGTAAAATATATGAAAAATGATTTAAAATTCACAAAAATTCTCTAAATATCAAAAAATCTTAAAAATATAAGACAATATTCTAGAGCACATAAAACGAAATTATTATTACATTTTATCCATGCAATCGTGCCCTAATATTATATACTCATATTAATGTATACAAATTTAAAAATATTAATGCAAATTTATTTGGTAGCTTTGTATCCAAAGAAAAATCTTTTCTGGATATAGACATAACACAACTAACAGAATTGATAAAGAACGATAATTTGAGTGTTCCAGATGAAAAATGTGTTTGTATACTTTTATTTAAACAAACCAACGTAATTTTACATAGGTGACATTTGTTTACGAGGTTGCAGCTGCCCCTACACACGATAATGTTTGGTTGCAATTTTATCAATTTACCACATTTAAACCAGACAAAATAATGAATACCTAACATATTATCTTTGTTTTTTAATAGATACTTACCTTAATGTTATAAAATAAAAATAAATCATTTTAAATTCATTTTTATGCCAAGTTACATAAACTATCACTGGTCCGTGTTTGGTCCATTAAATTTTATTGAACTATACTATTAAATTAATCAATTTTCTTGCAACCCGGCATTCATATTTTTTTTTTGTTTGAAAAATATCGAGCTAGAAATAAATTATCTAGTAATGTGAAAATATTTTAAAGAATGCATTGCACATAAACTGCGTGTTAAATTTACACCAAATGTCATCTATGGCAACATTATTGTTACTTATATTTTTATTACAACCATATATAATTTAATAGTTTAATGGCAAGAAAAAAATTAAACTTTTTTCAGGTATATATGGCTGTCATGGCATGGGTAAAACATGATGAAAGTGACCGAAAGCATTTATTACCAGAACTGCTGAATCTTGTTAGGCTAGTATTCGTTTCACAGGATTATTTGCTAAAAGTTATTAAAGCAGAACCACTTATTTCTTCTAATCCTGAATGTGAGTTCAAGATAATTTAAAAAATGACTAAAAATATAATATATTACAAATTATTTATTAGATATAAACGATTATATTAACTATTTAGGTTTGAAGATGATCACAAAAGTAACCGATCATTTTAGTTATAAAGATGGAGATTCGTTGTCAAAGATAATAACAAATGTGAAACCAAGAAACAATTTTAAGGTAATTTTATCGAAATACTACATGAATTAACTGACTGACAAATTGGATACTGAATACAGTAACATGATTTATATTAATTTCCATTCTAAAAATTCATACAAAATCACAATATCTTCCTTTTATTCATTCAAAACTAAATAAAAATTTAAAAAACAAATTTTTGAAAAAATTGATTTTGTATTATATGTGTTTTAATCAAAAAAACTAATAACCGTAATTCTCCTCAAATACTAAGATAACCGTTTTCTAGACATTATAACATTTAAAAAATATTTTGACCCTTTTATAGACTATACATTTTTGAGTTTTTAAACATGATGGTTAAGTTGTAACCATTGAATTATAATTTAACACATCATTGTAGACTATAATAGTCAGGACCTTAATATATATATATACCATACACCTTTATAAATATGGATTTTGCTGTTTATTTATTTATCTAATACATTTTTGTATTGTTAATTAAATAGAAGTCCACAACCGAATATATGGATCTCCCACATGCTGCATGTCAAATACCAGATTGTGAATTTAAAAATGCAATTAACCTTTTTGCTTACTTTGATCAATTCTATATTAATACTCTTTTCACAAAAGTCGAATGGAATTTTGGAATGAATGAAGAAAATTTTCTCAAAGAATGGGACGAAGAATGGAAAAGTGTGAATCCCCCTAATTCATCTGACGAATCTGATAAGTCTGATGATCCTGGTGAAGAAAGATCTCACGATGAATTTATTTTTTAATTTAAATTAAATTTTTTCTTCTTAATAAATAAACACAAATATTTGATTTAAAATTTAAAATTTCAACTAAACAATTATTATTCTACAATATATTATATTGCCATAATATGTGTAATGAATAAGTCTTGTAATATAGACTTTATGCTCTTATCGTATCTGCCCAAATAAAATATCTACTATATTAATAAATTTATAATATAGCACTGAACCGGATACCCATATATCTCTTCTTATGAAGGTTATATGTACATAAATAACTATTAATTTATATTGACAGTTTAAATAATTAAGTATACTTATTAATTATTAATTATTATACATTTATACTTACCTAGTACACCTAGTACTTACTATAAATATAATCGTTTTTATAGTTTAGCAATTATATAAATACACGGACCAAAAAGGCCAATCACATAGTATGTAGCATTGTTTTAAAGTTATAAAAAATATTATTAAGCTATCTACGTAACAAATTTTTAATAGTTTATCTAGGTCTATATTAAATATTGTAAAACAAATTATTATTGTTTGTTCAGATATTTCTGATAAATTACCTACCTATCTAACAAAGATTCATTTTAATTTGTTTTTAAATTAGTATTTAAGTTCAGAATGTTCGTTTAAATACATAACATTCATAATTTATATAATATGCATTATTATACATTAAACAATTTATCATCATAGCAAATATTTTTATTTTATTAAGTTTAACAATTATATACATAATATATACATTTATGTTATTAATATAATATAATTAAAAATATTTAATTTTAATATCTATTTTAATTAATATATAATATAATATAATATAATATATCTTTAAATTATTAAAACATTAATTTTTTTAAGGTGTACCTGCTATAGTCCTAAATAGGTATATCATTTAAGTAGTATCATGAAAAAATATTTTTTTTTTTTTTTTTGAAAAGTTTTATCTGCACAATAAATAATTAATACATGAATACAAATAATATCTTTATCATATTGCATTATTTGTGTTAGGTACTTATATGGATACCCAGTAATCATTTGTATGAAAAAATTGTTGCATTTGCCATTTACTAATATTAAATTATAAAAATATAAAATATACATACTTGTCTACGAATGTTATTATTTTTCTATATTCTGTTTGAGTTTTACAACGTCAACAATTATGTATCTGCCTATATTAAACATAATTCCTAATACACCTGTATCCTATTTTACCTAATTTATAAGAATTTATGGTTTATACTTTATTAAACGACTTATTTAAGATCTAATAATAACATTGATATTTGATTACTATAGACCTTTGGATCCGTTTACAAATAATACACTAAACAGTGAAATTAAAAATTAATAATATAATATACTGTTATAATATAGTCTCAAGTGTCACGATATAGAGATTAAAATATCTGAAGATTGTATCTTCTTATATTTTCTATAGATACATATTGAACACCATGCGTAATCCGTCAATATCATATAACCAATGGTGGTTTTTCAAAAAAATTTCTGGGGGGCGTCCTAAAAAATAATATGTATTTCAAATATATTATTTTTATTTTTATAAAAACAAATGTATTATATTGTGTTTATGTATAAGCTATATTGAATGTAGACCTAAAATTCAAAGTTTACAAAATAAAATCTAGTTTTCTTATATAATTATATATGTATACCTATATCAGTGTCTGGAGGGGGTCCAGACCCCTAGGACCCCCCCCCAGTAAATCCTCCAATGCACATAACTACATTTTGTTACATAATACTAGGTACCCAATATAATATCCTATAACCATATAATATAATATAATATAACCTATAGACTATAGTTATTTGTATCTCTATGATATGTCAAATTTTAACTTTACAATAATAAACAGATAAATTTCTTAACGAGAAAAGATACTTAAATAATTTATTTTAAAATAGTACTTACTCTACGCAATTTGTGTTTAGTGAATAAAAATTAATGATAATTGAACGAGATATTATGTAATAATGTTTTAAATATACCTACCTGGCTATAATGACTAATGAGTAGGTAATGTTTAATAAGATACCGCGGAACGCCGATTGTTGAGTTATTCTATACTTTTATACAGATCATAACTTAAAGGTACATACCCCAAAAAATGTTTATCTTATAAAAAATAAAAACAGTATAACGCTTTCAACAAACGATATGTTCATTATCAATACAAATCTTAATAAGTTATTTTATACCTACACGGACTACACGGATTCATCGAAGACCTGTACATAAAATGCATACTTACAATATAGTTGCATGGACAAAAACAATACATAACACACTTATTAGAAGTGGATAAGGTAAATATAATGCATTGATCAGCGTGTACACTTATATTTTTTATAATATGGCTACATTTTATTTGTAATATTGATGTGACTATACGTGTATATACACTAATAATTAATACCTACGTATAGAAGTAATAAAAATAAAAATAGTGATATAATATTATTATTATATAAAATAATAATAAAAGATTATAAAACTAGACATTGATTTATAATTTTTGGTTATTTAATTGAAATTTTCTATCGAATATATATTATTATGTAAATATTTTTCCAATTTTGTTTGAATATTTTACTTTTTTAGATTCTGAACGAAGCGAGGAATGTATTGATTTTATACAATGATGGATGTTTTTTTTGTGTCTGTCATCACATTCACGATATGGAGTAGAAATTATGCTTTGATTTTTGACTTTAGCCTCTCTTTAAAAAGGAAAATGCATCTAGTTAGTACCGGAGGGTCAAAAGTAAAAAATGTCCAGTAGTTTTCAAAAGCGTCAAGAAAAACCCTGAAAAAGTAACGGAAAAACGGGAATTTTTACACATAACCACTTTTCGACAAAATCTGTTTTTTGATTTTGCTGTAACTCAAAAACGAATCATTGTAAATACTTGAAATTTTCACCAAATGTTTATATTAGCGTTATGTATTTACGATTAAATTTTCAAAATATTTAGAATTTATAGGCCATTGAAATTTTCGATTTTTCTAAAAATTTTTTTTCTTGAAATGTCGATAAAAAAAATTTGGCTTTCCAAAAAATCTTTAAAATCGAATACAAGGTTTATTATAAGTTGTTCTTATTGTAATAAAATAAAATCAAAAATCGTTAGTCATAATTTTTATTTATAATCATTAAAAGTTAAAATGTTTACAAAATATGTCAAAATCGCGAAAATTTGCAAGGAATTTTAAAGTTGAAAATTCATAAAATGTTTGTGATTTATATCTAAGGTTAAAAACCCTAACACAGGATTCTCCATATTTTTTTCTTCAAATAACAGTAAAAATAAAACTCCAGCGTCAATATAGAAAAAATTGTATGAACGTATGAAATTAATTTTTTTACGAAATCGAATAAAATAACGATATATTACAATTTAAATATAGGTAATAATATATATATATATATATATATATTCTACTAATTATCCTAGACTTACAAATCATCTACGTTCAGAATCGTTTTTCGTATACAATGATACCTGTCATTGCATTTAAATTTAACACATCCATTATAATGACCTACTCGTCTCTACTATACAGGCAATACAGCAGAGCGTTACCCACTTGCCCACCTTTTTTTTATTGTTATTATTATTAGAAAAACTACAATATTTCTGTATACTATATATAATACGAATTTGTACTTTTGTAGTAATTTTTTTTTTTACAATTTTTAAGTGAAAAATCTATATCAGACATATCAGTATTCCATCAGATATCCCTTATACATCCTCGTTCTGCCGGCTTCGTCTATCCGCTCGTAGTTACTACCAGTATATTGGTACATAATAGTTAGGTGTTGATTTGTAGGTTATCATTTTATCAATAATATTCCTAAATCCTAATATTTGTACTAATTGATGATATAGAAGATGAAAAAACTATTATTATTAATACTATAATTTATACTGATATTATAAAGCTCACAAGTTTTGAAAGTCCTAATAGCCAAATAGCCAATAGGTATTAGAAATAATACTAAAATGTTTCCAATAAAAGTTTTCTATCAATCTATAGATTCCTTGAGACTTAAAGGAGGATGTTTAAAATTTTTAACATGTATTGATACTATATTGATATGTTTGAATTAAGATTTTGCTGACAAAATCAAATATATTTTTATTGGTTTAAATGATTGCCATTAATTACAGTATTACAGATTATAATATTACTATTATAGTTCGTAATAATATGGTATATAAAAATGACTAGAAATATATTTCAAAAAATCGAATATTTATAAACACAATTGTTTATACAGTGATTGTTTTTATAATTTGTAATTTATTAACTCTATTATATATATATTCCAGGACCAGGTAATTTCTTGTATAAGCAAGCCGTAGGCCATAGGGCATTGTCCCGGTTGCCCGGCGGGCTGCTCCTGTATATATAAATAATATACATTATGAATTATGATTATTTAACACATATATTTAATTAAAAAAAACTTCAAGATAAATACCAATCTGATATTTAGAGCGATATTAGATTTAAGTCAGGTTTTTAACATTTGTTAAATTTGTGTCCAGTTTATTGTGCTTACATAAAAATGTATTATATTATCCAGAAGTCTTGGTTTATTATCGATTATTAAGTGCATACTCGTGTTTTGCACATTCCACATACCTACAGCTATTTAGCCGTTTCATACATTCTGTATAGCCGTATAGGTATCTAAGATCCATCAATACCGATGTAACAATTATAAATAAGTATGTTACATGACACTTATAAGTTATATGTATACCAGTGGCATACGCAGCGGGGGTTTCAGGGAGATATGACACCCCCCTTAAAATAAGTATCTGTTCAAATTATATGAAACGACGACTAAAAAAAAAGGTCAATTCGTGCATATAATTATGATTTATGACACCCCCCTTAAAAAAATCCCGCGTACGCTACTGATGTATACATACGAACTATACTGCTGACCAATACATTATTAACACACACATAATTGTAAGGTCTATGGCCAAGCCACTGGATGTATAGGTAGTCAGTTCACTGTACACCTTAGACATAAAGTATTGCAAGACTCCGTACGACTACGATAAGGTCATAATATAGTATAGAAGATAATTATTGTATGAGTATCGTTATTTATAGGTAAGTCTTCAGTATATAATAAAGGTTAATAATAACTGAAACTAAATCCTAGTTATATTCATTACATTTAAGATTTCTATATCTACCCCTGGCTACGGTAATTATATCTATAGAGTCCTAAGACTCTCCCCAGATATCTTATATTTAACTGGTCATTCCCCGACCACGTTACACCAACATGCAATAATTGCTACAGCTTATTTGCGCCCCAGAGTAGTACATCTGCGCCCCGAGGGATGTGGACAGATGCACCCAAAAGATAAGGCACTACCTGTCGATTTACAGCCGATTGTGATTTATAAAATGGATTATTTATATCTTGGTAGATACTTAGATTAAGTATATTAGTAGATTATAGAACTTTATATAGTTTGAATTTTTTTAATTTTGTCAACATTTTGGGTTTGCAAAAATTAGTCAATATGACAATAACTAACATTAAATCCGGGTTTTTTTAATTGAACAACACTTAATTAATTCACACTAATTTTTATTTACTGTAGACTGTAGTCAAAATTCATCTCACATAAAATAGACAATGCCACAATGGTACCTATAAATAATATAAACATTTCAAATTAAAAAAAAAAAATGTCGGAAAATATAACACATGATTAATTATAGGTACATGCAATTTCGTCTAGGTTTCACTGTGCCTTTAATCTTTTTTTACTTCCTTTATTTTTAAATAAGTTTCCACTTGAATTAATTTTTAATTTTCAATAGGCAACATTAAATATCGATAATTGAGTAATATTCAGTATTGGCACGGTTGTTAGTACGGCCACTGATCATTGTATGTTGGTCACACTGCCCGCGTTTTTGACACCAATATTGGTTACAATAATGCGGTGGTCTGAAGTCATAGTTATTATGGAAAAGAACCACATATTTTATCTTGTGATAACCAATAGGATTTGTTAGACCGCATCAATTTTCAACTACTACTACACTATCCAGTATCCACGTGCTTGATAACGTAACAAGTGAACTTAGTGAACAAACAGTGAATAACACAAATTTCAATAATCCTTTTAGTGATTTTATTAAATCGAAACTAAAATCTTCAAAATGCTTTTGAGATACTATCGCAGTGAAGAAGGTACTCGGGTTTATACTTTAAAGGTAACATATACGTTTCTGTCACAATAATGGATTGGATTTATTTATACTTAAATCGCCAGTATATAGACTGGTCGTAACTGTGGAAAATATATTTAATTTGTTTCTTAAAACCTTATTGTTACAAATTATTTAATTATACAACATTTGTCAATTTACCAAATCTAAAAACTTAATTTGTCTAAAACATAGTAAACTAATATTTACAATCCTTTTACAATTGATCCGTTTTCATTTAATTCTAGAATATGGATCCTGCTGGCAACCAAACTTTGAGCGCTCATCCAGGTAAAACTTTTATCATTATTTTTATTAAAAACCATACTTATTTAAAAATCTTAAAATTTACACTAGCTCGATTTACACCAACTGATCAACATTCTAAAGAACGGATTCGTATTAAAGAAAGATTTGGACTTCTGCCAACACAAAAAAAAGCACCTATTTACTAAAATCAAACATCGACACTGAAGAAAAAAGTAAAAAAAGAAATGAACTGAAAACCCAATTTGTCAACTTTTATTCAATAAAATAAATCATTTTTTTATCATATAACATTATCACAGAATTTGTTTTCAATTAATCCTATAACACAAGAAATGTAGATATTATGAATGTAACAAGTGCTTTAAAGTTTCAAATTAACAATAACCAAAATTTAAAATAACAATAGGTATACTTACAACTAGGACTGAAACAACTAAAAGTTATAAATTTCAGAAAATTTTTGCATTGATTTGGCATTTAGTTTATGAGTAACATCTAAAATGAGGCTGAAAGCTTTTAAATACCTCAATCTATTAAAGATAGGTGTTAATGTAACATTTTTATTTTTTTCTCTGTATACAAGACCTCTTCGGTATGATTGAAGTGATTTTGATATGTTTGCATCGCAGTCAAGTTTAACATCTCGAAGACAGTAATGTAGCTGTTTATTATAATCCTAAAAACATAAATAATATAGTACTTATTATGTAGATTTAAATTAATTAATTTAATACTACTTCAGAAGAATCCCATACTGAACATAAGCCAACCATAGCTTGCAACCGAGTCTCAAGTAATAGATTAGATAGAATAAATTGTGATAAATTATTTGATGTCAATTCAGTATCGTATGGAAATACATAACTTTCAGCTTTTCTATAAAAACCAATCATGTAAAATGATTATAATATTATTATACTAAAAGATTTTTCAATGATAATTAAAATTACAAGTAATACTTTTTTGCGGGAAAGATTATAATTGAAGGATATGTTTGTACAGTCAAATGCCAACTTAAATCATTGTCGCTAGCATTGAAGCGGAAAAATTTGAGATCTTTGACATTTCGCATTAAACGAGCAACATTTAATAGTATATGTGCAACAACTTGACAATACGCACAAAATGGAGTGTAAAAGTATACTACAACATTCTATAAGTAAAAAAAAAAAAAAAATAATACAATTTATTTAAATATAAATAATTAGTAAATATTACGTCAGTGTTGTTAAAAACAGCATCATTAAAAGTTTCAGAATTTAATGTCTCAATGTATATTGTTTCTTTGCCTTTTCCTTTTCCTTTTCCTTGGTACAAATGAAAATTAATTTCAAGATCAGCTGATGACCGTAAATGACGCTTTGCCCGGTTTTCAAGAAAATCTATCAATAATTTAGCCATTGTATCTTTTGTAACATGACTAGATTTTGGTAATGTATGAACCATTTCTGACTAGAAAAACAATAAAAATAAGAAACATTTCAAGTAACTAAGTTCATTAACATCAAGACATATATTTTTTTAAATCTGTACAAAAAATGCACAATAAGCTAAAATATACTATGAGTAAGTAATGAATCAACCATTAGTGACCCTTAACCAAATACTTAATTAAAAAAGCTGTGTATATGAGTACAATAATAAGATATAAGATATTTCACATATTGTTAAGAACATAACTAATTTTTTTAAATCGAAAATTTGATTTGCCAATTGTACATATTGAACATAGTATAATTATAGGATTGAATTATCTATATAAAAAATTATTATTTGAATTTATGATTAATATTGATTGAGTATTTATAGTTATACAAAGATTTCCTTCAATTACAATATCTATTCTTAAAAATATAACTCAGATAAATATCAGTTTTACATAATCCTTCTCAAATAATAAAAACTATTTGGATAAGAATAAAGAAAATTTATTTTTTATTAAGTCTATCAGTGACATCTATAGCTATGAAAAATGTTTAAATTATCATCAAACTATGCCTCCATTTAGAAATGCAGATTATTTTTGTATTATAAACAATAAATAAAAAACTAATATTTTGATAAGTATGAAGTGAACTTCCAAATCATTAGCACACTGACATAAACAACAATGATTATTCCTATTCAATAGAAAACTTAATAAACCAACCTTTTCAAATGTTTTTCCCAGCTAATCATACAACTTCTGAAATAATATTTATTAGTAAATAATTACTTTACAAAAATGTACCCGGACATAACTAATCGTATCTTAAAAACCTACCAAAAATACACACTCACAAAGCCACCCACAAGACTCGTTATATTTGCTCTTATTTAAAGAAGAAACCTAATATAATTCCAATTTTAAAATCAAACTTTCTACATCCTATAGGTATACTATATTGTCTCATAAACTTGAAAACCTCACACGATACAAAATATTGGAAAAATCATTCTTAATAGAATCTACTTTGTTTTAATCATCAACAAAAATAGTTTTTTTTAATAGAGTAAAAATAAACTAATTAAAATCATTCCACATAACTAAAGTATAACATAACGTAAGTATCTTTTTATCAGATATAAATGTGATTCATATAACAGAATGGTTATTTAATTTAAGGGAAAATTTAGTTTTATTTTTAAAACTCATTCAGTTTGTTAATCAGTTCTAATGCACTAATTATTTAAAAAACCATACTAATATGATTTTATTTATTTTAATTTTTTAATTTTTATATAAAATTGAAATAAAATATATTTAAAACACTGTTTGTAGTACTTCATATTAAACCCATTAATATTACAAATTTACAGTAATTCAGTTATTTTTTATCTACACTTAAACCTACTATAATAGATATAACCTTATAGCAGAGTATTCATAATTTTTCAATGAAGAAACAGAAACCTTCAAATAGTTGACATCTATTTTCTTATTAAAAAAACGATAAATATAATTTAATTAATTATAAAATAGTCATTATTTCAAACATATCATATTAAAATAACATTTCACATAAGAAAAAATAGATTAATTTCTTATTAATGAACAACTTTTATGAAACCCTAACATTTACTTGAATTGAAAGTTAAATACAATCAATATTTAGATAATGTGATCCAGAAAAAATTAATGTTAATGAACTGCAATGATGGGACATATTTTCAGTACAAACAATTTGTTGTATATCTAATTAGTCAATATAATATATTAAAAAATACCTTCATATCATAAATCACAACTGCAGTTCTTTCCCGATAGTGGTTTAAGTTTATGCCAAAAACTTTTGCAGTATGATAATGATGATTTGAATCCAAAGCTAAAAATGTCATACTTTTGTTTGCCAAACACACTGATCTTAATTCATCAGTAGTATTATATATAAAGGCTTCATCAGGTTTAGAAAATCTATACATGAATACATACATAATAAATTAAAACATAAATATATTTTCATAATTTAAAATTGTAAGTAAGCATGCATATAAAATACATAATATTATCATGAATTTGATACTTGCCTAAAATATTTGTTAGCAAGTAAACTTCTGTAACATTCAGTTTCTTTCAATTGTTCAACAAAGTTTTCTGTGCTCACATGATTTGATAAGTTAATTTTAGCTCTAATAAAATACAAAGATTAAAGGTGATTGTCTATATTATAAAATATATAGAATATCTTACATTTTCTTACTAGACTTATTCAAATCATTTGAACAATAACTTATTTTATGGTCAAAAAATATACTTTTAGACATTTTACATAGAGCATTATTAAGATAATTAACTTCCGTGTTTGTGTCTGTGTAAAAATTATCTTGATTTTCTACTTTTACTGTGGCATTATATTTTTTAAGAATACTAGCCAACTTATCAGGATACTTCTTCATTATTATCTCATGACATTGTTTCACATATGATGGTCGCTCACTATAAAATGCTAAAAAATAAAATTACAATCTTTAGTTTAATAATTAAATTACATTAGTAATAGCCTAAAGGCTAAAATAATATGTACTTTAAGTAATAGAATTATTTACAAACATTTTATTTCTTTTATTAAATATTTTGTAATATAGTTCGCTGGTATAGAAACTTTCTGGCAGTTGAAGTATTCAATACTCAGTAATTGAAGCTAAAACATAATATTTGCTTTATTATTTATCTTCACACAATCAAAACAATATTGATTACCATTGAATAAATTGGGTTAAAATTCAAATAAGGGTTATGGGGTGTAAACAATAACATGGTAGGTCCACTTTTAAAACTATTATCTAGTATAAGAGATCTGCTGCGTGCAATAGAAGGTACCCATTGTGTTGTTAACCTGGTCTCTTGTATTACCCATTTTCCAAGTGTTTCATGATTGACAAATGATTCATTAAAACCCTTAACAAATTTAAGAAGAATTTATATTTTATTTAAAGCAACTGTATACATATGTTCTATTTACAAATGTTTTTAGTATATTTACCAATGTACGGTTCCATAGAAGTAACTTAATCAATGGTTCTTTATTACTTAATGGCCAAGTAGCAACACACCATTTCACATACATTTGCAATGGATCTGTTTTTAAGTGGTTAATTGCTGCATCCAAAACAATTTTGTACAAATCCCATCCTTGAGTAATTTTAAAATCTACAGACGCTACTAAAACATTCTGTTAAACAAACACCATAATATATTACATATTACTTAAATATTTTGATAATGTATACATTTAATAAATATTTACATGATATTGCTGATGGACTTTTAACAAATCTAGTTTGTTATTCAATAATTTTACTGGGCGCTTCATAGTATCTACAAAACGTGTTATATATGCTGCATCATTTGGAGGTCCTGAATAATAAATCCCTACTTTGGTGTAATCGTAAGCAACTATCATAGGATATACTTTATTGCCTTTAAGTACTTTACTGCAAATACTTTCTGGTTGCCAACAATTAATAGCAGCAAAATATACCTAAAATTAATAATATTAATTATTCACATCCAACATAATGTTTTATTAAAATATTATAATTACTTCATCTTTGTTGTTTTCACATGCCTCAATGAACGCTTCTTGAGAATCAATAGAATCAGCGTCCCATGGTGCATAGAACATTACAACTGCTATATCAGACACAGTAGCCTTTTCTAATACAGCTTTCAAATTACCCGTGTAAAAATCTTCAACACATGAATTAGTACGAAAAAACGGTTTTGGTTTTGGGCCTTTGACACCGTAATCATTTTGTCTACATTTATGAAAATAAAAAAGTATTATACAAAAATACAAATGGATTTCTGGATTTCAAGACTCTGTTCTTATCCAGCTTACATGTTTATTATTGTCGCATACGTAGTGCACGTAACAAACAGTGCAAACAGCAACTCTTTCCCTAGCCGTCGGACAAACATCTTCAACTGTTTGTACCAATTGTACGGTTGTTGTGTAGCCTCATCCGGCTGTTCCTTGATGGCTTCTTCTTCCACTACAGTTTTCATTATTCAACCTCATTGGATCCGGTGGATTTCAAGACTGTCACCCAACACACCGAGCCGCCAATGCTGGTCGGCACCCGGTATCTTGATTCCAGTACAACGCTGACCACGAATACTTAGATGGATCTCAGATTCTCAGCCGTAGGTTTAGTCGGTGAACAACATAAACGATATTTACGATGAATGACTGAACTAAAAACTAATTCAAAATTCAAATCAACGTTTGTATACAGCTTATAATATGTAAATGTAATACGTGTATCGTTATTCGTAAAGAGCCAAACACTGAACGACCGATAGCAGTGATAATTTTATGCCGTACAGCAACTAACTGTGATAATACTGTGTGGTATACTGATAAATATTAACGGATAACTGATAAACAGTGGTCGTTGACCGCTACGGTTGAAGATATTATAGTATTTTGTTATAGTTAAGTAGTTAAGTCAATTATGAATTAAGTATTAAGTAGTCTACTGACTTCTTCTACTATAGTCAGAGACTCAGAGTCGGTCTTAAGGCGAAGCGAGGACTTGGGCAATTTGTTTTAGGCGACGCGCGACGCCTCCTCGAAATATGATTTTTCATAACGTGAGGCCCAAAAATATCATGCAAATGAGCGAGGCCCTACTGGCGCATAGATACTCACGGGCCACGCCGCCACGGCTATAGTTAACGCTCATACCTAAGGCCGACTCTGACTATAGTGTCTACAATAAGCATTTTATTGCATTTATATTGAACTAAACGGACGTATACATTATGCGTACACATTTAATTTGAGTCTTGCTATTAAGAATAGCTTAAATTATAATTTATGTTTTTGTGGCAAAAGACAGATATTTCACGAATGCACTGCGTTTTAATAAACAATATTATTATTGTCTATTGTGGATACGTTTATTAGTTTATTGGTCGTATAATTTATGCATATTATGTAATATGTATAGACTCAAACAAAATATCATGTATTTTTCGTATAAAATCAGTGTAGATTTAAACATTTATCACGTACATATATTTATTTTAGAAAATATTTAAACATAGGCACAGGTAACCGATATAGGTAGTAACAATTTTACAAATATTTACCACAATTTTTTTTTAGTATAAAACCGGTATTACAATAAATATTTACCTACTTAGTAATATTTATTTTTATATGTAAAACCATTAGTCCAATTATAAGTATACCTAATTATTTAAGGTAGCAACTAGCAATGTAAATAAAAGTACCTACCTAACAAAGAATGTCATACTATTATTATTGTTTCAAAACTTGTTATTACATTAACATTAGCATAAAACCTTCCAAATGTTATTGGTTTATAACATTATATAATGACGATGACTATGATATAACGAACGAATCGGTTTTTTATAATTTTATCGGATTACCTATTCCTTAGTCGCCTTACGGTAGATATTAAAATTACGTTAACAGTAGGTAAACTGGCTAACTATAATAATATACTTAAATATACTTAATCATATAAAAATATATAAATAAATATCGAACATCTATCATTAAATCACCTATATTTACTATTTTCTATGTTTAAGTATAATAGGTAATATATATATTAAGTTTAAATGACAACTGACAGGATCAGTGTCCACCAGCTTAGGCCACCGGTCTATATGTATTCCTACTTTTGACTATATTCACATTCCACACTCATTACCACATAAATAATAAATTACTACGTAATATATCTTGTCTGAAAATCGTACTGTATAGATAATAAACTTACTTATATGAAATATTGTATACAAATAAATAAATATTTATTACATTAATTATAATACCAGGTCAAAAATCCAAATAAGGAAATCAGTCCACTGTTCTATGGGACTAAGTGGACTGACCAGCGATCACTATAGGTATTAGGTTAGTTCACTACTCTTAAATTGAAAGATACTATCTTAAAATATATCTTTTAATATATGTATTTTATATAACAATTCATAATGACAAATGACGTATACAGTACTTAGTAGTTAGTACTTACTACTTAAACCGGCTATACCTAATTTCCGTAGAACTTAGGATACATAGAACGCAGAATTTAAATACATAATAATTTAATAAGCCATTGTGGTCATGCGAGAAACTTTATAAACTAATAACAATAGGAAAAATATATTTCTAATGTGGTTGTATAATACCTACATAATATACACAGTAGTGTATATAGGGGGTTCAACCCCCCCACCCCGAAATGTATGATTGGTATGAGCATTGATTTTGATTTTGTATAATTAATTGGAATTTAAGAATAACAATTTTTATTTCAGCTTTTAATAAAAGTTTAAAAATAAATAAAATTGTAGAATTATTGACGCAACAAGAAAAATTTATCAAAAAAATGTGGAACGCTTCACGATTTTGCGTGTCATCCTTGCGCAGGGGCCATGCTAATCTTCTCTGTATCGTTCCAATTTTAGTATATGTACTGCCGAAGCAAGTACATTTACTACTGTTACTTAATTTGTATATATACTACACGTTTGAATAATGTAATAACTAGTGAGAGCTAGCTTCAACTGTTCTGTAAATACCGAATTATACTGGCGTGCGCGTCGCGCTAATGCAATTCCACCGATAGATCGCAGCACCATAATGTTATTCCACTTTGCTTGCTTATTATTATCAAATACTATATACGATCGTATATAGTATTTGTTATTATGTAGTAGGATGCAATTTAATCATATTATATGATCACGATTATCTACATTCTACAGTCTACACTATGTATAAAAGTATAATATACACTTCACATGTTATGCATTTGACGATACTAATCGTTCAAATAGATCCGCCGTTATATATATAACTTGGTTATCATTATATAATATTTTGAAATTGAGTATTTATACAATTAATATCCATATTTTTCAACCGGTGTTACTATTTTTGTGCATTTGGGAAAGGAGGGCAACTGGGCAAAGCATCTAACCCTTTAACAAAATAAATTATAGTTTTATTTATTTATTTGACAATGAGAAAATAAAAAATGTATAAATATTTACTAAATAAAATCTAATATCAAAATAGGTAAATCTATTTGTCATAACATACATAGAAAATAATTCAATACAAATATGACTTGATATAAAATATTACAAAAAAAGTAATTATAATAAATCTAATTTCAACAAATATTAAAGTTTAAATTGATCAGTTATATCTAATACTAAATTTGATAAATTTGGATATTCTTTCTTAGTGCCTGGATCATTCAATACTTTTTCGACTCTAAATCAATTAATAAGTATAAAAAAAATAAATAAATGCCTTTCTCATGCTATTTACCCTGATTGAATTGAATAATTCGACAACATTTTTTTTTTAACAAGATTATCTAAAAGTTTTCCAGCATAATTTCTTATATTTTGATTTTCTTCTAGTGCTACAAGAATCATTGAAACAACAAAAGTTATAGGATTGTAGCGAATCCAAATATTGTTCATTTTTAATAAATGTATAACTTCCTGTAATTATAGAAATTACACATAACATCAGTAAATATTTTACAGTGGATACATACATCAATTTTCTTGCTGTTGACAAAATTGAAAAGAATATCATAACATTCATCAAAAATCCATACTGACATCATATTATATGATTTTATTGTATACATATTTTTCATTTGTGTTGGTAACTCACTAAATTGTCTATAATTTTTTCCTACAAAATCTATAGGTTCTGTAAATACAATAAAAAGTGTTATAATTATTAATTTGTGTAAGTATTAATGATTTAATATTTCTTAAATAACTATTAACAATATATATATATATAATTGTTGATCAGTACATTATAATATGTTTAATTAATTAATTTAAATTTATTGTGTTTTAAAATGCAGTAAAAAATATTTTTACATTTATATTAGTTATTTATTTTAGACTTATGAATGATTAATTTTGTTAGTGAGTAAAAAAAGGAAAAAATTGAATACAAAGTTCCTTATAACTCATAAGTTATTATTACAACAATGATAAAATATTGAAAATATTAAATAGTTACAAATAATTTTTTATTTGACTTAATTATTTAAAATTACAAAAATTTATAAATCATTTTCTGGTTATAAGTTTGAAAATCTTTCAATTTTAATAATCAAGGCTTGAAAATGTAATTCAATGTTTTATATAATAAATAAATTGTGATAAATGTGCGTGAGACAGACCAAAAAACCAATAAAGAGCTGACATTCTTAAGAGCTAGTAATGAAATAATACAATGATATTAATTAATAGTTATTAATATAAGCAATTTGTTTAAAAAAAAAAAAAAACAACATACCATACAAGAAATAAAGAAGTAAGTTAATTATAACTAAATATATTATAAAATATTCTTAGAAATATAATGTAGGCTGACAGTCAGTTCTCTATTCAGAATTATTTTTCATAGGTAATATTTCATATAGTTATATATAAAAAAAAAAAATGCTGATACGTCCATTATAAGTATTACACTTTCCTCGATAATAAGGTATACTCGATACTTATTAAACAGCCATTTTTAAAATTATTTTAAAATTAAAAATTATTACGCTCATTTATCCAACCCTCAGAATGCATTTCTTGTACTTTGAGTATCAACAATTTTAGTGTTGATGATATGTTATAATTATCCATAAAGAGTAAAAGCGCATTAACTAGTTTGTTCAAATCATATGCCTGAAAAAAAATTAATAATATATTGAACAATTTCTTCATAGTACTTTTTTTATTGTTACTTTTGATAATATTGGGCCTGTTAATTGAAGTATTATACATAAACAATGCATTTGAAATTCACCATTTTCATTACTTAAATCTGTAATGCATGCCAATAAAATTTTTTCCGGAAAAGCACCCTTTCTATACAGTTCACTGATAAATCTATCAAAATTAATATTTTTTTATAAAATAAATGAATAGTCAATTAATTAGTACTAACTCAAAACACACCTGCAATTGGATACAACTTTTTTACTAAATTCAAATTGATAAAAATTTAAAGTTTTTATAAACTTCTCTAATTCCTGGTAAACAAATATTAGTTTATTAGTATTATTGAACCTAAGCTTTAAAAATGAGTTACCTTATTTTAAATTTTCTGTTAGTACAGGAATAAAATAAAATGTATATGTATAATGTTAAGACTCATAAATGATAATAAATAATAATAATAAAATTATATATAAATAATAATTTAACTAATACTATTTTTTACCTTACTATTATTTTTCATCTTCTGTTTTAATGTGTTTAATTCTTGTTGGTCCTTTGTTAATGTATAAAATACATCAGAACATTTATTTAATAAAACTTTTTGAAATGTAAATTCAGTATTTGTTGTAAGTTTATTAAATTTTGAACTATTAATCATACTTGCACACATATCGGCATATATATGCGTATAATTTTGTCTTTTTAAAGCCTAGATGGATATAATAATAATATACAAATTAAATTAGTCTAATGTTAATACTATATTATAATTATCATTATTTATATATACAAACTCGATCATGTATTATATCTGCTATTTCTTCAAGTAGTTTTACATTATTTATTTGCAAAGCAATAATTTTTTGTGTCATGTTACCTAAGTTGACTTTATTTAAATGATGGACAATCGATCTTACAATATTTAACACTTCCTAAGGAATAAAAAATTGTAAAAAGTATTGATTATAAATTATAAATATATAAAGAGATTAAATAACATTTTATTGGATAAATAATTAATAAAAACTACTTTATCTCTATTTTTATACATTAGTTCAAGAATAATTAATAGTAATGAATAGTTTAATCTTTATACTGTTTATATGAGTACATGATATTCATACAGGCAAAACAAAGCAAAAAAGGCCAAACTAGATACATATCCTGTCTACAAATTCCTACCATTTAATCTTGGTACTTATCTATTGATTAATGTTTGTTAGGTTGGATTGAAATATTTAAATATGAATTAGGTATAATAAACAAATTAACTTGTTTAATAAATGATAATTATAACAAATAAATAAATATGGTTTTATGGCATTAGTAAAGCGTGTGATCTACTGAGCCTACCATGATCTACTATTAATAGGTAACGTATAATATGCTTTTTGTGACTAAATACACCGTGATAATATACGATAACGTCGATAACGTTAATTGAAAAAACTGATTAGAGAAATAAATATATCTTATTTCATAGCCTACGCCCTACAGGTCACTACGTCTATCGTCTGCAAACAATAATGGTCAATATTAAAATTTAAAATATTAAGAAAAATGAATGGGACTAATGAAAATCTATTACCCCACCATTTAATTGAATATTTGTACCGCTCAATAAAGAATCAGAATAATTTATTTATACATTTTTTGGAAGATATAAAAAAGCTTAGGCATATGTTTCATAATGAAACAATTATCATATTTTGAACATAATTTATATATTTTTACTAATACTAATTGTACTATTGGTTTTGTAGACATAAAATACTTTAAAGTATTAAATATAATTATTTTTTTAATTGAATTACATTTTTATTACATAATATTACATATTTATTTATAATTTTATTTAATTAGTTATCTACTGTTTTCTCATACACTAAACCTCTAAATGCCCGGTAGATCACACGCTTTACCAATACCAGTTTTATTAACTGTGTATAACATTGAATACTTACAACAGAGTTATTTATTTGCTCCATGATAGTTTTTTTTTTTAATTGGATCGACTATCTGGACTACCTATTCAAAAAATCATTTGAAAATAAAATAAAATGAATTAGAATAAATACATTTTAAGTATGCTTTGAATATAGCTGATGTAAGACAATTCCAAGCCCTTATTCTATAAGGTTTAACTAAAGAAGCTAGTTACAAATTAGAAAATTACAGTATATTAAAGTATTTTAAATATAGATTATCTATAATATTTATTTTATTTATTTTCCCATCACAATAGAAACAAATTCCAATAAGTTTAACTGATTATAATAAAACTTAAGTGTATTAAATTAAAAATGTAATAAAATGTATTTAATTTTTTAATATTTTGTCCATGTATTATTATATAAGATTTCTAATTTTACTTTTCAGGACTTTAATTTTAATTATAATAATAGTCATTATACTGCCACTAATGAAAATACATTTTTCAATCATTGAATTGGGCATACAAGTTACTAAGTTACAAAAACATAAAACTAAATCAGTAAAATACATATTATACAAGTGTTAAATTGTTGAAGAACAGAATTTTTTTTTTAAATATATGAATAATATTTTAATAATGAGATTAGTATTTAAACAAAATGAACATTTTGTTTTATTCTTTAAAGAATTTAGGGTTTTTAAAAGCAAATTATTTAATTGTTCTTTTAGCAAACTGAATACTGAAAAATCAAGAATGCTTATATATGAAAACAGTGAAATACAATTTTAACTTCACTTTTTTTTTTCAGTAATATTATAAATTATTATACATTGTAATCATAAAGCAAAATAAAAATAGTAAGTGCCTAAGTAATTACTTTTTTAATTTATTACAAATTGTAATAACCTATATAAGAAAATGTGTAAAATTAAATACAAATTAACTACAATAATAATATTTGAATTAAATTAATTTTAACTAAATTATTAATCAGTCCTAATTGCAAGTTGCTAATAGGCAGCAATAGTAGTATCTATTATATGAACTTACTATTTAGACAATTGATATTCTTAAACACGAAATAGATTTATTATAAAACATATTACATTGTAATTGCATGAAAATATGTTATACTACTTATACTTGCATTATTGCAATGTTCAATGATAATTCATATTACAATGATTGCACTAAATAGGTAGGTATTATTTTATATCATTCATACAAATACGATAAATTATTGTCACATGAAATAATTATACTGTACCAATACTACCAATGATTATTTCTGTGATTATTTATGTATAGATAGACTATTATTACCAAACTATGATTGATGATTCTGTAATCTAGTCTTATAATCTTCAGTTGACTGCAGTTGACACACACGCGAATCAATGAAAAAAAATTACAAATCATTAACAACAATAAATTAGAAAATTAGTATTAATGTATATATTTATATTATTATGTTGCTAAGTAGTTATTATAATTATACCTAACAACAAATAATCATTAAAAAGTACCTACTTTACCTACTGACATATCTGACAGGTGCACAACTTAGTGACTTACGTATCTATCTAGTAAATACTATAGTTTCTAGTTAAAAATTACCGCCAAATAATTTACTATAATGCTACTATCCAAATCAATTTAGTGCACTCGTATTCAAAACTTTGTATTGCACTATTGTGTATTTGTATATACAATATACTATGGTTAGACTCCTCAACTGGTGTATCGAATTGTAATAAGTGCAATGTAAAATTCAGTATACTATTGAACTTTTAAGACTTTAGTGACTCTTTAAAACGTTATAGGTGTTAACTGTTTAGCATTAAGTATTAACTAGGTATAGTAACTAAGTATTAAGTAATAAGTATTCAGTATTGAATAATGAAAATGAATATTAAGTGATAGTGTAGTATGATTAGTATGAATTGTATAAAAAATAAAAATTCAATATTGAATACCTATCTATTTATATAGTTATATGTTGTGTATAATAATATCGTACCAGTAGTATTATATTGTATTTATTATTTACCAGTGGCCATGAAGTCAAACGCCGAAAACGTGATAACAAATTTGCTAACGATAAAATAACATAATATTATCTTTAGCTTATTAGAAATTTAGTCGTTAGCAGCACGAATTTAGATTTAAGATAAACTCACTCTGTATTCGGTACTTTTTGAGTACGAGTATATGAGTAGTACAAGTGCACATCGCACAAATAATATATTTATAATTTATCATAAAACATAGTCACATAGGACATAGATATTAATAATAATAAACAATGAAATCCAACTTATACGGATATACATTGACAGTAATTCTTGTTAAGTTTAAATTTATAAAAAGATGCTAAACTTTTTTTTTAAATTTATTTGCATTTAGGTATTTGATTGTAAATGTTTTGTTTCAAATTAAATAGGTACCTATAAAAATATAACGGGGTAAATAAAAAAAAATTATATTTATTAAAACACTAATAAAGTAATAACTTATTCATTCTACTTAAAACTATAAAAAATTGACAAATTATTAATTGTAATAATGTTGGCAATGTGAAATTAGTTTGAAATCTTTGAAATTTGAACTACCATAAGACACCAAGTGCAATAATCCGTTTTAACAGGTCCGACAGGCGGGACCACTTGTTAAAGTAAAAAACTCGTATACTTCATATCTTAATTATCTATTGCTGAACGTTGAAGATTGTATTTGTTCTACACTCCTATATGGCTATATTTAATATATTATAAAGCATCCCGTTCAAAAAAGTTAGTAAAAAAGATATTCCCCATTACCTACACTACCTAATATCTACTTATAACCAATGATTTGAAATATATATAAATCCAGTATGTAAATTATTAACGAAATTGGACCTAACTCGGTCTTGACCCGTATTTTAATGTATTATTCAAAAACGGTAGGTACTGCTAGTAGGATTTAAATTTTATCATACTATCATAGAATTATAGAAGTTCAGCCAAGTGCGGTTTTCATTTAGGAAAAGTCCTACCAGGCCTAAATTGAATTTTATAGAATCCATCCCAAAGCTCGCCTGGGCTAAGCCAATCCTGGGTCAGACCTAAAGCCTAATTCATTATGTTGCTCTTTACAATACAAAATGATTCACCAAGCATACTAAACTTCTTTTATCTTTTAATTATGTATTTATTAAAATTCTGATATTTAGAATTTTCAAGCACACTTGTCATTTAAAAATCTCATATTTTAAATTACTTAAATTATTTATTATATCAAAATTTTTATGTCAATCTTCCTCAATTTTTCGTTTCCTCCCTTTTCTTACATGTTAATTGTCCTCAGTACATAAATACAAAGTTAAAAATAATAAGTTAATAACTAAAATAGCTTGAATTTTGATTTATATACCTACAACAAGATTTTCAAAACATTATTTCCTTAACAGTAGTATTTTAAATATATTAAAAAACAATTGTGTGCCTAAATATTTTAGAATATTACAATTATAAGTCAATAAGAGTTTCTTAAAAGAACCTTGTACATTTACAAGCATTAGCTAGTAAAATTGAAAATTTGATGAATTTTATTCAATAATTCATTACACTAGATTATTCAGATTAATAATTTTATCATTGTATATTAAGGTTTAAATTTTATCGTAGGTATATGTTATAATATCATTTATCAAATATAATAGGTATTAACACCGAACAGCATACGCGTGTACCGCGTAAGTTAGGTAAAAACAAATATTCATATAGTATATATTTATATTCTACGGTAAAATACTTACAGTATATCATAACTATAAATTCTACATTTATTACTGGATATAGTTAATACAAATTAATGACACTATGTACTATGTAGGATTGGAAATCTTTATTATGAAATTATTATTTACTTATATTGTGTTATTGTAGACTGAAGTATAGAATATTTTTTTACAACAGATGCCAACAACAGATAAACTTGTAAATTTTATTTAGAAATTTATCTATTTCGATATGAAATCAAATAACGGAAATAAATAAATATTATAATTTATAGTATATTTTTTTATATAGTATATACTATATGTCTATATATAATATATATTAATATTACCTAGGTTTAAGTTTTAATGAGCCATGCACTGCGTCCGCCATGACTCGTGTTTATCTTATTAGTTATTATTATTACTATCTTTTTTATTATTTTATACGTCAAGTATTCTAGTTTTTTTTTTTTTTTTTTTTTTTTGGTATCTTGGTCTTCCGGGTAGAGAACGGACAAAATATATCATGCATAATATATATACTATACATGTAATAATATGTTATTAATTTATTATTTTGTTCACACTGATCACCGACTAAGTAATAGATTTTATTATTTTATTAAAACTGAAGTAATTCTATGTCACCAAATTTTTGGAAAAAAATACACCTATTGAGGAGAATACTGTATACACTATACAGTATTTTTTTTTTATTTAACTGTTAGGTATTTTGAATGAACCTGGAAGAATACTTGTAGAAGAGTCGATTATCAACGGCTTTATAGACATATCAATCATTATGCAATTAGGTATACAAAATAATACAAATATTTTCTAAGTATTTTTCACAAAATCTTAGACCTTAGTGTTACTAGGGTCTAGGAGTAAGATACGTCTGATCTACCTAATCTATTTACTCAAAAATGTATTAACCTTATTTGTATAGTTTTGCTGTAATATTAATGTATATACTTGTATTACATAAATGTATTCCTGTATTAGCTATGCCTGTATATACTAGTTGTATGTAACATTAATAATCGTGTGAAGTCTGAGACCATAATAGTTCATACCAAATGATGTACTTAAACAAATAAAAAAAAAAAATTAAATAGAATCCCTGTGATTGTGTAATCCCGGTCTGTAAGGGATACGTATACGTATACGGTATTTCTATAATGTAATTTAATAACTTATTAGTTGGTATATTGTAGATATTAAAATTAAACTAAAATAGTTAAAATAATAGATTAATAAAATGTTGGGTCTTTGCCATAAACAGCATCATCTACCAAGACACTGCAGTTTTAATCTAAATTACCTGTTTTCAGCGAAAATTTATGTTTATAAAAACTAAAAAGTAGAGTTTTAAAATACTTGTCCCTAGAAAAATATTTACAATTTGAAGTTATCGTTATAAAATTGTATACGAATTAATTATAACAGAATTTACCGAACAATAATACATAAGTATTAATACTTAACCACATCTTATTAACAAAAGTACAAAATAATTTTGACATAATAAATTATACATTCAATAGTATATTTTTGTTAAACGGGGAATGAACTAAAAGGAATTAGATGTAAACACTAAACAATAATAAAAATGATGATTTTTGATTTTTGACAATAAAAAGGTAAAATTAAAATGGCCTTGTTTAAATTTGGTTGTTCCAAATGTTTTAATATTATAATATGTTAAAGCATTAGAAAAATGTATAATCGTAATGTCGACGATGCATGTATACCTCTGCAATATTTTTGCACGAAAGTCTCAAAATTGTAATTGCGGCATTGATATGACATAAATTCGTATTCGTATTACTGCAATAAGACATTTTTAGAACATTTTTATTTTTTACTTGTCATAAAATTATTTTCTATGGAAAATTAATCATAGTAAAATCTATATTTTCTTTACTCAAAACTAAACAAAGAAGAAGATAATTAATTTATATAAAAAAAAAAACAAAGTTTTAACGAGATTTTGTTTTAAAAGAAAAAATGCATACGTAAATACGTAATAATAATAAAATCTTAAAATAATCAGTATAAAATAGTATAAAATTATTATATATTATTACATTAAGTATAAAATATATAGCTGTCATTATTACGAGGAATATTGTAAAAAAAACAAAATATCTCTAATTATCTATTAGTACTCTTTGGCCATTATTGTAATATACCTAGGTAAGTTTATCATAATTTGCCATTATTATAGACTTTCTAAATTCGATTATTTTTCTCGGAATTCTGAATACTATTTGGTTCTATTTGGTCATAGGACATAGATAAATTAGATTACATTTTAACAATATAAATTATATGGACAAATTACAATAATCATAATAATGGTTTAAATTAATCAATTTTTTTTTAAAAATTATTAATTTAAACATCATTGTCACATATTATTATAATTTAGTATCATAATTTACATATTATATATACCTACTGTAAGTCTGTAAATGAATTTATTGCTACCTAGATTAAAATTTTCTATTAAAAATACAAACCGTGCATGACAATAAGAGACATGTTTTCATAACAATATGCGTATGAATTAAACTATATATAAACATATATTATAAAATTTAATGTTTGTATACATATAATATGTAAGTGCGTGTGGCGTGTCTACTGAACATTGGTTATGCATAATATCGTCATTCATCATTGTATACATTTATGGCGTTTTTTCCATTTTAACGAATCCATACGGTTTTACGAATAATTGTATAAATAGTCATAGTTATGAACTGGGCGAATTTATTACAGTGCGAAATACTGCGTTATTACCTATGGATATAAATGCACGCCTGCTGTCGTATGACTCGTATGACATGACAACAATAATTGATTCATTATGTTATTATAATGTTAACTATTCTTCCAATCTACTTTACTGAACTTAACTTAAACTTAAATCCTTTTTTTATTTTTCATACCTTTGCAATAGTACGGCAAGAAAATAAATACTCCAGTATTCACTCCATAAAAAGAAGGATTCCGCAAGGCAGTACAACCTTGTTTCTACATTATGTTATGTAACATATATAATACATAAAATATTAAACTGCTGTCCTATCTCGCTTCAATATTATTAGCTTAGCCACTTTCGTAGTGATAAGTGCTTCTAGTAATGATTAATGTGTAATGCCATAAACCTAATTCAAAATCACGAAACAAATCTTCAAGAATATACAATATTAACTATTATTTTTTATACAGTCTATGAAGATAAATAAAAAAAAAGAAGTAAATCCATTTATATTATTTTTAATCTTCGTTAATATAATAGTTCTTCCCTTGTATGTTTATCTCAGGAAACAAGTCTGAAGTCAACTAAGTCAAATAGTAATTCAAATTAAATCTTAAAGGAAATAATATCTTTTAAGTAGTTTAAACTTAAGATTTCATAAACTATAACTTATAAGGCAATTTTTTCCTTATTTTTTTTTTGTTTTTCCCGGTTATTTTGAAAAGTATTGGGAATTTTTTACTTCCTCTCTTCCAAGTACCAATCAGATCTAATTTTTACCTGAAACCACACCCAAAGTTGAAAATATAAGTATTTTTACTTTTCTTAAAGGCGGTGACAAACTGACAAACAAAAAAAATCACATACCTATTCTAAAATCAATAAATTTAATGCTTCGCTCAGAATCTATAAAAACGATTAAAACGTTATTACGATTCTGTCAATACAATTTTTCGAGGGTGGTGTTGGGCTTACAATTACAGAAATTGTGAAGAGTTTGAATATTTTTATTATTATTATAGCTAGCTAGTAGGTTCTACTTTATGACTGTTTTTTCAAAAGTGGTTACCAAATTTAAAAAATCAATTTAGATATTTTGTATCTAGATAAAAATAGTTTCCAATCAAAGTAATTTATCATCAACATTTAGCAGATGTTGGAGCAAGGGAGACAAGGGGAGATAACCTCACCTCCTTCCCATAGGCTCTGGTGAATTCTAAGACGCCTTTTTTTGGCAACAATATGATTATGAATTTATGAATAAATAATAAATTATTATAAAACGCATTGTCGTGCAAAATAGCGAGCGGTCTTGATGATTACGTTTAGACCGTGTCCATTTTTAATGCTAGTCTGATCGAATATTTAAATTTGTTTGACACAATAAAATATTGAATTTATTTGTATTAAAAAGTGTGGGCTTTTTAATTGTCTTATATAATAGCTTTATTTTATAATGTATTAATGTCGTTATAAATGTACGTATTAATATTGTGATAGCCGTGGTTATTAGAATTCTACTGATTATATATATTAGGTTTGATTCCTTGTAAGTTGTAACTACCTATTTTATTATTGTAGTGATAATTTGTTTGTAAAAATATAAATTTAGTTGACATACGATACGATTACGATACAAATACACTCTGTTTGCCGATTATTAACATCAATAACATAAAATGTATGAATGTATGATACCACGACTTAATTTTTAATTGTATAACTGTATAAGTAATTTAAAAAGTACGAGTATTGAGTGTAGTCAATAGTCAATCACAATAAACACCTACCAGCGTCCGAAGACTGACGCAAGTCATCAGTATTAATTTTGAACCGATATCTTTAAGCTGCCTAACACTGGCTACAGCTAAGAAATTTGATAGCGCCATCATAATAATCTAATAGTCTAATACACAAAACTATTATTTTAGGAATAATTGTTTCTAGGTTTAACCACTATAAAATAGAAATTTGTAAAGCGTTGAACGAATTCAGTTTCAAAATATTTTATTATTTAATAACGTTTGTTAAAACAAGACAAAATTGATTTTTTTGTGTGTTAAGCTGTTCTGGCAGTGTGCCTATAGGTTGCTGTCGTTACGAGTTCTATAACGTAGTCAAAAGTGAATTGCTCGAAATCCGTTCGCCTAGGGAACGGGAAAGGGAAAGGCGTAGACTATATAATAAATATATTGTATAACGGTACGTCACTTATTTAGCTACAAGTGGCAGTAGACGAAATCCGTTGCTGGCGGTGTACAAAATAAAACCATCCAACTTACAGAGACTAACACATTACTCGCTTACTTAAACATCACACATTGGGTACTTGGAAAGTTTCAAAAACTAAAAACGATTTACAATATTATTATTATTATTATCATTGACTTGCACGGCGTTTTGCCATGTCGTCGGACTGCCGGACTGCCGGCGAAAAACTGACGGATTCCACGTGGGGAAGTCCTCCCCCGTTCGGCAACCGTACGTTACATTATTAGTATATAGGTATACATGTTGGTACGCGTCCAATTATCCCGCGGGACCACGGTAAGCGGTTACGGCCGACCACAACCTCGACGACCACGCACCTACCCGGGACGTCAGCTGCTGCCTTGACGGCGAGAGGAGGCAGGGATGTGCGCGGCGACGGCGTGTGTGCGATCCGGGGGCCGGCCGGCCGGCCGTCCGCGGTTTGCGAAGCGGTGCGCGCCAGACCTTTCGTACGTTCAGTCGTCGACTTGCCACCGCCACCGACAACCGTGTTGGTATACTTTATTAGCTGCGTGTCGCCGGCGTTCCGCGTCTCGCAGTTTCGTAACGAGTTCGGTGACAATTAATTTAATATTATATAAAATTCTACTCGTCGATAGCCGGCTGAAAATCAAGATCGATTGACTGTGCTGTGTGTATCTGCTGCCGCCGCGTCATGTCGCCGCAGCCACCGCGCCGAAGGTTCGTTGTCGGACTGTTTCTGATCGCCGCCGTCGTTCAGGTGTTGTACCGCCCCGCCCAGTGTTCGTCGCTGATCAAATATTTGGCTACTGAGTACAATTTGTCCACTGTGAGTACTTACCTATCTGAGTAGCAATAATACTTGTATTACGTCGTAAATTTAACCCTCAAGGCCCCGACCAATATTTATCGTCAGCCTCATTAAACGTACATACGCAGTAACATGTATGTATATAACATCATGCTCGACGATAACAATAGTTACCATTATTTTAAATTATATAACATTTTATATCTTTATAGTGACTAAAAATACATTTTATACTCAATACTTACTTTTTTTTATCTTTTTACATATTAATTATTAGCTACTTGTATATCTTATTTTATACTTGTATACTTACGCCTATTAGTCAAGTAATTTTCAGCGGTTAGTTGTCATATATTTGTATTATACAAATTAAGATTAGAAGCTAGTACGTGTTCTGACCTTCCGGGAAAATTTAAGAACAAATCGACCAAAGCAATATTTTTAAATGTGAAAAACCATCAAAAAAGCGATTTATACGCGTGTATTCATTTAATAAGTACCTTTTTATGGTTAGGTATATGCTTACTTAGTATACAATATTATATACTTAAATAAGCCGATCCAATTATTAAAAACTTTCAGATCCGGATTTATAGTTGGGTGATGAAGTTTTGACTAAATTGAGAATAAAGTATATATACATCATCTACGTAATACTTTTCGGCAGTTTTGTTATCCACCCTTTCCCGCACAGGGACTGTCAATTTTCACGTAATTTTCGAGCATGTTTAAAAATATTTTCACACCCTGCCAATAGATAGGTTAATATTTTGAAAACCTAAGTAACTTAGTCATTTATAGAAGCTGCACGAATAATCGTGTTTTAGCTAAATTTTATCATTTTATAGAATTACTAAAACTTAGTAAAACGAATCGAATACCTAAAATTATTATAGAAATTGGAAATGTTATGGATGAATAGGTGGGATGTATTTTGGGCATTATTGTAATATTAATTTAATTTTGATTATAGTTAAGTTTTATGGTTACAAAATTTGGATTGAATTTATTTATAGACTGTAGTTAATTTTCACCTTAATACAACGTTGAATTAACTCTTTAAATAAAAAGTGGTAAAATAGTTGTAATCTTTTGAGTTATTTAAAATTCCTTGGATCACTTCCATAAACTTTTGGTAAAGTCCTTGACCATGAAACTGTATTGATTGCTAGTTAGTTCACCCCGCGTACACAGGGCTGGAATTGATAGCGAATGCTGACAATCTGAAATAACTGATTACTTAATAAACGAGTATACTTGTATATTATCAATTAATATAAATGAATGCATTTATTTACATTGAATAATTTGTATTATATATTATAATATTCTTATAACCAAATATATACGAAATTAAGTTGACCTAAATCTGTATGTACACAATACAAGTACATACTACTTTTCCTAATTGCATTAGTATTTAGATACTATACCTATTTACATAATAGATTGTTATATTAAAATAAGAGTTATTATTTTATGATGAACATTTTTAATTTATGTTGTAAAGATTATGGTATCGTTGCTAACCTCATTTAATATATTTTGAAAACTAAAATTTGAAAACTTAAATAATTGAATATTGAATTATTTATAAATAATAATTTTAAAAAATAACACTAGAATTTATTTACATAAATTAACTAATAAATTATTATTAAGAAAATAGGTGGTTAATAACTATTAAATAATTGGATAATTTAAAATCGTTTAAAGGTACCACCTATCTAATTTTATAAGAATTTTTTTATCATTAAAAAATAATAATTGTTTATCGATAAAAAATTCTTATACGTACCTACCTACTTATATTTATTGAGTATTTGTGTGTTGATACATGATATCTACTGAGAGAAATATACATATTTTTAACCAGTTTTGACATGTACTCATACTTACTTTAAAATATATTCTAATCAATCACGTATGACGACGAATTTTTTTTTTGATTTTTCCCCTTTTATACATTTTTTCTGATTTTTATGATCGATTAGTTAAATTAAATAATTATATTTTATATTAATATTAATATTTCTTAATTTTTAACTTAATTTAAGAAATATATTATAGTGACACAGTGACAAACCAAATGATTGTGTATTGTTAGGCTCAAACTAAAAAGTACCAAAACTATACTGCATCCAATTTAACTAATTTATCAACTCAGGAAATCATGAATTTGTATTAGGTATATTTGATGTAACACATCACGCGATGTAAAATTACTGTTGTTGACTGCGGAAATGACACAAAATAGTATGCTGTATATATAATGATATTTCGCTTATACTCGTTCACTTGTGTTTTTCAATAATACGTGTATTCATTGGTATATTTCTAGCTACATATTTTCTGTATAAATTTTACTGGTTATTTACATTTTACTCTCATAGTTTCCTTCACTACAATTTAGTATGGTATTTACTATTGGTATATCTATTTAAAGTTGTAAATAATAGTCTATTAATATTTTATTGTCGTTGATATTATTGTATTATTATCCTAAAAAGTTTTTAAAATATATTTCATTTTTATTAATAAAACTTGTATGATTATTTAGGAATAATTAAGATATACGAGTATATATAGGTACTTATTGGAAATTTAATAGGAAATAATAATCGGGAATAATTACCTTGCTATTTGTATCTATTAGCTGTAGCTTATAAGCTAATAAAATTAATGTTTATGAAATTAAGTTCTTAAAACCAATACTAGTAATTTTAATTTATATAAATTATTGTGTATCTAGTTAATGTAATATTGGTGTATGGTCATTTAGAATACAATTATAAATTATAATGTACCTATTAATGTTTGGTATATATTATAATGCATAATATAATGTCTATTTAATATTAATAGTTATCTTGTATGTCAAGTTTTATGGAATTTAATATTTTAATGATTTTTATTTATATATAATTAATGAATATGTATTAAAATCTATAATTTTAATTATAATTAAATACCTTTACGCGGCATTTTTGAATTACGAGTATTACATTCATATTAATATATGATTTTACATGCTAATATGTAAATAACAATATGATAAATAGTATTAGCGTGCGCAATGTAGATGTTGTACAAATTCTATATATAATTTTCTAATTGAAAATAAACCCGAAAGTCGTAAATCATAATAAAAACAACAACACATTTTTAAATGTGTGTGAATAAATATAAATACACGGTGATATATTAAATAATAAGATAAAATTATTTATCATTTTTGCTTTCGTAAAAATCAAACTTATATCTATAGTGATTACTGATTATTATTATATTGACCTAGCTGATTGTTTAATTGTAGTAATTATTGTTTGAGAAATCTGTAAGTTAAAAGTAAAAAAGGTATAGTTTTCCTTTAACTTATATTATACTCTAATTTTAATTTTTAAAACTAATTGTACATTCAAAATCAAATGATTTTTATTTTTCATAGCTATTAAGTATTTTTCTAACGTGTGTCGTGTAATTAATAATTATATTATTTATGAAATTGTTTTTGTGAATAATATACAAAAATAATAAACATGAAAAGTAAGATACGTATATTTATATGTTACTAAGAAATATTAAATTAAGGATATACATATACAATATACTCACAGGAGATATACAGACTAGTTGATGAGTGACTAGACTTCGCATTTACCTTTTTGTTATAGATATTGTTATAAATTTAATATTCCTATTAAAAATACGTGTACCTAAATATAGGTATGTAAGGTACTACGGATACTCCGGGAACTAAAAAAAATTACGTTTATTTCTAGTCCAAAGTCATATTTTGTTTACATACTATAAACACGCCTAGCAGAATATATTATATATATAGACTAGTTGGATTTTGTCCAAAATGTCAAAAAAAAAAAACTAGAAAGTAATCATAATATTAACGACAATAATTATATACGTGGGTGAATGACAGTGGAACGAATCTGAGTTGATAGTTATATCAAGGTCGATGAAGTATAGGTAGTAGATAGTATGATTTTTTTTCATTTTTTAATCACATTCTTTTTATTGTTGTCTATATAGGAAAGGATGATACCATAAAAACCAAATACAATATTATTTTCAACTTGCATCTTGCATTCCTGCGTCATTTTATTATATTTGTAAATAAATGCTTTTCACCTAATTTTTTATTTATCATATTTCTACCTACTTTCTTGGTCGTTTGAAATACATTTGAATAAGCATGTATTTCAGCTACTACAGTATACTAAGCTATTGGGTGTGAAGTACTTAAAATATATTAACTATGGTAAACGCTTTTGGAATTGGATTTTGAAAATTTAAAAATTAATTAATATTAACAAAATTACTTAAGTTATACTTTTATGTTTGCGGCGTGAAAATATGCAATCAATGAATTATGTAAATATTTTATTTCTATTATAAAGTTTAATTACAGTTAAATCAGATTTCAACTAAAATTTAATATTTTAATTATAATTAATTAAAATTTAAGGTGGCATGAATTTAATTAATTTTTATTAACACAAAAATCGTTCGATTATTTTAATAATGGAATCGTATGCAATGAAGCATAGAATTGAGTCTACAACTAAACATTAAACAGTATATGCCTACTGCAGAATCACCAATAGGCAATAATATTATAGTTTATTACTGGTGGACAGCGTATATATTAAATATTTGATAAATATATAAATAAGTTTGTAATAATAACACGTTTATCACTCGATGAAGCTTTTGAAACCTTATAAAATTAATTTAAATATAGAGCAATATATAAGTTGTGTATGACATGATTTATTAACTTTAAAAAATTTATTTTACATCCACTAGGTACCTATATCAAAGAGCAACATTTATAATAATATACATAATATCTGTATGTTTAGATAGACTCGAAAAAAAAATAATTATATTTTTCGTTCCACGTAAATATTTCAAAAGTTCTATTATTAATTTTTAATAAGTGTATTATTGCTTGTTTGCAATGTGATATGTAAGTTTTAAAGTTTAGATAGAAAGTAATTATAGAGTATTACACATGGCACATGCCGTTTATTCTATAATATAGAATCTATATAGTATTGGCGGACGGGCTGGCATTTGCGAGGAAAAATACGTCGAACTTCCCACCCTACACAATATTAATTTACATTTACGAACACAAAGACCCTTAGAGAACAGCCCTTCTGCGCGCAATGTATCTAACATTCTAACCGGACGACGACGACAACGATTATGCTATATGATGCATACTCCCGGTATAACACTTATTATTTCTATATTCGCTGTTGCATACTATTATAGGTTTGATCTTATACTGCAATTGATACGTTACACCGAGTTCATGTACAGACTCGTGCGTTGGGGATAAAAAAACGGGAAAAGGATTCTCGGATATTTTAACGTTACGCTCAATATATTATGTATACGCGATTATAAATTTATAAGACACGCGTAATACCTCATGGGTGTGCAATTCTGTCGCGTGTACTGCTGTAGATTTAAGTACTTATAGGCCACGACACCCTCTTCGATTGGAATATCAAAGTACTCCCGCACATGGTATTATTATATTATCTCACGCATACAATCCACCCGTAACGTTGTATAAATCCTCCGATCGGATATCGTTGGCCAGACGTTTACTATTGCGGAAAAAGGCGCGTTCCTCACCAGCGGTGAGCGGGCGTTTTCCGAGTATGTACGCCCGTCGACCGTGACTGATGTTTCCTCTCCCGACGCACGTTAAATCGTTCTCGTCGTCGGCGGCGGGGATTATTCGCAGCAACCCCAAAAATGTATTGGTTTTCTGTGGATCCTATCATGCAATACGAAGTTGAACGCAATTGAAGTTTAAAGTATGTCTATGTATATTGTATATACAATACAGAAATATTTAAAGAAACAATCTATGATGTTTTTCATAGTTATCCAATCGTATTTAAATATCAAATGAGTGTACGCGCGTCGTGTTTCGACCGAATACCGTTTATGTTTTCATACTATCTTTCAGGCATACTATAAGAGTATAAGCATTTACTAAGCATTTTATATTTACAGAGATCAAATATAATTCTTATACAAATACAATATTTTGTTATTATTATTGGGCGATTATAACGGCCATGGCCGCATTTGTGTGCCGCACACCCACACCTTGCACTCGTCGCATCCTCTATACATTTTATTTTAAGAGCATAAACAACAAGTGCATTGCTGCTCGTATTACGCGTTATGTGAATAATTATTTTCATTGCTAGGACAACTTGCATAATATAATATACAGTGCAAGTTTTAATATGTATATATCATTAATATACAGGGTTTTTCTGCACCGTAGAATTTCGATGAAGGATATTAAAGACTATATTTTCTAGTAATACATAGATTTTAAAATACTATTATTACGATTTATAATCGTGGAATTCCTAACCTAACCTAACCTAACTATTTTTTACAAACAAAAATTTTATTTTCTGTAAAATATTTATTTTGATTATCGTATTGTATTTAAATCGAAATTTGAAAAGTAGTTTTAGAGTATGTTTGAAAATATGATTTTTAAATATACAAAAAAATCGGAATTTTAACAAATTAACGATTAATAAAGATAAAATGAAAAGAATTTTTTGTGAATCACTCTGTATATAAAGTTACTGAACGAGCATATAACTACCGAGTACTAAGTGTGTGTGTGTGTGTGTGTGTATACGATCAATCGACAAAGTCGCGGCGTGTTATGGGTGTGGGAGTTGTAGATTTTAATCGTGCGCGCGCGCGCTTGGGTGCCTGATCGTTGATACACGCGTATATTATAGTATAATATTAGTATATTATATTATTGTATATTATATTCACCACATGACGATGAAAACCCCAACATCGAGCCTACAATAGAAATAAAATAAAACGCAACCAAGCAATACGCCGCTGACACGAGCTCCGGTTTAATATCCCTCCGTTTTTTTTTTTGTTTTATGTTTATTTGTTTTTTTTCTAACGATTTTATGTTTTTTTTCATGTGCTGCATGAAATGAAAAACGTGGCCATTTCCACCCTTCGATATTATTACGTTAAGAGGAGGCTTTCCGATTATTTTTTTCCGTAATCTCGTATTTTTGCATAGGTCCGTGGTCTGCCTGGTACTCCAAAAGTTAAATGCTCTATATTTGTTTTTTAAATTACTAATTAGTAATCCGATTTGTAACTGCAAAATCAGAATTTGTAATTTAAAACTTAAGCCCTGAATAAATGTTTTCCTATAGGCGATACACGACTGAACATCCAGAATTCAAAATTACGACTTCAAACTCAACTAGAAAAATAGTATGCAATTTGTCATTTTTTTAAAAATTATTTTTACCTATCAAATTCAATATTCACTTCCTTTTGAATTAATCAGTTTCTTGATATACAAAATTATATTCATAATCTTTATTCAATAGCTTATTGAATCGTTTTTAATTTAAATTTTGTTTTATAACTAAAAAAAATGGGTAACTGTCAAATTAAAAACCAAATTTCTGGAGTCACCGTCAGAACCGTGAATCCAAAAAAAGCAAATGTCAAAATAGCTAAGCATAAAATAGCTAAAAGACATAATAGCGAATGTTAAAACAGCTAAAGTATATTATTTTAAAATTATTATTCCTATTATTTAGCTGTAGTAATAAACCGCATTAAGAATTTTAGAAATTCAAAAACAATATGAATTTAATTTATTTAAAAGGCATAGCTTATAATTTATCACTACAAGTATAAATTATTTAATTTTTTTAACCTAATGTATGACTAAACATTGATGTATCACTAATAACCTAACCTAACTAAACATGTATAATAATAATAATTTTAAAATAAAATATTTAGCTGTTTTGAACATTCGCTATTATGTAATTTAGCTTATTTTCTGCTTAGCTATTTTGCCGTCGCTATTTTGATATTTGCTTTTTAGATTCCCGGTTTTGATGTGATACCAATTTCTCGTGGTTATTGTACACTCATAAATTATTTTGGTATAAAAGTCTATGACAAGAAAAAACGATTTAAAATATTCATATTGTATAAATAAGAAATTCTGGAACTTTTCGGTTTTCATTTTTCCTGAAAATGTATAAAAAATATTTTAAATATTTATCTTTAGGTAATGACAAGAGTTCTACAATTATATGATTATTTATTTTTAGTATTACTTCTTTCTTATGGTTATAATTTATAGATATATGTAAATTTGTTGAAGCCATAAAAAAATGTATATTTTTTGTTATAAGTTAATTTTCCCATCAATGGCAGAAAATAAAATTAAAGTTCCTTCAGATTTTGTTTCCAGATTTAAATATAAATTATTTTTACAGTGATCAAACCATTGAAATAAAGGCATTTTTCAAGCAAATTTTACACATCTTTATGTCTTCTATATGTAAAACAAAGTAATATTTCCAATCAACTGTTTTGTTCGATATATGAAATGAGGAGCCAACAAATAATTTCTATTTCTGTAGATCTCTTTAGTGAGTCTGTCACCATTCATTTTTAATACGATTTTAGTAGTTCTATTTACTTTTTTTTTTATACTCTATTGGTTATTTTTATGACTTATCATTTATAACATGCATGTTTTAGCATTAAACTGAAAAGTTTAAATTGAGAATTATTTAAATATTTAATTAGATAAGTTAAGTACATACAATATTGATTATTTATTATAGTTCCTTAATCCTTTTATATTTTCATTTTTCTATATCCCAATTGAAATATGAAACTATATTTCGGGTTGAATTTTGATTTCTACAAAATTATTTTAAGTGTTTTCATGATATATTATGATTTATGATCATATAATTTTACTATTAGGTATCAATATTAGTTATTTTTCATACAAAAGATTTCTTAAAAATGATTGATGTTGGAAATTTGATATAGTGGTATTCGATACTATATTATTTTCCATGGAATTAGACACAAAATCCAAGGTTAAAAAAGAAGACTACTAAATGGAACCCTTTAGTTGAACATTGCATGTTAATACCTTTAAAATTCTAAAACTATTGTAAAAGTCAGCTATTTCCAGAAGACTTAAAAAAATGACCTATTTTTAATTTTTCATCGAGTAAAAGATTACGCATAGGTGGATACTATAACACGATATAATAATTATAATTTACTTATTTTAAAAAAGTCCATTGTTAAATATTTTGAAGAGTGTGGGGTGAAATGATTATCAAGCACCTAACTATTAATTTAATTTTTATTTGGATACTTATATTGACTAACATTTTATATACTTATGTATAATGTATTTATTATAATAAAATAAATGCCTATAATATAAAAATTAATTCTAACATATTATCATTAAAGTATTTTTGTGAAAATTATTATGAATATGACTATGTAATTAATGAAAAATTGATCTCTTAGATACAACATATTTATTATATATGTTTATGGTAAATATAATAAAGAATCTGAATTCAGAAAAAACAAATGTTATGAAATCCCTGGATAATAGAAACGTTGATTGTTGGGCACACGTGTCGTGTGCTATCTAAGTGAAAAAATGTATTATTAACTTACCTAAACATTTTTATTAGAGCTTGTAGTTTTGCAGTTGTCATTGAAATTATAATCTTCTTAAATAAATGTGTCTTTTGTGTCTCTTAAAAAACTTTCAAAAAAATTGGTTGGATAGACTAAGTGCCATAATTGTTCCTATAATTGCCTTTCGAGTAGGTTTGTTGCTCCGTGTGATCTTATATTACATTTTACTTTTACGTGTCTCCATAAACACTCAATAGTTTATGTTTGAGCATCTGTATGTGGATTTATGAGAAGTGCTTACTATGGTTAACTTGAATGTATTAAAATGGAATGGAAAAATGTGTAGATATCTATATTAATGTAGATGGCATACGAAACCAATATATCGACTGCAAAAAGTATACGGAACGTGTACCAATTGTTGGTACATCATAAAATATTGGTAAAGACTGAACTAATATTACCAGAACAAAATTTGTTGTAATTCACTCAAAATTTAAATTAATATAACTAAACAATATTTATATTTACTATGATATATTAGCTACGATACAACAATTTTTAATTATAAAACAGGCATTGTTGGCTATTTGTATATGTATCAGCAAAATATTTTATTTCATGTTTTAAAGAGAAATTATAATTTTGGTTTCGTAATCTTTATTATACATTCGCAGAAAATTAAACAATCATAATAAATGTAACCTACACTCTATTTGATATAAGACTTTTTAATTACTAGAATATCGTAAAAATATGTTTTTACAAATCAGTATAATATTTAACTTATTTTACTCGGTTTTTATTGAAACGGATAGGATATTGTATTGCGTATATTCTGTATCTATACTATATTTTATACATAGCTACTAAATTAACATAATTATTGTATTTTCTATTTATGTCTTATGTAAATTTATTATTTTTTAGTCTCGTTATAATTATTACTACTAACATGAAGATTTTTTTTTGTATTATCTACCACGCCACACCTTCATATTTTATGCTACCGTATTTTTAAGTTTTACAAATATCTCACAGAAAAAAAGTTTTATCTCGTGGGATCCTTTATATAGGTAGAAATATTATAACATAATATGTTATATAGTTATAACTTATAGGTATTACATGCATCTATATATTTTTTAGAAAACGCGCAGAAATTTTTATTCGATTACGTAAGAATTATGAAATATTAGATTTGCCATTTGCGCAATAAAATAATTTTTTAAATGGTACTATATTTCATATAGATATATATGATATAGGTTTAAGGTACCGTATTATCGTATACTTAATTTTAATTAAAAGTGTTCAACTAAAACTGGGACTTATAACTATGCTTATTAAATATAGTTATATTATCCTAAGTTATATATTTATGCTAAAATGGTAAAATTGATGTAGATGCAAAAAGTAATCTATTATATATTAAAAAAAAATATCAAAATGTTTATACTAGTTAACGAACATTTTAATGTGATATTGCGTTTAAATATCCATTATTTCTTACTATGTAACCAATTATAAAATAGGTAGGTGTCGTTAATATATATTTTTAATTTTACAACAACTATTATTAGGTTATTATATCTATGTAGTATGTACATTGTACATTCATTTTAAACAATAGATTGTAATTCTGTATTAGAAGTTTAGAAATAGACTACCTATATACGACAAGGCATTCAATGTATAATATATATATATAATGACAATAGTTTGTGTTACAATATCGTAGCTTTATAGTTGTTCTTCGACATAATATTGAACATTATTTGGAATAGAAGTTGTTTTACGACCTGTGTCGCACAGGAAATGGTTCGTTCACATCTATAATAATAGTATCGCTCTTCCGTGAGCGGCCCTGCTGATAAAGTGACGGCAACTCAATTCACATTCATACAAAACAATGGATATTACTCGAGACCCCGATCCTCAAACTCTTTTTATGTTATGAAATAATGTTATGTGTTTGTGTTTATGCGTGTGATTGTGTGACTGACGAAGAAATAGTTTTAACTTTCAGAGGTTAAAAAAAATATTCAGAATTATACTCTACTTAAACTTAATTATATTTACATAAAAAAATTATGTTTTGTTTAACGATTCATTATATAATATGGTAATTAGCGTTGAAAAATTTCTCAATTGAGTTAAAGTTGTTTGATAAAGGGAAAATACTATTTCTAGTGTAGATTAATAATAAGATTTTTAATCATAGGTTTTGGGAATTTAATGCTTGGTTTTTTTTTAGATTAATCAAATAGAAAAATAGGTTCAGTAGAAACATAAATAATATTCACCCTTTAAAAGATATTAAGTATTAAATTTAATAAATAAATATAAGCAGATTTTCTGAAGCATGTTCATTGTTCACTGTTGTTTTATTTTTTTTTTACTAAATATAATTTATTAAAATTTGATATTTAGAATTTTCAGGTATACTTATTAATAGTTATAATTGTTATGAACCTCGTTTTCAACTATTTAAATTTTATATCAGTTATATAGTGATGAAACAATTTTATTTTTTAATATGAGAACCAATATTTTTTACTATTAATTATTAAGTAGAATGTAAATATATTTTTAGATTCTGAACGGAGTGATGAATGTGTTGATTTTACAATGATGTGTGTGTGCTTTTTTAAATTTTTATTTATTTTTGTTTCCGTCATCACGTTTTGGAGTAGTAATAGTGCTCTGATTTTTTGCTCAGCCGCTTTTCTAAAAGGAAAGTTAATCTAGTTGGTACTTAGGGGGCTCAAAAGTAAAAAATGTCCAATAGTTTTCAAAAGCGTTTAAAAAATTTAATGTAAAAAGTACTAAATACTAAATAAAATAATATTTTTTTTATACATTAAACAATTTTCAAACATCTATTATTTTAAGTTTTATGGATTTTAAAATAATTGTATTGTTTTGTTTCGATGTATGTTACTTATTTTTATTTAACGTAGACAATCAAGCGTGGATCCAAGGGGGGAGGGGGGAGGGGCCATGTCCCCTCCGTAGACTCAGCCACACAGGTAAATTTTAGGATGTCTGTTTTTGGCAGCAGATAAAATACGATACTCGCACATAGTATTCCCCCCCTCTCGTAAACTTAGTCTGGATCCGCGCCTGTAGACAATATGGACAATTTTGAAAGAATTGTACACTATTTTCAGTAAAATCAATACTTTAATTAATTAAAATAAGAAGAATGTATTGAAAAATACCTTCTTTCTGAGAAGAATTATATAGAAAATCGTAATCTAAATTTCTAGAGATTTATATCTCAACTGTCAACAAAAGTGATTTATTTATTTTTAACAACATACACAATATATTATCATTAAGACAGTGGATTACATGATTGTTTATTTTTTTTCGTTGTATACACACACACACGAAACACATGTTAAGTATATAAACATTATATTTGAACTACCTATATAGATTATAGACGAGGCCGCATATTGGTCTTTAAACTAATCCACAGGGACTAGGGAGGGGTGTTTACTAGAATCTCGATACAATATACATTATAATATGGTGTAGAGGAAAAAATAAAATAGATCACGGTAACGTGAATATCACTCTTGCACCCCCTCCTATCATCACTGAGGCGTCTTCTGATAAGAATCCTAATCGCCGGTTCCGTATAAAGGTAAGTTATTTTATTGTTATGATGGTAGATGGTAGTATAATATCATTAAATATTATGTCTTCGTCGTCGTCGTCTCGGAACAGATTAGTATTTAATGATCCGGCGATGATGACCTAACCACGTAAAAGGATATTGAACACCGAAAAGGAGGAATTACAGATTGGTGTGTCGGCAGCTCCAGCCACGATTTAACCGGAACGCGATATAATATTTTATTTTACACCCGTCAATTCCCGACGAGGTCTTTTTATACGTGCAGCGGTGCAGCGCACTTTACTGGATTTATCGTCTACACTGTAGACTACAGCGTCTCACGGAGAGTGATTAGCGTTGAATAATCCACATCCACTCACTGTGAACACTAGCTGTGTGACACGGCCGCGCACGATAACAACGGGTGATGGTCCATCCACTTTAGATTACGTCATAATAATAATTATAATAATACTGTTTTAGTGTTATGTAAACACAATATTGACAAGTTTTCTACGTTTTTCAAACTAAACATGGCGTGGAAACTTTAAACGGTCGTGAACTCTTATAATATAGGCACCCGTGAAAATTTAAGAAAATATGCTTCTGCACAGCCATTATTAAGTGTTTATAGTTTGATCCAAACAGATTATTTTAATCATATTTTAATCGTCTAATACATATTTGTTAGTCCAAAAGACCTTTTTAAGACTAATAGAAAATGGGCTTACTTTACAATGTAATATTATTAAAAAATTATACATTGATGCGTATAATTTGGGAATTGTGAACTGAAACGTAAAAAAACCTAAACATGTCCTATACATAGGTTTATTACATTATATAATATTCAAATTTTTAAGGATTTATTTATTTGGACGTAGAACACGACGATCATAGATTGAAGCGATCGTTTTGAAATTCGACGAAAAATTACGGTCGTATAACTTGTATAATATTATGTGTGTGACATTCGAATTGTATTTGACATTTTACGAAGAGGGGAAAAACCATTCTTGGGTCATATCACATAAAACTTGATGATGTGGCGGGTATTGTTCACCCTATGGATGAGTCGTCAGCGGGACGAGATGGCGTCGAGGAGTGTATAAACTATAAAATGACGCACGCGCTATGTGTGGATCAACCCAGTCAGTCAGTAAACTAAAGTCGGATTAACACAAAATATCTAGCTTCTAAGAAAACAGTTTTATGAGCTAGTGTCAATGAAGAAACCCCGCTTAGACCCTATTTTTACATATTGTTACAAAGAGTATGAATTTGTTTGTTTGTTATAAATTTATAAATTAGGAATTTAGTACAAGAATTACTAGTCTTTGCACTGCAGTAATGTGGAAAATGTTGGGCATGTCTAAAAGAACTATGATTTTTAAACAATTTCCTTTTTTTGGATATGTATATAATTTATTTATTTAGTAAAAACTTATTATTTTATTTTAATTTTTCATTAAAAGTTTATAGTTATCATAGTTTATATAGGGGTTAAGTTACTATATATTCACCTAGATACACATATGAAAGAAGGGAAGAATTGGCAAACATGTGAAAATGTAAATAATTGTACTTTTGCACTGCCGTTTGTAGGTGTTTAAAATCTGTATAAATAGGTTAACTTTAATCGTTCAATATATATAATATATATATTGATTCAAAATAACAATTTAAAACTAATGGAACATTTTTCTTTATAATGTAGTCATATACGATATGATATGGAAATATTGAAAATTGTTAATTGAGGTGTAAAAATCCTAAACGTATTTTATACATATACGATTATTACATTACCAAGTACAGTACACATTTTTAAGGATTTATTTATTTAGACGTAAGACATATAATAGAAAATAGGTATAGGACGTATAGGTAAAAAAAATAAGTAAGAATAATAATATTTATTTTTCTTTAAATTGCGCGCCGTCCGTTCGGTATGTAATATTTCTGCATAGTGCATACTGCAGCTACGAAATATTCATAGCGTTAGTGCACTAATGCAGTATGCACAAAAATAAACCTATCATGATAGGTTGAAAATGCATTTTCTTTTATGTCGAATAAAAACCCTTTTATTTTACCATTTTTAGCGATGTCAATCAGTGTACTACTTTATGAAACTAACTACTGAGTTAAATTGTATACATTATTTGACAATTGACACTGCATGTAGTGAAACCTTTTCTGGGTGACTTTTTAACAGTAAAAATAAACATTATCTTGAAAATTATTATAAATGTTTTTGTAAATATTTTTGTAACTACATAATTTAAAGTCAAAACAAGATTTTAGAAAAAAAAATTATATTTTTTATCCTTTATACATTTTTGAGTTTTTTATTTATTTTTTATTTAATGTTCCAATATACAGAATATTTTTCTTCAATTTTCAATGAATAAAAATTAAATTTTGAATAAGTAGTTAATAATTATTATTTAAAGTTTTGATAACCGCTGTAGCTTGTAGTAAATAGACACTTAACAAGATTGAAATTTCAAATACTTGAGTTAAAAAATTAAATAGACAGTGGCAAGCATATTTCAAACCCTAAGCAAAGTATTTAAACAATGTCTCACCTTTTGCCCCCTACAAAATAATATATATATATATATAATTTAAAACTTTATTTTTGTAGATTTAAGGTTTAAAGTCACTTAAAAAAATTAAAGATTAAATAAATGAAAATGTTATTATTTTTGTGATTCATAAAATAAATAAAAATTATTAACTACACTTGATGCTAATAACATAGCCCATATAGTGTTATCATAAAATAAAAACAAAGCTGAAAACAATATCGAATATAAATAACCATTATTGCATCAACTTATTATGCTCGTGGCTTATCGAATTTCCATAAAAACGAAATATGATATATACTAAAACATACTGATATGATCGATCATAGATATTCGTATAAAACCGATCTATCAATAAACATTATAAAATGCTTAGACGCTCAGTACTATTATTTTAATATTTGGCACTTGCATACTATTTATTCTCTACTTAATAATTATGTCTATAATTAATTTAATTTAAATGCAACAACATAAAATCAAAAAATATTCATAACACAAAAAAAAAAAAATATTGAAAAGACAATTTTTAATTTTAGATTTTGGTTTTAGAGGCCCGTGTGTTTTCATACCTTAAACACTCAGTAGTTGAGGTACTGATCAAAGTTTAATCTACGGTTCATAAAAGTTAGATTTTTACATACATATATTAAAAATCTCAAAAAATTTCCTGATTGGCAATTCAATTTTAAATTATTAAAAATAAATTATGTCTTTCTAAAAACTAAAAAATTATAAGTTATAAGTTATAACATTATTATGATAAAAAAATAGAACAAAATTAAATTTTTTTTAAATCTGTTTTGTTTTATAATAATTTCAGATTGTATAAAAAAAATAAATAAATAATAGGTGCATTCTATTATAGAATTATCCTGTAATGTATGTTTTATAAATTATACGCATTCATTCTGGACACATTTAAGAAATGAAAAACTTTCAGTTATCCGTAAATGCTCTACAGTATGCATTATTTCCTTGTTCCTTCGTCGTATATACTAGCATGGACGTTTGCAACTGTGTTGCATAAATATAACTAATTAAAAATCGTTTTGTTTTGTAACTAATGAGTAAATACATTATTATAACATTTATAACGACACTTATAAGTATTTTTTGTTGTTTGGAAATTATCTAAGAAAAATAAATAGAACATGACGTGTATCCTAGCTATAAGTAAATGATATTTCATTAAACTAATGATTCGTTTATAATACGATGCGTGGACGCCACTGTAATCGTTTAAATGTAATTACATCGCGTTTTTTTTTTATGTATCTTAAATCTTAATACAGTTTTTTATAAATTATGCATTGGACATTAGTAGTTAATAAAGATAATTTTTAAATTAGTATAATTATCGATGAGTAAATTAATTATTTAATAAATAAATTTACATTTTACGATATTAGTAATAATTCTTCTTTATATTATCCTATTTTTTTTAACGAATTTATTACTGAATAATGATCATACTATCTTAATAATTGATGTTGTTTTCCTGTATACCTAGCTAAGTACTAATATAAAGATTTTCTGGTTCATATTAATTCATATAATATAGGCAGTAGGCACACTTATACATATACCTATACGACTATACCAATTACAATAATATTATGTATTAGCAAGGGAAAAATTGATATTTGTTGATATTTTTAATTCACGAAATTGCAGTTAAGCACCCCTTACAGGAAAATATTTAATTGGGGTTTAAGTCTTGTGTTAATTATACTGAGTTTATGATTACAAATCATTAAAAATTGGTTAATAATTATTAAAAAAACTTTACAACAGTTCATTTTAGAGATGCCAGGCTCTTGAAAAAAAAACATCTTAAATATACAGTAAAAAGGGTGGTTTTCATTTGACAAAAAAGTGCATATTTATGAAATTTAAAATATAGTCCCTTAAAGACAAGAGTATTTTAAAATTCCAAAAAACAAAATTGAATAATTTAATTGATAAAAGAACAACTTGGGATGAGTATGCTTATAAAAGACCTAGTAAACACACTCAGTTCATGTAATAAAAATGTATCTTAATCTATTTTTAATGCTTATGTAAATTGTATCCATTAATATTACAAATAAATGTATCTTAATATCTCATTTAATGTTTCTTTAAAAAAAAAAACCAAAAACACCAATGTAATTTGAATAACAATTTTTACCTACCTATAAATTATTTAAGAAACCTTACGTTACTTTTAAGTATGCACATCGGCACTAATGCGACTTGCTATTAGATTAAATACCCATGGATTGTCAGACACTTCATTAGTTCGCTATAGGCATTATTAGTTACTAGTTACTACAGAGTATTTTGAATACCAATGTAATCAATATCTGCATATAAATGTAGTGTACGGAAAATCAAAGTGTGGAGAAGTCTTATTGAAGCAAAATAAACTACCTGCACTATTATAAATATATCGATTAACGTCGTAATTATTTTGTATACGAGTATACGATTAATAAATCCAATTAGTTATACTCCATGTCTAATTCTTAATAATACATTAATACATGTAGACGTGTATTTCCATCTAATACTCATTTTAACGTACTCTTACTATTAACTAATAATTAAATCAAACAGATATGTGTTATTATAAACAAATAAAAAGTTTACTATACGTAAGTACCATTGAGTACCTAGTAAAAAAAAATTCAATTTAAAAAATAGCTAGTTATTTTAAATTCAAATCTGTATTAAATAATGATGAGTTAATTTTTTTGGTAAACACGTATTTCTAAATAATATAGTTTCTATGTTCTATGTAATAAGTTAACTATGGCCTTAGAGTAATAAAAAATATAGCTATAGCTATACCTTATAAGGTGTTTTCTTTTCCCAACATCCTATTGAAACCGCTATCTATTGGTGTTATACGGAAATATAGACTAATAGGTCAGATAACTGACAGTACGACATCGAAAATTTATCATAAGCGTTATTGATTTATTTGTATTCACTATCTTTCTATCTTTTATGGATATTGGATAATTTATGTAATCATTTAAATTGATCCATTAATAATTAATAATTGTTTGAAAATAACAGTTATTTATCCAAGACACAAAATTTAAAATACATAATTTTTCTATTTTCGGCATTTCCGCACATGATTTTATTTTTAAAATAAATTTTATTTGTACATAATACATTATAAATATCACTGAAATCTTTTGTAAAATATTAAGTTAAATTTTATTAAAATGTATTAATTATTTAAAATGTTAACAAAAATTATTCTCGAGTATTATATTAAATATAATTTTTGAAATAAATTAATGTTTTAATATTGTTTTACTAGTCATCGTATATTGTGTTATAGATTATGATATGATAGGTATAGGTAATTCAATTTTAATTTGTTGATAAGATATTTTAATTATCATTATATAGGTAAAATATAAATTATGGATATCTGATTTAGGTTTGTGTTTTTGGTTCAATACTTCATTATTATGGCTCTGGTATAATTATTAATTAAATATGTCTGTAAATAGAAAATTAGTACATATTATTTATTTTCATTGTCTGGTTAAGCAATCTTAGCCAGTAATTATATTTTTTATTTAGTTTACACGTTGTTTATGCTATGTAATCTTTTGATAGCCATTAATATTAAAACGCCACTCTTCGAAGATAAATGTTTTTTCTTTATATAAGCTAAAAAACATTTTAAAGATTTGATAATATTGGAATTGAAAATTGTACGAGAAGAAAGTTAATTACAAATAGATGTTATGTAAATGTTGCCACGGACTGAAGTTAATTAAATTTGATTAATTATAAATTAAATTAAATGTGTTTCATCGAAATCCATTAGATTTAGAGCGTCTTCTAAACTTTCTACGATAGGTATATATTTAGTTGAATTAAAAATCGAGGTTATTGAACTCGGGGGATGTGTCTTTCTCTGACGAATGTCGACTAAACCACATAAAATGGCGATAATAATTGTGGTATAATTTTTGTGTATAAATAGTATTATGTTATTACGAATATTATTTGTAACTATTAATGGTAGATTTAAATACAATAAATATTTTACGTTTGATAAAACCTGTATAATACATTTTACGTTAATATTATTATTTTATGACCTTTATTTTCGCCTAATGTTCACGAGGGCGTTGGTCGCGGTATGCCTAGCCGGCCGGAACATTGTTTCCTTCTGATATTACGTATACCGTGACGTTGCTACTGGGTCTGATGAGTGTTCACGAAAAAAATATGTATTATATACATGTAATAATTTACACTAAACAATAGGCTATGACAAGGAACATATTGACCCATCTTCTAGTATGCTATTGTCGGTTAAACTACTCTATTGTTAATGACAATTATAACGTAGTTATAAATACTCAAATTATTTGCCGATAAACATTTAATTTCTGGACAATGATTGTCGTATTATTACACTTTAAAGTTTAAATGATAAATTAATTTTAAGGGATATTTTTTTTAAACAAAGTTTTGTTTGTTTATATCATACATTAACTCGAAAGCTGAAAACTTTATTGCTTTTTTAAATATTACAATATATATTTTACGAAACCTAAGTTACTTTTAATGAATAATTGAATTGGTTTGATTATATAGTTATTATTTTTTTTAATAATAATTTAACTAGAGTAGGTTATACAGATTTAAAGTAAAATATAAACATAATACTTTTATTTTAAAGAAAAATCTTATTCTTATGTTTTAAATTTAAAAATCTTATAAGTTATGTTAAAACAATTTAAGTTCTTACAATTTAAAATAATTTTTGCATTACACAATACATAAAAATGTATATCAATAAAAATAAGAAATACGAATAAATAAAACATTTAACATTTTTCGATATAGGTATTTTGTTTTTGATAGAACAATTGTTCATACTTATTTTAACATTGTTTAAAATATAAATTACTTTACTTATATTTTATTTATTTTATCTTTAAATTAAATTTATCCTCGTGAAGTAGTGATGTTGTGTACTTTTATACATTTTTTTCCTTGTCTAAATCACGACATTATATAAAGTAAAGTATTTGATGTATAATATGGTTTTTTTATGATAGCAAATACATATTTTATGATGGTAATTATTATTGAACCGCTTGCATTTTGTATATTTTACTAATAAACAGGAAAATAGATACTGCAGTTTATAAGGAAAAACATTTATTTTTTTATATTTTAAACATAAATAGTATGTATGCATATTTATTTCGTTTAATTAAATGTATATAATAAAATAATTTTTATTTAATGTGTTATATTGACAAATATTATTAGAAAATAAAACTTGGCGATTTAACGAATGAATGATTTAGCATTGTATAACAATACATCAATGCATTAATTAATATCAAATGTCTACATGAATGATGCATGCCTTCTGAACATACCTATAAACTATAATATTTAATGCATATATTGGTTTTAACGGATTTTGATGACGTCATTCTATAACTACTTCGATTTAAATTGCTTACACGTTTTCAGATAGTTGGTTGAACCCAAAATTAACAGTTTATTAAATTAAATGTTAACTATTAATCATGTATTAGTTATAAATGTTATAATATTATCTGCGTTTCATTGTATTCTTAGTATTTATTTTTCAAATAATATATTACCTAATATTAAAGACTTAAAGTGGAGCATTAGGTATAGATATAAGTTCTTTTTTTAGTACACGGCTGTATTTAATAGTTTTTTAAACTTCTTTTTATGAACACGAAACACCTATAGGTACCATCAAATATGATTTAACATTAGCAGCTAGCAAGCATGTCTTAAAATCTATTATCATTCTATTAGTGACGGCTGGATTTTATTTGGTGAATAATTCAAATAATTCAATCACGAACAATGTGGTAAAAGGGGCAATACGCTTTGTCCATATTAAAACAGCGTGATAAAAAGTGCCGGTATTTCACACTAAACTATCTGTGGCATATCTAATAACAGTAATAAAATATAACGATAATATTTTATTAAATTTGTGCGCTATACGAAATAAGAATACAATTTTTATTTTATACTTATTCAAGAAGGTATTATAATATATTTATTATTTTTCGTTAAACACGATAAAATATTTTTTTGGCAAAGAAGTATGTGAATTGTGAATATTTCTGTTAGTATTGTTTTTTTTATTTCTTTGTTTATCAATTCAAAAATATGAAACATTTTTAAATGTATCTCGTGTAATTGAATATGAATAATATATATTTTATTCAGTATACAATTTAGAACGGCATCGGGATATGATCTTCTAAATATATATCCACCTTTAGTTGTCATGGAGATGCCATGTTTCTTTGTTTCTTTGAGAGACTTCAGTATTCATCTTAAAAAGAATAAAATTATTGAGAGAAACGTAGCAATTTTATAATGAGAGAAAGAAATATTAATTAGATAAAATGTATAAAATGTATAAAATGTTATACCTTAACCTTATACATAGTAAAGAATAATCTAATAGATATGTAGACAGCAAAGTTACTGTATACCAATATTGTTATTATTAATATGTACCTAGATAGTTTTAAGCTTTTAAACATTCAAGTTATAATACCATAACATAAAAAGATTTAATTTTTTTTTAAAATCGAGTAAGAAAGAAATAGTACATAGGTATAAATTTAAAATTATTTCTTTAATTTTTAAATATTACAAGGATTTTAGACAAATATTTGAAATTGTAGAATTTCAACTTAGTTGTAAATTATTATAATATATTATAGGTACTTTCCTAATTAATAAATTAATAATATTAAACTTAACTTGATTTATTATTTTTTTTTTCTAAATGTATCTATTTAGTATCATGTACATACCTACGTTTAATAATTTATTATTAAATATATAAATTATTTATAAACTATAATTATTTGCGTAGTTTAAAATTTAAAATTTAAATAAATAGTTAATATAGTTATATATGTGTATAATTAGTTGCGTAACATTAAATATACAAGGCGTCTATAATTTTGTGTGAATATGAAACCATAGATAGTTCTACACATATATAGGTAATAGGTATAATACTATATAATATAATGTATTCGTATTATGCTTAGAATGCTTAGATCATATTAATGATCTAAGATATTATTTACGATTAACAATAAAATCATACCAAATATGATTCATATATATTGATTTCATAGCGAAGATGAATTATGTCAGAAAATTATAATTTTAATAATACATCACGTAACAATGTAACATTATTCACATAGTTAAGTAGTACACAGTTCATGATGGTTTGCATTTAACTTCAAGGATACAGTAAAAACAAATATAAAAAAGGGATAAGTTTTTTTCAATCTTATTGTTATAATATATGGAAGAAGAGCACTAAAAAGTACTTAAAGTCTCTTCTTCTAGTATGTGCAAATTGCTAAGTTAGATAAGTGGTAAAATTTTCTAAGTGTCACAACTAAAATAAATTTTCCTTTCAAAAGAACAATGCATGTTTTTTCATTCTCTTCTTCTTTATTATATTATAACTATACCACAATATTTTCATAAATAAAATATAAAATTGATAAAATATCATAAAAAATGTGTATTGCTCTTGGAGTTTTTGATTTTAGCATCATTTTATCATCTTAAATGTTATTATACAATAATTAGACTGTGTTATGTTAATTTTGGAATGAAAAAATACTATATAAGTCTGATTACAGTATGGTAAAGTGTATAGTATTTAGCATAAACAGACGATGGATAAATATAGTTAAATGAATTTCTGAATGAATAGTAATCACAATAAGAAGTTTATGAAGTATCCAAGAATACAAAAGTGAATGTTTCTTTTTTAAATCGAATTAATAAGTTATGGAAATATAATGATGAACATTTATTAAAAAATTGAAAAAAAAAACAAGATAAAATATTTAAATATTAGTTAGTTAACAATACATGAACAATTGGTTAAATAAATTATGAAAATGGAGTCTAATTTTCTTTTTTTTTTTACGATAAGCTACCGTTACCCTTACCACAACTGCGTTGTTATAAACGTGTGAGCACAGCTATAAATATTTTTTGTGTTTATTGTGTATACTATTATATATAATATTATAGGTACCTAGGTAGATACCTATATTATATTTGTTCGTTGTAAACATTTTTTTTTATTATTATTATCGATTGTTTTTCAATGTAAACTCAAAATTACGAGATCGAAGATGATTTTACACTATTCATTATCTTGAACACGAAATGGCATTGAATTTGTCTTTTTAAAAAGCATTAATAAAAACCGTAAAATCCTGTTGGACGTACGGGTATGGTGTAGGACTAAATATATAATAATAATATCATCGTCGTCGTTGTATACTGCGTACGACCTATTAGGATAATACGATAGATATTACTTAACGTCGGTTTAATATATATAGATACCTACCTATATAGCATGTAAGCATAATGATGATAACGTAATAATATATCGTACGGAGTTTTTGGGATATAGAAAATCGTTCGCCTTTTCTATTAGACAGGTACGGTTATTTTGCTTCGCCATCGAGATACACTTAAAATACCTCTGGACGTGCAAATTATGACTATCGCCGCGTTGTCGGGGTTCCAGAGACAATCGATAATCTCGGCGTCTGAATCAAAACACGACCTCCAATCACACCGGCGGCCGACACACGATACGCCGGGCTGGCGGACGCGGAAAATTCGAAATAATAAAATATATCCGATATCCATCCGACGATGACGACGTGCGACGCCGCCACCATAACGACCACCGCCGCCTTAACCGTTGCCGCCACAACGACGACGACCATCATCGCCATCGCTAGCTGTTACCACCCCACTCGCCGCCGGTCGAAAACTATGGATCGGTGAGCGGCGCGGGGGACCGTTGCAGTGCGCCGCGTCGGTGGCGGGAAATATTGATCCGGACGGACTGGCCCGCCTGCCGCGCGTAGTTTCGCCGGGCGCCGTCAGCAGACGCTGTACCGATCTCGCCGCAACAGCACCGGCGACCATCCCGCGGTTTTTTTCCCTGTTTCCATCAGTCTGTCCGTTACCGTCTTACAGGTACCAGTTATTGTTCGGTAGTGCCCGTCCGCTGTAGTTTCGTCTTCAAACAAGTATGTTTTACGACGGGAATTAGTTTCGGTTTTTTTTTTTAAAACTTAACTTTCCTACCTACCGTTTTTAACGTTGTTATAATAATAATATTATTAATATAATAGTAGTATTAATAGTAGTAACGTTTTCCGTAGAATAGTTTTAAAAATTTTCCAGTGTTCCGTTTTTTTCCCCAGTGATATTTTCTTTATTTTTAAAATGAAATCTTCAGCCACCACGGGCTTTGCGTCCGCGGTCTTTTTAGTGCTGCTATGCGGTTCGACAATCGCGTTGAGCTTCAACGGCAACGACAAGACGGTCATTGACACGCTGGCGTGGACCAGTGATCTATCTGAGGTAAAAAAATCATCGTGATAACCGATTATTTTATGTAGGATAGCTATAAGATTGGCAATAATATTATTGTGTGCATAAAACGGTTTATTATTAACCGGTGTAATTTGTTGGCGCGCGAATCTCTTGAGTAGATCTGCGGAAAACAGGTTTTCGATCAGTATACAGAAAATTAAATCACTCGCATGGGTACACATAGTAGGTACTATTATTATATTATTAAACGCCAAATGAGAAATCTAATTTATAATATATGGATACGTGAGATATATAATATATTAGTAGTAGATAGAAACGGTTCTTTCGAAATCCCCCGTCAGTATCGCGAGTCCAGCAGCCAACGATCAGCCTCCTTTCATACGGGTCCCCCCTTCCACTATTATTTTTATACGAGTGGCTGTGGTTTTGTATTATTCTTGTTAGCGCAACGGTTACCCAGATTCCCAGGCATCTAAGTCGTCGTCATACCGGAAACATATTTTTTCTCAAGAGACATGACGCGATATCTAGGCATTACCTATGTTATAATATGTTAATACCTACCTTTTAATTGTTGTATTGTTTCGAACACGTGGTACCGAGTACCGACTATTAGATGAGAACGACAGGTAATTATGCCGGGACGCTGAGGAGGAAAATTTTGGCGGCACGTATAATTGCTAAACTTATTATGCGATTTGTTGTAATTTTGTGGGCCCACCACGGGAACCAATAACGGAAATTATCGTGGCAGATTATTACTAAATAGTTATCTACTGTTATGCGAACACACGGCTGCCGCCGCGCCACATTGGAAAAATCACTGTTCTCGCGGTGGAGTCGTCGTCTTAGTGTAGGTTACCCACTAAATACGCTTGACGGAGACGCAATAAACCGGTATTCGCCATTACTACAATGCCCCCCTCCCACCCGCCTACTTCACTGATGGACCGTGACCAGGCACATAATACTATATTGTATTATATACGCCGGATCTGTTGTTGCACTGCATGCAGCGTCTATCGTTCGCCAGGTGTTTTTGGAGGACGAACAAAAAAAAAAATCAAATTTCAAGTCCGTGTATGTAGGTAGGTAGATAGGTAGAAAGGCAGGTAGTGGTCGTGTATGCCATATAATATATTATATGTACTGTACTCTGTGGACGTACAAAAGACCTTCGCCAAATCGTCACCGCCCCTAAGCCCAGTAACCTGATAATCTTACGCTCCAAAAAGAAAAGGAGAAAAAAAACACCCCATTGTGCGTGTACCTATATGACTATAAACCAGCAATATATTGTAATACAGAAATGCTGGCGTGCATGAGGTTAATGCATCTCCGTTTTATCCTGTCCAATGTATGTTATACACGAGATCAGTATAATATTATGTTTAAAGTCTACTATATACTTTTTTTTATTTTAATGTAGTACATTTCAACAGTAGTTCAAATAAGTGAGGAGATATTGTCATTTCGTAAATACTCTTTGATGCTCCATTCACTTAACAACCTTTACTTCGAAAACTATCAATTATTTTCTAAATATTTCTTTTATATAGATAGATACTTAATTTTGGCAGTTTTTATAAAATATAAATGTACACTTATACACATTATTGAATATTCGAGTCATATACAGGTTTTGAATATTTTTCCAGCTGGTTTGTTTTTATTTATTTAATCTGCGTACCTACCTATATGAGGTATGGCTTATTATGTGACCATACAATAATTATTATTCAACGACGAATCGTGCACTTGTTTCGATGTTAAAGGGTATGATATTTGCTATAGGTCATATATTTAACTAATCTAACGAAAGTATATTATAGAGATTTAGAAATATAGATATCCTTGCTAATATGAAAAAAACAGTTTACAATTTACAACTGTTTTATAATTTTGATTTTTTTTTTTAAATAGAAGCTATTACGCATCTCAATAAATATATTATTTTAAGAGTTTAGTGTTCTATAATTCATGTAGATAATATTAATTTTCTTATTTTGTCTATAGAGATTCCTATAATACTTGTCTGTAAATATTACCTTTACATTTACGACGTACGTATACCATTAGTGTATATCTTGTAATTAGTGGTTTATTAACGTGATCGTTATTTAATTCTTCTATTGTAATAAATGTATAATATTTACTACTTGAGCTTCATATATATTATTCTTTCATATATTTATTGTATTCATATTTACATTGCTATAAATTGGCAAAGTATCCGGACTCTTTGTAAACCCTATTTATCTCAGCCTATTGTTGTTATATTTCGGCAGGTGTTGCCAGGTGACCACCTGGCAATATTATATCCCGCAACTCAACTCTTCTAAAATTTCTGTATACGTGACATTAACCTTGAGTATAGAACATCCTACCAGTTTTTGGGGGGCGTCCTACACACTCACCTGAATTTATATTATAAAGTATAAACTAAAATATTATGTAATTTTCCCTTTATAAATTCTCTTTTATTTTCGGTGCATCTACTTAAAATTATATTTTAGATACGTTTTTATTACAATATACCTTGTAATAATATACCTTATTAGTTATTATAGTAAAGTGATGACCTAAGATTCAGTGTTTTAATATTAGGTTCATAGTATGTATTGTAATGATGATATCTGTCGTTTAATTTATTATTTAGCAGATATTTTATATTATATAATTAAGTATCTTTGGCGTTTAAATTTTTTCTTCAAAGCTGATTATGATTAATGGCAATATACAATCATTATGTTTTTTTAGAAAAGTATAAAAGTACTATCATGATTTTGTTGCTGTTCTCATGACAGTCAAAAAGTATTCACTACAATTGTGATTCATTTGAGACTACTAAAAACTATATTATAATATAATATAGCACAATGTGAAAATATAATGGTTGAATATTCAATATGAACTGATATAGGCATTGATTTTTTTTTTAGCTAAAATAACTAAACAAAATTTCGTTTTGTATATTATGTACAAGCCCTAATAATTTTGTATGTTTAGAACTTGATTAATACTGACTGTTCAGCTCTGCAACTTGTTACGTATTCGTACTTTATCTCTTTTAAAGTTGACTTAGTGTGATAATATTATTCGGTAGCTATTAGGGCATAGACAGAAATTAAGCGTTATTATTGGAGATGAGGCTAAATACTTAAAATACAATAAAAAAATATATAAGATCCTCTCTAAAACATAATGTATACATTATTATGTATATTCTGTTAAATATGATGTACTTATCATATATAAAGTGGTCACTATGATATTAAATATTTATTGTAATAATTTTTATGTCTGTACCAATTGTATCTGTAATCAAACGGAATTTTATTGGTCGATAGCACACAGTAAAAAATCATTTTTATATAATAAAAGGTGTACTGTTTTTTTTTCATTCAAATCTACAATCAATAGAACAACTTCAAGTAATTTTTCCAAAGAAGAGTGTAGGTATAGTTTATTTTCATATCGCTCCTGACGAAATATGAAGCATGATGATTCTGCAGATTATATACTTATAAGTTAGAATTATTTATTTTCAGTCTACCTTATTTTATTTCAAACCAACAAAATAATAGTATTATCATTGGTGTAATTCTGTGACAACTGAATGTAACTTGTTGGAGCAGCAGCTAAGAGCGTTATACTTATAAAATATAAGCTATAATACAAGTACAGTGCTGGTTCAATTATTGCTGTCATCGTTTGTATACTTTCTGAATGCACGTCCGCCATTGGGCGAACCATATTTGAAAATATTTTTAGATTGCACAATAAATCGTGAATCTCTACTCTTGAATCTAGATTCATATCTTTGTTTTCATTTATATATCTTAGTGTTCTTATTTAATAATTTTCATAGTACATGACTGGGAATCTATATTTTTTTATATTAAATATTATTAAATAAACGGTAATAAACTAGAAATATGGCTGTTCAATGATGCGTAGTTTTGTGGTTATTTGCGAGTGCAATGGCCGTAATATACTACCAACAATTCAGTAGTTTTTATTTTTGAGTGATATTTTAACTGTACGATTAAATTATTGGATAGAAAGTACAATAAAAACGAATAGGAAGATACTTATCCAGTCAATCCAAACCTCATTGGTATAACCATATAATATTTAAAAAATAAAATAACTTATTCTGATTTGAATATACATCGATTATTAACTTATAGAAAATTCAATAGATTGTGTACACGTTTTATTATATAAAAAAAAAGTTAAATCATCAATATTCTAGCCGAACAATAAAATCGATGAATAATTAACATGCATTGGAGAAATTAACAATTGCACCGTAAAAAATGTTTCATTTTAATTCTTGGAATGGATATAATATTCGCTTAACAAAAATGTATGTTATACACATAATAGTATAATTTAACAACCTTAGTAGAACCTGAAAGCAATTTGATAAAAAAAAGTTATTTTTAAATTTATGAATTTATTGAAAGAGACTTTAATAAGTACATAACGAAAAAGATTAAATGCAAGCGTGACATAAAATATTATTTATAATACGAAGTTTTTATTTATCGACCCGGCTCGTCTTAATAACATCAGCGTGGTACATCACTCTTTTAGCGAGACATTTTCCATGAGTCTATGAGTAAAATATAGTAGTTTTAAATTAAAACTTCTTAAAATCACGCTATCAATGTGTCGGTTGACAAGCTTTTTTGATCACCAAAAACTCGAAATAATAATAGTAAATAAAACTAACGTGCCCGAAAAAATGCACATCTAGTCATCAATACTGCATATCTGGTAGATTGGCACCACAGTTGCGTATTAATATCGTCATATACATGTGTATACATTGCGCGTATATATTCTATACCTAACAAGACCAACTGTGTTATACACATTATAATTTTTATACAATATATATGTGTAGATGCGTCAGGTGCACGTACATATTATAGGAATTTAGGACTGGCAATAAGGCGGCAAGGTCGTGGTCGAAATAAAATATGTTATTTCCGGATCTGCGTAAAGCATTACCTATATTATATTAATTTTAAGTATTATACATTTATATATGTTCTGTTTTTAATCATATTTGTGTGAAATTACTAGTAATTTACAATTTTTATCTGGTGGAGATGAGCGTTTTCCGAGAACAGTGACATACATGCCGTACTATAGGTTTAAGTATATACTTAATATTGTTGTGGATGCTTAAAACTGCAGCTTTCCGGCTATTATAATATATTTGTATATAAGTTTTCTGCGTATAATAATTCTATATTTTACCCAAAACCGTAGTATACACAGCTCAAGTCCCCATAATTTGTTAGATACATATTGTATATACCTATGTATACTGTACATATAATATACGCACAAGTACAGACAAGAATAATAAAATGTATACATAAGTATATTATCATATATTTGCGCTATTCACTTTATCTGGGGGTGCCGCCGTCGTCGCCGAGTGCTGTGTGCGTGTGTCGTAATACAGTATTGTAAAAATATTGATCACGCGCGCGCGCACCCCGAAAACACTGCGACGGTGGTAGAATTGGGCCGTGGGCGGCGGCGGCTTTAGCGTGATGTGCGGGGTAGCAGGGTTAAAGAACCCTCAGGGGAAGGGCTCGACAGCACCATAGGGGTAGAAATCCGGCGCCACGGCCGACTTTTATTACGTTCGGCGGCCGTGAGGCGTATCGCTCTGCGTGTGGAGAACCGATTCCCTCCACCGTTGTCGCCAGATGATAGCTATATTTATAATGGTAAGCTACTATACGTACTGCGTATATAGGTATATGTGTGGCTACTGACGTTTGGCCGTTGTAATTATTCTACGTGCGGATTATTTTACCACCCCTCCTGGCCACCACTAACGATCAACTCTGCTGTGCTGTACACTTCCACGACCTAGCTAGCCAAAGTGCATATGCCTGTCGGTACATAAACAATTAATCCCGCAGAAAGTTAATTTTACCTTTGCGGCTACGTAGTACTTATATTAAATACATGTATAGATTCATTGTCCCATAATTATTATTTTTATTTTATCATCTTGTCAAACAATATATTATTATAGCAATTTGTTATAAATTATAATTTATACATATTTATATTAGACTCAACGCGTGTATAAATTGATTTATTTATGAACTTTTGTGTGTAAGAATAATTCTCTTTTTCTCTTTTTAATATATTATAATAATGCGTGTATCACAAATGTTTGAAACATTTTCAATGGAGTTGGTTTTTTGCGAATTATCTTTTTTTGTTAAAAAAAAAACGGTTTGATTTTGAAATCAATGAATTTATTGTGTGCAACATAAGTCTCGGGTACTCGGGTGACGCATGCTATATTTTACGAATTCTTCATGAAATATGTTTGAGTGTGTCACTTTTAAATTTTAAATATACATATAATACTATAATGTTAAAGTTATTCAAGTTTTATTTTTTGACTTTAACAAAAAAAATGACCAAATTAGTTTTATAAATACAAACATAATATTACTATGATACATTTTTATTGAATTGTTTCACTCAGTTTTAGCTATATTTATAAAGAAAACAGATGTTCGAAAACGCCTGTATTATTTTCAAATATAGAATATAAATTTAATTTTAATAAGAAAAAAGAGCTTCTTTGAGTTTATTTAATGTAAATATTTATTAAATTTTATAATATTTATAACTAGTTCTGGTATTCATTTTAGGTTTGACTTAGATAATTTTTACATACACAATAAATTAACTTTGAAATAAAATGAGTAATTAGGTATGTTGTAAGTTTTAATTTTCATAAATTAAAAACATAATAGATAACGATTAATGAGTATTTAGATTTAATAAATTAATTTTCACAAAAACTAAAATAAATGTTTATTAAAACATTGAAAATTAGTTTTATAATATTAGACATGTGACTAAAAAATAGTTTTTTGTTTTGAACAAAAATAAATTCATCTTTTTTTGATACTGAAAACTTTTGTTTAATTTACATTCATTAAATGAAATATTTTTAAAATAATAAAAACCATTATAGTTACTGTCTACATAAATAAGTTTCATAGGAAAAAATATAATATTTTCAATATTATTATGTTGATTTTATTATTATTTGCGTTGATTTTTTTAATTATAAATATTTTATAATTATAACATTATTTGTATCGGTTAAGTAATGAAGAATGCAGTTTGTATCAATTATTTAACTATCTAAATAACCAATAGGTATAGATTAATAAATAAATAAATGTACATCGTACAGATTTTAATACATTTTAGATTAGTCAAGACATAAGTTCTGGTGAGTGTGGTAAAACTTAATTGTGTGTTTTTATAATTTATTAATAGTTTATGAAATGATCTGCCTATATAATATAGGTACCACTAAAAATTACGAATGGCTTATCTACATAAAAAACAACGGTTTAGTGTTATATAGTCAATACTTTTTTATGCTTACTGATTGGTGAATTCAATATTTATGTTTTCTATGTAATTATGATTTATAATTTGTATAATTCAAATTGAAACAAAATACATAGTTCTAAAAGTTGTGATATTCTGTCAGTTTTCACCACAAGTTGTATAAGTTAATATTAACACATTTTGAAATTTAAAATGTATTAATTGGATAAGGAGCATTTGAAGCTGTTCAAGTTAATATTTACTAATAATACTAAAATATCATTTATTTATTTCTCATACTTGTAAATATTATAAATAACTTATCTTACGCTTTCTAAATGACTTAAAACAATAATAATAATAATAATATTAAAAATCCTCTAAAATATTATTATTTCAAAAATCACTATGTCACGGTTGTTGATATCATCTACGAGTTCCCACGAATGTTTTGCGGAACCGAATGCAGTTACCAGTAAAATTATACGTAAAAAATCTTATGCATGTGATAACGTGAATCGCTCTTTTTTTGTATCCTTGTCTTTTAGGTTACGTCTCCCTTGATACGTGCATAAAAATTTAGTTCGTTTTTTCAATAGACGTCCCAACGCAACGGCTCAACAGCAAGTAGAACACGAATCGCTGCTATTGTTGAGTAAAGCATAATATTTATTATACTACGTACATGTATTAATTTAGATCCGTATTTCATTTCTTTTGTGTGGATAAGTTTTATAAGTCACCATGTAATTTTTCATCGTTTTTATTTAAAAACAGACACGTGTTGATGGGGGGGGGGGAAGGGAGCAAAAATAGGTTGCTGTTAGTTTATGTGGCCGAAATGTAACAGGGTTAAATGATTTTATATCAGGTTGAAATTATCGTTCTTGTAATTGAGTTTATTATCTGTAATTGACATTTAATGATACATCGTAGTAGTTTGTATAATAGTTGTCGTTTGGATTCTATTGTTTCTTTCAACACAACCGATTTGACAAGAATTAGGAAAATAATTTTCACCTTTTCTTCGTTCATTGGACAAGTGAACACTTGAACTGAACACTTGAAATATTTCTACAGTGTGAAACTATTTTCAAAAATCACTATGCGTATAAAAATAATATGTTTTACATCTGAATATTAATATTTATTTATGTACAAAAAGTTTTTGTAAAAGCATACTCAAAATATTTTACATGATTGTATATACTTGTTTGTAGAATTTGTAAACATCTATTGTCGTTCTCACTTCTATATTCAGGAATAGTATGTGTTTGAAAATCTACTGGAATATATCATAACTAATACTATTTTGATTGAATTAAATTAAATATTTTGTTCCTGTTTTATTTTTTTTAAATATGCTATTATAATCAAATACCTCTATTTTGGTATTATGTGCAATGCCGAGACCGGATTAGTATCATCCTATTAAAATGCATTGTAAAAAAAAGAATTATAATAGTGACTAGAATCATAAACTTGATTTGATGCTGTGTTCAATTCAAAAGATACGGGTCCTTTTTTGTGCCCTTTAACAAACGAATAAAGAATATTAGTCAGTGTCCCACGGTATATATAAATATCTAATAAATATAATTATACAGTGATATCTTAGAGTATAGAGTTCATGAGTCAGAATTACAAAAATAGTATTAAATATTATTATTTATTTTAATTTTTTTGATTTTAGTTTTATATTTGATTATAACTCTAACCTTAATTTATGTCGTTAGGTATCATTATATCAAATATCTTGATCAATATGTATAATGTTTACATATGCATGAATTAAAATATTTGTCATCGATAATTCTGTAATATGAATATACTCTCTTTATTATGTATTTAGACGTATTTTATTAAACAGATATTTTTTAAGTTATTAGGTATATATACTTATATAAAAAGCAAATATTATTTTAAAGCCGCCTATTTTATTGTGTTTACGTATTTATTAACTATCTAACAAACCGTACACACATTTACCGTTTCTGAAATTACTATTTAAATATATTGGAATCTTTTATTAAATTGTATGAAGATTATATATACGCCAAGATTATATATGTTTTAAATTTATATTATTTTGAATTTTTATTGGATATTACATTTCATAATTCTTTCATTTATTTCTATTGAACTGAACAATTTTTAATCAATGTGTTTTAATACAAATTTTTTTTAGTTATTATTCTATAGATAATTATGTTACTACACATATATTTAAACAAAGCTTCTTTTCTATGTTTAAATAAATTAGTTGTATTATTATTTATTAAGTATTTAAAAAGGTCAAAATGTAATAATTACATATAGTTTTTAGTATAGTAAATTAAAAGTACAAATGACCTTAGGTTTATAATGATCAATAATTATGATAATTAGATTAATAAATGTGTATGTGGATCATTATTATACAATCATAAATCCACGCATTTAAAAATTATTATTTTATAATTGGTAATAATTAGTAATTTAACTAACTAATAAGTATATAGAGTAATTATATAATTAGTTAAAAAAATCTCTGTATTACTTTAAGGGATGTCACGTATTGATACGGTTTAACAGAGTGTAAATGTTTGATGAGTAATCAAAAATAAAATACATATAGAAGGTTTAAAGTAGAAGGGGACTCTTTGAACCTGTGATCTTGATTCAGATGATTAATTGTGCATCAAAAATCGTCTTTTAATTGTAGGATGATCACACAGAGGCAATGACAAAGGATTTTAAACCGTGGTAAAATGAGTTCAACGAGCCACTGTCGTTCCGTTTGATGTACTTTAAGGTGTATTCCTAGCTTGGATAAAAAAAAATGTATACAATTCAAATTATTTTTGTTTATATCTTGTTAGCGTAGTGGTACCCATATCTAGCTATTATTATAAATTTAGGTTAAATTTTAGTTAAAAATTAAAACTAAAATGATTATAAAAAGGTAGGTATACTATGTTTGTGATATGTAATAAAATAAAATAATTTTTGTTTTATTCTTAAAATATTATCTTTTGGTATGATTTTTAATATTTTAATAGATAATTTATAAGCTTGTACTACCTATTTATATTTATTTATTTATTTATTTAGTATCGGTACCTAAGTATATGATAAATAATTCAATAAAATTATTGAATAGTTGATAGTGTGGTTTTAGAAGTTTTGAGATTGTACGAAATATTAAAATGTTACTCAAACACTGGTCTAAAAATGCAAGAATTAAACAAAGAGTTAAACAGATAATTTAACATATATTTTAACTGAGATAAACTGACATATGTGTTTCTATAACATTGATTGGTAGATTTTATTATAATCTCTACATATTATAACTTATAATATTCGATACTATTATAATATTTTATTTATATAAAAACAATATAACTCATAAAATTGAGTTTTTCGAAATTTTGAATAATTTTGATAAATTTATCAGAAAAGTCGACAACTAAAAATATTTGTATCATTATTGACTAATGTGGCCATGTGGGGTGGTATTTTGATATCGGACGAATAAAAAAAATGGTGGTTTGTAGAAAATTGCATTTTTACCTATTAAATTGTACATCATACAAAATGATTATATCAATTTTTCCTGAAAACCTACTTTGTAGTATTTTTAACATATTTATAATCTTTTATGTATGTATATAATATAATATATATCTTGATAGGTGTAATATATTATACAATATTCTATTATTCTAATATTCATGTGATATCGTGTAAAAATAATTTAGTTAAATTAACCATTGATTCATATACCAAATAGAATATTCTCTAGAAATATTTATGTAAGACTATTACATTTATAGTTGCTTCTACTGGAATTTAAAATTGTTTAATAATTATATTCAAAGGTTAATTAGTTACGGATACAATTCTTCATTGTCGTTGAATAAATTGTAGTTTAATCTATTTATTATTATTGTTACCTCACTTCTATTTGTAATTACCTTTACATATTTTTAAATTTATAAAAATAAATAAATTCAATCTTACCAGGTATTTTTTTATGATAAAAGGTATTTTCTTTTAATTTTAGTAAGAACCTTAAATATTTGCTACCCTTTTTGGCGGATATCATAAAATAACTAGCATGTATAATATACATTGTATATTTAATAATTTAGTAATATAATTTATTATATATTAATTCCTAATATTTCAAAAATATTTTTAGTAATTTTACGTACATTTTATTTATATACTATACTTGTGATTTGAACTTCATAACAAACTGATAAATAATGCGAAAATGTCATTAGGAAGCTTTTTTGTTTTGTACAATAATGTTCTATACCTATTTTATTTTACGTGGCTCTAAGTTTATCTTATCTTGTGGTGGACTATTATTTATTTCGTTAGATTTCTAGTGTAATGTCTTTAATCATAATACAATACATATTTTTTAAGTGTATGTGCATTTTTATTTTATTTATAATCGTGGATTAATATTATTGATATATAATTATCATATTTGATTCTGATACTGGAGTAGGCTATTTAATTAATTTAAAATTTTTACAAAATACCTTCCATAGTGTAGTATAGTAATGTATTTATCAACCTATTATGTATATATTATTTTATTAAGTATATAATTTTATTTTATTTTTTTTATTTGTAAAACGAAGTAGGAACCTTTTTTGTTTTGTTTTCTAAATTATTTATTATAATAATAATAATACAATTTAGATTGGTTATTTTATTAGGTATAATAAAAAAATAAAAGTTTAATTTATAAAATTACTTTTATTTATTAGAACTAGTTTAATAAATATCAATGATTTATTAGCAAATACCTTCTAAAATATTAAATTGTAATTACAAAACAGCATTTACCATTCATATTGCTATTACCTATATAATATGAATGGACGAACCACGGACATATTAAAACACCTACAACATAGCACTGGCTGACGTCACTTCGTAGATTTGAATTTCATTAATCATCCATCATCACAAGCAACTTTAAAGCAATTACTTTGTCCGTCCGACCAATAGTTTCCGTATTTAGGTCGCTAAACGGTTTTTATAAATGATAGTAATAATAAAAATTGATGTATTGTTTCTTTTTATTTAAATAAAACAATGTTTATATGTATACATTGTATATACATATACTCTATATGGTCGTCATGGTAACACTCGGTGCCCCTTACGTTCACATAATTCCTATTAGAAGGGTCATTTGAATGTGTTGTTGGCGCCCTCTTTAATTTCTCCCCTGCTTGGCCAATGAAATGTACGCGCGGACGTTGAAATAATAAGTCATGTCAATTATATAAAACAAATACATATTCATTTTGTACATATTATCACAGATAGCCAAATTGCTTTGAATTTTTTTGCTGATTAATGTTACTTATTTTTACTCGATAGAAAAACATTAGTTGTGTAGTTAAGTTTTACTTTGTTGTTTAACTATATTTCATTATGGTAGAAATTATTGCAACATATTAAAATGGTGTGAATTTTATAAGACCTAAGCGAACCAAATTAACATTAATATCATGTTTTTTTTGCGTTTTCACATTTTAATATGGCACTCATAATAAGTAGTGTCTATTTTTAAACGCGTTTAAATATGTTTATATTTTTTAGAAAATATACTATTTTAAATATCATATTAAAAAATACAATTTAATCATAATATTTACCTATTTATAGTGTTATAGTGTGCATGTTAAATATTAAAGTGAGTATAAAATGTAAAGGATACATTTTATATTTATACAATTATACTAAACGTACAAAATATATTAAAAGCGTGTTTATAATCATTGAATTTATTAAATACTTTATTTTAATTATCTTTGTCCTATTATAATGGATTTGTTGCAATTTTCACTGTTGTTGTTTCAGATATAAATATTAATATAATAATATAGTATATAACTGATACTATATAGGTCAATTATTTATTGAAAATTACTAATATTTTTTAAACGATCTTCTGTCGTATTTTTAATACGTATTCCTGTATATATTTATATGTATATTGTATATATTATTCGAAAAAATAAATTTGATTTATTGAGGATTTTCATAGAACTATTTTTTAACTCATAAACCTAGTTTTCTTGTTGAATAGTTCTTTTGAATTTAGGTCATAGTTGTAATCTGCGTCATGAAAATGTAATACGAATACAAACAATAATTATGCTTCTATTATAACGGGTTTGGGTATAATAATTAAACGAAAATTTAAAAGTTAATTTATCCGTGTTATTACTTACCTATAAAATAAAACAATATCATATTTTAAAATTGTTTTTTGAACGATTTCTGTTTTAATATGTTTTTGCAATGTATTAAAACCAATAGTACATTTATCTTTTAAGTATGTATATTGTATTCGTTATGTCGATATGTATAACATAAATATTTAAGTTTTGCTGTAGTAAATTTGAATACATTTTATGATGCATATGTCTGTCTTGATAACCTATAATTTATATTATTTAAAACTCTTGAGTTCTGATTTCAGAAGAAAAAATATTCATATATATAATATATAAGGTGAGTTGAGTAGGTGTGCCTCAATATACCTAGTAGCGCGTTTGGCGCCATTTCCTGCTTGTATTGTGGAATAAATGGAACACATACGTTAGCTAACCGGTTCGAAGGTATATTATATCGTTGGGAAAAGCGATCGATTATAATTAACTGCGACGCAAGGTCAAGTTTATATGTTTCTTTAAAACGAGCTGTTTTAATGTTACTTTTGTTTTTATAAAATAAATAATGAACAATACAATTCGCTAGTGGGTCTCTGGCAATTTAATCACTTTCACTACGAAAGTCGTAGTCGTGACCCACCAGGCATAGTACAATTTAGTTTAAAACAGTCACTATTGCGTCCATTAATAAGTATTATGAAAATAAAATGATATTATACTCTAGTCGCATGCATACCGGAGGGAAATTAATGTACTGCGCAATTTTCCTATGTATTATATTTCATATGACGTTTTTTCGTCTTGAGGTTGTTTATTTGTGACGATTAACTTTGAACCGTAGAAACGGGTCACTATGCTAATACATAATGTTTAAAGTGTTAACTCCCTTTTATATTTCTTACTTCCATCACAATTAAGATAAATTCCTATATTTGTCATTTTTATCTGTGTATAAAAAATTAAACTCACTAAATTACACCGAATTATTATCATATTAGTAAGTGACCTTATCGTCATGTCACCATATCGCGAGGCTTAAGCTTTGTTATTAACACTTTGTGAAGATTATAAATAGATAGTTGGTTATAATATAACCAAATTAGTGGCTTTAGTAAAAAAACTTCTTCATTGTTTCTCCGTAAAAAAATATGCTATAAAATACCATCGTTGTACGTGCTCAGCTGTGATGACACCCTTGATATACCTTGAAGGGTTGCTATAATCTTGATTAATACTGAATCTTTTGATCTTTTGTTACGTGAAATTGTATATGTATGTTACGATTATACAAACAAATTGTTGTTGGTTTTATTTTGTTAATACATTTAAAAAATATATTTACTTTGTGTTTGTGTACCTAAGTAATATGTTATTTGTAACATAGATAAACTTTAATTGGTTTTTTAAAATTCCAATTAATATTGAAAAATTATGTTAAATATTACTCATTAATTGTTTAAATATATTATACACGATGCTACGAGAAGAAAACAATTTGGGTTTTTAATTAATCGTACTTACTAAAAAAAAAAAAACCACGTATCTATTTATCAATTTTTAATGATTAAGTAAGCTATTTATGTTGTATTTTATTAAACAATAAATTAGTGTAATATTCACATTTCAAAAAATTATTCTTTAAAATCGTATGATATTATATCATTTTACAATTTTACATATACAATTGAATTATTTGTCTTCCAATTTAAATAATAAAAAAATCTTTACTTTTTTATAATCATATATACGATATATGACTCACTATTTTGTTTAAATATGTTTGTATATCTAGTAAAATGTATATTACTTAGATATTATTTTAGAATTACCATATTCAATGATTATAAGTTATAGTTGAAACAAATAATAATAATGAAACATATTTATTGCTACTTAATTCTGCTCTTGGTTCAAGTGTAAAAACATTGATTATATAGGTTTCTGAACAATGTAAAAAAGTTGCGGGGTCCAAAAAATATAAAATTCAAATGATTGCATGCAATATCATGCTATATTTATATTATATTAATGGCGCAAATTCACTTTTAATTGATCTCATCACTTTGAAAGATTTATATTTCAGACAATTTGGGATCTTGTCGCACGGTTGTCACAATGTTACAACTAGCAAACCTTCTTTTCTATACACGTGCACAAAATAATGTATATTATTCTTAAAGCGTTACATGCACACACATAGGAAACACACACATATATATACACATATTACATTGCACGGAGGTCGTACTGAAGCCCCCTAAACGTTTCCCAGCTAAATCGATAGCTAACCCCGGAAACTTAGGGATCTATGTTGGAAAAAAAACTGGGAGGGCCGGTTTTATTACCCAATAGGGTAATAGTAACGAGTACTGGCGTAGAATTATCAACGGGACAATAATACAGACGATCTAGAGTTAGTACAGCGTAAAAAAAGTAATAATAAATAATAATAGTGTGTATAGGGGAGAATGTATTTGGAAAAATAAGCAATGTAAATTCAAGCCGAATATTATATTCAGAGCTGCTCGCTGGTCACAACCAAACGTATCTAAAAGATGTGATTCATTGTATTAATAATATTTCTTAGTCGTTTCTCATTGCTTGATTATAGTTTAATTTTAAACGATAAAAGTGGTGGAATTATACTGCTATTATATTCAGTCTATATGTATATTATATTATAACGTAACTACAGTTTTGATTATGCAATAAATATTTTATTTTTAATGGATGTCACGGATTAACGTATACAATTGAAGAAAAATCGTGATTAAAATTATCTTCTTATGTGGGACTTCATTATTCTTAACTTATCCTTTGTCTTTTTGATTATTACGAAAATTTATTATGTCATAACGTTTTATCAATTACCTATCAATTTATCTGTTTCGTTCTTTATCTTGTTATGAATTGTTCATCTAATTAAAAAAAATATATATTATTAGTTATTACCTATTTATAAATTACCTATTAATAAATTTATTTTAGATATTATATTACTGTATTGAATCTTAATAATTTCTAGAAAAATACGAAGTATGGAAAAGTTGTAAGCTATTCTTGTTAAGTTATTGAACTATAAGAAAAAAAATATTGAAATTTATTTGATGTTTTTCTCTGTAAATTGTAAATAGATAAAATTTAAATTATTTATTATACTAAGTAATACGTAATAAAAAACATTCATCGCTCCGCACAGAATCTAAAAGATATATCTCTATATTTTTTGTAAATTTTGAAGAATTCACATTGAGTATCCTACACAGTGAATTTACAAACAATTCAGAGTATGACACATGCATAGTTGTAAATTGGTGATTCACCACAAATTAATTAATAATTTTTTTTTTGACCTTGCTAGTTTCCTGGATTTAAAAAAAAAATACCAATTAAGTGCATAGTTAACTTAGTTTAATATTCTCAGTCAATAGTTCATTGTTTTAAAAAGAAAAATGTATACTTTATTTATGTAAGTAATATAAAATAAATTCAAGACATTAAGATATTTTTTTAATTTTTTTTTTTTTGTATGTGTATTTAATGTTCATTAATTATAAGATTAATTTTTTTTCTTAAATTTAAACGTTCATTGGATGATGTTTTTGTAGTTCTTAAGTTTTCGTATTGTTTGGCAGATTTTCAATTATAACGGCAACATTCCATCCCATTTATGTACTTAATAATAATTGTTAACAAACTCATGTGACCTCGACAAGTAAAAATCAACCACGCCTTTTAAATATTCTCATTCACTACCGGTACTTCAAATCAATTTCCTATTCAAAGTTGTATATATCTTAAATGAATTATATTCATATATTCAATTATAATTTTACTGTGTTAGATCTTTTTTACAGATTTGTATATTTTGAAACTTTCAATTACTTATTATAATATATTTTTTTAATGCAATGTATGTATTTCTTGAAAACTAAAAATTAAGAATTCTATTGGTCTTCTACGCTTATCTGCTAATTATTGTTGGCAAATCTAATCAAATGTTTTTATTTTACAATTGCCTTCTACGCCATTCAAAAATGACAAACGTGTTAAAACAATAAATATCTTAAATGGTATGAAATGTGTTTATTTATTTAATTGTTATTTCTAATAACCGAATAGAGTAAAAAAAATAAGCATAATAATGCTTGACAAATATTTACAAGCTTTTAAGAACAATACATGATAAATACAAACATTTGAAATAAAATTTATTTGTTCGCCTTTAATTGTGATATATCTTTGTATTGTCGAATTTAAGCAAAACCACATTTGTTCGTACAATTTTTTACGCTGTTTTACCTAAATTACACAGTGTATACAAAACAAAATAATACAAATTATTAAAGGTGGACTCCCATAAGTATTTTTTTTTGTTTTGGACGTATTATCTTAGTCAAAGGACTAACTTTGACTACGAAATAGTAGGTGTCGTGTAATCATGAATATTTTCTATAGTAGTTATATTTAAAAGTATTTTTCCGAAATTGGTGGTATTCAACGAAGTATTGTAGTATATTAGTATTGTGAAATAAACTAAATATCAACGTTAATGTTATTTGGTACTTGTGTACAAGTATTAAAATTGTATTCTAACGTACATAAAATCGTATAATGTGCATTCTAATTTTCCAAGATCAAGAGCTAATATTAAACTCTTGGGATTGTCCGTTAACTTTTATTTTCTGTGGCGGTATCGATTTAATGCTAGGGTTAGGGTTTTTTACATGTTCGCCCGTTTGCCCTACAAGGGGTTCCCAGCTTGTTAATAGTGCCGCGCAGGGGGTATGGATATGAAATCACTGGCATAATATTTATAATACGAATAATAGATTTTAGATTAGAAGCTATTTATACGATTATTTTAAACAATACGATGAGGATAAAAAGAAAGAGATATATTATATAACTAATGAAAGATCAGCCACAGATGTAATCTATGATTTTTGAATAAGAACAGTACCTAAACCAAAATATAATGTTTTTATATTGTACTTTAGACACTTAGTTATGATATTTTAATAAATAAATTATTTTTAATGGATATTGTTGACTGAGTCGAGTTTTGACAATATACAATATTGTAGTTCTATGCATTGTGGAGTTAATACGATTTGTAGTTAGGTGAATATTATCTTAAAATTTTATTGTTGCTCAAAAATCGAGTAAAAAATATTAGAATAAATGAGTTCATATAACATTTTGAAAGAGTCAAAAAATTGACTTGTTTAACGAATTTTTAAGGCGTTGTTTCTTTTGATTTTGTTTTATTTTGGTAGTACTTATACTCTGAACCCATCTCAAAAAATTGGCCTGTCAACACCACTATAGGTGGTGCAAGGCAGCGGGAGCATTAGTCATATTTTCACTCACTTCGTCTGTTGAGCCATAAAAAAAAAAGCAATCCAGATAATGGTTCCTAGCTGTTTAATTATTATTATTTACCCTGTTTTAGTAGTAGATGCACGCAACCACTGAGATGGGGTTGCGTGTCTAATAATAATCAACTTTTTGTTTTGGTGTTATTTAATAAAGGTCTAAGATATGCCTTAAAGCATAATTAACTGTTGTGTCTGGTAGTTTAAATAAAGCATTTATTTTCGTATTTTAAAATTCTATAAATTTGATCACAAATTGAGAACCAAGACGTAAACAAAAAATAAATAATGAAATAAGTATTAATGCCAAAAAATATACCGGGTGTCACATAAATATGTTAGTTTCCAAAACTGGTTATGGTGTGTATAGTGTGTTGAATCATATTTTTTAACGTTTAATTTTAAATTGTTATACAGTTATTTTTGACCTGTGATAAATTACATATATTTATACACAGAAATAACCTCGCCCATATATTTCGTTCGTTTAATCATTTAATAAATTATCAATGAAGTACCATATTAATTTTTGAAATGTTTTAGATTTTATCTCTATGTTAATTGATATTAGTCGTATCAAAAATCATACATAATCGTGACTTATTCAATCTCAAACGTTTTAGTTTGATTAATATATATTTTTTTAACTAGATATACTTACTTAAATTATACTTTTTTTTTCATCATTAAAAAATGTTTGTATTTGACATTGACGTGTACATCACGTCAGTTTTAATTGAATTTGACATATTATAACTACGCCCCATATAAACTATAAACAAAAATACAAAATAATTGGTAATTTTTTATCATTTTAGTAAACCACAGAAAGCATGCAACGATTTATCATAATATAAAGTATTTTCTATTTTAATCATTCGGATGTAACTACAGTATCACTTTCCATGGACTATTATTATTATGCTATTTTACATATTAAAGTTGTTATATTTTACATAGCTGTCACTCACTTTAAAATAATAATATCATTAAAAGCATATGCCATTGTCTAGATAATATTTTTACCTTTAAATTTAATAATAGGTAAATTTACTTTAATATTAAAGCTAACGTCATAAAATGTATTCTGCAGGTATGGCGTCCTTTTAAGAAACCCATCTTGCCATTACTTATTAGATATAATGAATAACAAACTGTTCGTGCTGCGATTCGTTGTTGGAAATAAATAACTCATAGGAATTATTTAAATACATTCAACAAAAACCTTTTTTTATTTTCTTTATTAAAACTATGTATTTCAATAACTAATGAGGTTAGTATAGTTAACAAAGTAGTGGTGTGGTGCTTCGTGCAAACTTCACACCTTCGATATTGCGATTGTGATGATTTGAAGTAATCTAAGATCTTCTAGTACCTAGAGAATAATAGTATTTTTATCTACAATTTATTTTATGTATTGTTTCAGATCTATAGTATTATCGAAAGAAATCAAATTGCCAACACGACGATACATTTGAGAAGTGTTACTGTGTTTGCTCCGCACAACGAAGCGTTTATGAAGTCAACTAAACAAGATAATGACGATGAATATTTACCGTGCTACCATATAAGTGAGTAACAGCAGTTTTTTTTTTAGCGATTACCAACTACAATTTAGGATGTGTAAATAATATATGAAATTCATGGTATATATAAACACTCCCAAAGGATATGGTTGGTTGGGTACTCGTTAATAGGGTTCAGATGTACATTTTTAATCCCTACTGGGAACTAAGATAATAAAAATGTATTATTCATTTTCTTTTCTAATAAATGAATGTATATATTTTGTTGAAGTAGTTATTGTTACTTTTATGAAAGAAAATGACAGTTTTTAGATTATTTATTAGGTATCTATAATATATTGTATTTATTTTCGATTCTTTAGTCAATAGACTTAATTTTAAGCTGGTATAAGTTTAGATTTTATTTAATAAAATATTTCTTCTATACAACCATGTTAGACATACGTTTACGTTAACAATCATATAAATAATTATCAATAAGTATTGGTCAATTTAAAATAAATTAATCCATTTATTAGGAACAACACAACAATTTTATTATGGTCAAATATTTAAAAAAAATAATAATAGTAATAATAGACTATATTTTTATATTAAGTACTGTTTAACTATTATATTTCATTATACTATCTAGTACAAATGAACCTTATATTATAATTTTAAGTGAGATCAATATTATGAGTAAACACGAGGGTGATACATTAGCACTCGAGAGGAAATAATATATTTGATTTTTATATAAATTATAAACAATGATATTCAGTTTTCACAAACTGGGGTGGAGAGTAGATGAAAGGAAGTGTATTATGATGTTACGGTGCATTAACTTACCAGTGTCACGGACTTTGGGCTTAATAACGACAGTACACCGAAGTTCAGACCACCTTGACCGGTGGTTTTAAATGCGTTTGTCCGTTAAAACCGCGACAGCCGGATTGCGTCGTCCATAAAATTTTCTTTTATAAGTATCGTTGTAAGCGCACTACATGGTATAATGTAATTGTACTCTATTATTAATGTCTATGCGATGCAATCGTTACATGTTCCAAACAAAGTCAATCAATGGTTGACCACAAGTATACTTACATACGAGTATATAACCTGGTTTATCGACTTCCCTATTTTGTAGGTACTGACATGTTCATAAGTATATTCAGTTGTGTAGAAATATTTAAATGGAATTTAGTATTTTTTTAAACCATTACAAAAAATAGAGGTACCTGCTACTACGCCATGGTATGTGAGTGCATTTGACCAAATTCATAAAATTATAAGATGAATATAGTTTTACAACTCTTTGACCTTTCATTTTTTCCGAAACGTGCAGAAGTTATTGAAATATTGTATTATAGTGTAATATATTATAATTGCACTTTAATTGACTTTTTAGATACTGTATAAAAATATATTAGTTAGAGATTTCAATTAACTATTTCTCCAGTAGTTTTGGGATATATTTTCTGATGAATTTGGCTCGTGTTAAAAGTGTATATTTACGAAAATATGTTTGTTTTGTTTTTGTGTTAAATTATGTATCTCATTTATTTACAAATGCTAAATTTTTCTTCCAGTACCGCTGTCTCAAAGTATTTATTGTTTTGTGAATATAATTTATTCTGTACGTGTTTTTTTTTATGAAACAGTTGTGCTCTACCTATTTATTTTACGAGGCCTAATACCGCATAGTATTGTTATAATACAATAATAATTATTTTTAGTTTTTTTTTTTTTTACCTTCATTCTTCGAGACTATATTTTTCAAGGAACTTCAGAATTTCGTTATTTGACACGGTGCGAGTACGCTTATTAGAAATTAAAATCTCCTAGGTGAATACTGCACAGTGCACATGCAAGTAATTTTGTACCGGTATGAATAACCGCTGTTAATATTTTCTATTCTAAGGTTACTGAGCGTGTGGCCTGAGGATGGAACACGCGTTCTTCTTGTCACACATTTATTTCAACCACACTATTTTTATTGTTTTTCACATTCTTTACGTGATTTATAAATGTACATCTTCAAACAACAATTTTGTTTAAACATAAATCAGAACTAAAAAATTAGATCGAATATCAATTCATTCATACATGAAGTGTAACAAAACAAGTTTGATAAATATATATATTAGATCTACTTCGAAGTATAATTTAATTTAAAATAGAACATGAACAATAGGTAGTATTAAAATCGAACCCCTGTCCCTTAGATGTGTATACGCGTAATTGAGCCTTAAATGAAATATAACTTATATTAATGCAACATTGCCTTATAAAATTCAATATGTATTCAAATGTACATAACAACACACAAACAAATAGAATGATATTTGATAAATAGTATTTAAAACATTAATTTAATTCCATTTCAATAATTATAAAGTATTATAAAAACAATAATATTAATAGTTATTAAATGTTATTATTATTATGATAGTAAAACTCACTGAATTATAGTAATTAAAAACAACTGAATATAATAAAAATATATTTTTGGGACTTAATCCCTACAACCGTTCAGAAAAAAAGTAAAAACTTGCAAAAAAATTAGATTGAAAAAAATGCTTTTATATTTGAATATAAAATACGAATTAAATTATACATGGATAGGTGCTTTTTTTATTTCGTGAATCACGGACAGAAGAAAAAGATTTATTTGTAACAATGGTTTCCTTATAGTTGTTGTAAAACGCTTTTTTTAGTATAATAAATTCATTGCTATGTAGTTGGTTATTTTAAATAAAAAATGTAATGGATTTTAAAGCACCAGGACAAGCATTACTTCATTTGAAATCTCCCAAGGACAATTTTTTTAACCTAGTGTTTAAAAGTTGTGATTTTAAATTTTATGGCTTTTCATAATAAATAATATTAAAACATTTTTATTTCAAAGTATGGATATCAATGTTCATTAGTATTATTTATATTTTCTTTTATTATTGAGACTTTGTTCAGTTGTATACAAAATCATTTTTGAAGCTATTAAGTTTTTTTTATTTAATAAAATAAATAGCTAATGTTTATTTATGTTTACAGCAAATGTACCAATGAAACTGGAGCAATTAGGAAAGTCGGTATTTTCTGAATTAGACGGTAATCCACCTATGTGGATTACAAAAAAAAGTCCAGAAGAGATATACGTTAACCAAGCTAAAGTTGTCTATCATTTGGCTAATTATGAACACAATAATACATATGGAAAACCTCAAGTAAGAACAAGTTAGCTAGCAATAATTTTTCAATTTCATTAAATATATTTACTAACTTTTGTTTATAAATTAGGTGTTGCACGTTATTGATCAAGTTCTACAACCTTTGCGAATGAAGAGAAATAGTCCTCAAAATGTTTACAATCCTAATGCATGGGAATTCATGGAAAACGCTGAATACTTGGATTTAGATAGTTACCACACTAAGTAATTATATACTACGTAATATAAAATACTTTAGATTCATTTTAAATTGATCTCTAATTTAAAAATATAATTAATCATTTTTATTAAGAAAACTGACCACATTTTATTTGTTCTTGTTAATATATTTTTTTTAAATTAAAAAACTATTTTTTTATTATTATGGCATAAAATAAATAGTCATAATTATAATAATTTAAAATTTTTTTAATTGACGTATTATAATTAGTATAAAAATATTTAAGTTTTGTTTTTCATGTTAATCAACAATTTGAGAGCTAATCAAAGCAAATGTATTAAAACTTCAATTATTAATTTCCTTTAAGTATCTTACTTAGCGTACATCAGCATTTAAGTCTTAAAGTTCTTGAGGGTTCTGTCACTGGACCATCTTACTCCTTACTATTATCATCTTGTAAAATATTTTCCATGTTATATATCATATCTGTTTACTGTACACACATATTGGAGATTATACAATTACAATTTTAATTTAAAAAAAAAAATAATAATTTAAAGTTTAAGTGAGACATAATATGTGGAGGAATAAATAATATTGTGCTAGGATAAACACAGTAAAATACTGTAAATAACATTAAATTTATAGATGTAGTATGAAACTACAATCATAAAAATAGTAATAATCTTCACGATAATATAACTTTATGTGTTAATTTCAAAATTGAACTTTAAAAACATCATCACATTTACAAATCCATAGATTTTTATACATTGTTAATGATTTTACAAATCCATTGGCAATATTTGATATTAACATAGGCGTATCGAGGGTGGGGCAGGGGGGGAAAGTGCCCTCCCCTTGAATTTTAAACTAAATTATATTTCTTACACCTTATAAATTGAATTTTAATGATTTAAAATTGACTATGCCACTGCCCCCCCCCCCCCCCCCCCCGATTTTAATTTTAGCTACGCCCATGGATATTAATAACTTCTCTGTTATATGTCTGTGTAAGATAAATGTGAAAAATGGTATTAATAGCTCAAGGTAAAAGGTAAAAGGTTATCGTTATAAGCATATTATAATACGAAGTATTGATTACTATACACCTTCAATGTAAAGTCTAGTGTTACCGCCATATATTTAGTTTTTGTTTTTTTAATTTTTATCATTTCGTATTTCAATGAATTCAATTTATTTGATTATTGTTTTAAATACCTTATTATTATTAATATTCAACTTCAAAACTTATATTTCTGAATAAAATCAAGTTTGTTTTGTTCTGATTATTGTTTACGATAGAATAAATCCTATAATAAACACAAATCTATAGACATTTTTAAAATTTTATTTCGTGGTTAAAATTATTTACAGTTACCATTAAGATTCTCATTAGAAACATTGATGACTGATCTCCACTTATGTTTTATTTAATCTTCGAAACAGATTAGAAAACAATAGTTATCATTCGTAGGTTATTTTTATTTAAAGCAAAATATTTTTCTGTATAGTTATTTATTAACAATCGTTCAATATTTTTTTATTAACCATTATAACAATTTTATTATATATTTCATAAACGACACCAAAAAAAATTATTTCAATATTACTTTTATGTACATTTTTATAATATTTAAGTATTGTTTTTTTTTTTTTAACTTGCTACTAAGTTACGTTTTTTATTTTTAGTAGAATTTAAAAACTACTTTTTAAACTTAAATTTAAATCATGAACCTTAAGTTAAATAATTCTAAAATATTAACAAAATAAGAAGTTCTGTGCATAAAGTTAATTTTTAGAAATTTCAGTTGTATGTTACTTAGATAGAAATATACGTACGGGCGTCATTTGAAAATTGTCTTCATGACTATTTTATCTTGTACTACTCATTTCCTCTCGTACCGTTTCTTTTAATTACATTTAATCGTTTTCGCTTCAGTCCTTTACACCCACTTCCATAGCATGTTTAATTACCTCATTGAGGGGTCTCCATACCACCTCGGTCAGGGGCATACCACGCATTTTTACCCGTACATCCTGTTTATCGTTGGCAAATCGTTAAATATAGATCATACCCATTCTTCTACACTTATCAGCATGATAATTGTGTACCTAATTTAAGTATTAAACTGCATCAGTGAAATAAATTATCGCTATTTTAAAATTAATAATACTCGAATTTTACAAATGAAGTATAAAAATGGAAATATTACCATATATCTTTTCTTTTTGTAACTAATATTTAATAACAATTAAAACTTTACCAAATTGGCTATTTCCTTAGTTATAAATACAAAATATTGGTTAGTTGGAATATTGAAAGCATATATATTTAATTACGAGTATATTATAAATGTTTTGTTATTTTTTTTGTTCAGTCCTTTGTATTTTTAAGAATGTATGTTTAACCACTAAAATATTAGTTATTAATATATTTTCATGTTTATATAATTATAAATTAATTTAAAAGTTGTAGAATAGTAAAAATATTTTATTTTTATTTTAATTTTATCATAATTAGTCATTAGGTTTGGGTTTGCTGTAACGTTAAATACTGCAATAAAATGAAGCGTATAAATTGTTTACTTAAAAACGTAATGTACTATTTAAATTTAATCAAAATTGTATTGAAATATTTTTAAAAAATATGAGGTTAAGTGATGATAATAACGTCTAAAATTTAAAAAAATACTTTTAGAATAAATAAATAATTTCATCTGTTTATTCATATTTTATCTTAATTATATTTAATATTTTTCTAGTACTTTTTTGCAACGAGTACAAGATCTGGATAAAAAGAGTGTATTCTCCAATCAAGGAGGACATACATTTTTCATACCCGTAGATGAAGTTGCTAATGTAAGTATTATAAATTATATATAATATATAATTTATACCATATTGTGTTCGTGGTACAAAAAATAATATTTTCATTCGTAAACATGAATTTCTCTGTTAGTTGATAAATAATTTTAAAATATGAACTGAAATATAATACTATGTATTTCTCACAGTACCCTTATACTATTTTTGAGTGTTCAATAAAATAAACTACCATCTTTATTATTATAATATATAGGTAACACGATCACAAACTATAGTTTTAAAAGTTATTTCATATTTGAGTATGTGTACTAAATTATGACGGCAAAATATTGTATTATTTATAATGGCTGTCTCTTTTAGTTTTATATTTTGTATTTACATTAAAAAATTAAAAATAGAAGTTTTCTTAAATATTTGAATATGGATTTTATTGAGATTACTAACACTCTTTAACTATTATTTTTAATAATTTTGATATACAGTTTATAATATAATTAAATATTATTCATATAAATTCGTAAAAATAGTTTCGAGAGTTTCCATTGTCTAAAATCGTGTAGGTCTTAGCTTTCACCGTTCGGTGAACATTGTAATCTAGGAGTAGCTAAGTTTTATTTTTGTGGATACCTAATAATATACTTGTCAATTATCGATATAATGTTATCCTGTGTTGTTGTGTAGTACATCGTGACCAAACTGTGTTTAAAGAGTGAATTGTTATAATCAGTATTTTTAATGATTTTAAACGACTTGATTTTTGATGAGAATCCATTTCTAAACTTAAATGATTACTAAATGCATTGCAACAGTGAAATTATGTTTTATTTTGTATTTTTAATTTCGGAAATAAAAAGTTGTTACATCCTTCCAACTTAAAATATTACTATTGTTTATAACATTTTTTAGTGAACAATGAATTAAAAAAATTATAAACGATTAATAAAAAGATAAAATATAAATCAAATAAACTATAAACTATAAAATCAAAAATATATAATTCACGTTCTACACATTATATTTTATGGCAATCAAAGCTGTTAAGGATTATCTTACTAGATTAATTAATTTATCGGTTTGATTTAATTTTCAATTGTATTTAGTATCCAAAAGTAAGACCTGAAAAAATCGATGTGAAAGTGATTGACGCCCACATCGTTCCCGATAATGTATTATTTTTGGGACCAACCAACGAAGATGAGCAATTTAAAACTTTGGCGTTTACTGACATGCTTAAAGTATTTGCGTCTCTATCTAAAGCTGAAGAAGGGGATAAGACTAAATGTGAGTTATATTACCAAAATTGAATTAAAAATGTAATTTCTATATTTTATGTATTTTATTACGTAAATACTATTTAGTACTATTTTATATGTTACTTACATTGATATTATAACATATAACATATTAAATTGAATATATATTTTTTTAGATTACGTAAGCAGTGACACTGTTGTTGGTGATGGTGTTCATCCGACTGGTGCTGTAGTAGCAGAAATTGTTAAAGCCAATATACCTGTCAGAAATGGTGTGGTTCATTTGATTAGTAGACCATTGATGATTGTAGATAACACTGTTAAACAATTCATTGAGGTCAGTTAATGTTTATATTTTATTTTGACGTACATTGAAATTATAAAATTTTAATTTTGTTTTGTTTCATATTTGATGCTACATGGATATAATAAAAGCAGTCATATAAAGTAAGCATATTTTATTATTGAAGTTATTTTATTTATAAACTTAGATTAATTTCTTTAACATATATAAAATCAAATTAACACGCAATTACTGACTATTAATTATAATTTAATGTCCTTAGTAACTAACCCATTTTAAATTCATTATTTACTTTCGAGAATGAACAATTAGATTTGAATAATTACGTGTTTTTAAGTTTAAATTTAAATGCTCAAAAGTAGGATAAAGATACAGATAATTTTGGCAGTTCGATTATAAGTTATAATAAATTATAAAATTTTTATAACTTTCTATAGCAAAATGTACTTCATTGTTTTTCCAAAAATAAAAAATAAATAATTTTAGTACAGTTTTATGTTAAGTTAAAATTACATAATAAATACAAAAAAGGGTATGCAGTTTGTTTTTCTGTTAGATTTAAAATGCTCAGCATTATGTAGAATTAACCTAATTTACGGTATATTTACTGAGTATTCAATTGTTTGTTTATATATCCGTATACAATAAATTATAACTATAATTGTATGTATTTGACAAACAAATATGTGTAAACAATTAACGAACTTTATTTTTTATATGAAAGCAATAAATAACTAATACTAATACAATACTTATATTTTTTTTCTGAATTAACATTGATTTAAGTTTCCGTATATTTTTCAGATTTTTTGAGCTATTAAATTGTATTTGTTTAATTTACATATAATACCCATGTTATAGTTTATATAATATTACTAAAAAAAGAAAAAATAATAAAATTTGTGTATGCATCTTTAAAATTTTGAAATTAAATTCACGAAAATTCTTACCTAATATAGGTTTGTTTTTGTTCATGATGGAGTTTTTTTTATTTTAGTCATTGTTGTAGCTTATGTTATCCTGTTTGTTTATCTTATTCAAATTTTCAAAAGTAGTTTTATACCACTATAAATCAGGAAGTACAACCAAATGTAATAGATAATATATTATTTTGTTATTCATGTTATTAGGACAGAGAGGACAGCGTTTTACACAGATTCTACGAAGAGATTATGAATTCCGGTGGTGATTTCTTGGAAAAACTTACTGCCATGCCAAATGTTACGCTTTTTGCACCTTCCAATGCAGCGTTTAACGACCAATCCATTCAGTCGTATTTGACAAACCGTACATACATCAGATCTTTACTTGACTTGCATATCGTCAGTAGACGTCTCTCCATCGATGATATTGTTGCTGAATCCATCGATAAGGTATGTGATTTACATTTTAAAAATTGTATGTATGGTATATGTTAATAATTTTAATTTTCCTATAAGTATATTACTTGTTTTGTATTATGTTTTTTTTTATATTAAATTCCATTTTGAAGCGTAGATTATTTACTATTAGTGTAATGCGTAATATTATTATATTTTTATATAAAATATTCCTTATATATCATCCAAATATTTTCGAAAAACATGTAGATAAACTTGAATTAAAAAATACTTATCTTTTGACACAAATATATTGGGGTTATACAGTGTTAAAAGAATTATAGAACTTGCTAAATATTTTATATTATACTTACTTCTTCTTGGTACATTAAAACATGCATAATATTATTAATTATTTATTAATATAAATAACATGCAGGTCACAACTAATAATATTAGTTTGATAATAATTGTTATAATTTATCTTTGATAAAGAACAGATAAGGTTAATTGTTTAAATCAATAATTTTAAATTTACCATACAATTCATTATGTCCCATTTTATCAATTTCGATTTGATTTTTTTCTAATTACAATTATCATTTTAAATATCTAAGCATTTTCAAATAACAAAACTAAACATAATGCACTGCGAGAAATAGAATAATTAATTTATATATATTTTGTATATTTGGTACTTTATTGTAGACATTTATTTGCAAGTATATTATAGCATATTGAGGATATGATTAAATACTTTCACACAAGATCTCCCAATTTCATAATACTTTTATAAAACTTAACATGTCCTCGTTGTTTTAACTAATATGTATTAGTAACCAGTAATCACTAATCCTGCAGTTTGAATCCTTAACAAAACGTATTTTATTCATTGCTATTTTACTAATTTTGCTTTAAATTAATTCAATATTGGATAAAATCTTCGCTTTGCTCGTGTAATCTACATTTTTTTTGTATTGATTCACAACATTTATACTTGAAAATTGAATACTCTTTAATCAACTATGTATACTTATTAAAAATAATATGGTTTATTTCTAATATTATATAATTACGCACTAAAAACAAGTTTTATTTTAAAAAAAAATGTTGATAGTAAAGTAGTTATTCTTTGAAATAATATTTTTATTTCGTACACTTTTTTATTATGTTGTACCTTATTTTGGTAATTAAAAAAGTAGGTTCATAGTTACATTATTAATTCATTCCTATAGTCTATAGTATAGACTCATTTTAAAAATTATCAAAATCCACCTAATACTTATATCAAGTTAAAATTTCATATCATTCATAATTCTACAGATTTTATTGATATTTTTTAAGAAAATAATAATTCTACCACAAATATTTTTTTTAATTTATAATAATATACTTTACTTAATAGTAGGCAATTATGTTGTGTTTATTTTATTATATAATAGCATGAATGTGCATGATTTTCATTTTTTTTTTGTTTGGTTTTTTTCCTGTCTACAATGGATCAGCGCTTTCAGGTTCCCACCGAAGTGCCCCGCAAGGATCTGTTCTTCAATGTGGTTACGAGTGGTAAGAACCGCACATTGACTCTGGAGGGTGGTGGTGTTAACGCTACCGTGGTCCAAGCTAATTTAGCAGCTACCAACGGCATCATACACATTATTGACCACGTACTGGGTATTCCATCATCGACTGTCGACCGCAAACTGGCCACTGACCCCACGCTCAAGTAAGTTACCACGGTAATAGCTGTGTGATGTCTCATGTATGTACAGGGAAAAATCGTATATACTATTAATGTATAACATTGTTAAATTTTCAAGAAAAAAAAATATTTATTCTATGTGTGTTTGTTAGTGTAGCATATTATTCTGATCTACAAACTGCAAGCGATGTAGTTAACGAAATTTTGAGTTATAAATTATAATTAAGGTTTGAAATATTAATTTATTATAGTGAAACCAACTATCTTGGCCAAGTTTCCTCGCTTAACGACCAACTGGGTGATGTTCAAAAAAGATTCACTTATTTTGTGCCGAGAGACTTTGCTTGGAAAAGGTTGGCAATCGATAACCCGTCAGTATACAAAAAATTGTTCATGCCCGAATATTCGAACATTGTAAGTAAATAATGTATAGTAGCAAAATAATCTCATTTTTTGTGAAATAGTGAATGCTTGCAGTACCATATTGTGATTTTTGTATGTTTAATTTTCTTCCGTGTAGGCCCGTCAAATTTTGGAACGCCATTTGATCATTGCGGATAAAGTATTTACAATGGACGATTTAAGGAAAGAAGCCAATAATAATTACAACTTGTCTGTCAAACTTCCTACTGTACGCGATGTTTCCATGTATATAAAAATCAAAGACTCTGCTGAAGGTATTACGATCCATCAAAAACTGAATAAAACTTAAAAATTAATGATTAATAATTTATTAAGCTTACATTATAATACAGTTTTTTCTAATTTAAATTTCTCAACCATTAGTTATTCTTTCACAACTATATAGCACGTAATTATATTATTTTTAAACCAGGATTTTTTCCCCCAAACAAAAAAATATTATTTATTCCATTGATTATTTTTTACATGGATTACCTTTTGTTAAGAAAATAGAAAACATTATTTAATTTCATTTAAAATGTTATTGATTTTTATGATACGTTACGTATTAAATTGGTACGTTGAATTTCATGATTTATAATAAAATTTATCTGAAATTGATTTATTACACATGGGTAAAATCTTTAGAAGTATTAAGTAGTTATTCTTTTTTTTACAAAAATAGCAAAACAATTATTCTAACATACCTAATACAATAATGCATGTAACACTATTACAGTATTACAGTATTTATATTTAATTATAATAAACACGTTTATATATCAAGACGTGGTATCGTCTTACATATTTTGTTCCGTATTATCATCGATTTCCATCACATCTAATTATTATTTTTGATTATAATCAAAATATACTCAACTAAATTTTTAGTAATTAATAATGTTTCGATCTGCTATAATACGCGTGCTAAACTAGTTCTGTATCACCATCTACTTGGTCATCGATAAAGTAAAATATAGATCATATTTTAATGTACAATAAATTTCACTCAGTAGTTGGTATAATAGATAAATACCAGACGGAGGAAACAAGATTTTCATGTTAAATTTTACAAGAGACTTAGTTATATCAAGTTCAATTTCACGTATATTAAAATAAAATCTTGATAAATAAATATAATATATTTTACCTTACCGATAACTTGGTAGCAATGTATGGCATTCAATAAAACGAGACTGGTTCAGCACATTGATTTGTAGCAGGTCAAAATATTATTATTATAAATTTATTCAAATATTTAGCGATGTGGTAGGAACTCCGTAAAAATACATAAAAAAAACTCTAGACAACACAATAGTTTTGATTGTAGGTGATCATTTTAGAAAAGAACACATATTTAGAAAATAATTATATTTTTACTATTTTTTAAAGTTTTAAAACTTTTTGAATGATATTTTTAAATTTTATGCCAAAACAAAATATTCGTCAGAATGTTTGATTTGAAAAAATCGAATTTTTGATGAGTAGTTATAAGTTATGAGTGATGGTTATTAAACTACTTGTCAGAAATTTGATTTGTATACATTAAAAATAATCTCAAAATAATATTCTGCTTCGAAATATGAAATTAAAAATTATGTGAAACAAATATTTTTAAAAAACTTTAATAGTTATAAATTTATAAAATAATGAGTAAAATCACTGTACCTATATTACCAACAGTATTTGTTACCTATAATATAATAAATAATTATACTATCACTATAATATAAATTTAGTTCCATACTAAATTTTATTATTCTTTATTTAATGATGAACATACTTATTGTATTTTATTGTAGTTTAATGTAAAAATAAAATGTATTTACCTAAATATATTTTATGTAAAATATATTGTTTTTGTTTTTATTTTCAAACTGATTAAATATTAAAATAATAACAATTTTTTTAGGTTACTCAATTGAATGGCGTAATGAATGGATACATGTCCACCGTTCTGATGTCCGTTGCACCAATGGTATCATACACGTAATTGATAAAGTTTTGATTGATGACAATGACATTGAAGTGAATGCTGCTATTGCTACCAAGTCGATGACTGCATTGGTGTTGGTTATGGCCCAATGCCTTGTGTTCTACTATTTCAACTAGTCAATTCTACTCAGCAGGCGTGTCTTGTATGTGGAATACCCTAAGATGCGTTTAACGGTTGATCATAAGGTTCCCACCCTGTTGTTTCCACTAAATACATAGGATCTACTGATAACATTTACATTTTCAAATATTATCCTTTTTCCTCATACGACACGTTTGGTTTTTATAAAGTGAAAATTAGTTCTCATTTGAATTGTATTCAATTCTAAAACGGACAATGTATTTTTATTTCCTATAACGTTTAAGTTTTTATTAAGTAATCCCCCTTCAAGATTTTTTTTATTGTAAGCTTGTGCCTGATTAGTTTTATATACATAAATATACAATATATATCTCGTGTATATATAGTATATATATGTCATGTGTATGTGTAATTTTATTTTATTCTTCGCATCTGATAAAGTCTTATTATTTCAATATTTTCTCTTTAATATGGATAGTAGTATTATAGTTCTGTTTATCCAAGAAAGAGAAATAATTTTGATTATATTTCAAACAATATTTGCTTTTAAAGCTGCACATCAACGCATTTCAGTAAATGCATAAATTTGACAATACCATATTACTAAAAAATCTTAAAAGTATTCCCTGTAACATCCGATTCCTTCCTTTAAAAATATTAAATTTTACATAAGAATTTTAGTATAAAAATTGAAAATGGGTAAAAGTCAATGTGGTTTATTAAAATCAAAAGTAAAACGCATAAATGAGTCTGACAAAACAAGATTTCGAGTATTTCACATGTTAGGAATATAATTTTTTTTTTTAGATCAAAATATTGATTTGTAAATACTGAACATGGTATAATTATAGGACTTAATAGTATTAAAAAAAAAAAATTATATTTAATTATGTATGCCTTACGATAGTTCAAAGTAAATAATTTGTTATTCGTTAAATATTATTTAAAAAAAAAAAAGACATAACTAGACTTAATAATAATTACCCATATAGGTTCATCTTAATCATATTCTATTGATATATATTATAAGTTATATATTTATACATGTGTAAATTGTAATTTGAGAATCATTTAATAGGAGAATTAATATATAATAGAAAATAATCTTGTTGAATTTATACAAAAATTTTACGAAAATATATTAATCTCATCCTTTCATTGAATAACTATGATATTATAACAATAATAATAATTAATTATATTATACTATAATAATCAATGAAAACTGATAATTAGTGCATTAATGCTTGGTGTCTATTTATATTTTCTACTGCTGTTCAAGTGGAAAATATAAACCAAAATTGTAGTTTTTTTTTCTATTATTTAGAAAAACGATTGTTCATATATTTAATGGCTAAGAAACGAAATTAAGAGTAAAGACAATTAATTGGTAATTTTGATATTGTATAGAAGAAAAAAACTGTGAACTGCTTCATCTAAATAAGATTGTAAATGGACGCAAATTTTTGTTGAATAACAAACGACCGTCTTTGTTTATATTTTATTAACAATTTAATAAATGTATATATTAGGTTTATGTGTTAAACAATTTTTTTTTTTGTAATGACGGTTGAAGTCCCACTGCTATTATTTTTCTGTGTACCATAATTTTATTATTTTATATTTTTTCCTTATTAATTTATATTAAACATAATTTCAACGACATGCACCAACTAATAATATTCCATATTATATAACATAAATATATTACATTCAATATGATGTAGTATGTATAATTTTTTTTTTTAGTTGCATTATCCATTTAATAAGTGTATACAATGTTTTGGCACCAAGGCTTGTGGCCAATGAATGAATTTTGGTCCGTTATATTATTATGTGTTTGCGCCAAGTTTCTAATATTACACTCTTAAATCATAATACCTTTAATGTATATTTTTTTTTCAAGTGCTCGCAATGTTATCTTTATAATTATCTACTGCGTACATAATATAATATGTAATCTTGTTTTTTTTTTTTTAAACAAATAAAGTATCGATATTACAATAATAATCAATCAAAGATGTTACATGGGTAAAACAATTTTAATATTCTACCTCTACTTTTGTTCGGTTATATTGTTTAATGACTTAAAAATTTTCTTAAAAAAAAACTGTGAATTATTTAATACGATAGTGGTTTCAATGTATCATTGTATCAATCATTTGACCCGTGTGTAGTTTTTCTCGAAACTAGAAAAAATATTAAAAATCAGGAGATTAATGAAATTAAAATGTTGAAACATCAATATTTTCAGAAAAATGAACTCTACAAAATGGATATTTTCAATTTTTTTGTTGTACTTATGAGGTATAACAATCAAAATATATTCTATACAGGATACCTGGATACAGCTAATAATATGTACTATAGGGATTATTATTATTTTAATACTACCTACCCTTACATTTAGGATAACGTTCTTATTCGGTGGATCTTTACTCGGCACGTAATGCATATTTATTATAAAACATAAGAATTTGGTTGAGAAGTGTTTATTGGATATCCATAAAAATATCAATAAAAACACTTTTTAGTAATCATAAAATTGTTTACAGAACTAATAATGTACATTTATACTCTGTACTTAATGAAATCACTTTATAGTATTTTAATCGCAATTAACTACAACTACGAGGGGCTAAAATACAATATATTAATGTATATCCTACAATATTAATCGAATTTTATTTAAAAACATTATAGACAACAATCAAACAAATAATCAGTGGTCCACTGAATTGAAGATAATATTAAACGTAAAAGTATATTTTATATTAATGATCACTGCAATAATGCGGATGTATTAAATCTATTATCTTTAGTATAAATAGTAAATCTGCTAATTATATCTTAAATTGCATCGCACGTGTTTAAAATGAAAAAAGTTAAATGTAAGAAATAAAAATTTTATTTTAAGTTATCACCACATAATTGATAATAATATTTATGTACAGTTATAAATGTTATATTAATTATTTTATAATAGGCGCACGGGATATGCCACCATTGATTATAAATAGTACTACTATTTATAATCAATGATGCCACTCAATAACAGTCACTAAATAGTCTGCGACTCCAAGAAAAAGCCCATATTTTTTGTATACCGTATTGAATATCATTTTTTCGTTCAGATGACTCATCAGTCATCATAATTACATTTTTATTGCCGAACTTAAATTTTGAATGATATAACAATTATTTTATATAAAATTAATAATAATAAGTTTTAAATTTTAAATTTTGTTTTCAAATTATAATTTATAGTTCCTAGGAAATAAATATTGAACAATTTCGGAATATAAAAGTTAAATTAGTTCGGAAGCTATATTATATTCTAGTAAAATATAGATTTAAATAAATTTTTAGTCAATAAATATTTATTTGATAAAAAGTTAGTTACAAAATTGATACATAATAAACAATAAAATATAAATTTCCATTTTATTACTGAACTTTTTTAGGGTCATCATTGATTTTGAATAGAGCATGTATTGATAAATGTATAGATTTTATGATTATAAGTATTTTTATGAACCTGTATCATTTATTTTTAAAACAGTAAAAATGATTAGGTACTTTTCAACTTTAAAATATTTTTTTGGTATCTAAATTATGCTTTTGGGCAAGAGAGGACTATAAATAAATGATTCGGGACTAGGTAAATTTGGTCCTTGATCTTTGTGGAAAAAAGTAGTAGTAAGTTAGGTCCAGTTTTTACCTTAGATTATACGAGTACCATAATTATAAAATATATTTATTAATGAATTATCTTCTAATAAATATTATTAACTACCTATTGAAAATTGAAAATTTATTTTTTCCTTGGACTCGATTTGCTTACTACCTTTATTTTCCGGGATCCAATTAACCGATAAAGGCCATTCGGGATCCAAGTTACCAATCCCAAAAAATGCATAACAATTTTCTTAATAATTGGAAAAATATTATTGTAATTCATAATTATGGTTTGGAAACTTAGTTTAAGGTTAAATACATTTTTCTTACGAAAAACTTTTAAAAAAATTATGCAAAATTCTACAAATATTTGTTATGAACGCCTGAAATTTAAATTTTGATAAAATTAGATAGGTATTCACTATAAAATAACGAATTAAATTTTTTTTTTTGGTAAGTTAATTAAACTTGAAACAGTTAAAACATTTTATTGTTATTTGAATGTTAATTTTTTGTATCCAACATAATTTTCAAAATATGTTTGCGTTGTCAAAAAGCTCGTAAATTGAATGCGAGATCACATATAAACTGTTAGTATCTAAGTCAATTTTAAAAATATTAAAAATATATTAGTACGATATTAAGCATGTATTTTTTTTATTATTATTTTAAATTCGAATTTTGATCAAATTCAACAAAAGTGCATATATTTTTAATTTTAACAATTTAAATTCAAATTTAATACAATTTTTTTTTATAAATAATTCTTATTGAAACCCAAAAAATCTAAAAAAAAAAAATACTATCTATTCTTTTATAGATATTTTAATTTTGAATTCAAAATAACGAAATTAGAATTGTAAATAAAAAATAATTAATTTAGTTATTTCGTCGTAATTCAAAAATATTATTCGTTGTCTAAAATATATCTAAAGAGGACTAACTTTTTTTACGTATATTATAATTTACTATTCACTAAAAATGTTTCTAATTATTTAGATTAATTTTAATCTATCTGGTTATGGTCTATTTATAATATGAACCTATTCTACATTAGGTCGATATTGACCTTGAAAACGTTGTATTGCTCATAAAGAATTTTTTTGGTGATAGCACCAAACCAAAACAAAAACCAATGGGAGCACCAATCGTACGTAACATACTAATATGTCATAATATGTGAATAATGAATATAGGTTTTCATAGGGTTTGTGGTTTTTAATATTCTGAGATTATTGAGTGTCAACAAACCCACCTATTTAATATTTATAGATAAGATAAGTATATAAATATATTATAATACTAGTATACTATTTTAACAAATGATAATTATTTATATATATTACGGTATTTTGGATAAAAATTATTCAACCTAACGAGTTCCTACATACATTACAATTTACAGTGACATAGGTACGCCGAGGTACACTCAACAGCCAACAGCTTCTGTACAAGCAAAGCGGTAACATACCTATTACCTACTTGCCCGCTTTGTTTTATGTTGCATAATCTATTAATGAAGTCTGCGCACACTTATTGATAAACCATAATAACCATAAATTATAACAATGAAAAATAATTAAAATAATTTAGGTCTTGTTATTATAATAATAATAAGTTGCATATAATTAATCAAATCGAATTTGTTTGAATATTCAATACAAGTTATGATAAAATAAATGTTTTATTGAAAAATTATGAAGTTTACGTGATTAATATTTATGTAGCATCATAATCAATTAATAGATTCTGGTTTGATTAATAATTCATTTTTTACAGGTACATGAAAATCTGAAACTCAACATTAAGTTACTCTTACAACTTACAATTTGTGGATTTTATGTATCCGTTTGTCCTTTATAAAAATTGCTTTTTGAATCTTAAACATGATTGTTAGCTCAGATTATAATTTGGGTAATTTAATTACTTTGGGTATGTTTTAGGTAGAACCGTGTATAATAATGTACCTATTGATTTATCCAAAAGAATTTTTACAATTTCTAAGTATATACGGATTTCAGCACATTGACATAATATAACCACCCTTTTCATGTATTAGTCTTATAATGATTAAAAACACATCTTTTTTTAAGCCTTTTTTCATTTTTTTTGAGGTGAGACCATTAGAGAATCTAATCAGAGTAAATAAATAATTAAATATGCAACATAAATACATAATGTAATTTAAACTTAAAAAATAAATAGGTTATGTAGGTACATAACTTATGTTAATGATCATGTAAATAATTCATTATAAATAACAAATATTAATTGAGAATTAAAATAGATTTTAAGATCCCGGAAGTGAGTATAATATATATTTTCAAAGTTCAATTAACTGTTATTGGAAATATAATTGGCTTTAATCAAAACTCAAAAGTAATATTCATATTTAAGTTGCAGGTACCTATATTCGGTTTAAATAAAGAATGTAGGTCAGTAAAAATATGTGTTATGAGTTATGAAAATAATTTATATGGAATGATTGATTTCAAAGTTGAAAGATCACAAATAATGCATAGATATTGAATACCTACTAATAGGAAGTTATAAGTAAACATAAAAAATAAATTAATAAAGAAAAATACGTTTATAATATACGTTTTCAAAAACGTATTCGTTGAACAGGTTTACCTAGGGTTATACTCTTTTATCAATATTTTTTTTGTGTTTATAAAACAGTAGAGGTAAACAAAGAATTTACTACTTTCGTTTTCATAAACATGATTTTCAATATTTTGTAAATATATTTAAATTTAATTGAGTTTGAATTTCTTAACCTATTTAATATTGTAAATAATACTATTATGCCAATTTAATAATAACTCAATAAAATAATTAAAGTTACTGTATTTATAAGCTAAAATATGGACAAATTGTAGTACGTATTTTAATTAACAATTCAAGAGACCTAAAGGCAAAAGCCAAAAACCAAAAGGATATTTTTACACTTATTACCAGTAAATACCTACGTTTAAATATTTTTCGTATTCCAACAAATTTAATGAAATACCTATTTGGAGAAATCCTTGCTCTCGAGAGAATTAATGAGAAGTTGAAAGGTTTATATCAAATTATGTTTTAATTAAAGCAATTAATTTAAACAACACAATAAATAGGTAGTTATTAATGGTTGTTTTAAATACTTACCTCGATACAACAATAGATTATTATACTTTTGAATTTTATTTTAAGTGGTAATTAGTTGTTATTAGTTTTTAATAATGTCTAATAATATATTTTGCATCTTTGTTTCAAAAATAAAAAACCTAATTTTAAATGTTATAATATGTACCTACATAATATTATCATTTTATATGCTAAAGAGTAAAGATGTTTCACAATTAGGATTACTATGTTAATGCAATTTAACAATATATAACCCATCTATTTCTGTTTACAGTATTTACAACTTACTGTATTATTGTCTGTATTTATTAATTTTAATTATTTTATCTAAGTATGGTCTTCACTAAAAAAAGTTTATACGCGTAATGGATGAAAATATTTCAATTTTTAACCTTTTCATAATTTATCTGACTACGTATAATGGACGATTTGAATAATTATTACAATATGTTGATCGTGATGCACCAGGAATGATAATTTGCATTCCATGAGGTCGATTAATTTTTTGGGTGCCAATAGAATGCACAAACATTGTATGAGTCAAATATCTACATACATTTCCGGTGTGTTGAGAATTGCATCCGGTTCTCAATGTGCAATGGTTCCATCAACGGTACGTCCGCAATATAGTGTTGCAGTGCTTAATGTGTTTTCAAAATGGGATCACGGGTCAACTGAAATCTAATGATATTTTACTACAATTTTCTGTAAGGAATACTTGGATGTAATTCGTTTAACAACAAATGTAGAATTAGTACAGACGTATCCAGTAAGAGATACAAAGAAAATATTATTTCAAAACGGATTGCTCAATGAACAGAAAATAGTTTTTAAATATTTAATGTAACGTAGGTAGATAAATATTTTTTTTGTATTATATATTACCTTTATATTGTGTATAGACAGGATAGAGTATCCTAACTTTTGGTGTAGGAAACACAGACATATTATAAATAATCATTGTACATTGCCGATTTTTAAAAATTAATGGTATAGGTATCGTTTTAACTTTTAAGTCCTCAATGATCGCGACTTGTGGTTAAACCAGAGTTTCGGATACTTTTTGTATAATTAATAGCCACTTTATCAAAAGAATCGCAAAATCGTAATTTTAAAGAAACCACATTGGTTAGGAAAAAAAAAACATGTCATAGTACAAAAATTACAAATATGAAATAATACATTTCATCGGGAATTGGCAGGCTTTAAAAACATAATATAGAAACCTCTTATTTCATTATAACATTATCGAATTTTAATTTATATTTTATGGATCTCGATATTGATGCATACTCCAAACAGTCGCAAATTGCACGTTAAAAAGCTACAGCCCCGCAGGTTTCCGATTCCTGGATTACACCATAGTATACGTTGTATAGCACATATGTGATACACGAAAAATGTATGAGAACCTCTGTCATCTACATCAGATATAAAATATAACTATATATAAGCGTAGTATAAGATGTCCGAATAACTATTTTAAAGTACAGTATACTGTAATTGTCGAACTATAATAGCTGTAGCTGAAAGTTCTAAATAAAAAAAAAAAAAAAAAAAAAAAAAGTACAGTATAGCATCAGTAATCGGTTTAATAATGTGTTTTAAATGCTATCAATTGTGCATGTACACTGTACGTCCTCCGAATAATTATTACGAGAATCGAATACTTTTCCAAGTGATTATTATAGTGTAGCAATGCCGAGGTTAATATAAGGAAAATATGTTTTAATTGTGATTTATATGTACCTACTCGTATTTTAAATATTTCAAAACAGAATATTTAAAAAAAATTGATGAATTTGTGATGCAATATAACATACGCAGTGGTGATGCTTTACAGTCCTAATTGGGGGGGGGGGGGGGTGAACATTTTTTACATTCATATATCTAATATTTTATTTTCCGTTGACCGTTCATAGGTACATGGCTATGTAACATGAGAAGTAATTTTATGTTCTATACTTTGTATTCATGTATGAATTATATTCTATGTATCATAAATGTTTTATTATTTGATTACTACAGTATATGATGGCTATTAAAGTTACTTCGTATACACACGTATTTACACTGGTCAGGAGATCGCCGTAATACTACCACTACCTATAATAACTGGACGTATACACGAACCAACAAGTTTTACCATTGAAGTTTGATTTACATAATATGTTTCACGTGTGTTAAACTTAATGTGTGAATACTTTTTTCATATTGATTATATCTATACTTTTTTTCTCGTGTTTCCCTTTGATATATTATGTAAAATCTTGTAAAATATAACTGATTTCGTCAATACAAATTCAGCTATCACAGAAATTTTTAGTCGATCAATGAAAACACGATTTTGTAATAAACACGCACATCACACTTTATATGTATATTATACTATTTTAGAATTCTTTATCTTTTTCAAAAATTCTTATTGAAATCTTAGGTCATCAGTGAAAATATTTTGAGTTTGTTACGATTTATGTAAAATACACTGTACCTATAGAACTACTGACTACTAATAAAAAAATAGTTTTAAAACCAGCTAGAAGTAAATTAAGAATCAGGTATTATTTATATATATATATATACCTAGCAAAAAATAACTCAATAGTAAAGCTATTTAATTAAATATTTAATGTATAAAATTAATAGATATTTGATTTCATATACATACCTAACCAATAATACTTGCTGTGAATTAATAGAGACAAAAATGTACAATTGATTGTAAAATATAAAAAAAATTCGAAATGTATCGGGTTACTGGTATGAAATGAAAATTATTATATTGATTAAAACAATTGGTCAAGGTAATTGATATTTTAATAATAATAATACTAATAGGTAGGAAATATCTCTGCTTGAAAAATTCAAATATCCAACTGTTACCTAAATTGTTTTCATTCAAGGTCGGTCATGGTCAAAAATAGTCTTTATATAGTTACTTTAGTGATACATATATATGTATAATATTTTTTGTATTTAACAGAAATACACAATGCCAGTCGAGGATAATAATTGATGTTTTGAATCTTTGTACTTACCATCGTATTATATAGAGAAGGTCGTTTTGAGTAATCAGTGTCGGGATAATCCATACACACTTTTTGATTTAAAAAGTAAAAATGTATACTAGGTATACAGATGTTAAAAAGTATTTGAAGGTTAATGACACGGTCTTTATTTTGCAATAAAAAATAATATAGTTTATTTGGTTTCGCATTACAAATATTAAGGAATTTCCAAGTCATTTTTATTGAATGAATAATGAAGGATAAAATAAATTCATTATATTGTTTATAAATCTGTATGCTTGCCAGGTATTTGTCACGACATTCATATAGTTATTGGAGAGTTCACCATGATAAGTTTCTATCGTCATCCGTCCTTGTTCCTAAATAGTGGACTTACACATTTTAAATTTTGAACAAACAAGTTCAAACTGTACACTTTAACTTCAACAATGTTATTTATTTTTTATATTCGATGAACCTGTTACTTACCTAGTACCTATATAATATACCTACAACCTACTGTACTTTCGTCAGTTTGATTAAAAAATATAAATATTGCAATATTTATTCAAAAATATAACATGATTTATGTATAATATATATAACTATGAATATATAATGTCTACTTCAAAACCAACAATAAAAGAAAAAACCATATTTTATGCTTTTGTAGCTGCTTCAATTTATTAAGAGAAAATATTCATTAACAATTAATATTAATAATAATAATATATTCTATTTAATTTCTGACAAGTTTTTCCAATAGAAGGATTGTTCTAAATGTTACATACGAATGTATGACTCTACTATCAATGAATATATTTTTCTTTTGATAGTATTTTTATTATATTTTAGATTCTGTATAATGCGTAATATGTTTTTTTTTCACAACAGTCATTACGTATTGAATCAAAAGATTTTCTTCAATCTTCAAATTTTAGGGTAAATTCTGGTAGCACATTTGATTTTATTGTTACTTCAAGGAGATCAAAATTAAAAAAAACCGTAGTTTTTTTAAAAAAAAATCTCGTCATTTGGCTTAAAAATGTAATGCAAGGTTTCTCATAGGTTTTTATTACAATAGTTTAAAAATATTTAAAATACAGTCACATATTTTTTATTTTATAGCAGTTAATTCAAATTTTAACAAAAAAATAGTAATTTTTTCTTCCATCAATTTTATTCAATTTGTTGTACTTAATCAATTCAATGTTTATCCTAAACGTATAAAAACTTAAATAATTTACCATAAAGTATATTATTATTTTATATTCACATTAAATTTTTCAAAATAACTAATGATTAATATATTCACATCATCGTACAGTTGGTACATCAATATTGACTTATTTATACGCTATATTTTCAGCAATAATATTAGCTCAACAAACCGCATTAATCAAATATTAATAATAATATAATATAATATAATATAGAATATGTATACTGTAAGAAATAGATAGCAATTCGTTTAGAGTCGTTTATTATTGAATGCCAAATTTAACAAACACTCAAAGCCTACTACCTACACCTACAACTAATTAATTGAATTAGTTAAATAAATAAAATTAAAATAAATACATTTTTTTTATATTCATCATACACGTATTTTATGAATGAATTTAAGTTTTTAAAATAAATAATCATAATCTGTAAACTTGCTTAGTATCTTCTTTTGGATGTGATGCTGAATTATACTTTTAAAATCGAATAGGTATTAAAATACTACCTATAGTTTTTATTGGTATAATAATATATGTATTATTTACTATATTTTATTCTACCTACTTTGTTATTATTAGGGTACTAATAATACATTATTAAAGTATTTAACACATATTTTAATATTATATAAGCTGATGTCTTATTAAGAGTTAAACGTTTTTCAAGGTACGCGCATCTGTCGTGTTTGGCTAATAATACAAGTTTTTTAGTACCTACGTAATAATTTTTATTATTACTAATAATCGTTCTCCCGGATCTTATATTCAAGGTTAAGGCGACACTGTATCGACACATCACTATATTATACACTATGATGCTTGTGTTGTAGGCAGTGTAAATTACCTATATCGCGAACGTCTGACTCAATTTAATAAATTTGCCAATAAATCTATACAAACACAAGTACAATTTGTAACTGACTCATTATTAATTAGAGCTTAAAAAATCCAGAATAAACATTAATAACTTATGGGTAAGTTAAATTCTTAAATGGTTCATCGCTTGACCTCTACACGCGTTATGTCTAAAAATGGCTGATGAATGTAAAGTGTTTCAAGATGATTGCTTAATTATTTCTGCCCCCCTGGAGAAAGAATAATTTCTACTCCCTAAATAGCACTTAATGGCCTTGACATGAAGTGCGTAATAAACACTAGAATACAAAATATGTGATCAATAATAATTATGATATAACTTCAATTTTGTTCAGTCCAATATGATTCTATTGAAAATTCTAGGGTGTTACTGTTGTTGCCAAACAGTGGCTTATAAATACAATGTGTCAATGTCTATATTTAAATTTAATTTTTAATGTCTATTGTTAATCGTAATACCTAACTACTTACAGTACTTACAATGTAAATTTTACATGCAGTATAGTTATTATACTAATCGTGATTTATTCATATAAATTGATAATGTGGTAATTTAAATTTAATACATTTGGTATTAGCTGCATGTTTACAGTTTACGATCAGCATGAATTCAATTACTTATACAAATGGATTATTAATTATAACTATATTGAATAAATTTATATGAACACATTTTTTAATGCATATTATTACAAACTATTATATTATTATTTATTATTTAACATATGTTTATTTTGTTATAAACTTATAAACCGTATATCTATAGAACATAAATATTTTTATATTTCCATAGCACGAGTATACCTATTTTTTTCGAATATTACTAAATACAAATTTATTTTATGGATTTATTTAAAATAAGAAGCTATTTGAAACGTACAGTTTGAAAAGTGCAAAATACAGTATAATGTTTGAGGGATACAACCATGAACTATTATAACGATTAAAAGTGTTATTGGTAGCAACTTAATACAATATTCATAAAATCCATATTGTTTTATTGCCAATTGCATATTATACTGTAACATATAATTTTATGAAATATTTTGTATACGATATTATTAAACACGACGTGATGTATAAAATACTATATCGGATTTGAGAGATACTCGTTTCGTCGAAATTAAAATTATCAACTGACATCGGATATTGATGGAAAGTACATTTTCACTGAAATGCGGTTAGGTGTACATCAAAAGTAATGACCGAGTCCATTTATAGCTTAAAAATAAAAAAATAACGTTTCCTTGCTTTCGATAGTGGTTGTTTAAAATCACAATAAATTACGAGATTCATCAGTTTTAAAATTACTGTCAGCTTGACAGTTGACACGGTGGTTTTGATCTGCGTATTTTGGACGTTTTCCGTGGTCAAATTATCGTAACAGTTTCACTTGCGACACTTTCGGTTAAAACACCGTTAGGAAGATTATTTAAATACATGATTGAACAAATATATTGACGGATCTTGTACAGTTCTGCAGAGTTATAATCACACACGTTCTTCGTGTTAAATAAATTGCAAAATAAAATTAACATTTATGTAATTAGGATATCATTTGAATATGTAATTAATATTGTTCTCGGTGTTTTACTAAACATATCGAGGTACGATAGACTCTGATTATTGGGCTAACCTAATATCTAATGTTGTTTTTTTTTAAATCTAAAACACTTATTTTTTTTATTTTACTAAATATAGCCAATATATAGGCATGTGAAAATAAAACAAAAGCATAGATCTAAGCAGTAAGTATGGTTATAAAATATAAAATCACTTATATTTATTTTGAAAATATTTTTAAAACCATAATACAATATTATTATTATTATGTATGTATTGCCCATAATCATGAAACGACGATAGTTTTGTTTATTTTATTTACGTAATTTTAACTCTACTTAAATATAATATTATGGTTAACGAGTGACGGCTGTCTCCCGGAGTTATTAAAAATGCACTGATTTCGGAACACTAACCCAGCTAACATAATGTCAGGTATTGACGTTCACGGTCTGTTAACTATAATATACTCGCATATTCCTCGTGCGTATAGATAACGTCCAAGATTACGCGTTATGGCCATTTAGGACTGTTCGTCATGACATGTTTTAATCGATTACTCGGTGTGTTCGATTCGCCGTTAACGTACACACATGTTATATTATTGTATTATAAAATAATTTGCAATGCATAATAATATACGTCATATACAGATCATAATATATACACACACACACACACACACACACAGCATAAACATGTATAGTGAAAAGTACTCAACAAAACTAACACATTTAATAGCTTTTTAAAACATATATGGCGCAAGTTTTTTAAAATTAAATATATTATTTTTTATTAACGATAACTTTTATAGTTTAAATTAAATTTTGGTAATATTATGACATATACGTCAAACTACTAAATTTTTGTTTACTGATATTGCCGTCTGTTATTATTGTTAAAGTAATTAATCTTTCAGTGTATTCATATACCTAAATAGGCTAAGTAGAAGAATTATAAAATATAAGTATATATCTGGTGTTATATGCATAAAAATGGATAAAGCGCATACGACAAATTGAGATGACTGCATGTGACCTTTGGGAAGTTTGTAGTCCGTTACGTGCAAACTCTGATACAACGAATATAATGTTGTTTATATATATATTACAGAGAAAACCAGGAAAACAATGATGATCAAGGTATTGTAAGATTGAGATATGTTATTTAAAATTTTAAGTAATAATACATAATTGTGTTGTAAATACGTGAAATTGGTACATGAATCATGCATATATTATGTTTTATACGTGTATATATATATATATATATAGTCTTATATTATAAAATATCATAATAAAATACGTGATATCAAAAAAATGTTATTTTAGTGAGAAATACTGAAGTCTGAAATAATACTGAATCAAGGCGTATAACTAAATTTGTGTAAAAAATTATTATCTATTTTCGAAAAAAGTGTTAATTGAGATGAGGTATTATAATATATTATATGTAGTTGTATAAAAGTAATTATTAAAAATAATAATATAACTAGTCAATAAAAAATATTTAATAGTATAGATAATTAAAGTTGTAAATATATACATATTATTTAATTAATGGTCTAAAATAAAATCGACTGAATAAGCCATTATAGTTATATATACTTTTTAACTATTTATTTTTAAAAATCATATTGTCTATATAGTTCTATACGAACAGAAAATTTACAGATAAGAAGGGTAGCTGCCAAATTCGTTCCGCGGTTGTTGACATTGGAACAAAAGGAAAATCGTTTAACGATTTGTCAAGACCTTAAAAATCGATCTGCTGATATTAATTTCATAAAAAAAACATCATCACAGTGGACGAGACATGGGTTCATAGGGACGATCCGGAAATCTGCGCTTAAAAGACAACGGTTTCAAGATGTAGAGGAAATTAAAGCGAATACGTCAACAGAACTCAAAGCTATAACTTTAGAACAGTTCCAAAGGACTTTCGAAAAATTGCAAGATCACTGGAACCACTGCATATCGTCCGGAGGAGAGTATTTTGAAGGCGATATCTTTAAATAATATGTAACTGAATTTTTGTAATTATTAAAAATAAAATCCTGGTACTTTTTGAACAGACCTCGTACCTAGTTTAATTTCTCTTGAAAATAATAATAAGTTTAGTCTGTTTTCAGGTTTGAGCCCTAGCGCTGAATTCTTTGAGCTCTTCATTTTACTCACGACGTTTTGTCAGTAGGTATTGACTGTTACTGTTACTCTGCAGGTTTCACATTTAGCCCATTAAGGTAGATCTTCCTTTGACATCAGAAAACCATGTGTTATTTGAGTGTGTCTGACTCCTAGTCTTAAAAGGATTATTTTTTCTTTTATTTTGACGTCAGTTTGTTTATCATTTGATTTTAATAATGTCTTGAATTTGATTTTTTATGTCCATATAAATTGTGATCTGAAGAAGTTGTGTATTGTTTATTTCAAATTTCCTTTTGACTTCTTGATCCACAATATAATATATATTTAATATTAAACAATTTTTGAGTCATTAAAGAACCACTTACCACTTAAACATTTATTATCTGCCTAAGGACGAAGGAGAGGGAACTAGTACTAAATATTTTTTGTTACACGATAAAATAAAATTTAGAGTACATTCGTCGAAAGACAACTCACGTATAGGCGTATAGCTGATTTTATTTGTATACAATTGTCGACTTTCATGACTTCGAGAGGTAACTTCGAGTATAGCGGTTTCGCTTGCGTTATTCATAGTTCAGTGCCCCGGGGAGCCGTGCATCCGGGCAAATAAGCTCTATGCTAGTAAACCGTTCGTCGTCGGTATAGTAATATAGTGACTCATCGTCCAACGGATCTCTGCAGCGGCGGCCACCAACACCGTCTCAAGGTTTGACGAGGACGGCGGCAGAATAAACCGCGGCGATGACTCTCGTCACTTTCTTCGGGAAGTGTATAGAAATACGTAAGTATACGTTTATTTATGTAGTACATGTTATATATTTTATCGGCACGTCGGCCGCGATCGCATGGTAATCGTTAAATTTTTTTCCAACTAATTTAATTTATATAAATTTGACAAGATAGTATACTATATATTATTTTATATAGTATATAATATTATATCGACTGCGGTCTAGTCGAGGGCGCGGAAATCTCACGTATTTATAGAGTTTCTCGAAGTCGTGTTAGTGTTTGTGTCCCGAATTCTGTACCGCATAACAGACGACGTATGTGTTGTAGTTGCTGACACTGATCATATTTTTATTGTTGCGTCAAGTTCGGCCGCTGCGCGCGGGAATACCCTGCCGTGGCGTGACGTCATTCGGGTCTGCGTGGGCGACTTACGATTATGTGCATAATAATAATGCGTATACGCCGCGAGTTGATGACGACTCGGGTGGCCTATAATCCTACGACATGCCTTATGTTTACCAGTTCGGTAGTGTTTGATATAATATATACCAGTAAACCACCTGCCTGTCTGCCTGCCTATACACCATGCCCATAACGCGTCCGCTCGCTTGGCCCACCTGACTGCAATATTATCGGTTCCGGCGGTTCGCGGATTGGTGGGAACGCGTCGGCTGCGATGACGTTCCCGGTGAAAGTGTTTCCGAAGGTTTTGTAATATTATTATTGCAAGCCACCACCGCCGCGTGCGTCCAGTCGGCCATGGGATTTACCAGACGGACACCGCATTCCCGTGCTGTTATTACTACTACTACTACGACTGCCACTGTTGCTGTGCTACCACAAGACCGACCGAACGGCACCGAACCGGACGCGCTTTGAAACGTTTCGTTAAGACACGTCCGTTGTAGTGATAAAACGAGCGAACCGATCGCACACGTGCTCCGCCGACGTTTTATTGAGATTCCCGAACTTCGTGGCCACTGATCCGAAGTATTCACAAACCTGCCTAAGCGCGACACACGATCTCTAGATCATCACCGATCCGAACCCCGATAGGTAAGTCACGATATTATCTATTATTAATCGCTCAATGGTATACAGGGCGATTGGTTTATTGAAATTCAACTTTCATTACTTCAAAAAGTATGAATGTTTTTTTTATTTGAAAAAATGATAGTTTTTTTTTTTTACAATTTTTAACGCTTCTCTTTTTGAATGACATCATGCATCACGCATTTCATTGCATGTTCCAACACATTAGATTTTTCTAGGAATTTCAATGTATAAAAATCAAATTCCCAACGACTATAATGAGTATAGTTTATCAGTTACATTTTAAAACTTATAACTTTTAACTTATAAGTGTTTAATGTTTAGATAAGCGGAATGTAGTAACGCAGGAGTTTCCCTTTCAACTAAACTTTAAATAAGCACTTATAAGTTGTAACTATAATCAAGAACTTCTTTGAAATTCCATTTAATACATTGAAGTTCTCTGAGAGATATTTTGCTTGGGAATATAAAATTAAAATGTACGCAGTCATTTAAAAACGTAGAAAACTTAAAAATAATAATAACAATAAAAAATAGTTAATCATATATATATATTTTTTTTAATGTTGTTTAATAATGTTTTAAAATTATTTTGAAATAATGAATGCTTGAATACTTAACTAGAAAAAAAATAACTTGTTATTGGATGATTTTTATCCGACTACTAAGTTAAACCATTATAGCGTTAGTGTTATGAACATGTTTTAGTTTTCCAATACAAATCAATAGTATGTTTAATATTATTTATATAGTTATTAAATAATAATATTTATATGATCAGATAATTTCATATATGTCACAATGGTGTACCTAATTAATATATTAAGTCATATCTAAAATACTAAAATATTACTTATAATCGCATGTCCGAACGTGTACTTTTACGTGGAAAAAATGTATCAGTTAGTTTGAATATTGGACTTGTATAAGTTCTAAGTAAACCGTTGACTTAATTTGTAATAATCATAAATATCACGTGCTAACATATTATGAAATAAGGTAAATATATATATATATATATTGTATAATATGTAAATATTTCTTAAAATAATAATATTATAATAGTAGCTAAATATTTTTTAATATTTAACAATGAACTGAATTTACTATGATAGTGTATAATGCACTTATTTGGTTATAGATATATTTAGTTATGTAATTATATAAAACTTAACATTAAAATATTTTTATTAAAATTATATATTTAAATTAACGGTTTATAATATATTTAATGCAAATAAATTCAGCACTTTCTAAAATATATATAATCAAATAAAATGATGTCATTTATTCATCTTATACGTATAATAAGTATTGAGTATGTTTTTACGAGATTCAAAGTTTTAATATAAACGATAATTTAATAATTTAATTCAATATTCTATAAAAGTCAAACAATTAATATTTTATTATTATTGTTACAATGTGATTTTTTTTTTTTAAATTATTTATAAATTAAAGCAATATTATTATAAATATATTATTTTATATATTAATTAATATTTGCACAACCAAATATGCTTTAGGTCGGGGCTATATATACAACGTTTTCTGTTGTATATTCCGCGGAGTTTTTCGTTATGAGTATAGTTCCTCCTAATTTAAACCAATATAAATTAGGAGTTGGCATTTTTATTTTGTTGACGTTTGTCTGCTAAAACACAAGTTCACCTGCGTTTTTCAACGTGAATGAAAACGATGCGTAATCATATTCGTTGTGTATAGCTAATAATACAATGAATTAGAATTCGATAAAAAAACTCCTTGGAACACGCGGAGTAAGTGTATAGCCCCGACCTTAAAGTCTTCTTCTTAATTTTCATAATATTTTTACAAAATCTATTAATACCTAAATTGAAGACAATTTAAACAAAATAAACCAATGGAACTTGAGCACTGTTTTCTTGTTGACGAGTTAATTAAATATCGATTTATATTTTGCGAAATCGTTTTGTTTTTGTTATTGTATTTTATAGTTAGTATTTTCTTTGAACATTAATTTTACCCACTTAAACATCTTATAAAATTGCTACACTGAATACGAATTTTAAGTAGATACAATACAATTAATAAAAAATAAAAATAAAAATAAAACGCCTTTTAAATTTCCTAATCTTGTATAGATAATGAATGTTTTTATACTCTTGCAAATAGTTCTATCTTAATAGTTCTATCTTACATACAAGGAAGCGTACTCAATACAAACGTTTCAAAATAAAATAATTTATTTTTAATTACACAATATAGGTAGGTATACTATAATATTTATTATGATGTACAAAACATCATTATTTCAAGTAATAAGTAGTTATTACCTACATATTTTGATTGAATCATCACACTAAGACGAAAAATTGTATTCAAAAAGTTAATTTAAAGTTTAGAGTTTACGGCACGATATATTACTCATACAATTTTTATAAAACTCATCTGCTCTGTACATCATGCGCTAGATCCATATTCGAGGAATTTCTTATAAAATCTTTAGTGTTTGTATTTGTATCATTATAATAATATTTTGAGATCAATATTTCAGTATAAATACATAACATAAATATGGCAACAGAATATAGAACCAGGGGAATTATATGCGTTTTTGTAGGTAAAAGATGTTAACCTTAAATTTGATTTGGATGTTTCGGGTCTAGAGTGGTTGTAAAAAATAAAATAAGATGAGACCACTTTTTTCTCTTTTAAACCGTTTGTTGCCACAGTGATCGATCAGACTAAAAAGGTTTTTGAAGTTTTCTGCGCGTCAGAGAAAAATTACCTAGTAAAGTACCGATTACTTACAAAGTTCGTATATACATATATACTTTTTTTTGCGATATAGAAGCAGTTTAAACCGAAAGACATATAACTTTCAATTATTGTCAGAACTTTATTATTCACGCTATTTTACAGATCCTCGAACATGACATATTATATTAGATATATATATATATATATAAAACGAGGCGTGTGTTCTTTATTCGTATAATATGATATTTTTAAACTATATACCAACCAATCTATATAAAAGTTAAATTTGATATTTAAGATTAAATAATACACTTTAAACTCTTGCAAGTTACGTCAACTATTACGAAGTTTTCGATTTGTTAAATCGATACAGTTAATCCTAGTAATATTAAAACACGATCTAAAAGAAAAACAAAACTAAAAAGTTAACGTGGAAATGAATTTGGATCGTCGTTTATCAATGGAAAAAAAAATAAGCGAAGTGCTTTAATCGGTGCCCGGTGGTTGATTATTAATTATCATGCAATCGTCCGGTCCGTGTGTTATGTGATATATTATATGCCTATAGACTATAATACACATACCTACTCATAAGATGGAAAAGTTTAGAAACAGTTTTCGGTGACGTATCGAGAAAAATCGTGTGCCGGAATGGCGCTTTCTCTAGAAAAATAACGACAACAAAATAACAACACATAATAATACACTGTAATAATATTATGTAGGATTACTATAGGATGCATTACAAGAGCAAGACCCAACCTGTCGTGTGCACAACACACACACACACAGATATTATGAATTGCGGACACTTGAATTAATGTCGTTACTATATCGTTACGCATCACTATATATTATATACCTATGTGTTTACATCTAACATCATACCATACACCGATATCGTTGCGTGCGTAAGACGTACAACTGGATAACATTTCGGCGATGGAACAGAAACCCGACACAGTGTATATTATTATGATATTATGATCGTTATGTATACACTAATGTATGACTATACACATCCATTATATTATATTATGTATGCAAGTACTTATGACGTGGTATACGCCTCCTACTGCCGCCCTTTTTAAATTATCTGTATGCAATAATTAGGTGCGCCGTTCGCGTAATAATGATTATGACAGTATTATTATTATTAATAATAAAAACGACAACACAGAGCCTATACCACGACCCGCGATCCGCATACCGTAGTTGATCTTCGGCGCCACACACGGTTTCGGAACTGAGAGCATAATATAACTATATTATATTTACTATAATATTTGTTTATCGGGATCGTGTATACCATTTCGTCGATGTATTATATATTACCTGATATTATAAATTATATGGACCGGATGCTCGTGAAAGCGATCTCCGTAATATTTCTTGATGGCGCCGGAGATCGCAATAATCAGAAAACGTCAGATGTGCGCACGTAACGATTTTGACAGCTGTCGTTGCTGCAGACGGCATTCTAATAATAATATGATAATATTATGAACTATTTGTATAAAACGCGAGTACGCAACGTGTCGGTCGCTAAAAACAAATCTGTGGTGGGCGGAATCGAATATATACCTAACAATAATAACAATATAATACCACGACATATTATATTATAGGTATTATTATTATTATTATTATCGTCGTCGTTGTTGTTGCATATTATGGTCTATTACCGCGCCGAGTTCCCCGCCGCACCGCAAGTGCTGTTCGGCTGCTTTCTCTCGAATTTTTCGACAAACACGAGCTGTCATAATAGGTAATATTGTCGCCATATTATTAGGTTTATTACAATATGCGTATAAATGCATAAAAATGTTATGTCGTCCGTCGGTGTATCGTCTTCTCCCGCAGGCATATTACCTACGTATATTATACATAGACAGCATACACATCAGTTCTGCGCGGCGACGACTGACGACTGACGACTGAAATCGTCGCGACAGCGAACCCGTCGCGCAATCGGCGTCTTTCGATAATACGTATCGAATAGTATTACTATATTATTATGTATGCGGTGCACAACAAACGGACACGCGGTACATATATACCTACAGATTTACAATGCACGGCCAGGATACTGTGGTCTTAAAATGGCCCAGTAATCTGGACTCAAAAATAATAAACGATTACGATTATTGTCTGGTAGAAAGGAAAATGTAAACTTTTTGAACTTATCGTAACACGAGTCATACTTCGTACTACTCGAAGTTCGTTCGAGTCGTCGTTGTCGTAATATCGCACGTGTTTGATCATAATGCGCAGCAGCCGAAGCCTGCTGGGCCGAACACGTCTCTTTCGATTTCCGTTTTGTTTTATAATTTTATTGTGTCGTATACGAAAGAAACAATTTATTATTGTTATATTATTCCGACTCGTTACGTGTTTAATCAAGAAACGTGGCTTTTGTATTATACTTTCGGGAAATTCAACAATTAAATATTTTGACCTAATTTTGCATACGATTGTTTGAACATACATTTCTGACTTTGTGTTTCGGTCGAAATTAATGACTACATATACTAGCAGCCATACGCATCACATATATTAATTGTTGTGGCAAATTCCACATTCAAACGTAACTACTATAACTATAAACATATATTATTTAGCAGCCGAATTTAGGCATTTCCGTCGTTTAATTAAACATTTTATTGTTGTTTGATATCTTCCGATAATATCACGTTTTTGTGACCGTAGATTTGAATTCCGAGTTATTCGTCGTGTTGAGTATTTAAAAAATTGGCTCATTAACATTTTGGCGCTATACTTTGAATCGCAAGACTTGAAACCCTTTCGTTTGTATAAATGCAGGTCGATCCAACGAGTTTCTGACGCAGTGTATATAAAAGGACATACAATATTTTATGTACATCGTTTTAAATGTTCTGCTACAACTTTAAATATTTAGAGGAGACTGGAGAATACTATTTTAGTTCATCTGAGCTTTTAATAATTTATGCGCTTTAATCTCCAAGTACCCGTCAAACGAAAAAGCCTCTATGCAAACTTAAACGTAGCAAAGCATATTACAGAGAGAGAGAGAGTAATATTTGTCTACACTCCGCTGGATATTTTGCTCATTAAAATTATCTTATATCGATTTGTATTTGATATCAAAAACAATACACAATAAAAGTTCAAACGTCGTTGTTATTTTTGCTATACATTTAAGCGAAAAAGTGATATTTTTATTTTGTTTAAGGTTTAAAAGTAGAATCGTCATTATTATTGAAAGAAAGATTAAGCTAAGACATTAAACTGTACCAACACCTTTATTAGTATAAACGATAATGGATATAAGTTAATACACACTATCACGCGTAATCCAGAATAGGTGTCAGGTGTGCTGCTACAAGTTAATTTTGCAGGTGAAATACGATAAAGGACAAGTTTCCGCGTACAATATAGAATATATGAGAGCCCTTAATTGATTTAATATTATGTTTTTTTTTGTGTCAACATTTTATTAGAGTAGGACGATTTTAATATATTAAATTGAATAGCTTGTCACCGACATTAGCTTGACGCAACCTAATTTTCCGATACGTGGAATCTCGTCAATATTATACAACCATTTGTTTATGAATAATTTTAATTTGTATACACAGCAGCCCTTATATGATTATTTGATTGAAACGCTGTAAAGAATATAACAAATATTCATCATTTTAAAACCAGAGCGTATTATTCAGTACAAATATTTTATATTTAAAATGTTTTTATATTTTGTATATTGTTGGTATTTCTGTTTTGCCGTTGCCGATTAAATCCTCTTAAGTCTGCTATGCAATAATTGATTGATGCGCAATGTATTTTAATTAAATCGGCTTGGTGTCAGGTGGTATTTGCGCACTAATGTTATTGCCCCGAACACGTCGTGTATACTATTAGAGTTTGAAATTAATCTACTTTGGACGACTCCGAAATTCCTCGACGAGATTTAGGGGGGTTGGTGAAATGAGCGTGATTTAGGGGCAAGTTAGGTACTCAGAAACTCGAAACACGTTTTCGCGTTCGCAATAGTATGTGGCGCCGTATACCTATATAGCTATACTTTAATATTTATATGATTTTATTACTGTTCAATATCATCTGTAATAAAAATCTAATTTCGTTAATATTAATATTATATTATAACATACGACGGGCGTGCAGATGTTTATTGTATTACTATGGCGGAAGTGTATCTTTGCGATTCTCCGGGAAACGCGTAAAACGATAGGTTCACTTAATAATATGTAATTATCGTAACGATTTCATTTCAAATTTCTCGTGCCGATCTATCATCGCTTGTCAATAATATTACGATCGTGTAACGAAGCGAGCTAAACTATTGAATAACAATCTAATATCATTTTATGATAATTTATAATGTATTGCTTATACCCACTGACATGATACTATTATTATGAATATTCTGCACATGTGTCGACTGGCACAGTCTTTTATAAATTTATAATGATATTGAACACATTTATTAAACTGGCGGGTTACCCACGATTTTCGCACTAGGCCTTGAAGCGTTTTCATCAAAATATATACCATTAAGGTTCCTGTAAGATAATGTCATTATAATACGCTCATCAGTCACCACTTGCGTTTGATGCCAATGCATGTGTCTATCGTAGTACCTACATATTTATAATCATTATTCGAGATGGTTATAAATTCTAAAGCATTAATAAATTATATAAAATCGAGATTAATTATATTTTCTGATAAACTACAGTTGCAGTGTCAATGGATTTAATATAATTGTTGTATTTTTTTTTTTTTTTGGTTTGATATAGGCTACAGGCAAATTAATTTTATATTTTATAATTGTTGTATAATAAAGAAAAACTGCACTGGAAAAAAATATATATTATATCAGTGTGGTGATTTTTTTTTTTTTTGCATGATCAATCGTAATAAATGACAATATAATTCATTATGAGATAACTTGTCATAGTTAATGACATCGAGAAAGATACAAAATAAATGATGTATTTTGATACATTTATCTAAACGACGGTGACTGTCAGGATTACCCATGTTATTTTTAATTCGATGTAGTTTACCACGCAGTAGTTTTTTCCACGCGTAGAAAGATATATGCACTAATTAATTTATCATCAAAAGTCTATAGTTTCTGTACGTTTGGGTACAAATGTATAATCTACATTAAAACCAGCTAACACAATAATGAATCTTTTATGTTTTGTTCTCGCCTGGAGCCCTGCCCCGCAACAACGCATGTTTCTACTTTTGCTACTTCTCTACTACTTTGAGACGCGAATCGAAAATCGAGAACCTCCAGGGATCTTTACACATATAAATATAAAAATATTATGTTAAATTAGAGTGACCACAATATTAAAACGGAATCTTCACTTTTTCAGAAAATCGTTAAACTATTTTATTCCAAGATTTTTTTAGTGGGAATGATTACGGGTAAAGGAATATTAAAATTATCTAACCCACACCCGTCCATAAAAGTAGTGAGACTTTTTTTTATTTCTTTTTACATTTTTCACAAATTAAAATTTTAAACGTTTAAAATTAGATGAGTGTACTTTCAATTCCGATTATCGGATTATGAAATGACATTTTCAAATATTATTGAAAAAAAAAAAAAAAGATTTTCTGCTAAAAGTAAGTCACGAGTGTGATTATTTTTAAGTCAGAGCATAAGTCTCTCTTTTAATCATTCAACTGTAGCCACCCTATTGTTATGTCATTCAACCCATTTATGGACATATGTTTCAATGTCCGATTGGTGATTACGGTGTACGGTAATGTTAAATATACTCTACTATTTACATCATACACGCGTAATAATACCACATTATATCATAGGTATCTCGTGCCTAGGTCGTTTCGGCTACGGACAGCGATAATAATAGGCAATGCCGTAATGGTAAAATTGTCTTCGTCAATGCGCAACGATGACGCGTCTCACGCGGTAATGTGGTATACCTGTAATACATGTATAATGTGACAACGCGCGACTTATGGTTTATGATGTCGCAGTAAAGCTACGAAGTGTGCACGGACTTAGATAATGCATTATTATCACTGTTCGTAGGTACCTAGTCTTAGTCGAATTACAAAACGCGCGCGCATTCCGAATAATAATAATAATAATAATGAAAAAAGCCATCGATTCTTATTCGGCCACGCGTGAGCGGCCACGTACGGTGCGACAATGTAATGTATTATAATATTGTTGCCATATAATACGCTAAACGTATTGTACAACGTTCAACGATTACTGTATATTATGGGTACACTTGAAGCGTTTTCTGTCTGCAGGCTCATGTGGGTTTTCCGGTTGCTCGCTCGAGGTCATCGCGATGGCGTTATCGGAAATGGCACAAAAACATCGGAATAGCGCTCTGGGATCGGAGGGAAAAAATAATGAAAAAAAAAAAAAAAAACTATAATATAATAATGGGAAACCCGAGTTTGTCACGTCTCGACGATTTCCTCTCGCCCGGTTCGGCCGTGAATAACCTATACCTATGCGACTGCACACATACGTATGTGCCGTGCACGCGCCACAAATGACTTTTTTTTATTTTTTTCCATATTATTTACACACACACACACACACACACACACACACACACACACACACACACTGCACGAACGGCATAAAATTATAGCGCAACACACACACACACACACACATATATACGTATATTATACAGCATAGGTACCTATATCGTCCCGCCGAGCGCCGTCTCCTCCCACACGCTGCTCCCGCCGAAAACCCAATTTCATTCGCACCGGGCCGCGCTCACACAATACAATATATTATGTATTATACTTATCGCAGTGCCGCGTAATGCACATCACTCGCAACCCATACCGATAGTTCGCGGACCATAACATTGTTATTGTCGTCGTATAGGTCGCGTAAAGCGCGCGCGCGTCCTTGTCACTCTCTCGATGACGTGACGCCCGTAGAGCTGCTCGTTATTATCGCTATCTCCCCGCCCGCGATAGCTCTGCGCCGCCGCTCGCATTGTGCGCGGCCCACGTTAGCCGTTTCGTTTGCACCTATACTGTAATTGATTGTGTAATATCGTATGATATGCTAATAACGTGATTATAATATTATTGTACAGTATTACTACAGTGCACGTTTTAGGTGCGACGAGTACCTATATAGTCTTTCAGCAGTCTTTACTTCGACGTACTCGTTTTATTCGGTCGTCATCGACTCGTGTCATAATATAATATTTCGGATAGCGCAGTTATGAAATGTTTGCGCAGCAGTTGTAAATTCTGCTATAGATAGTATACGATATGATGACTATAAGTTATTTCTTATGAAAATAGGCGATGGGTACCTATTTACTCATTATTCGTTCGTTACGATGAGCTCTAAAAACGTTTCAAACACCCTGTATGTTATTGTGTATAATAAGCAGAACATGATCTGTTAAGAATTATTATTTTAAAACCGATGATCAATTATCACCGTTTTTAAAATGTTTGTCAATAATAATACATCAATAACGTCCATCCGGTGCGAGAATTATAAAGTTCGACGAATACACCAAAACTGAATTTCTGCAGTTTAAGTCCGAAAATGTATTGTTTATCCGCCTTTTTAAAGAGGACAACTTTTCCAAACTCTTTCTAACCCGTTTATCACATTATTTTATCGAAACTATACTTTTATACCGCTTGAAACTATATATGGTGCGAGCATTAGACTAAGAGTTCGAAGAAAAATTGACCGTTTACAACCATAAATACCTATCATTTTCCCTGTCCGAGTAAATTATTACTATTGATATATTTTCTTTTCCCAAATTGACCAAAAACTATAATATTTTATATAACAGTTCACTGTGGACTGCGTGCGTTGCAATGTTCAGTCCTGCTGTGAAATTGTCTGTATTAAAGGTCGTTAAAAAAATAGGTCAGTTTTTTACGTCTCTTTTGGCTGTTGCACAAAAAAAAAATATTCAGCGACATGTTTTCGTTTTAATTATTTTAATATAATCAATTAGTCGTTCAGTTTTTTCCTCAAAAAAAAAAAAAAAGTGATTAATGTTTATAAGTACATTTTTATACTCGATATATGTATAATTTATTTTTGAAAAATGTTTGTTGAAAGCGAATGGATTTAATGACGTTAGTCTTACGTAATATACCAGCATACGTTAAAATACAGTACTTTTAGCAATATTTTGCTTTCACTAAATTTTTTAGTTTTAACCCGTTCAATGAGTATCTAAATATTAATTAATACATTTATTTGTTTTGTTTTATATTTTTGTTTATTCATAAGAATTAAAGCCGAGCGGTTTTTTATTACAAAATTTTTAGTAATTAGTATACAGATAAAGCCTAATTATTATTTCTACAAAAAATAAACTGTGCATTAGATTGTTTTTTTTTATAACTTAATAATCGGATTTACTTAAAATTAACACGGGAAACCAACGTAAAAGTTAGTATATATTATTTTGTCTCTTTTTAATTATTTTTTATTGAACTGCCACACAGATACCCCAGTTGTTTCGTTTATATAAAAAATATCAATTCGATAACCATTAATTTAATATGCTTAACTTATAGGACCACATTATTTTGAAAACTTTTACCGTTTAACGGTCGTCTAAATGAAAACAATATATTATATACACACAGGTGTGTGTACTCAAATAATATGTAGGTACACACCATTCTATTTTTAACAGTGCAATAATTAAATAAAGTGTAATAATATTAAAAAACATTTATCATATTATTACGAATTACGAAATACATTGTAAACATTAGTATGTTATTAAATTTAGATTAATTGCAGCTCAGAAATTATTATTATACACGCACAAGTTGTAATTTTAATGATTGTGTTTTTAAATTATAAAAAAAAAACTTATAAATAAATCATATTTATAATATTATTGCCACTTAACAATCTTAAGAGGAAAAATAATTATTTAAAATGCGTTTTATAAATTTTTTAGTCATTAAAATTTTTATTTTTTGTTTGTTTTGATTAACTATAATAACATATTTTTATTACTGATAAAATAAGTATACCTACCTATACATAATTTATTTTATTTTATTCAAATATTATAATACTATATCTAGGTTGTGTAAAACAATAACTACAAATTAGTTTTGTAACTTTAAATACTAATTAAATCACATTACCTATACTAAAACTTAAACCTAAATCTAATAATCCAGTTTTTCAACATTGATTTCAATATTACCGGTAGAACAGTTGTGGTATAGCACGATACGTAATGAATTAAATATAAATATATAATTTTACATACAATTTTATTGAATTGTATCAGATCTCAAAGTTTCGAACCTAATTTAATTATAATAAATAATTTAAAATGGTTTCCATCAACTTGAAAACAAATATTATTCACCTTTATACATAATTTTGACTTAAATAAATAAATTACTATTGTTTTGAACAATGTTACAAAAATTAAAACCCTCCTCGGGCTCATGTTTTAACTAAATTTCGTGACTTTTAATATCAATAATTAAAGAAAATGTTTTGTTCATCACAACTTGTCATATTAAAATTTTATTTTTGAAAAAAAAAATAATATTATCAGATATTTATTTAAAAAACAAATAAGATAAAAATACGTAATAAGTTTAAACAGATCATTTTTGTCCTTTGGAGAGAGGACTTGAATAATATTATTTGAGCATAATTCAATATGCTCTTCTGATAACTTAACTATACGCTCATTGTTTGGATACTCGTGTTGAAAAAGTATATTTTGTGCAAAATGAATCAACTTTAAATAAGGGATGTTTAATAATGATATTTAATATAGTTAATAGAAAAATATTAAATTTATAACTCATGAATTTAAATTTTTTTATTTATTTCGACTAAAAATAAAATAAAAAACTGTTTGTTGGTAATATTTTTTTAAAAATTATATCCTTGTTGTTGATAAATTAAAGAAGTTTATTAAATATCTACACATTAGACATTTTTAAAATTTACATTCAACATTGTGTTTAATGATAAAGGACAAGGTATTATTATGTACTACTTTGGACGTACGATAAGTAATAGAATGTTAAATACAATTATAGGAACGCATATTCGTACATCATATGGTTCATACACACATTTTCAACTATATAACAACATTGTTATTGTATATGCTAATTTTGTTTGACAATGAGAACTCCAAGCAAATACAATTTGTGTGTCGTAGGTTTTATGTTCAAAGTAAAAATACCCACAATAGTCGCGGCTATACAAGAGCTATTTTTGAGCCGTTTTATTATTATATGTATACAGTTGCAGACTTACAGCAGCTACTGTGAAATAATATCCATTTATCATAACAATACGAGTATACACAACTAAAAAATATAACAGCAGCCAACGCGGTTATACGCGTATAATAATGACGATATTACATTTTTTTCCCCATCAAAAATGTTTCAATTTATTGTCCCACGAATCGGTAAACAATTTTATTTGTCTCAATATTAAAGACAAGGTTTGTTCAGATAATTTTGTTGTTTTTATATTATTATTATTATTATTTTTAACGAAAACCTGGACGATCTATTGTATTGTATCAAAATATAAAATAAATATTCACTCGAGTATTATATTTACTCAAGTATACTTACGTATTACGGTTATAAAAATAAAATATATACATATAAAGAGTATAAGCAGTCACCCGACGCATTATTATTATATTACATATTCAGGCCCAGATATACGTAGGTAGTGTATATTATACATATACGTTTTTTTGTCATGTAAGCAATACGGCACGGACGCCTTTTGACAGGCGCATAATATATAAAGACTGATTCATTGTTATTACTTTATATATACACAACTATAAAAATGAAATCTTAACTGTTGATTCATTTTCGCACACTAAAAGTGTGTTTACAATTTCCATCACGAGTTACATGAGTTGTAAGAAAAGTATATCGCGTGGTCTACAATATAATAATATTATGTTCGTCGCAACTTTTTTTTATATCATATCGATTTTAGTTCTTTGAATTTGTTTTAATATTTTATTTAAATATATAGATTTGTTCCCAACTCTTTTCGAATAATGAAATATAACATTAAACAAAGTTAGCTGATATCTGGCGATATAGTAATACACACTACCGCTTCATGATTAAACAAAACTTACATAATATCCTGTTATAGTGATATTCATTTGACATGGGAAACTCGACTTTTTAAAAACTGGTTCTATATAATAATTTTATATAATATAGTATAAAAAACTTAAACAATTGCTATTTTTACAGATTTAAAAAATGATTAGAACCTTCATTATATTTATTTCGAGTGGATTATGAACAAAATAAATATCGTGTAAAGTTGTATTATGTATAAATGTCAACAATGACTCTGTTATAAATTATGTTTTTTATAAAATCGTATTTCAAAAAGTTAAATAAGACAAATTTAATGCATTTAACTAAAATAATATTACACGTAGCTAACCGTAGTCTCTGTGACGTGTTTTGATCGTGCGTTTAAATATTTGAAGTAGGAATAAAAGTATGTTATCACATCACGTATAGGTATTCGATAAAGGTATAAAATACCTATGTATATGGTCATATAGATGTCGACTCGCGTATTTATGCTTGGCGCGGTCTAGCTAATGGATTATTTGATGATTATTGTATTAGAACAATATTGTTTGTGACAGCTGTGTACGAGCATTTTGTATTGCACAACAAATATGGAATAATTTCAGCTAATATGAAAGAATTATTTCAGTATACTGCACGATTTAAGATACAGTACTACCTTAAATCATGGTATACCGTATACCCACTCTCAAATCGATTTCTAAAGTATTCCAAGAATTGTATCCCACTAAAATATAACTATAATATATATGCATATTAGCCATACAGTATAATTTGTATTCATTTTTAGGGGTTCTCCATAATGAATTTATAGGGGGTCCCGTCGGCTCTGTGCTTTGATTTTATGTTGTGTGATTTATTACATAATATTATAAATTACAACAAACATGGATGTATTATGTTTTCTGAATAACCTGCTATATATAGTTCAAAGTTGAAAATTACAAACATTTCCAACGAAATTAAATTTAATAAAATTATTAGTGAAAATAAAATAACATGATTTGAACACGAACTTATAAAAAACAATATAAATCTAATTTTTAACCGACATGTTTGACTGATTTATGATTATATTTATATTATTTATTTATTCATTACCTATATTATATAATTGACTTCATTAAATTAAACATTTATTTGTTATTTATTTTTTTGTTATACTATAATTATACTGTTAATAAATAAATATTATTCTTTATTAAATTATTAGTAGTGTATGAAATATGAATCTTGATAACAATAATAGGCACACGAATTGCTTTCTAGATCTTCTGACTAAGAAAGTTCTCAGAAGTTCTGAGACATATTATAATTCATGTATATAATATGTACCTATATCTTTTTAACTGTATATACCTCGTATGAGCTACTATTATAATTTCAAATATTTCCGATACCGGATATATCCAGATATTATCGGTACAGTGTTGAACAGTTCAATAATGACATATTGTATAATGTTGTTATGCGTTTTTAATTTTTAATGCTGCGAATCGTGTAGACAGTATATCAAGTACATGTCCATGCATTACTTATAAAATAACACAATATATTATAATATATGTATATTTTACATATAATAAACGTATATTAGTTGACATATTGCGGATAGAACATTGTTCGTTTTTTTAACATGTGCTGTAAATAATAATAGAAATAATGTATATATAATAGATTAATATCCATCCGATACGTTGGATTTCGTGAAAAGGGATTTTCAGTCTGACATTGGTATTAGCATTATACACACGCAGTACAAAACGACGCATTATATTATTATAAAAAATATAGTATTCATATACATAGGTATATTAAAATCTCGAGACGCTTTTTAATGATATATTATAATATACATTGTGTGTGTATTATATTGCACAAGTCCATTCTTTGGGATAATACGTGTTTTGTCGATCCAAAATTCAACGACTATTATACATACTATTATTCATATATAAAATATAATATTTAACCGAAAGTGGAGGTTTTTATGAATAATTTCTTTCGAAACGGTCGGATCGGTTTCGGTCGTACGCAATCGCTGTTTGCGCAGACGACAGTTTCCATAAATCACGCTTGTTATAATAATGTATATGCATAATATTGCAATCGTTATTAATTGACTATCACAATATAGACGTCGCTGATCGAAAGTTGAAGCGAAGACGCCGTTGACCATATGGTTAAATGCACGGTACATAATACCATATATACATATATACAGCTGGACAGGGTTTTGTTTAGAGTTGTACTCACTCTACTCGCGGTATTGTAATAATATTGATCACTCATGTATATTATCATCAGGCGTATACTTATCTGCACAGTCAGACCGAGCAATATTACTACCATAGACGCTCGGCAACACGACCAAAATATATATGTATGTATGTATATAATAGCTATAATAATATTATTACCAAGGATAGTACCTATACTGTCTATACACACCCGCGCGTTTTATTCGCAGACAATTCGTTGAATTAGATGGGAAAATATTGTGAAATCTTTCGGGTCGTCGTTATTTAAATCGATAATATTTTGTGACGATAGAATTAATTCGGCACATCAAAAGTGATTTATATCTTTGTAAAAATAAAATTCAAATAAAGGTATATCATCCCCGCTCGATTCTTCGAAGCATTAGGACGGAAATGTTATACCTCTTTTTTGTTTTTTCCATTTTACTTGCATTTCCACGACAACATATTAATTTCGATGGAAATTTCACAGTGATCAATTATTATATTCACTATGTTTGGCTGTTTGGCATGTTTTTTTTACTTAAACAGTAAACCCATATACTATACACAATCGTATATTGTTTCGATAAACTAAGTATTGTTGAACTTAACTCGTCAACGGTGTTTTGTTACCCAATACGTCATATTTGATACTTGGAATTTTGGAATTGTTTTGATTAAGGTAATAATCATAATACAATGGTTTCGGTATATTGCACTTGTACAAACTAATTAAATTATATTTGAACTATTTACAATGACGTAAGACGTATTGGAGAATGTTTCATAATCATTATGCTTCACTAATACAAATGAAAATTTTGTGGCAAATATTATAACAGTCGGGAAAAAATTGATATTATAAAATAAATTATTTTGTGTAATGATCTAATATTTAGAATTTAGACTAAAGTTAATCGATAAGCAAAATCGTAGTATACACGACAAACAGCGCATCGTTTACTGCAACTCATAAAAATATGCACTAAAACATAAATGAAATACTTTGCAATTATGCAGTTTTTACAATAAAAGTGTTTAAATTATTTACAAATCATCACAATATCACAATTAGTTCGGTGATTATATTGCCGTTTTCAATTATACACATCACCGCGCGTATATAATTATATGTATTTAAATGTCTGGATGATTTGAGAATATTACTCATTTAAATATTGTTATTTAAATGTATCGAAGAATCTAGCTATACACTCTGCTGTAATGTCGTACTACTCGCAATAATGAGCTTTTTAATTATACGTTCAACGTATACCTAATTATTTCGACTTTATTATTTTGTTGTTCTTTATCGCAGTAATTAAAGTCAAACAGGTAAATTGCTTCAAATTAAAAGGGTCCGGCGCGCGCGAGTCTTGTAAAAACTACTGCAGTAGTGTCGGTAACGTATAATGTATAATATGTAGGCAGTAGGCACCTTATACACAACCGAGTGTGCTGTATTTAACAGATAAGAAGTTCTTGTGCATAAATGTACAATGGACATTAAACAGCGGGTTACTAAGTTGATTTTAAATTACCTGCGTTGGGTTTTTGCGGCAAATTTACGTTAAACGTTTTTGGCCTTTGCCACTATATATTTTAATAATATTTGACTCCGTGGAAAAATGCAACGCATACTTATAATGGAAAGTTCAAGAAGCAGAAAGAGTAAACAAAAACTCGTTATGATATAATAAAAAACCAACAAAAAAAAATGTAATAAAGTACCATGTTGTATTATTATAATAATGACATTTTATTATACGCACTATACAGGGTGTCTCACGAAGATTTATTAATTTAAATTACAGTGTAACGGAGTCAAATGTCAGCGTACTACACGACTACTCCGACGAATTTAAAAATCAAATCTCTACACACCTTATATACAATACGTAATGTGAAACTACGTTACTATTAGTTGTTGTTGAATTCTGAAATTAAAATATGATATCCGCATAAAAACGGTATTGTTATAAAATATAAATTATAATAATAAAAATAGGGCTGATAATATTTACGTATATAATAAGTAATGATAAAAATAAACAATAATTTTTCTTATATGTATATATTACAATTTTTTATGTTCATGTGATGCAATATGATCATCATTATTATGAAAACACTGTATTACATGTATCGAACAAAATGTAAAACACACATTCTTCTGTTCCAGGGAACCTATCGATCGTTGTGAAAATGCATTGGCTGTGTAAGTGTGTTATCGGCTTGGCGGTATTGGCCACCACTACCTGGTCAGCGTCGCTGCCGAGCGTAGCACAGAAATGTGTGCCCCCCGGACCGGGGCTGTCACTGAACGACTTCCTTTCCGGGAAGTTTTACCTGTTCGAACGGCAGCAAGAATTCAGCATCAAGCTCTTGCAAACCGCCGTGACTGCTTCGCCGAAGCAGAACTTGATATTCTCGCCTCATAGCATATACACGGCTCTTTTGATCACTTATTTCTTAAGTAACAATGAAACGGAAGAGACCTTAAAGCGTTTCCTCAATCTACCACCAGAACAGGTATTTATATGATTGTGATCGAAAGTTTCTCGCCACTCCGTAAAAATGTTTAGCTCGTCTATTACCTTATTAAAGAAGTTGCAGTGTAGATTAATTTATTGAAAAATATTGACATTTCATTATAACAAGACCCGCGGGTTCCCTTTGTAGATAATAAAATAATTTTGCAAGAAATGTGAAATATGGGATAAAAGTAGTACTCTTGACTAAAACTATAATTCTAAAATAAATATTAGGTACAGCACTCATTTTGTGTGGTTAAAAAAGTATAGGTAAGGATATAAATAAATAATAAGAGTATGCCAAATTTCAGGCTTCTAAAAGTATATGCGACTTTATATAAGCCTTTGATAATTAATTAGATTATATAAGTTATGACTTTTAAAACAAGTATATATAACATATATAGTGACAATTTAAAATCGTAAATTAAGTTTAAAAGTTTGAATTTAATTTATAGAAGAAAGTATTTGAACAAAGTTTTCAGATTCATTAGTCATGTGTGGAGACGGAATTTCTATGTTTATACTAAGATTATGCATATTTAATTGGAGAAACTATATCTTGACGTTTATTTAATAAATGATAACCTTTTTTTATTGCATAAAAATGCGTACTTAGTTCAATACGATATATTTTAAGAATTTATTATCACAACTTTTTGTCATACCTATAATTATTTTCAATGCAATGTCATGAATTATACAAGTACAATTATAATATTAATATTGTAGTAAGAATTTGGTAAAACCAAAAAGTGAATTTTGTGATACGAATTAAATACTATCAATATATAAATCCTGACCTAAGTTTATTTTAATAACGATACGGAATGTTTTAGCTCATGAATAATTATTATATAACTAAGAAAACTTTTTTCAATATATATTATTTTTTTTGATGTAAATATTGATCATAGTAAAGTTATGATATGGATAAAGGTATTGAACAATTGTACTTTAACCTAAAATATGTATAGATAATTATATTTTACAGGCATTTTAAGTTAAAATTTGGATGAAACCATTTGTTTAGTATATAAATAAGTAATGATATTATAATAATATGATAATGATAATAATTACTCGTATTTTGTTATAACGAAAAAACAATATGCGTAGAAACTTAAAATTTTTACGTTTATTATATTGTTATAGATTTTACTATACAGAATATTTTTGGTTTATTTAAAAATATTATCTTTTTATACTATACACCTACATTTACTATTTAACGATATTTACAGAAAGATGTTATTACATTTTGAGTTATATAATTTTTTATAATATGGTATAAATATAATATTTTATTATAATAACTAAATCATTGAATATATCATAATATCATACATCATTATATCATTAAATTTAAATTTAAAACAACCATAACAATGACTCACTTGACACCTAATGTACAAATAAACAGAGCGGTACTCATGTGCCCATCTTATTTTTTTATTATTATTTACACGACTAAATATTATATAATTATAATTATAAATTTTAAAACCATTACAATAATTAATATAATATGCTCAATTTTTCAGCATTTTATTTTTAATTTAAATATTGTAACTTGTAATCAATATAAGTATACGCGATAAATAAACTCAAGTTAAAATAACCTTTAAATTTGGAGTAACAGTAAATATTAACTCGTATACTATTCATTGAAAAAGTATGTTTCTTTGATTATTTTTATTTTTCCTTTTATACTAGTTTTCAGCTTTTAAACAAGATTAATTTTTTCTCGGTATAGAACTTTTAATAAGTTTTTAGTATTTTGCAATAAATTGAAATTTTTTGTGACATACACAGAGTTTGTTTTAAAGACACAACCCGCCAAGTAAAATGTGTTTCGGAAATTCTCTAAAATGCTGCAACTCTTTAAAATCATTTATAAAACTTTGTTAAATTGCGTAGAATATATACGTATATAATATAAAAAAAATTATTTTAAAAGACTGCATTTGACTGATTTTAATGTCGACTGACGTAATTTATTGGTATAGGGCAAACTGAGCGTGATGCAAGCATACCGTATGGAGAAATTGTTCCACTCGATGAGGGCCCTGAACACCAGCGCTGATTACGAGTTCAGCTCGGTGGATCGTCTGTTCGTTTCTCAGAGACTTCCGATACAAAAGTGCATTGCTGACGTATTCAAAGATGAGGTGCACAAAATGGATTTCGTCGTCGATCCCGAACTTGCTCGGATGTACATAAATAACTGGGTGACCAACCAAACCAATCAGCAAATTAAGGACCTGTTACCCGAAGGAAAAATCTCGTATGAGACGAGACTTGTGCTGGTAAGCATCATCATATAATAATATTTAACATCATTATTTATTATATACGCGCGAATCTGAATAAAAACGAGTTCGATGTAATGTAGAGTATTATAGTATTATAATTAATAGTGTCCTGTGTATATATTCTTATAGGCAAACGCAGCGTACTTCAAAGGTTTTTGGAGCTCGAAATTTTCCTCCGAAAGTACGAAAGACGAGGTATTTTATACGTCACCAACCGAAAATGCGTATGTTCCGATGATGTGGCAATCTGGCGTTTTCAATTTACGTAAGTACACCATTTGAAAAAATAAAATTAATTTGTTTAATATACCCGAAACCCGATATATGAGGGAGGGGTAATAGTGACAAGCAATTCAAATTTTTATAAAAAAAACTATCGCCACGGAGGGCTTTCCATGTCTTTACGCTTATTATTTTTAATAGTATAATATTGATTTTGTATTTTATTTAATATTGATTTGAAACTTATATTATTATTGATACAACTTTAATTATAATATATTTATAAAAAAAACTATGATTCATCCATTACCTGCCATCTCAAATCCACCATTAAATAACGATATTTTAAACCTCTCATAATATTCTACTATCTAACTATATATTTAATTGGGTGTGTGTAGTGAGCTCTGACGAGTTGGGTGCACACGTACTGGAACTCCCATACAAAGGCGGTGATGTCAGTTTGTTTGTGATCCTGCCACCTTTCAACAAACAACGTGGAATTAGTCAGCTTAGTAAGAGGCTCAATACGAAAATTTTGCAAAACATTGTTTCGTCAGGTGAATGGACGTCGCGGCCCGTCGAGGTGTCTCTTCCCAAATTTAACATCGAACAGAGCATGGACAACCTCGTGCCGGTGAGTGGAGTTTATAATTATAAATATAATTATCTATTATAAAGATATTAAAGACTTTATGTAGATATTATTGGACTTTGGTTTTAAAACTATTTTTAAAAATTGTGATAAACGTCTATGTTTATGTGTGCAAACTTTTGTGTATTTTAAAATGTTATTCAAAATTAATACAAAAATTAGAAACCAATAAATAAAATATGCCAAATATGAAAAAAATTACCTCTTTCAAATAATAATAAAAAAAGATCAATATATTTTGATGATTATACGAATCACTTGATCGTTTTCCTGTAAATTTGTTTTTGGTTGTTGAATTTTGTGCCACGTAGTACAAATTGCCTAAATGTTTACCCCTTAATAAATACCTAAGCCTCCTTAAGATACAATATTTTTATTAATGCTTTATCATTAGTTGTTGAAACTCTATCAGGCCCATCATGGATAAGAAATTTATATTTTTTTATGGGGAATTAAATCTTTTGATTTTGTCTTTACTCTCTTTAAATAAACATGTATATTAAATGTTGATGGTTTCCGAAAACTATCTGAATTCCTAAGGTGATTCTTCAAAAATATATTTATTGCTTATGCTAATCCCTGCTATTCTGCGTATCGTATCTATTATAATATAGTACATCGATAAATCGTATATTACAATGAGTGTATTGATAATATTTTTCACCCAAGCGACGGAATATTTTAATCACGATGGAAAGAAAAAGTTCTAATCAACTAATTCGATTTACTAATTACTAAATGTCTACTATAAATTAATAATATTATCTATTGAACTATTTTTATCTAAAACAAATCTCAAAAACGATTTTAGTTCTAATTTTAATACATTTATTGATGCTTCCATGATAAATTTAAATTAATATGTAGAATCTTAATGTTCACAGTATTGAATTAAATTGTTTTACAAATTTCATAAAAAATAAGTATCAAAAGCGTTTTTCAGAAAATGAACTTTTTTGTGAGTCTATCCAAACCTTATAAAATCACAGTACTGCATATGAGAAAAATCTAGATAGCATTATATTTTGTTTTAAACCCGTGGCATATTATGATTATTGTATGGTGAACATTGTTTTTAGATACTGGAGCAAATGGGAATCGGAAACATGTTCAAAGGCAACGTAGACCTGTCGGCGTTGACCGGTAACGCAAACGACGTGACCATTGACGATGCTGTACACAAGGCAAAAATAACCGTAGACGAAGAAGGTACAATTGCCGCAGCAGCAACGGCGTTCATAATGTCCCGGTCATCCAGGCCAGTGGAGCCCTTCAAGTTCCGGTGTAATCATCCGTTCATCTACTTCATATTCGACAAGGTCACCGGGTCGGTACTGTTTATGGGCGTTTACAATTCTCCGAAATCTAATTAGATTATGGACCATATATACGTCGTCAGACGAGTTATGTAGACGTGTCGTGCACTAAGGGTTACAAGACACGGTGTAGGATTGTAAAAGACAACCTATATATTATATAGGGTTATTACGATCGTTGGCTTATTATAACGTAGTTTTAAGATGTAAATATTCATACACGTTTTAGGTTTACTATCATTATTATTATTATTATTTGTATGTATATATATATTATTAATTATTATGTTGTATTCTAATTTTACGCCAATTGCTTTTAATTGGATGTCGGTGTATTGTCCTGTAAAACGAAGAACGTAGAGGCGTTCGCGATTGTACCTATACACTATATTACACATATAATTATGTCAAATATGGCACGCGAAGGTAGTTTCCAAGATTTAGGTTGACGGAGATCCCACAGGATTACATCGTAAGTGGGAGAATATTTTCATAAATCTATGTTTTGGATTTTTTTTATTGTAAAATATATTATTTATATACTAATGTACTTACTATGATAAAAAAAATATATTTATATTATGAGATAAGCACCGTAGTTTGCCGATGTCGAATCAATATTGTTCAGTCAAACATTTTGTCAATTTATTAATAAAATGTCACATTTCTCTCATGTACATGGCGTTCATCGGAAAATAATGCAAGTGTAGTTATAATTTATACTTGTAATTTGTATAATTATACATTAATACGTGCGAACAAATATATTATATTACACGGTAATGTATTCGTTAGACAATAATGTTTTGTACGCGTGTTAACCGTTTTATAAGTGAAATAAATTACACGATGATGATGATGATGATGATGATGATGATGTACAGTGTAATTGCACGTGTTATTATTAACACTCGTATTCAGCGAGTGAGAGTGTGATGGAAAGAGACACACACACACATACACACACACAGAACGGTTAAGTCTGATGGGTTTCAAATTCGAACGTCTGAATTTAATTGGAAACGCCGCTATGATAATTTATACATTTAATGCACAATAACGTGTGCGCGTGCAGATGACGCGCACACGATATAATACGGCGTTCGTATAGGTAAAGTATATACACATCGTTATAATTTACGTCGTGAGGTGTTTCGAGTTGAACGATATACGTGGGATAAAATTACGTATATTGTTTCGGGAACCGACTGATTGTTCGAAAGTCGAACGAACTAAAGATTTTCTTCGCCGTCTACCACCCGACGGCGACGGCTACATATGAAATGTTCAAAAAACCGCATCGCGTGTCGATGCGATAAAAAAAATAATTACGCGCGTCACGGAGACGACACCGCTTCGTATACGTACTTAGGAGAGAGAACACTACTCGTGCAACTGCATTTGCAAACGATTTCGTATTGCGACCGGCCGAACTGGGACTGCGGCTGCACAGCATCGCGTGCCGGTTTTTTTTTTTAATATACCGAGTAATAATAAGAGCGGTACGCGTGATATTCCGCGGACCAGAGGATTCGCCGCCGTCACTGTGTGCGACTCGGCTGCGGACGATATCGAGATAAAAATATTCGCCATAACCATAACATCGTCCGCGCCACGTAGACAATCGGCGTGTTAGATATCGTCCGGACCAATTATAAAATATTATACTCGTGTGGACTCACACAATGGGCCCGTCGTCGTCCGCTCTCGGCGGTAATTAGCATAATTAAAAAACGAATTTGGAAAAGTTAAAACCCTATTGTGTCCCGGAAACAACGGCTGCTGCCGGGCCGCGTTGTTACATTTATACGTGTTCCTATATATATATATATATACGTATGCATGTGTTATTGTTGCAAAAAACGCACTGCGGCGCGTAAAATTTAATTTCCCGCCGACCGCGGTAAAACTGTACCGGCCGGCCGAAGCTTGTTTATGGTAATATGTAATATACGTATATCATTATGCTATTATGTACGGCCGAACGCGTGCCAAATAATGTACAAAACCATTCCGACCCGACAACACTACGGCCGGCGGCGAGCGTTGTATAATAAACTATATATCGTCGTCCGACACGATTTTTTTGATAAGCGACCGAAAAAGAGCTCCGGAACGAACGCCGCCACAGTTTACTGCAGGTGAGTTCGATGCAAGTGACGGTTCATTGTGCAGTGTAAGTGCTCAAAAAGTGCGATAGAATAAAATTATAGATTTGAGAACGTTATTAAATCCTCTATCAACCGCTCCTGGCCCTCGTCCGATGGTTTATCGTGTACAAACACGCCGTACTTACATAATATATTGAACATAAGCTGTACGAAATAACAATTTTGTGCACACATATATTTCAGAAGCCACTACCCAATAGACGTATACGTAAACAAGGCATGGATCAGCTCACTATATAAAAAATGGACACTCAAATATTGCTCGACCATCAATAAAATTATAAATTAAATGTTTTGTTGAATAATTAAAAAAAAAAATTAGGCTTTTTTGTGACAGAATGGTATGTGTATATTTTATACGATATGCATATTATATTTCGTTAATAATCGAAATCCAATAAAACTTTTTTGAAATTCATCGTCATGTTGTGTATTCTATTTTTTTTTGTAGAAATGTGTGTGATAAAAAAAAATTAAAAACCAACTGAAAAAACACTATTTCAATTCCACGTACTTACCAAGAAATTTATGAAACATTGGTTTATTATAATAGTCCGATAGTCGTTCTTTATTTAAAGGTTGATTATTTTAATTGAAAATTATTGAAAAACAATTTTAAAAGACCAATTTTTACCTTGATCTTTACACAAAGTAAACTAATTGAAATCATCGATCAATATATAAAATCATAAAGATTCCATAAATTTTCAATAAAAAAATAATATTCACTCGTTTTTAAAAACTAATTTAAATTTTTGATAAGAAAAAAAAGAGTATACGAGTTAAATTAAATACAATCTTATTAATATGTTATTGATTTTAATGTACGATGTATAATGTAATGTATATATCTATTTTAATTATTTTACCATGTAAACGTTTTAAAGTTTTAAATTCATGTTATAATTCTATTTTAAAATATCCTTTCATTTTTAATATTAAAATTATTTTTAGTTTAAAATTAGTCACCTAAATTTTAATTGATTAATTTATAAAATTAATATGGTTTTTATATTATATTAGTTTATTTTTATAGATCGTATAAATCGTATAATATATAATATTATATTGACATTTATTATTTCTCGTCATCCAGAGATATTTGTTTTTCAATCTCCATACCCATTACCCATAGCTATAATATTATGGTGAATAGTTAAATATTTTATTTCTTTCAAGCGTTTTTATTTTACATAACAAAGACTTTAAAAACAATTTCACGATAAACATTTCCAAGATAATATTATTACAATGATATATAATAGCAGTATACCTATTTACCAATATGATACACTAAATAATAAAAGTTAGCAATAAATATTATGCTTGGATGGGTATTTTATGCTAATAATACGTATATGGAGATAATCTATAATTTTACTGATTTAAAATGTATATTTTCAATAATTTATTTTTTATTAATATTCGTTCAAAATATAAATATAATATAAATATTTAGGTTTCATGATTTCGTAACGCAACGTGAACAATATATTATTACTTCTTATATTTTACCGATTTACAAATAATATTATTATCAATTAAAAATATGCGTAAGATCATAGATTTAGTAAATTTAATTAATGTCTCCTCAGATTATATTTTTCATGATGTTGAAAATTATTCCAAAGTCACTCGTTTTCGAATAATTTCTCATTAGTAATTCGTAAACATATATTAAGACGTGTATAATTATAATTTACAAACGACTCCTGAAATACTCCTCGTTTGATTTATAAAATCATGAAACCCAGTGCAATCAATATCCGAAAAAAATGGATTTTAAAATTTCACTCGTGCAATATTGTATATGTATAATGTATATAATATATTATATAATATAAATGTATTTGATGTTGCAGTGTTTGATAAAGTCCATTATATCCTTTTATAAATTATACCATATATCGTGCGTACTCATTCTGGAACATAAATATTAAACATATTTTTATTAAAAAAAAAAAATAAATAAAATGAAGTAAAAAACGGAAAATTTCTACATGCAGACGATGAGGTATATATTTTAATGTGCTTTTGTCCTAGTGTATCGTTTATAATGTAATTTAAACACTGCGCATGAATTTTAAAGATATACATTACACACTTAAATAATATGAACAAGCATAGACTTATTTAATCACGAAATCGAATGTTACGTGCGAATTAGGCATGTCGGTATTATGTTTTTAAAGAGAAAAAGAACGATGCCGAGTTTGTATTTTCGTTCATAGTTTATTGTTAGCTGTTACCTACAAATAAAATAGTTTGAATAGTACACCGGGAACGGCTGTCAGCAGTTAAATGTTACTGATTTAAATGTATATACCGTCTGATTGTTACGCGCGAAAAATTGTAGTATAATAATATCTTTAATCGCTAGCGGTGTTATATTGTTATAAATTACTGTTGAGTGACGGTTTTCAAACGAAAAAATCGTGCCAAAAAACAAACAAGTTTTCCGATTGAAATACCTACTATGCTATTTGGATTTCTACATATTTAATATAACTGCTAATTATTATTATTATTATTATTTATTATATAAGAGGCGCCTTTGATAAAGCAATTATAGCCAGTAATTGTTTATTGACTTAATGCGGTCAGAACTTTGACTATTTCAGTTGTTATATGTTATAATATTACGATACCGTCGAGACTTGACGATAATGAGCAATATAATCGAACAACTTATATGATTACAACTTAGTAAGCACTTTTGCTTAGTTATGGTTGATAGCCAGTACGGAAATAGGATTGGATGATTAGTATAGATAATACGTGAATATTTAAACACGGTTTCAATAAATCGTGCATAAGAGGATTTTTATTTTTATTATTAATTTAGGACTTCAAGCAAGGCTGTACTATATGCAGTAATACAGTAAATTGTAACCAGTAATGCAGTATATTGTACTTTTAATGACTTTTAATGAAAATAAAAACTACTTTGTTTTCACGAAGTAAATAAGTCAGACGGTGATTGTGAAGAAAAATCAACATTTCTAACCATTCAAGTAGTCTTGTATGTACATTATTATTGTTGAAAAATAAGCTTAGATTAGATTTTATTATAGTTAAATCTATAATTTAAAGAAATACATAGACAATACATTTTCAAAATTAATGACGAAAATAATTTGTTTAGTCTTAATTTTAATATTTATACAATTTATTTTTAATTATCAAACAAATTTATATTTATTTTATTGAAATTTATTAATATTTTAGATGATAAAAGCAATGCTTAAAACATTTAATAAGACTTATTGAGTATTTTTGTCGATAACTGCGTATATTACTATTTACTACAGTTTTATACTACTTCAAGCAAATCAACCAGCTTTACCATACGCGCGCCACACTTGCGGGTAATTTAGAGGCGGTTTGAAAGTAGGTACTTATTAAATTAAGTGATGAAAAACATGCTGGAATGATATCATATAGACACTTTCCAATCCTTCAGTGAAATCTGTGATAAAAATCATTGATAACTGAATAAATTTCAACCACAATTATCATTGGTTACTTAATTAACAATTCAAATTATATTATACATTGCGGTGACAAATTGCTCAACAAATTACTCACCTCCCTCGGTATTTATATATTGTGCACTGCTCCAACAATATTTGAAATTCAAAAATAAATTATTTGGAAGATATCATAAATTATGCTGAACTACCGGGTACACCTATTTTTATTTTTAGACTACTTGTAAAGACAACCTATAAGTTCATTTAATAATTACGTACATTTAACAATTCTACTTTATGTTATATTTACTATTATATAATTAGCCTTTGGACGGCGTGGACGTGAACCGTCCTAAGTAAAATGTGTTCTTATTATTATATTCCACATTTGTATTGTGTATTAGAGGCTTTTATTAAGATGCAAGTACAACATTTTTGTTCTATAGTATTTCTTGTTTTGTTAGCATAACCCTGCAAGCATGATGATAAGTAATAATTGTTTATTTTAAAGTTGAAAACAGTTTGCGAATATACTAGACAGTAATTGTATAGTTAATTAGTATAATTTTGTTTCTATTGTAAAAATTAGAGACAGCGTTGTTGATAGAATTTCATTATTTATTATAATATTTTGTGCATTTTATATGTAGGTGTGTCATAGTTTATTAATTGGTAAAATTGTATATAATTTTAAGAGGTGGTTTATACATTTCTACTTTGTAGTACATTACTAATTAATATGGAGTAGGTGAATACATCATATTATAATTATGATTTTTTTTTATCGACAATATACATGTAGAATGTAGATTGAATATCTATGAAATAATTATTTATATCATCTTGAATCAGGTCTACAGTTAAAGTTACGGTACTGAAAAATATCATTGAACTAATCAATATCATGGTTTATACACAATACCATAAAGTTCAAAAGTATATCACTTAACGTTTCTAGTAAATGTGTTTTCGTAGAAATCTAAAAAAAAAAGCAGCAAACAAATAAAGAATTGAATGTACTTTAAATATATAGTTTCGAATAAAAACCTACTTTAATGTGCCCTATTTTAAACCGGTGATGTCGAGATTTTAATGAAAATAAAGTAGATAGTAATGTTAGGTTGATGTATTGAACAAACGTTTGGTTTCTAAATAAAATACACACTGTGTACAATAATTTGAATCAATTTAACGAAGATAAAATAGTATGAGAATATTTTTTTTGAAAAAATATAATGTAATACTTAATTGGATTTTTGAAATTTTTTTTTAAATAATTTCACAACTTTGCATACGATTTTTCGCAATAGTTATACTATTTCAACCATAAAAACTGTATTTAAATAACCATCCAAATAACATAACATATAAAATGTTTAACTGTATAAACGAATACTTACTAATTACTATCCTATACAGAAACTATAGTGATCGTTGCGTATTCAAATTAGGATGAGATGTTTGATGTTTAATTCGATAAGCTGATAATTTAAGGTAATTACGTTTTACAGTTTTCAACGTGCATAATAATAAGCGACCGTGACCTATTGTTTTTACTGAATAATATCAGTAATATCACACATTTAAATTCTGTTTGAATACGTTTAGTAAAAGTTTTCAAACAAATGTGAATTTCAGTTGTTCTAGAAACTAAAACAATGAGTATAGTGATGATTATACAAAACTACTACAGTGTAGTTGGTAAAAGTTAGAATCACCATCAATAACAATAATAATGATATTATGAACCTAGTCTTGATAATATGAATTGTTAGGTCGTTACACATAGAACACGTCTTTGCACGTCTTTGCCGTACTTAAAGTTTATTATATTAATCATTTTAAGATTTATACTTTTTGTTATTATTCTTCGTTAAAAATTGTTTTAATTCGCGCCTGAGTTAAGTACTTACATGATATTTAAATGATTCGGAAAAAAGATTTCAAAGAAAATAGAATGAGTTAAAATTTAAAAAAAAAAACATTTAAACCTGTTTTTAGGCTTCTCAGAAGTCAGGAGTTTTTAAACAATTATTTAATTTCTATAAATTGTTAATTTGCTGTATGCATTTCTAACAACAATAATACATAAGTTATGGGTTTCGTCTGAAAAATAGTATACTTTGTGTCTATGTATTATTAAATCATATTAGACAATATTGTATAATATGCTAAAAGCATTTTCATATTACAATGTTATCAAACATAGTTTCTGAATGTAATCGCAAGTTATACTTAAATGTTCAAACAAACGTGTATTGTATGTAGATTGTAAATGTAAATAATGCGAAAACAGTACGCAGTGCAAAAAAATGCACTTATATCTTATACTCTCCTATTTGAATCGGTGCCGTGCAAAAAGACTTCATTGCGTCCTTTTAGGTCGGTGCATATTCAATGTTTACTCTTTTACGAAATGCGTATGTTCATGTATACATGTCATTTGCTTTTTAAACTTTTGTTTGGTTACGGTAATAATATATGCAATACTGTAATATTAATAGTTTTTTGAATACTTAAACGTTAAACAATTTATTGCTTAACATTTTTCAGCTATCCGTGGAAATGGCATTTCAAAAGAACACATTCATCCGCGTAAATGGGTCATACTATACATCGCAAACGAATCAGCCTGAAAAGAAAACACGTGACTTTTAGTAGTTCCATGTACGAAGAGAGCATTATAGTGTGTGCCTGTGATGAAATAATTTAATAGTCGTTTTGTGTAAATAGAATGCAAACATGGTCATACTATATAGATAGGGTATGTGATAGCAATATAATGTGTGTATTTAGTGAAGACATTATTTTTATTATTAACGATGTTGTCATTACCCGCAAATTGTTATTACTGGTTTGTATATAGTAATATAGCGAAAGACAAACATTAAACTTTATGAATACAAATATAATATTTATCAAAAAATATATTATTTATCGATAATTATAATTATTTTTTTTCCCATAAATTATTGTCCATTAAAGTAATAATATTTTAAATACAAACAAATACTGCTTGTTTTATGATTATGATTATTATATTATGACGTGTCGAATTTTTTTAATTTTAAAAATAATAAGTAAGTAGTTTCACATTATTTGTAATATTATAGACTTTTTCTTACTAATTTCAGGTTTTTTTGAGTTATATAAGTATATTAAATGGGTGGAAAGTAAGTTACTGTTCTCCCGTACAGTATGAGTTTTACCTCTTCATTGAGTATTGAGTAGATTAGTGTAGGTAATTTATGTGTTAAATTTGAAGTCAATGATAAATTGTTGCAAATAAAGAACGATTCTGAGCGAAGACGGTTCTATCGGTCTATTATCATATATTGCTATTAATTATTATTATATATTTATTTATTTTAAAATTGTTATTCTTCGTTTATAAATTGAGTTTTGTCAAATTTTAAATATAAAATCCATAAAAATTACGTTTGTAAGCTTTTAAAATTTTTTGGTTCTATTATGAGTTATTTATCTGGAATTTTCACTATTTTGAAATTATTTTCGAGTTTTTGGTATAAATACTGAAAAAACGAACAGTATATACGTTTTTAAATACAAATGATTTGTAAATATTTATGACTGACTAATTTTATCAAAGCTTGAATTTCATATGCTTATAAAGAGAAAAAAATCATACCTATATAATATGTATTTAAGGTATTTTTAATATGTGTAATTGACTAAACAAAACATATGAAGAACTTTGTATTCAATTTTCAAACTTATTGACAGAAGAACATTTTTTTATTGAGATTTTTAAAAAAAAATTCAAAAATTGAACGTGTCAAATATTTTTTATTATAAAAACTCAAAAAGCTTAAAAATCATTTAAATTAAAGTTAAAATTATGAATTTTAAATCAATGAAAAAAAAATAATAATATATGTAGCCAGAATTTTTCTATTTTTACTTTTAATAAGAAAAATTTTGTTTATAGTTTAAGTAGTGCTACTAAAGTATTAAGTATTTTATTTTAAATATATAATTCATATACTTATGTAATAATTCAGTTTTTAGTTGAAATACCTAAAAAAATATTGTGGTCGTTTTCGAATGACAAAACGATAAAAACCTTACGTTATAAACTAATATATACTTAAGTATCTATAATACGATATATATATATATTTATTTATATACGGAATATTGTTTTATAAATGGCGAACGTTAAAAAAAAACATTGTTCATCGTCGCGGTCGTTTCGATTTAAGATTTTATTATTTACGACGCGTGTCCGTCTACACTATTTCAAAATGTTTTATACTTGCGCGTGCTGTATTGAATACGTGAAGTTCTCTGACGATGCACTTTACTTCCACTGGTAAACTTATTTTTGTTTTAATTTGTACAGTGAAATACAATACCCGAAAAGCGTCTCGAACGTTATTTTACGCTCAAGGTTTTGAAAGCATATATCCCAAAGATTCTATCATTCCGTTTAAAACTGGAGAAACTTCTGCGTTAATAATGTTATTGTGTGATGCATTCGTAGGCGTCAACAACTGATATCAATTACACACTACGACTACATAGGTAATATTATATACATCATAATTGTTTTAGACAGAAAGCATCGGTATATCTGAGGTTTGATCTAGAGACGAAAGAGTGATCAAGTTTGTTCAATTACAAATATTGATACACGAAGAGTTTGCCTTTGTTGACTCACATTAATAAACGTATTGATTTTTTTTTTATGATAATAATAATTGTATGGTCATAGTTCCAATATTTCAAATGCATTCAAATGCCAAGACTCAACACTAATAAGTCAGCTGATTGACGATGATCAGCAATAATATAGGTACATTATTTCAAAAGCGTTATTCACATGCTACTGTATAAAGTTTTCGTTATTTTGAATCATTTTTTTAAAACCACATTTCCTAGTGTATTGTGTATGCATAATATGTACGCATATTTTTATCGTCTCACGATGTGTGTGTTAACTGTGCAAAGAATACTACATTTATATTTAAAAAATATGACTGAAGATAATGAATCGATATTAGAATTAATTACAAAAAATACGATGAAAAAAATATCACTATAATTGGAATATACGAATCTAGGTTATAATAATAATAATAATAATAATAATTAATATGTACGTATGATATTTTATTAGAAGATGGAAACCAATGATTTATAAAAAAAAAAAAAAATACCATTTTGCCGGTTAAATCAGAAAATTGTACGCTTTTAAACGATTATAAGCTTCTGTATGTGAGTGATACACACATAATACACATAATATCGTAAATACTAATTACCAAACCCTATGGAATGTGCATTATGAAAACACATTTGAATATTTCTATTACAATTTGTTTTTCAATATTTGTGTTATAGAAATAATATTGATTAGTAAAGCGTGTTAAAAGCGAATACTGTTTTAACGTAATTAAATTAATAATAGTTGATATAACGTGCTAGTTAGAACTGAACGATTATGTCCAATGGATTAGCGAACTGAATAGGTATGGAAATGATAACAAAGTCTACGGCTGCTGAGTGTTAACGTATTTATTTATCACCGATTTTACTGGCATTTTCAAAAATTTTTTGCTCGAAAAATACATTTTTCAATATTCGGTTTTTTATTTTGTAGTTTTAGTATATAAGTAATAAGAATAATTATTAACATACGATATTAGTATCTTACGATAATATTATATGTTGTAGAAAATGGATCAATTAATTAATCGTCTTTTATCAAAACACATTACTTATTTTTATTTAATACATATTGATATATATTAATGATGTCATATTTTAAATGTTTTATATAGTAGAATAAATTTAGAAAAAAAAATAGATATTTTTATACAAAAATATTACACGCATATGAACAATCAGAACGATGTGTCCACTTCTACTGCTTAGTGTAAATGTCGAATGATTTAACGTATGTATTTCAATATTACGATACATTACAAGATACATGTTACATACTTACATGTTATACAAAGTAATTTGCCATGCATGATTACCCATCCACCTCATTTTTTATCTTTAATAATGCACTTATAAAAATTCTTATTTTTGAAATTTATAAGTACGATCAATGCTATTTTTTTAAATATGTACTTAGGTTTTTAATGCTATTTAAGAATTGATGTAGTCTAGACAAACATATTTTTTCTAAAAGAAAACCTAACTGTTTTTACTGTATATTTTTAAAATATATTTATGTTTAATCTATGTCTGTTCAAAGAATACATTACCTAATAGCTTGTATACGATGTAACAAAATATATATATATATATATAAATCATGTTAAAAAACCTAAATTATAACTTTCTACTACTATTTAACTTATTATTTAAATTTCTTCTTTTACTTATGATTTTGAATTTCTATGTGTTTATTAATAACAACATGTATTAAAATAAGATAATTTCTGGGATTTCACATGCATTTTTTCAGTGATTTAATCTTTCTGGTATAAAAATAAATAAATGTAAATGTTCGTTCAAACGAGAAGTCTCTGAAGTTTTAAATCTAATGTACTAAGGATCATAATTCATGATAATATGTTTAAAGATATAATGATAATCATGATTGAAACATTATGTTAATTGCTAATTAGCATAAATATTTTAACATTTTCATTTTATGTTTGTAAAATTTGTATGAGTATAATAAATACTAGATTGGTTACTTCATACATTTGATGTTTGATGTAAAAACCATATTATTAATGATTTTTAATTATTCTCCATAAAAAAAGTTCAATAACTCAAAACTTACTTATTTAAATTTAAATTTAAAAGTATCAGCGTTCTCAAAACAATAATTATATGTAAATAATTTGCAATAAAAGAGGGTAGATCTAATCTATAAAAAATAAATTAGGATACTTCTTAGATGATAAAATATAACTCAAGTATTTTAAAATGTAATTTAATGTAGTTTGCATATGACGTGTACTTTGCAAAAACCAGAATCTGAACTATTAAAGGATAATCTTAGTGATTTTTTTTTTTTTTTAATCGTTTTATTGTTTAATATATCTAATGGGCTAGTTAGTAGTTGATTAGTCATAAAGATTAGATAGAACTGTTGAATATAGACTGTATTTCATAATGATATTTTATTAAGGGTCTTATATATAATTATTCAGAAAATTTAACACCATGGGATTATTGATTTTAAATAAAATATTAATTTGGTAAAAGATCATTTTTCAATTTTCTTAAATTATTTCCAAAATAATTGTTGTAAAATTGTTGATAATTTATGGCCAAACTAAGCTCCACACAAAATCGTTTTTTTTTTTTTTTTTATGTTATGATATTATTTAATTGCTTTTAATAGCAAAAATTCCAGTCTCTGGGGATCACCAACTTCAATATCCAGCACTTTCTTTTAAAAATATTTTAATGATGCTACATTTTTAATTACTCTATAATCGAGATTGCTTTTGTTATATTCACAATAGAGCAATACACATTGGTATCTCATATTACTCTATTGAGTACACTTGTAAAGTGTGGACGGGTATATTTATATTCATGACTAATTATTTTAGGGTCTATAAACCAATTGTAGTGTATAAGGGTTAAATAAGTGGCTTAGTATCCAGATAAATTGGATGTGTAAAGGTTGCTAATAATACACATCGGGGTTTCAATATATTTATGGGCACCAAACTTACAGCCAATTTAATATATTTGTGTTCCTTATTATAGTGATAACAATGACCAACGTGTTATGTCAAAAATAAAATAAAACGAACCAATTTATTGGAAATAACTAACATTAATAAATTATTTATTATTGCGATTACAAAAATACATTAAATTTTGTGTACACGATGACGGCAACGCGTTTATAACACCACAGCACAATATGTATGTTTATAGGACACTGTTACAAAATCTAAACAATTATACGGCACGTGTATTAAATATTATTGGCACGTCCTATTTGATGCTTTTCGGTCCCGGATACAGCGTGATGGTTTGTCTGGAAAACGTTGTTAATAATATAGCATGCACGATAATCATAAAACATATATACATATATTATAACAGCATTGCAGTATACGCGTCGTATTTCCGGATGAGAAATGGAATGAATAGGGGAGAAGGCTGATGCATTTGTATATTTTTAAATCATTTCTGAATGGGTATAAAAATAAATTTATTATTCGAAATACTTTTTTTGCACATTCATATACTTTATTATTATTGTTTCTTTTGTTCGGCATAGTTGGTTACAGACATTTAGATCACGTAAATACGCCACAACGGTCGTATAGCTGAAATCTTTATTCGACGCATTCGGTCAAATACGAAAACTATCCGAGCCGGACATTTACATGATATTATATAATATCCAATTAAATTGTCGACCACCTGTCACACACATATACGTATGTATGTATGCATAATCTTAATTAATAATTAATATATTTTTCTATCAAGGATTAAAATGTTTTATCATAACCATAATAATATATTTCTCACAGAGCACGCTTCCCCGTCATTCCTACGCCTTTACACGCCTACAGACTGAGGTGCTTCTCTCGAATATCTATATGATAGTACATAAACATAGGTTTATTTGCATCGTCCAACCGTCACGTACTCAGCACTGAATCCGGAACAGAGGACCTGTTCAAAAAAAAAAAAGTGACACAACGACGAAAAAACCGGAAAATACGAAGAAAAAAAATGTATGAACACGCGGAAGAAGTTTCCGGTATTAATATTACTCTGCCGAGTTATTACCGCATATATTTATAATAACCGGACGGCGGCGCGATGTCGGCGCTCGGATGACGAGAGAGGGTGTGCAACGAATGGAAAATCCTAAACATAGCTGCCTCCTATTCGCGGACGACGTGCAGCGCGCCGGGCGCTCAGCATCACTCGCGTGGCGTTAGCGGGGGGGATGTTTGTGGCTGGGGGTGGCTGGATTGGAGCTGCGCGAGGGCGCATGGTAGTGTATATACGGAAAGTCGAGGCTGACGCGGACCGCGTTTCGGCGGGAGGGGTGGTCGAGGGCGGCAGAACGGGGCGGACGGGGTTGGTGCCGATGGTCTCGCCGCCGGTGCTCACTGCACGAACCGTCGCCGTTGTCGTGTGCCAGGGAATCAGTTTTGGCGGACCATTGTCGGCGGCAGGACGGACAGACAGGACTCTGCACCATTGTCGTCGTGTTCGTCGTCGTCGTCTTGGTTTTCGATGTATATATAATATTTATATATATATATTATCGAGCTGTGCACGTCGACAAAGCGTCTTCGGCATTTGACCGCAGTCGAACAAAATAATAATTGACATTATTTGTACCAATGGTGAGTCTTCAGTGCGCCATTGGTGCTGGTGATGCTTATGAACCCGACGACTGCTATCACCGTCACTTTGCGCCCCGTAACGCATAGTTGCAAACGCCACTTGTTGTTTTCACCGTCCGAAACCCACTGCCACACGCGGTCAGCGTCCGTTTCGGTGAGTGCACTTTTTTTAAATTATTACTATATTATTTCTGTAGTACAACAGAAATATTGTGAACTGTGTTACAATATTATCGTTATTAAACGTATTAATAAAGTCAATAATGTTTATAAAATAATCATTAACATAATATATTATGATTTTAAACATGTTTTTTGGCGCCCTTTCCTTGCAAATGACTCGTCGATTTTTAGAACATCTTAAATACGCGCATATTTATCGTGTATAATATATTATGAAATCGTGTATATTCATTCTGTGACACACACTCCTGAGGAAGATAATTTGGGGTTTTATCATACTACGAGGATCGGTGGCATGTATTATTATGTTTTCTTGTCCCACCATTACGTAGGAATTTATAATAGTGCAACGCAAAACAAGTTATGAAGTGCAATATAATCGTCCTATACGCACGATCATTACAACACTAATCCATCGTTTCTCTGTTGAAATTTAACCCCCCCAGCTTAAAGAAAAGTTATTTTCTTGTTCCTGTAAGTTGTTAATGCGTTTGTTAATTTGTTTATATAAGTAATAACAAATATAGCGTTACCGTTGTCCTCAAATCAGCCATCTAATTGATTTTTGAGGTGTTTTCGGCCACTATGATTGATCATAATAACTTTATAAAAATAACCGTTACATAATAGATATTATTCATACATACACAATGCTATATTATGAATGTATACGGTGGTTGATAATAGGTATACATTCATTTAATTACCGTTTCCGTATAGCTGTAAAACGTGTGGTGGGTTATAGATCGGAAAAAGTTAATATTTCATAGTTTATTTTTTTTTTGTTTTCGTTTTATGTTTTATGTTTACGTATTGATATGATAAATTGTTCTATAATTTTCACGATCACACTGTCTCGGTGCGATCATGACGTGGGTATATAAATACAAGAGTGTAAAGTGCTATAACTATTGGCGAGTCGTAAGTTGATTTTTATAATAGATATTATTTAACCGATATAAAAAAAATCAACCAATAAATTTACTCGACAAAAAAAAAATATTGACATCAGTGTCCACTCAACATTATTATAAATGTATTGAATTTTCTTAAACACATACAATTTTTTCAATTGTCTTCATATCATTTTATCAGTTTATATAATCAATATTCATTGACCATCACCAATAATATACTACGACGTTAGTACGTTACTGCAATTTATACAAAAAATATTTTTCAATTTTAAAGAATTGTACATAAATATCGCTCATTCAATACTATACATTAATTTATTACGTATAAGGAGAACAATTTTTCCTCGTTAAAATTAAATATACATTTGTAATATACCTTTGGATAAGTATTAAATATTATTAATGACACATTTTACGTAACTAAATCGTTTGCTTAGTTGATTTTATGAATTAAAAACTATACAAATATAATGTATACATTTCAAGTATAATGGTTTTTTTAAGTAATAAGAAAACTATATGTAAAATATTAATGTACTGATTTTGAAAAAATGGATATACCATACATTTTTCAACTGGTTGACTCTCATTATATCTCATATATTTTCAAGAATATAGTGCATTTACTTAAAAATATTAACTATTAACAATTTTGTAATTCCTTAAAAATAAAATTTTAAATGTTTAAACGAATTAATTATATAATAAGATTATTTATCAATTGTATACACAAATTAAACAATGACATACAAACATTACAAACTGATACAAATGAGGAATTTTTAGCAAAATAAATAAATGAAAACTGTTAGAATATATATATATATATATTATACTTTCAATTTAGATTTGGATTTTTCACTTTTTTGTAGAGAAATTCATTATTTGTAATCAATAAATGTCGTATTATTTGTACGTAATATTAGTAATTGAGAACAGAAATTATATTTATACTTCCTAGGGTGTTTTAGTTAATTATGCGCATGCTAAGTAGTTTTGTTTTGAAAATAATCTGAATATTTCCTCTGTTAGGGTTTGTCATCTCGCAAAAAATAATCCGATTAAAAATTATAGCCGAAAGGCGAAAGCACTATATTAAAATATGTATAATATATTTTACAGCGTACATTTATTTGTCCCTAAAACGTATAACGATGATATATATAACATATATCTACATTGTTATTTTATTTATATATACTGTCAATATTAATTTCGTTTTTCTAACGCGCCGAATAAAATTTGATAAATTACTCTAAAACATCACGACGCGAAAATCGATTAAATTGTTAAATGCTCACTTAACTTGAAAAAAATGAGGTCAACGAAATCGAAATAATTAATATATTTAGTTGGACGGAGTATGTCTACGGTGTACGTGGATTTGTGTTATGTGTATCGTGAAATTCGAACGAGATTCTTTATTATTTGTATCAGAATAACGTGTAAATACATAATACAATATATAACACATTCGAGAGAGAGGCCATAAAATAATATAATTATACTATACGAAGTATGTTTATACAAAGCTAATGTCAAATAAATACGTTTTATGTTCAATATCTACGTACAAGAGTGTACTAGTATATTGTGTGTGCGGTGTTATTTTATTTTTGTCTCCGAGTCGATATAATAATATATAATATTATTTCTTTTTTCGTACTATAAAAGGAAACTACGATCACACGCGTGCATTGTAATAAGTGTGCGCGTGAAGGTTTATTATTATCGATACGTTTTTAGCACTATTACGGTATATTGATGTTTTCGACGACGAAAATAATAACACTTCGCAGAAAAACGGTTTCGCATAATAACATGAAACAAGCTTATATATTCCGTTTGTCATTCGCCATTTCTCGTTATATTATATCGCGGTACATTATTATGCAGTAAATCGACGTAATAATAAATTATAGATATTTATAGTCGTGCGTTTTCCGATTTCCCGTTTTTAAGGTTTCCCCAATAATCATTTAAATCTCACACTTTGTGCCCAGGCCCGGGCACAGGTTCTTCCGTGTACCACGGGTGAACTGCTGCTGCTGCAGCGGAAGGGTATTATTTATACGTAATATTAATATAATTATACATTTACGTTGTACATAATAAGCGGCGGCGAACGGGCAAGGACCCATCGATATATAATTATTTATTACGTTATGCAACGCAAAAGCTCACCACCACCACCAACACCGCCTCCTCATCGTAACCACATGCCGGCACGTTATATCACGTAATTATAAAATATGTCGAACTGCGTTCTGACGGTTTATTATTATTAAAACGATATTGGATTAGTACGTCGCACCTATATAACAATATATTTATATATATATACACATTATAATAATATATTACACTGTGTATTCGTCCGGTTTAGAATTCCTTTGATCGCCACCGCTTACCATAAGTGTGTTAATAATAACGCGCGCGCTTGTATATATTATTATTATATAATACGTAGTCACCGAAATAATTGAAAGTTTGAAACGTTTGTGCGCTGTCAAAAGCAACGCCGCAGACCCGATGAAGATCAGTGGTGCGCATTTATCGCCGATTTGTGCAGTAATATTGTGTTGTATAATTTCGATCGTTTTAAAGGGTTTTTTTTCTTTTCATTAAACGGGAGTTTTCAAACTGTAATAATAGTTTTTTTTCTCGAAAGAAAATAAATATTACATAACACGGAGATTCGAGAAAACGCACGATTTTAGTTAGGATTGTGTAACGGGTGCCTAATTAAAAATATATCATAATTACGAGGTTAGATGATTAATAACACGCTAGGGAGTTCTGTGGAAGGTGAAAACTTGTAATGTGCAAGTTTATCGAAACCTTTTTGTTTTTCTGTAACCGATCTACAATAAATAATATTCTGATTTATGACGTAACATTATTATCGTTGCGCATGGATTAGTGTATTACCCGTTTCGATAGATTTTAATCACATTTTACACAAAATATAGAAGATTCAATTATTTATGTTCGTCGACTAATTATTTTTCCATAGACAAACTCAATTTCATTTACCTCGAAACACGAAAAGTGAGTTTTCTTAAGATAACATCCGTAAAGTTTGAAAGTCCTTGTCATATTCACTATAAATGTTTACATTTATTAATTTTATAAAAACCGTACAAATATTATTTTTTTCCCTTGAACACTTCAAATTTAATAATATTATTTATTGAACTTTCACATTGTACGGTGGTATCAGTTTACAAAACGTTTTTAAAGAGCTAGTTTTGAAGAGAACAAAATAAATTAAATTACTTTTTATATTATTATCACTAACGTCAAGTTAGTTTAGTCAGTTTTTTTGAAAATATATACATATTAATATTTTTTATTACTACATTTTATGTGCACTTTTAAACAAACAATGAAAAAAGTCAAGTTTTTTACCTATATAAATATATATATTCTGACGACTGACTCTACAACTCTAGTATACTAATTTAATATATATATATGTATATACATTTAGAGTATATATTTATTAAATAAATATAAAATATAAAGAATGAGAATATTCTTTTACTTTTAATATTTAAAACTAATCGGATTTACACTACAGGGCGCATTTTAATAACCACTTGATAAAAAATATACGTGTAAATAAAAAAAGATTTACATTTTGAATTTGTTGATTTTTTAACGGAATTGTAAATATATATATATATATATCTTACATCCATACATTATACAGTAAGTAGGTCTGTATCGCATACCGGAGAGTGACAAAAATAGACAGTTTCCGCGGAACACTTTAAAGCTTTATATTCTTCTAACTTATAATACTTTTAAAGAAGCACTAATAATTATTTAATATGATTAATAATATATGAACATTTTCAATGCTATTATTTCCACAGTGATGATGATTGATGATGCATACACAATTAAACCATTTATACCAACAATAAATACCAATATACCGAAATCGGTTATGCATTGCACCGTGCATGATTATATATTACCATTGTGCTCGTATTACTTTAAAATGTAGAATACATGCACGTATACCAAATGATATGTTTCCGTTTATATTTAAAATAAAACCTAACTTGTAACTATTGAATTATTTTAATATTATTGCATTTCATTTTTACAGTTTTAAATGTTTTATTTGTACTTATTAATTATTTTAGTACAATCTCGTTCATAGAATAAAGACTTTTGTCGAGACAATGCAAAAAAGATATCACAATGACTGAAAACAGTAAATTTAATTTAATGCTAAAGGTTTTTTTTTTTTTTTTAATATTACTCACAATTTTTGTTTTTATATGAATAAAAAGGGAATACAATTAAGTGGTCTCTTCTCAGAATATTTTTGTGCTATAATAAAATTGAAGTAAGAGACGCCATATTCCTTAAAACGGAACTAGCAGTAAACTTATATTATATACTGCAGCCTCCGTTCGAGCGTTCGGACAGTGTGGTTTTATACTATTGTTTTGGCACGAACGACCGTTACAAAAGCCAATGGATATTCTAATGTGGAAAACACAACAACAACAATATATATCATCGGTTCAACTGTATTCGAAAACATACGAGACGCTTGCAGATAATTGATTAATATGTAGGTACTAAGCACTTAAATACATTGAATATTTATATAATATACCCCCCGGTAAGTCTAGTAAATGTATAGTAAGGCGTGGTGTTTAGGGGATTTGACTACATTTCATTCTCCAATGAAAATTTACATTTAAATATGTCGCCATGACTTCCACACACGATCCTGTATATGTCACACTGTCATATGTATACGTGACACGTGCGAAATATAAGACCATATAATATATTATATAATATGTATCGTAAATATGGTTGGTGCGTGTCCGTATATGAGTAAATGCTCCTTAAGGGCTTATGTCACGACAACTTAGAGTTGGAATAAGGTAAGAACCTTTTCCTTGTCCTTTATCCGTCATATTACGATTGTTTTTTCGTCGGGACGTGTGCCGAATAGAAGAATATACGATATAATATAATGATCTATATTATATTATTTTATGCAGGTATACGCGCATGAGTTTACGGGGTGACGATCGGCGGGGTTCGGTCGTTTCGAAAAAACTATCGAATACGTCTGGGAATAGTTTTTTTTTTTAATGCGGAAAAATTTTCCGTAGAGTTTCTCCAATGCTTCGGGACAAAAACTAACCTCTAAATTTGACATAAAACGGCAGATCTATTGCCAAAGTGATTTTAGTTATATTATGTACATTATATGCACAGTCACTAAAAGCACACGATCACAATTCACATTTTTCGTTTTATTTATTATTGGGTAATGCATTTATCGGAATTCAATGCATTTTTGAAATATCCGCATGCCATATGCCATCTTTTAAATGTGTTATACAAATTACGATACCAGTTTAAACATTATGAGCTGAGGCGAGCGAAACGATAAGATTTCCCCCAATTTGAGTGGTTGGTATCTTGTTCAGATTTATTTTTTCTATTTTTCGAGGGAAGAAAGGTTCGTATGCTGGCATTGCTTTTATCGACGTGGCTTGCATGAAGCTCTTGCCGGAGGCCATTTCGTGTATTATAATAATAAAGATGCTATTTGCCTTTCTTTTTTTTTTGTGTGTATATTGAATAATAATATTCATTCCATATTGAATAGAACCGCAGGTGAATTCATCGAGACGCTGCGGTGGGAAAATTTATTTATTTACGCAGAAACGCGTAATTCGATAGGAAAACGGTGGGACTTTTTCCAAGACGATCGATGAAAATCTGCAGTCACTGTTTTTGGCGACGAGCCAAAAAATATATTTATGTATATATATTCTATTGTGTATATTCGGTGAACTCGGTATTGTTTGAGTGCCGTTGTGCGAGGAAAAGTAAACGTACGTATACATAATATATAAACCTATAATATGCATACATAAAAAACACCCGGGGAGGTCCCACTGAGCGCGGTGCGTGTATTTTATTTTGACGGGCGCGTGCGCGCATATTTTGAAAAAACAGCAAATTTGTCATTATTTGAAAATGTTTTAGTATAACCACCGCTTATTTTTTTATTATAATGCGTTCAGACGTGTTACCAGCAGTCAACGCGGTCACGTACATCACAAATTTTTAACACGGCGTAATGTGTAGGCAAAATAGGTGCATTACTGTTTAGGGAAACATTTATATTTTAAAGTGTTCAATTGATAACAAGCTTAAAATGTCACTGTTTTATTATACTTTAACATTATATATTTATACATAAATATTTGAATATTATGATATAGTACCCGCGGTGACAATAAAAGCCGTGCATTAAATCCATAAAATATAATGGAGTTGTTTTACAGGAATACGCAAAAAAAAAATGCAAACACATTATTCTTGATTAACGAGTGATGGCACATATTATCAAACAGTCAGAAATCAATTTCCATCGACTCAGTATGAATAATAATAATTAATAATGAATAATATGTAATACTTGAGATCATATTTCAAGCCACAGTATTTCAGTTAAACACTAGTTAGAAAATCACTAATAATTTAATATTTCCTGAATATTGAGATTTAAAAATTATAATTTCTCAACACTTATCAAATAATATTATATATCTTTATATAATTTACTATAAACTTAATTTATTAATGCATTCAAATAATCAGACAACAATCAACACACCAAAGAAGACTACAGCAACTATATATTTTTCTGGTACACTTATGCACACGAGTGGTATTTTTTCAACATATTTCAGTCGTAATTAAATAATATGTACGTATTATTTTGTTTATTTTTTTATTTATACACCGAGTGAACTCGAATAAAAAATACAATTGCCTCGAGTTTAGTACCTGTTGTGCCAGTGCACCGCGAAATCCCATAATAATAATAATAATAAAAATAATAATACAATCGCAATGTAGGCACAGTGCACACAGATGCTTTATATACAATAATAATAATAATAATTAATATAGTGCGGTACTGCGGTTGCCGTTCGTGTTTGTTATTTCGTTGTCACACGACTCACGCGAATTTTAAATGTCCGGGATTAATTTAGTCCTGCCGGCAAATACGCTATTCTAGCCGCTGTTGTTGTTGTTGTTGTTGTTGATATTATAATATTATACGGATATTATTGTATATTATAATATGTCTGGTAGATAAATACTAATGCATTCACGTATACACTGTGATCGTGTTTAATCAAACTGTAGCGGACCTTTTAGGTTTTGGTTCGAAAAATCGAAAAGTTTTGCTAAACACTACAGTAAAAAGGAATTTTTTTCTAATACAATATGCACCAACGGTTGAAAACTACTGCAGGTCTAGTTACTATAGGACATACTCATATTATATAGACAATATTGTTAAATTATATGCGTTTTAAAAATCTTGCACCCACTGCATGGGTACTTCCATTACCATTTTAAATCCGACTATGAATTCTGTTGCTTCGAATAAACGTACTATCAAAAGACAGAAATTCGCATATTATGTATTACTGATGTTTACTATGTATGATTTCATAGACGATATTCAGTAAAAATGTAAAATTTTTGTTGTATAAAATAGTAATATATTGTTGTCGATTATACTCGAATCCGAATATCGACGTTCACGACAATATCGTGGAACTTTTTTCCCTTTTTAATCGGAATTCGTGAACATTCCGTCGTCTGTCGGCATTTAACTGTAGTAATAACAGCGTTCACCTTGTTTGACAGCATGAACCGAAGAATATACCTATTACCTATATATTTCGTTTAATAATAACAACACCAATGCAAGTATTTCTTTCGCAGTCGCGCATCAGGTGCGATGCGCAGAAAGTCTTATATTAGTTTCAGCAGGGAAAAAGCGAATATTATTTAGAAAAACAGATACACAATAGCCCACTGAAGTAGGTATATATATATATTATAAAGTCTCAGCTGGTGCATATTAAATGTACAATTTTAAAATTAAACTTTGGTCCTCCTATATAAAGTTTCCTCTTTTATTACACTTATAGTATTATATAGGTGCGTATAAACCGTATTTTTATCTACCCACGTACTGTACATAATTATTAATTAATGATTTAAGAATTTACGTATCCTTTGATTTTATGTATATCGTGGAAAATTATGTACAATTAACAATAATTATCAATCTGATAATTAATATAAACATCTTCGAAACATTCAGTGGTCATTGGATCGTTTGTGTATTGTTATACATTTGTAATTATCGTAATGCTTATTGATTTTCTTTCAAATTTCTGTACACCATAAACTTCGGAGTTCGGTCAGGTTTTACAGCATGATGATGTGTTACTGTTTGACTCACAATTCCCCACGAAATTATCGTTACAGGTGTTATAATAAAATATATTTAAGACTTCCGTAGTTCTGAATGCCATTAAATTGTTATTATAATCTAAATAATTGAATTGATGACAGTCGTAACGATAAGCACTTAGTATAATTTTTATCAGATGATCTATAAACAATTAATAATATTAAAATAAATTATTTTAATATTATATTATTAATTTATCAAAATATTATACTAATATAAATTATGAAAATAATATATTACCCACAACGATTATCTGTATGTACCTACAGGATATTTTAAGCCAAAATAATATATAAATAATGAGAAAAAAAGAGAAAAAAAAATAAGTAAAACAACTGTTCACGCTCACGTTGCGTACACAAAACCATTATTATGTTTCGTTCAGACGAGTGCTAAATATATAGTATACATGCAGGTACGCGTACTAGCTGTATTCTGCAGTGTAAGGCGTACGGACATCAATGGATAAAATAATATATCAACGCGAAAAAATGAACACGTTTGTTGTTGTACACTCGAAATAAGGATATATCATTGTTCCTGAGAGAAGTTGGAACCTTTAAAATCTAAAAATACTCTCCAAATGTATTAATAAAATGCCATCGTGATCGCACTCTACAAATGCGTTCTTTGTCTCAAAACATTCGTGTTCGTAATCAATAATCATAATGTATTATGTGTATAGCATGGTACCAATCAATTATACAGGGTGGTTGTTTTAACAGTAGACACTCGTTATCTCGAAAAGTATTAATAAAGTTTTGTGAAATATTTTTTTCTGCGGTTTAAAGTCATAGCAAAACAACATTTTACATTATTTTTTAACGTTATTACTTATTACTTAGAAATTCTTTTCTTTTTTTGCATGAAATTATGTATTTCTAATTTCATATTTCAATAAAAATATTTTTTTGTGGATTTCAACGAATAAAATTTGAATTTAAAACGAATGTTTAATTAATTAAAATTACTAAAAGTATTTTAAGCTTTGATGTTGACGCGACAAAGTGTTACACCACACAATGTTGGCAATCTTATCCGTTAGATCTTTAAATACTTAAAACTAATTAACTACTCGTAAAAAAAATCGATTCTTACACATTGAAATTCTCAGGATTCTGCTTCAAATTGTAAATAAAAAAATGTAAGCATCATTTCAAATAGACAATAATAAACAATTATAACAAAAATTATAAAATTTAATTATTTTTTCTTTTAATCGTTGTCTTTTAATATTAATAAATTAAATTAATTTCCAAAAATGTTATACTTTTCAAGAAAATAATTATTTACTTTTGAAAAAATCACACTTGATAGATAATTTGAAAATATATTTTGTTTTTCATTAAATGACGCCTCTTAACTTTTTCCTCTTGGTTGAATAATGAAGCATCACAATACATTTCATTATCTGATTAATCTCGCAAAATCGATAAAGTTTTAATGAGATCGGGAAATACCCATACATTATGCTGAATGCTGATATAGTACTCAAGTTATATCATATAAGTTTAAATAATTAATTAATTTGCCAACGCAAAAAAAAATGTTACTTTTTATTTTTTAAATTTTTATAAAAAACGATAATATTGACTAAATATTTTTGATACACATCATGGTAATTTAGTATTGTAACTTATACCTTACAGCTCATCGCAGTGTAATGTAATATAAAGTAATCTCGTAAAATGTACTTACATAATATTATATATCTACCTTATAGGTAATCGATATATTACAATATACTCGTGTGTTATGCAAGTGAAATATTGAATTGCCACAGTGTAAAATATCACTATATACACTTCACAGCTTTTTTTTGGGGGGCAATTCAACTTGATTATTTTATTTACATTATTTATGGGATGTTCGTCTCATCGGCCCAATGGATTATCATTATTATTATACGCATACAATGATACATTTACGGCATAACGATCGATCGAATAAAATGTATTGTGTTTCAGCTTTTAGCATGTTTGCTATTTTTTTTTCGATTACCTACCTTTGAACCGCACCACTCGCACTGGTATAGGTTTAAAATCGTAAGATATTTTTATTCAAAAATTAGTCTTTTGAACGCGAATTCTGTTTACCGTTAAGCTATATTATATACGGCAAATAACGTCAATATGGATATGTTCAAACATTCCACTTGTACAATTTTGAACTATAAAGGTAGGTACGATGATTTAGTTCTCCTCCAATGAAGCATTATGTTAATATAATATTTAACATATTTTATGGACGCATTTTTTTCTTATAGATATTATATTGTATACAAATACATTATATTATATTATTAATATGTATGTGGTGGATGTTGTATGGGTAATATATAATATGTTAAGACATTTTTTAAGCCCAAACTCTTTTATTTCGGTCGTATTCCCTATATACGCATATTTTTTTTCTACTCGTATAAATAAATCACTCAACTATTCATATTAAAAACAAAAGTTACATTGAAGTATGTGATTCTTAAATCAAAAATTCGGAAAAAATAATTTCATCTACCTGTTTACGGTACATAAATATATTAAGGATTTTATTTATTAGGTATAAGGAATTTTCATTTCAATATTTGATTTAAATCAACGGGGTGAAATAATATTTATCACCGTTCGGATAAACCGATCGAAATGCGATTATTATCAACACGATTTTTGCTGAAATACCTACGAATATGCGCGGGCACATACAAATAAGATGATATTATAAATCAAAGTTTTCGGAATTTAACTATTATTGCGATAACATGGACTTATCGCACGCGCATACGTACAGACAATATCATCATCTTCCGTCATTCTCACCACAGACGTGCGTAAACGGCAAATCAGACCAACGCGCACGTAAACCGGGCTGATGTATAATAATATACGACCGTTATACAGACGAACGTCCCCGCAGTGTATAATATAAAACACGAGTTGTTTAATAATGGATACGACGGGTTGGTTGCCGGCTGGCTGCAGTGACATTCGGACGGACGCTTTTGTCCGGACTTATTGCGAAACCTTTGCACGGGCCCCGGTGGAGGTAACAGCAGTGGCTATGTGGATAATAATTATGACGACCCAGTTCGTAATGTGTGTAGGTGAATGCTTGTATATTTTATAATATATATATATATATATGGGCGTATGTATTATTTTAATAGCAGTTACTTTTAGTGTTTTAGTTACGGCCCGCTATATTTTCACGTACATTTCGCGTGATGTATATTATAAAAATGCGATGCCGTCGCCGGAGATGAGAGTGTAGACGAGAGACAGAATAAGAAATAGACCGCCATACGCCCAGTATAAACGGTCGATTTCTTATTTAATCCGCCCAGATTAGATGATTTCTCGTTTTTCGACTTTATATTTTATTAATATTAAAAAAAAAAAACACCCTTGAGAAGATACCACAGTCGACCGTCCCATATGCGTTATACGCAATCCGATACGAACTTCTAAAATAATAATTTATTGTCACGGACTGTAACAATCCGTATAGGTATGTGATTATAGTATAATAATATGTATTATCATTATATCGCATAATATAATATATATAATATTTTATATTATATGTGGTGTATTGTCATCGTTGAAATATTTGACGATGATCGATAGAACGACTACCACGATTTAACAATTATATATACATATAAAGCAACGGTGAATAATGAATATATGAATTATATACATCGCACATATCATATAGTTAATTTTAATTATCATTGAAATAACCACCATAATCATTTTAAATTACTTAATTTTTAAATTTAAAAAAAAAAACCTTTTAACGTAGATTATATTTCTTATTATTAATAATTATAATTTTGTATTGTTTGATCAACCAAAAATAAAATTTTACGCCCCTCCATTTTTTTTTTGTTATTTATTCTACAAATAAAATCAAAATAATGTAATGTTAGTATCATATCACATGCGTATTAATACAATATTGTAATATTAATTTTAAATTTCATAATATTTTAATGTTTTAAAAATAGTATTATTTAGTAGTGGCGTAGCTCATACTTATAATCTTTAAAACTGAAAAAAATAAAATTATTATTCTTTATAATTTTTAAAAGTAGTTAAAGTAATATTGGATCTAATATTATATATATTTTTATTTTTCTAAAACCATTTTTAAGGATTTCTATCTTTAACATACTTATACATTTTAATAACCAGAAAAATTCTCGTTTAAATTAAGAATTACGTATATCTAATTAAAAAGAAATATATTATTCACTTAATAATTTTCATTAAACAGGTAGGGTTCTTATTTGAAAGACAAAAGTTTATATCGCCACAGGACACGCCTTAAGTAGTACAAACAAATCTGAAGAAATCGAGAAATAATGGAATTTAAATTAATTAATTATTGAATGAAAAAATGAGGATTAAAACACTTGATGAATTACCCTATAGAATAACAATAATATTGGTGACCTAATTTAAGGATAATAATAGTTTTAAATATATATTTACGGTACATGTTTTAATGAATTATGTAGGTAAGGGAATATTTTCTTTTAGGAGTTTCAAGATTTGCTTTTTGACATATTTTTCTAATGCATAATGAAGAGACGGGAAATTAATTTTTGTTATCTGGCAACTTCCATCTGTCTATAATATTATATATTTTATTTTTAATAATAATAATACTTATTTTCATTCAATACAATGAATTATACATATCATATCTACTCACATATTATTATATTAATATAATATTACATACATATGTATTTAATTGACGATTATTTTTGACTTTACACAGATTCAGTTCTAATTATGTTGAAATGTTTTTAACTTCTCTTTGCCATATTATCTACACTATTTAGAACTTGATAAAAGAAAAACCTCAACAAAAGCTAGAACTAACATTTTTTTCATCAAAGGACTCTGTAAACACAGTTAATTTGTAATGGCGGTTTTCTATAGTCGTTTCAATGGCAACATGGTGTGCTTTTTATGCAACTTAATATAACTTATAAAGATATAATTCTGCACAACTATTCATACATACCTTTTTTCTAGTTATAAAATATTATAATTCACTGTAAACAAATTGTTTGTAATAATATTTAAAAGATTTAAAGACTTTACCAGTATATTTGCATATACACATTATACTTTCGTATAAAGTTATATTATTATGTAAATGATAAATCTTAACTTATTATTCTCACAGTACTCATAGTTTATTCCTATTTATAGAACACGAAATACGTGAAAAATATTATATATTTCTATAATATACTGTTCAAATGTCATTACGCGTTCTCTTTTGAATTATGCATGATCACCCGAATATATTCGTGTAATCAATCTTAATACTATTACATATACCCTTTTGTACACGTTTTTACTTGTAAAGTCGCTGTAATCAATTTTACAGTATAATATATTATATAAAGAAAACTTTCTTAAGTCTATCGCAATAATAATAATAATAAAAATCGATTGCCAGTATAATAATATGAAGACGATCAATCATTCCAGGATAATATATATATATATTTAAATGCATATTATTAAAATTAACCTATAAACCGTATTTTTCTACTAAACTATAATAATATGTATAGAAGCTGACAAAAAGTATTATTAATGTTCTCCGATACTAATAACAATTTAGTGTAGGTACAAATTGTAAAACATAAATCATTATTTTTGGAATACTCTTTTGTATCTTACAATATTTTATTTATTTCGTATCACGTTTTTGAAAATTCGGGTTTTTAAAGTACTCTTAATCTATTGATCGTATTTCAAAAACATTCGTTTAATAATTTATTAAATTTCTCAAATAAAATGTTGGTTTTCCACCAATGAATTTTTTATTTAAATTTATTTTCATAAAAATAAAAAATGTTTCATAAATAATGAAAAATTGTCTTTTATTTAGAGACTTATACATATATTGGAGTTGATTAATCAGCTCATCAAGTATTTTAGTCTGTAATCTATTCGTTTTACATTCGACGATAGTTTTAATATTTGATAGCTGAATATTTATTCGAACACAATTTGTGTTATTTGCATCGATCGGTAGACAATTTCAATAATATAAAAATCAAAAACATTTTGACTGAGAAGTCTCGTAAAAACTGGAATCTTCTAGATATTCTCAATTCTCATCTATATAATATAATATATCTGCAGTACAGTACAAATCAAAATTGAAAGAGATGATCAATAACCATAATTATTTTATTCCGATCTTATACAGATACTTACAAATAAATAAAAGCGATAGGTACCGGTTAAAAATGCGTGTTCCATTGGATCCGTTCAGCCGTGTTTTCCGTGTGCGGGGCGGGTGAAAAATTATCGTCATAATAATATTTCGTTCAAGAGTTTGCCGTTCATATTTTTACCATGTCGCTGCACCAGACGTACGGATAATTACGAAAGTTTCGTCGTTTTGTTACTAAAACTTATATTATACTTGATTTCCAGCGCCATTACTGGTAAAAGAACGTCGATTGCGCCTGTCCAATTACGACATCGTATAAACTACACTTTTTGAAAGTAGATATTTCGTTCCCGTCGAAAACAGCAAATAGTACAAAACAATATATTAATTAATGCACTCAGTACGACATTTTACAGGAATTTCAATCGTTTCCCGGAGGTACAACGATCCCGCCGTTACCGACGCGTACATTATAATAGACTGCGCAGTTATGGTGGATATATAAATTTCGGAAAATGAATTCGACCTACAATTATCGGACGACGTATTTTACAATAATATAATATATTATTATCGTTTACATCCGTACTTTAGCTATTATAATAATACAAACGTGTTATAGATCACTCTGGTGGCCACGGAAGACGAGACAATATAATATGCATAACAACGCGACTTTTATTTGCGACATTTTGTGACGGTATATTGTTGTCGTATAAACGAGTATAAGGTATTTATACTATATATTCGATGAATTTATTTTTTTGCCGGTCGATACTGAAAATATTTCATTATAATATAAACATAGGTACGCTAAAGGCGGTACACGCGCGGGCTCTGAGTATTTGGGCGTTCGAGCCTGAAATATACGCAATAAATATATATTACGTCATGTTTATACATGTGTCGGATTATAAATCAAATATATACACATATATATAATATATCAGAATATATGCAACATATTTTTGTGCTCGGGGACTCCGTACAGTATCCGTGGAAAACTGGACGCCGCCCACGAATGTGCGCATACTTTATTTGTACATCTACTACACACATTATACCGTTTGGAATTCATAGAGCGTTTTATAACTGCGGCATGCGATAATCCACATTATTTAATGATTATATTTCGTATATTATATATAAGTCCGCGCGCCGCGTTACTCCTCGAGAACGTAAATTTATTATTATTACATTTATTTATGTCTGGTGCGTATAGGTCGGATTACGCTAAAATACCGCACGTCGTCAGTAGCCACGTGACGCTATTAGAGTGCCGACGTGCGTTAGACGACCGAACGAAATAAATCTTTTCGTCCGGTAGTATTGTCACGTTTTCCGCCGAGTTCGACACGTTAAAAATGTCGTCGATCGGACTATTTTTCCTTTATTATTTTTCCGGGCGATTCGTCGTATAAACGTATAAAAGAAACAGTCGATGGTATAGTGCCATATTTACATTCGAACACGTAATGGGCGCACGTGTATGTGTAGTATATAGACAAAACAATAAAATAACAATAATATGACGAATTCGTAAAACAGTCGACTTGCTCGAAATGTCATGTTGTCAACCCCCGAAGAGAGATCATTTCACATTTCGTTTTCGTTGTTTTTATTTCCCCTTTATTTTTCATTTTTTTTTTTTTTTTTGACATAATAATGCGCGAAAGCTTTTGCTCCTTTCCTCGTTACTCCATTCCAGCGGTTAGTCACGTACTGCAGACTGCAGCTGCTACGGGACGGTACGTTTTTCATACGGTAAAAAATGTACGTCAAAATTGAATTTCGTTTTTATTTTCTGCAGCCATGTTCATATTATATACAGGGTGATTCACCGACATGCTCGCCACCATTTTATTCGTTATATATGCATTTATTCGAGTTATTATTTTGAATGTTTTGAGTATGCAAATAAAAACCGTAATATCAAATACTTATTTATCCACTAAAATTGTATACTTATGAAAATTCTCTGCCTGGACACAATAAGTATCAACATATACATCATATAGAGAGAGGTTTCTTTTGGAACTCAGCTCTTCCAAAAATGTCAATATAATTCCCAGAATGTATGTACGATTGTTTACCGTCAACGCTGGTAAATAAGAACCAGAATGTGTCAACTTTACTCCCAATAATGCAACTTCTTTCAAAAAAATACAGCCGATAAATGTTCATTTATGAGTACTAGACTATTTACATTTATTGTGTATCTTATGTACTATATTAAAATCATAGCCTTAAAACATCTAATCCTATTATCATAGAATTTCGTCCACAATTTTGATGCAGATATGTAAAAAAAAAAATCATTGGCATAACAATTTACAGTAAAATATTATGATGGTTTTGATTGAAATAAAATAATTTGGTATCGCCACTTGACATAAAAAAATCTAAGTATTTAGTAAATAATATGATTTTTAGGCATACATAAAAATGTTAATTATCAGAATTTGAATAATTACATAATATAAGGACAAAAAAGGTATGAGCATAAAATATAGTGAACCGTCTTCTATATGAAAACGGCAGATGGGACGTATACATTATTATATGTTTCGCGTATCTGCATAACTGTATATAATACACAAGCACGCCGTTGAAATACTATCTATTAAATTATTAACCATCTCGAAGGCAGAAATTAACGAAACCTATTGTAAATTAGTTTTTTTTTGCTAAGTAGTTAATTACGTGCCTTTATTTTTATCCGTTTAGACTGCCCTATAAAACAAGTAAGTTTTTTCGTCCTTTTGAAAAGAAATTAAACAGGGGAGAAAGTTTATCGAACGGCATTGTTGTAATAAAATTACTCGAACGAAAAAGTTGAGCGTGCGCGCGCATTTTGGATTTAAAATGTCAAAAGTGGCACAATAGCTACCGGTACCTGCAATTAAACGCACCCGGGTACTCACATATTATTCCATTCGTGACTTTTGGAAGTTTTGTACTAGGTATATGCAACTTCTATATTATACACACACATTTCCGATATATTTTCTGAACTGTTTCTTTTTTAATTACTGAAAACACTATTATAATAATTAAAATCGATTTAATTGACGGAAACTAATAAGACATAGCATAAACATTCAAACTAGTTACCACATTATTATTTCAACGACTATGTAGATTTTGCACGATATTTATCATGAAAGATATAGTTTTATGTTTCGGAATATAATTATTGTACTCATCTGTACTCACACAAATCCATACGGTTAATATGTGTATGCACATTGTAAATTAGTTATATTATTATTAAACCGTGAGGTGGCGGTGTAGTGGTGTAGCTCTTGTTATCTCTATTTTACACTTGTGTTTTTTTTTAATTATTGGAAATGAAAAAAAAAATGCGTTTACATTATTTACTATATAATTTATTTATAGAGGCATAAAAATAATATTTGATTAGTAGTAAATGGTAATTATGTTGGCTGTTGTTAATCGTTATAATAACGCTGAAATTTACCTCTCAATTATTATTTCAGTAGAACCTAATATGGCTATAAGTACAAATCGGTTTAGGGACCATTAAAAATGACCATTACTAAAATAGGCTTTATTATTTATTTAATAATTTACGTTACCATCTAATGAAATATTATTATTGTATTTTTAAGAAAAAAAGTCAACACACATAAAAGTGAATTATACATCATGTATTATTAAAAATATTCAGTAATATATATATACAATGAATAATATTATACATATTACATAATATTATTTTATTGTAATACGCATTTTATTGTAATTTCAAAAAAAAAAAAAAATGATAGAATTGGTTTTTGTTTTTTAATTTCCAGCTCGTAATTAATTCACTTACACATGAAAACTTTTTCTTCGCCTTTCTTCAATTAAAACTCCTTCAGACGAATAAGCTGTCTAAAAACTGCTGAATAGTTTCCAAACGTCACAATTCTAGTGTGCTGGTTGATCATCGTCTTATTACTCATCACCTGCTTCCGCGGTATTGAATTCAGAGCGAAACTTAGTTACTTTTACGTCAAATCATGACTGTCTTTTGTAGAATACAGTTACGGCTGTTAATGCTCAGAAAAAAATTTAAGTTATGTCAGCATTAAATATTTTCCACGGTTCGTGACTGTTACATTCGTAGAATCCGATTATCCGCAATCGATTTAAAAACAATTTTATATCGTTATTTGAAGCACTCTAGCCAGCCATTAAAAAAGTTTAAGCCGCCGTGCTTGGATTCATTGGCAACTACTAATACTAAAGCTTGAATCATTGGTGCAGACACAGTAATATTTTCATTCCTAACATGATTGAATCACTCTAAAACGATTTTATCAATTCGCTCACCTTAGGTACCCATTCTCTGATATCGGCGATATTTTTCGTTTCTGACGTTTTCATTGCACCACCTCGAAATATATTATAATATATTTTTCATACATTCGGCAAATTGCGTTATTCCGATACCAAATCGATCATCGATTTTATGAATAGATCTGTATTTACACCAAATAATGTCCACTCTTTCTTTTGTACTAAATAATTTACGTGAAACGCGCGGGAGAGGTTGTTGCAAAAAAAAATAAATAAATAACGAGCACTGAAAAACGTACAACAATAATAATTACTAATTGATTCCGAATGCGCATTTAATGTTCCTTACGTTTTATAATCATTTCTAGTTAAAGTATTTTTGTTCTCAAATTTAACGTTATCAGCGATATAGGTTGAGTATAATAATAATATGTATTTCTTGCAACTACACTCCGCGTTATCCTGATTTTCCATACTATCTGTATTTTTTTTGTCCGGTCGATTTTAACTCATGATTTGTTTCCTCTTCTGGCCCAGCCCAGTCGTCGATAGATATTAAGGCAAACTAAAAATATGATCATTTTTCGGAAAGCTTTAGTTTTCTATTTTTGGTTGTTCGTATCCGTTTTGTATACATTTTTCATATTCGAACTAGTGCTCGAATTGGAGGGGGTGCGCAGAGTGACGGAGCTCGCCTACTATTTTTTTTTTTTGCGTACCCCAACTTTATTTTTTCACAGGAACGGGGGGAACGGTACAAACTTATGTCCAAAATAATTTTTATTAAAATGTGGATTTCAATTTATAATATAACGAATTTTACAACTTTCAGTATCAACATTTTTTTTTTGAAATAGTTTATTAATTTATTATTATTATTATCACTTCTACGGCCCTGTATAATTTTTTTGTAGTTTGCTTATTAATTAATTATAATATCACACTGTTCTTTGCTTATAATGTATTGTACATATCTATTCTGTGAACTAGGATGAAGGTAGAATTAAAATATCTGTGTAGCTGAAATGTGGTATTCAAAATATAAGTAAGGTTGAGAAGGGGGGTGTGGGTGAAAAGCAAGGGTCACGCGGGTCTGTGATAAGTAATTATGCACTTGGAACGCAGTTTTTAAATCGTCGAATTGAGCTCCTCTACTTAATTTTTCCCAATTCGAGCGCTGATTCGAACACTGTATATGATAATGTCAATGGCCCGTGTATGATAACACTCGGTGAAGCTGATAACAAATCATTCGCGACGATTGCGTATTCACTCCACGCGCGGCACAAAACGCACATATTCAACGACGTTCTTATATGTTCGCACGTTTGGTGTTCATATCATTATATACGTATATATTTTATGTGCACACGTCGTAATATCCGCGTAGCGTCAAACAACAGCTGTGCAATCGAGATTCTCATAATTCAAGACAACGGGTGTGTGTGTTCACTGGATCGGAGAAAACTTTACGATATGATAAACGTCCCGCCGAAGACGGCGAGTACATGTTTCACACCGCGTTTCGATCCGTTGGATTTCAATGCGCTCGTGTGTTTTTATCAGTTGCTCTGATCCGAGTAAAACTTTCTCCGCGTGTACAGCACGGTTGCTGAACAGACATCTCTGATGTCTTATGATCCGTCGAGATACGCGTGTTATGTATTCAAAGTAAAAAAACCGAGTTCTCTATGTGAAATCGTATATATTATTGTATTTACATGTGTGCACCGTATATTTCGTAATATATAATATTCGATTCGCGACAACAGCGCGTCATGTGCGGTGCCTCTTTTTCTCGCTTTTTTTTTTAAAGTAAAATACCAATACTTTTTTTATACGTTATTACATTCTTATGCGTTATATTATATTGGACGATGCTACTACGTATATATTATGGCGATGGATATATGTGTATGATATAATATAATGGCTGACAAATCGGATTATGTATGATAGATAATGAAGCTTTTTCATTTATATGGTATTTAGTTTGTCGGAAATTAATAATGTGATTCAATTTTAAAATAATATAATGCCTGCCTAACGAAAGGTTACTATATATTAAATACCGATTCGGTTTTTTTCATATAGATATAATAAATGGAATGACCTTATAATATGTATATAACATAGTTTCGATAAAAAATCAGGAGCTTAAAAACCAATATTAATTTTTTTTTTTTTTGATAATAACGATGAAAACGAATATAAAAACAAATTTTTTTGTTAAATATTACATTAATTATATGTATAAAAAAAACTAAATAGGTCACGTTATTTAAACACACATCACATAATATATGATACAATAAATACTTATGATCAGTTTGGTCAACATTTAATTTATAATTTATTCGATTATTATTCAACAATTTAACATACATTAACTGATTTTATTCATAATATTTTGTCATTAGGTTTTTGAATGTTTTCCTATACGCACGAGGTCGTCCCTATGAGATACCTGAAAAACGTCTTTAGTACAGTGGTGTACCTTAAATGCATATTTTTAACGCCGTATTACCAAAACATTTATTTTTATTTTTTATACTATTAAAATACGATTACGTTAATGTAATGATTGCATGTATTGTTTTAATATTTACATATAACTCTCGTTAAATAAAATAATGCATCAACAAAAAATATGATACAGAAACAGATTATTTTTATTTTTAATTTTCTATATCGTTTTAAAAGTGCATATATAGTATTATAATTAAATGTACCTATTATAAATAAATATTTATTCGGTAGCCATTAATCAATTTTAAAATTGTTTACTGTTAAATAATGATTTAAAATTGATTTAATTTAATTAAAAAATGTATTATTTACAGATAATCAGTCAAAGAAGTAAATTACGTGACGATAACACTATTTGGATACACTATTATACGCTATACATAATGTAGATGTGAGGTGGAAACCGTTCATTTGGAAAATCACTAGGTATGCTATATTTTTCAATCTACTCTGTAAATTTTTAAATCACATTTTACCATTTACTTTACAGTCAGTTCCTACTTCTAGTTTATTACAGCCTATTTTTTTTTAAACTCGTAAGATATTACTAGTGATAAATAAAAATGTATGTAATATTTCCATTGAACTATTTTTAAAAACTATTATTAGTATATGAGTATATCCTCATTATATACATTTTAATAACTCAAAAACTAATCGTACAAATTAGATATAATTTAGATATGTCAAAATTAATTATAATTTACAGTAAAAAAAAAAGGATGGTTCATATTTAAACTAATAAAGCTTGTATCGGTAGAAGATATTTCTTAAATAAGATGAGAATAAAAATATTTGAAAATATAACTTTAAAGTAAACTTAAAAAATTAAAAAATCAAAATTCAAATAAAATCATTATTAAAGGAAAAATTGATGTGGGCACGCTTAGGTAATTACCCAGTGTACTGTGATCTGCATCAGTAAAACGTATATAATGTTTGTTTTATTATTCAATATTAAGAGTGTTGATATATCAGAGTGATTTAAATGAATAAATATTATAAAAATATGAAGGTTATAAGGTTGTTCATTTTTCCTTACACGGATATTAACTTTGCGTCTAACCAAAGACGGACTGGGCCAATAAAAGTCTATCGTCGTAGAATATTATAGTCCTACATTAAGGAACATTCTGAGGAGCAATCGCTATTTTTTTAATCAAAATGTCGTGAAAACTAATATATTATTAAATTGATATCCATAACACTAATTTATCTGTACCTATATAAGGCCATAAAACGCCACAGAACATCTTTTTCAAAGTTAAAATTTTAAATATCCGTTTCAAATATTTTTTATTATTGGTCTATTATAGTTAATAAATAATCCTAATCTATTTATTTTATACATTAGTATTCAATATTTATATAAAATTATATTAAACTATTTTCTTTACTACTCTATATTTTTTCATTAATATCGACGATATTCTATTACATTTAACAATTTTTTAATACATGCATTTGATGAGTTTAAGTCAATACAGTACTGCACCATACAATTAAAACTAAATTTACTAAAACATAGTTTACATAACAAATAAATATGAATTGAACTTTTTAGACTAATGACAATTGAATAAAAAAACTTTACATTGACAGTTGGTATAGTTTATTAAATAACGCTGAACAATGGTAAATATTCAATCTATGATCGTGATTTAAATAAATCAAACAAAGCTTTCAATGATGTCAGTGTATTATGTTGTAAAATAATAAAATATAAATTAATATAACCGGTGATACAATTAATGAGGTATAGTTTAAATAAATATTATTTAATTGTGTCTAATTCTACTATAAAAACATACAAATTGTACAATACCTGAATATATATTATCATCTATCAAGGATTATTGATTTATAGTTCTCTATTATCAAATTCAGAAACTGCGGTAATTATGGTCCCTCGGCGCTTATTGATGATGGGCCCCATAACACAATAGGATCTACTGTCCCTTACAGAGCAGTAGGTCAGTAGACCGGTCAACCCCTGCGTCCAACCAATAGATATTTAAAAATTATATTCATAATTGTTATCACATAGCTATGCAAATGCACAGTCGATAATATATTTCGCAAACGACCTTGCAATGCTTCGTATATTTTAAAAGACACCACACGTAATGTATTTATTTACGTATTTTAGATGACATTAATACATTATAATTTATCATTCTCCATTGCCGAAACCCTCAGTTGATAATATTATATTATTTGTGCCACGTGATTTTTAAGTATACCCGAACGGCTACATTTCGACATTCACTGAGAGCGAGCACGAATAGGCGAATGTGGGTAATAATGCGTTATTGCTTTTTGAGATGTCAGCAACTGCGTGTACATAAATTGTAAGGATCAAGTGATAAATCGCTTTCTTGTGACACTTCTTCGTTAACACCCGTGATGTATTGGTATTTCATTGCTCCGACGCATAATAAAACCTACAAGACGTGATTTTACAGTAATATTGTATGATATTGACCTTAAAATGTTAACATTTTATAATTTAGACATTAAATAGTTGTGCTAACTGTAAGCGTTATATTTTTCTTAAATGAGTAAAATATGTTGTAGCTTATAAATGTTAACAATCGTTTTTTAATGTTGTATTCGGCCAGACACCTGGTTTTGAAGTGTAACGTTCAATGATAATTTGTCTGGTCAAGCTAGTTTAAAGGTTTAGAATAATATATAATTTAATTATAATACATTGTAATTTAGATAATATGATTATTTATCATAAGCTAAATAATATATATATATATATATTCAGATCGAAAAGTCTGAATTTCACTTCGTTTATAACTATAATGTATTAAAATTTTGTTGATAGTTGTAGTATTAATGTTAGAATACATTGCACTGATAGTATATATTTTAGCACCTAATATCTTTTCGTTAAATTCAAAACTTTAAATTAAGAAAATATAAAACGATTTTTCACCATAAACAGTTATCCAAAATGCTATGTTCAATTTTAAATTCTATTACATTTAATTTATGTAGAGGAATGAAGTTTGTGTGGTAAAATGTTGTCGTTTACAAATGAAACGGGAGAAAAGCGTATTTTAATGCAAAAAAGGATTTATTAAATAAAATAAATGGATTCAAGCAAGCAATTTATAAGTTAATTTCTGTAAATCAAATAAGTTTTTAGCTGACAGTTAAACAGCGCTTTTGAATTCGAAATTGTTTGTCTGCAACCAAAAACTGCGATAAAAAGTTCCATTGTCTAACGAATCGTGATAAATATGTCTAATGGTAGAACAATTCCGTGAACTCTTTTGATTTATCGGTACTATACAGTGATAAAAATGAAAATTAATAAATTAAAGCAATAATTATTATCAACTTTCTCCTTATTAAAATACGGTTTATCAGTATGATGACGATTTATTTAAAAGTGTTATGTGAAATGTGTATACAATATAAAATGGATATTATATGTTTAGATTAAAACATAATAATATGTATATTATGAGGGTTATATATATATATATATATATAGATCGAAATGCACTTTAAAACAAAAATTATTTATTCTTCACGAATAACATTACTTTTTTAAGACTAAAATAATTGTTTTTTAAAGTTAGACATGAAACGAATGAAAAAATATATAGTTGTAATAAAATGTAATTTAAAAAAAAGTCAAAATTACTTTGTAAAATTCAGTAGATCTTTAATCACTTGGTTGTTACGATAATATAAAACTAAAAAAAAAAACCAATACAATAATTTTCCGGAAAACTTTTACAGTACCTTACAATAGTTGTTTACTGTTTAGTAGCTGGTTAGACTACAAACACGTTTCTTTAGTGCACAATTGTTTCTTAAAACGTACCCGCGGCTCGTAGGTAATTACTGCAAATAACGATCGATTCTCAAACATCTCTCGTCGAATAAGGATAATATAGATATATATATAAAAAAAAAAGTAACGACTACTACTATAATATTAACAACTACAACTTATTTCCGACGAATGCGAACGCTGCGTCATTGTATCGAGTTTTTATATATATAATATAAGTACACAATTTCCGAGTTATAACGCTACATAAAGTATAATGGATTCACATCATTGACGCGGTCCGTACGTGTGTTACAACTTATTTAGAATTGTAAACATTTACGTGTATAGTACTTCGACGGAATTTGACGAGTTAGATGATGTCGGGAGGGGATTAGAAATGTCATTATCTCTAACACGGAAGAAACACGTATAACGCGTGCGAAAAAAATATATTATATAAATATGGTGTTTTTTTTTGTTCTAAAATTGTACACGTATCGGCGAATATAATTCATTATAATAATCATCGTTTTTCGCGAGAAAATAAGCATCGATTGGCTGCTGCTGTGTACGTGTGGTGAAGTGGTGGTGGTGGTGGTGGTGGTGGTGGTGGCAGTGGTTGTGGCAGTGGTGATGAATAGCGTCCTTTGCTAAACAAATACAAATACTTTAGTGTAGTGCGCGTCCAGTTGCTATGACTTTGGACTTATTATCGTAGCCACTTAAACACAACACGTAATTCCGGTTCCCGCTTGTCGGGCTCGCCAAGACGGTATCTCTAAATGCGTCAAAACATTTTTTGTTTCGACATAAGAACTACAAAAAAAGTTATTCGAGTTTAAAAAAAAAACAAAAATAATGGATTTTGAAACAACAAGAACCATTTTCGTATTATAGTGTTATCTAAAAATTAAAAACGATGTTGTACAGTCCATTTTCTTTTTATAATAATGTAAAAATCGGGTTGTTTAATTTGTATTATGGCCCTAGAGGTTCTTGCCCGAAACAATTTTTATTATGTTTTATACATTTGTAAGACAGAGACAACTCATACGCGGGTGTGGCGTCTTCTTAACGAAAAATATTGACTGCAGCGTGTGAGTTACTCGCATATAGCCGAGTATTTCAGGCACTTATCTATTATTCATCACACAAAATTGATTTTACTAATAATTTGTTTGAAAAACGATTGATATCGACAATTCGTAATCATTAATTTTTTTTTTTTATTATCGCACATTTTATTATTGTCTCAACTGCCGAAGACAAAAACTATCTCATTCAAACACTAACTCACACGACAAACAGCGTCGTCGTGATGTTTTCTGGCCCGTTGGTGAGCGGATGTCTGATGCTATAGATTATCACTTTATAAACGAACGACTTGTCACACGCTGGAAAAGGGTAAGGTTTCTCGCCAGTATGCGTCTCCGGATGTGAGACGCAAGATTTCCACTTTGGCCCAACGACTTGTCATACGTCGCACGCATATTGGTTATCGAGCGCACACATTTTCCGGCCACTATCGAGATTACTCGTTAATTGTGAAAACGTCCACTCGTGAGTAGCGTGCCGAATAATAATATATCGATCTCGAGTATATTTGACGCAATAATATAGTGGCAAAATCTGTGAACAATACGTCGTATAGATAATATAGTTAAGGGAATAACACGATCAATGCCGTATCTGTGGTGGGGGACCCGAGGGGTCTGAAACCCCCCCTAAAATGTCTTAACCCTACAATGCATGATGTTGCCCACTGGCAACAATCTGTTTGTAGTGATGTAAAATAGTATGAATAATAGTAAATTGTATATTTTACGGTTCAATATCTTTGATAAGTAGTAAAGAATCAAACTAAAATGTAAGAAGAACAATTTATATAGATGCATGTTTTATTTTACGTATAAATGTTAATGTGCAATACATATTTTGAAATTACATATATTTTGATAAAACATATCACTTCCAACAATGATATATCATATTCTATTATACTAGTAACATAAAAAAAAATATTTTTATGTTGGTTACACTGTAATTGACACGATCGTTTGGTTTTGGAACAGTTGTCAATTCGGATTATTGTAAAATACCTGTTTTTGACATTGTTGCCATAGAGCAACACTATGCATTCAGGGCATCTTATCGTAATCACATTTATATTGTGCTATCAAATTATTTCACATGCATTTTTTTTTACTTGAACGTCTTGAACGAAGTTCAACGAACCATAATATTAGAACACTGTGAAATAGGGAAGATAGTACCTAAGTAGTAAGTTTTATGCCTTAACTTGTAAGTTATATAGTAGTATAGACAGTATAGTTCCTTATTATCCACTATGAACAAAAAAATAGTTGATGAAGAAATTATTCATTTACTTGAAATACCTTCCGGGTCGGAAGATGGTTTTGATATTGAGAGTGACGTTGAAAATGATAAGGTTGATTTATGGAATGAGTATGCAAATTTATTAGACGAACCCAATCTTGAGGAATTTGAAAAACTTTTAACTGAACAATTTAATACTGAGACAATTCTAGATGATAAAGTTGAACTTCCAATTTTCGAGCCTCAAACTTCAGCTAATGAAACTAATAACACTGATTTATTTTTGCCCCCAACATCTGATATTCCACAAACAACATGTACATTACCAAAACGTTCCAAAAAAAAATGTCATCGATCCAAACGTAATAATCCTGTACCACCTATTATTCAAAATCATATTCCGATTGAAATAAAAGATATAACATGGTCAAAAAATAATTTTCCTCCTGTAGACACTAATTTTCTCGGAAACTCAACTTTAGCAGAAGATTTTATGCAATTAGAGACACCTTATCAAATATTTAAATATCTTTTTACTGTAGACTTGATGCAACATATTTGTGATGAAACTTATAAATATGGTTTACAAAACAGTTTATCTAATCCATTAAAATTGTCTACAGATGATTTACAAAAATATATTGGGGTACTTGTTCTAATGAGTATAGTAAATATTTCAAACGTGAGAAAATATTGGTCACCATACTTAGGCAATCAAGTTATTAAAGACACAATGACCCTTAATATTTTTGAAAAAATTAGAAGTAATTTACATTTTAATGATAATACACTTGAGACACATGGACCAAATCGTGATAAAACTCATAAAATAAGACCAATAATAGAAACATTAAAAAATAGTTTTAGTCGTGTTCCGTTAGAAGAACATTTAGCTGTTGACGAGCAAATGTGTAGCACCAAAGCTAGAAGCTCGGTCAAAGTTTATATGCCTAACAAGCCACATAAGTGGGGCTATAAATTGTTCGTTCTTAGTGGTGCGTCCGGTTTCGCTTATAATTTTGAACTTTTTACCGGCCAAGAAAATAATTCAGAGTTACGAAATATAAATGAACCAGATTTAGGTTCCAGCGCAAATGTAGTAGTTCGTCTAGCAAGAATTATACCTAAACGTCAAAATTATAAATTGTTTTTCGATAATTATTACACAACCTTACCATTATTAGTTTATTTGAAAAAAGAAAATATACTCTCCCTCGGTACTGTACGAAGAAATAGACTCAAGAATGTAATGTTGCCCGATGATTCAATTATGCTAAAAAAACCCAGAGGAACATATGATCATTGTGTCACTAATATTAGAAATACAGATATAGTCGCGATAACATGGAAAGACACGAAAAATGTAAATTTATTGTCAACTTTTGCTGCTATTGAGCCTGTTACGAAAGTTAGTAGATATGATAGAAAATTGAATAAACGAGTAGAAGTAGATTGTCCCCATATTATAAAAGTATACAATACTCACATGGGAGGTGTCGACTTATTGGATGGTTTACTTGGAAGGCACAAAATTTTAATGCGAAGTCGCAAATGGTATATGCGATTATTTCATCACTTACTAGACGTCACCATCGTAAATTCTTGGCTATTACACAAACGAATCCAAAAGCAAAAATCAGACAACAATAATATTTTGCCATTAATGGCATTTAGAGAACAACTTGCCTTAAGTTTGTGCAAATTTGGTGAAAATAATACGCCAAAACGAGGACGCCCATCGAATGATATTGAAACAGGTATTTATTTTTGTGAATTAGTAAATATAAAATATGTATTAGTATGACCTCATAAATAACGATCGTAATCTTATAGGTATAATAAAAAAAGGAAAATTAGGTACAAAACAAAAAGAAATGGCACCACCAAAAGAAATTAGGACAGATAGATATGACCATTGGCCAATGACCGGTCAAAAAAAAACTAGATGCAAGAAACCTGGTTGTAAAGGATTTACATTTTCAAAATGTGAAAAATGTAATGTTAGTTTGTGTTGTGGAAAAGGGTTAGAGTGCTTTACACAGTGGCATACAGCATAGTTTGTGCTGATTATTATATATATATATATATATTTATGGTGTTAAATTTTTAAATTCTGTTTATTTACAAGATGTAATTTTGAATTTTATTTTATTTATACCAAGGCAGGTTTATTGTTATTTATTTTTTGTTTTACCTAGGATTGGTTATTTGAGTTTCAAATTTTTTATTTTACTTTTTTTTTTATAATTATATATATATTGGTATATAGTTTAGGTATAAATTATATGTAGGTATACCTGTATTATAGGTACCAACCTACTGTGTTGGTTATAAATATATAAGGCACCTATATTGTTTATTGTTATACTTATTTTACAGAGAATAAAATAAAAATTATATTTTAAGTAAATGCGTACTTTAAATGCATAGTGTTGCCATATGGCAACAAACTATAATCTCATCTATTTCTAAGTAAAAAAATGATTTATATTTTTTTAAATATTTTTCCCTTCATTTGTAGGTATTATTGATGATAAAAAAATTTATTAAAAAAAAATAAAAAAAATCATGCATTGTAGGGTTAAATAGTCTATAAATGTTTAAAAAGCTATTTATTTTTAATACCAACATAAATATTTTCAGTCATAAATGGCTAAACTCCAATGTATTAAATTGGCTATTGGCCATAGATATATTATTATTTGTATCTGTGCTATTGGTTGTTTTATATCATAATATGCAAATTATTATAGCATTTAATAATAGATTGTTATTGATTTACAACGACCGCTATCGGTGTCGGTTGACGGCTCGAAAGTCGGCGACGATTAACAACTTTATTATATAATATTTTATCAATTTATGTAAATTAAAAATATTATTATAATAATATATCGTCGTCCGCCAGACTGTTGCAAACACATTGGATTATTTTATTAAATATTTTGTCATAATGGAGTAAACGAGATAACAAAAATGTACTGTTTAATTATTTTTCTAAGCTTCCAAAGGTACGTTTTTATTTCATATATTATATGTGTATTATTATATTAATAATTTAACATAAAATACTTTATTTTTGACCGATAATGTTCCTATTCTTCCGTCATAAACAGAAAATTTCGTATATTGTATATTTTAATAAAATAAGTTTAATATATATATATATATATTTATATGTTTTTTAGTCTTATTTTTAACCAAATATTTAACGGTTTCCAAGTCGGTATATTTTGTTCTCTTTCTATTTAAAGTAATTATTTACAATAATTATACTATATTATAGGTATCAGAAAGTCTAAATACTACTATTAGTAATATTACAAAAATTATTTCTTATGTACGATCTCGTATACGTATAATGTATATATTTATCAAAACGCAATTAGAAAATCATATCTTAACTGGTTGTCACTGTAACAGTACATAAATATAAAACACATTTATGTTTTTATTATACATATTATTATATATTTTCATGCGTATAACCTTTAATAACTAAAATACTATTAATTTATATGAAATATACCTATATAAATATATAATATCATACTGATGATTAACAACAATTTATGATGACCCCAGTAACTTTATATTATTTTCTTTTTATATAATTTAATTTATAATCCAATCTATTGCCAAACTGACACTAAATTTGGAGTAAACTATAAATGCGTATAATTATATAAAATCTTAAATATAATTAGCAACGACATAAGTATATTTAACAGCGTTATTTTACAATGAAACGGACGTAGGTTTAAAAAAATTAATTTTCTAAATGGTATAATTATCCGAAAATGCACTCTCGGAAATACTAAATCACCCTGTGAATGGCCCGACACGACATATGGCTATTGGCCACCGCTGGTTGGGTCCAACCACAAACATTCTCATCTATAAATGTATTCGTACTACTTGTATTAATGGTAGTAGGCTAGCTGTAGTCGCTGGACGTCGAAAACTTTCCAACAGCGCCTTTGATGTAATTTGACTTGATTCTAATGTGGTTATATATAAATATAATATAGGCACGAGTGGCCGTTAAATTTCGAAACACGTATCACCGCTTTATTATTAATACAGAGTGATCATCTAAGTAAATTTTTCCTTATTTTATCCTATATTAAAATTTGGATTTTTGAAAAATTTAAGTACTTAACTAAGCTTAAGACCGTATTTTCAAATACTTTGTTTCCCCCTCCCTCGTTTTAAGAGTCATTACTAAAAACAGACACGGACAATTTAAAAAATCTTAGTATCCAAAACTAAGTATAATAGTAAACATAAATATTAAATATCCTAAGAATCTGTATTCTATTGAATAAATAGTTAAAAGATTAAATTAGGGGTGAGTTACTTGACAAAACGCCCAATGTACAAATATACAGTATGAACAAATATGTAATCTTACATAATATGTTGATCCCGTTTATATTGTTAACATTCAGTGGCCGTTTGTTTGACGACTCAAAATATTTAAATAACAACATTAGCAACGAAAATAACGTATAATTGACGTGATCAATATCACTAAAGAGCAGAGACCATGTCCCATGAAATGCTTTAGGGTGGTTTTATTTAACTTTTTTTATTTTCACTAGTTTTTATTTCTGATCTTTTACCTGTTATATTATTACTACGAAACGGCTGTAACCATTCCACGTTTTGTTTTATAACTCATTTTATAACTGTTAATTATTATAGATTTATATTACTCCAAAATGTTATTTTCTAAAGTTGCGATTTAATTTTAAATCACATCTAGGAATAAATTCCCATCATTAAAAAGATCTTTATAACATGGTTTATCATAAATCATATTAATTCTTTGTTGAATAAAATTTTTAACAAAACAACCAAATCGAAATTAAAAATTGATACACAGAATAATGGATATTTACTCTTCATTTGCATTATCACATCATAAAAGTGGAATATTATTTATTGTAAATTTGAATTCAGTAAAAATGTTTACATTTATAAATCAATTTGAAGCTTGAACAAGTGCTTTTAAAATAAATAATTCACGATTAAAGATTTTTAAAGTATTTAAAATACTCAATGAAGATTATATAATAAAGTATATTACCTAAAATTTAAACTTTAAACACTTATAAAAAATATAGGTTAACGATTTTAAAATATAATATAAAAATTATATTTTATAATATTATGATAAAAAATGTAAAAATGTAAATTATCATGCAAATTAAAAAAGTTCAAATTCGGTGTAACTAAGATTTTGGATTTATATAATGTCAGTAGTTCACAAATTATATCAAGATTAAATATGAGCTATTTTTATGAAAAAAGAATATAGTATAGGTAGATAAGCCACAAAAGTATTATTATTCAATTTATTGAAACATTTTAAAGATTGGCCAATGTACCTATATTGCCCACACATTTTGGCCTCTTACAAATTAGATTATTAATACCAATAAAATAAATATATTAATAGAATAGATATCCCACATTTTGAGAACCCGTCTTGTTCATTTTACATTCGTGCAAAATACAACTCTATCAATTGACTATCATATTAAATTTTAAAGCAATAGTAAAACATTAAATCAATGTTTTTGAAAAACGATTCAAAACGTAAATCACAATTTCTTAAGTAAATGTTGATTGTTCTAAAGTTCTAAATACATTTAGAAAATATTATTGCAAAATAGAAAAACGTTTTTGAAAGTACCAACAAGTTTCAATTTCCAATCAATATGCAAATTGACACCTGAAACATTTTCAGTACTTCTTATATTGTATAAAATGAAGTTCGCAAAAAGAAAGATTTAAAATAAAACATTATTTAAAATCAATACATTCCTTACTTTTCTCAAAATATAGGTAAAAAAATATATGTCATCGAATTTTCTAATAATAGTAGATATTTGAATAACGCATACAATATTATTTAAATTAGTTAAAATATAAAAAATAAAGAAATATTATGGAATTTCATTCACATGATTTATTTACTATTCATTCAACTAAATATATATTTTAATAAATAGCATTAATAAATGTTTAGCACTATGTATGATACTTAATTTTCAATTATATTTTATTAATTTACTCAAGTATAGTATTTTAATGATCATTTTTTCTGCCATAATGGTGCATTAATCCAATATTTTATATTATCAAGATTATGTATTTTATACAATCAGAACATTTAAAAAATAGTCATCTTTTAAAATAATATTATGTAATATGAAAATATATTAGGTTAAATTATTATTTAAACAACTTAAGAAATATTAAGAAATATTTAATATAAGACTTCAAAAGACCATTATATGAACATTATTGGGTACGTAATATGCTGGTATAATAACGAGCAAAACAATTTTTTCCATTCCAAGTAACACGACAATAAAAAAAATTATGATTTATTTTAATTTTTAATTTAAGTATACTAATGTATTATATTGTTTCCAAAACTTTTTTTTTTGTATTAAAATTAAAATTTATAAAAATTGTTAATATTTTTATTTTATTAAAATAAATTTAAAAAAAATATGTATAGGTACTCATGTGGTTAGTATTATATGCGCCAACTAATTTAATACATACAAAATAAAATAAAATAATAATATTGACAAAAAGACAGTATCCTACTCGTAGATTAGTAGTATTTATAGGTCAATGAAGCAAATGAGTTGAGGCAGCACATTATAAATAATATTTAAGAATATGAGCACCACAGTAAAGAAGCAATGCAGGGTTTCGATCCAGACACGTATGTGTGTTGCGTTTCCAAGAGACTCGTATTTTGTATGTTTGTTTGTTTGTTGTAATAAAGTAGTTTCAGTACTTAGTGCGTTTTATAATTTTATTTTGTGTAGCTACAATAGTCTTATTCTGAGTCTGATCTATAATCGATTGATCATGGTCGGTAAAAACAAGGTTTAAAACCTGAAATAGTCCTACCATAAGTTTGAGAACGATTCTGTAACTGGTTAATTTATGGTAATTTGAGTTTTCAAGTTAGGTAGAGGTATAACGTTACAAATTATGATTTCTTTTTATAAATTATTAAACAACCAACAAATTAGTTTTTAAATAAATATTTTATTCACAAAATAACTATCACTAACTACATTTTTAATTAGAATACAATATATTTATTCGGATGTTAAATATGATTATGATGGAAGTAATATGATTGCTAGACTATGGAATCTCCATCATCTATGTAATTATATATAATAAATCACGGAAATTTGTAATAATATAGAATATCAATCCGATGCCTTCTTTGAATTAATTATTTCAGATAAGATAATCATTTTGTAACTTATGGTAATGTGTGTGTACTGTGCAACCTTAACACAATATATTATTATCTAATGATTTTTATATTTTTTTAAATTAGACTTATCGGCCTCCAATCTCTACGTAAACATGTTCAGTGTACACATTATCACCCTGAAGAATAAATTAATTTTCTTTTTAAGTTTTCTACTTTTCTACTAAAAAAATATGTGCATATTATTATTTTATATTCTTTATGGATATAAAATTTATGTGCAATTTAATATTTGTTCCGACGTTATTATTACATGGTCGTAACTAGAAGTCGTCGTCTATTTCTGAATTGTTTGATACGGCGTATCAGTGATGTATTAACTTATTATGCTTTAATATTAAATTTGAATAAACACTTAGATTTACCTGGTACAGTACGTTTAACATAAATTAAAATAGAATATAATTATCATAATATATTTGATTTAACCAATGTTCTGGTAGCAATATACATCATGTGATAAGACTACATGATGTAATTGAAAAAAGATGATATACATACCTGTATTAATAAATATATATATATATATATATATATATTATATTGATTATATTTAGATTTATTAATTAACTATTCTGATGGTACACGTTACTAGTTATTGCATTCTGTTAAATACAAAATTAAAATTAATTGTATAATTTTTCACTCTACGTTTTTATTGTTTTAGTAAAACGTTTATTAGCGGAAATCATAAATTTTACCGGAATTTATTTGATCACAAAAATTATTACTGAATAGGAAATGGGTTGCAATATTTAATATTCTTCAACAAGCAATAAAAAACTAATGTACTTATTCATATTATATTTATATACGGTTAATGTTAAAAAATGTATCAATAATTAATCACAATATAAAAATATAAGTGATATTACCTAGAATTATAAAGTTATAAAAATATATTATGTTTCTTTGTTATAAACAATGTGCTTCACTAAGCATAAAAAATAATTTTTCATTCGGTATAGTTTGAAAAAAATTATAAATCATGTTTTTAGTAAAAATATAATACAATTTATTTTTGTAATTATTTTTTTACTCTAAATATTTGTAAATTGTTTACTACTCATATAGAAGTTATGTCTACTTATTTTACTTTACACCATTGAGGGTATAATTCCAAACATATTTACGTATATTAGTTTATTATAGCCTGTATAGTTAAATAACTATAAACTATTATACTATTATCATATACATATATTATATATATTATAGTATATATTATTTATTGACTAATATATATACAGTATAATACACCCTTTATAAATATTAAATACCTCTAATAGTTTAAAAAAAAATGCTTTAGTGCGATTTCTGAAAAAAAAAAAAAGAAAAAATGTTATCTTTACTGATTTTAAATATAATTTATTGGGTTCCGTGTAATTTATAATAATATACATTAATATGTAGGAAATATTATAGATTTGGAGCATTTAATTAACCTAACATTAATATTAATTATTACATTTTAATTTGTTAGTATTTAAAAATGATGCGTAATAGTATATTATAATTATACTATAATAATATTTAATGTTATGCGAAACTTCAGTACCTACTAAAGTACTAACTCATTACAAACAATGTGGTTTCTGAACGTTTTAATTAAACGTTTAAATCAAATACGAGTCAGAGCATTATATCGGTGACATAATTACAAGGGTGCATTAAAAATTAGGTTTTTAATTAAAATATGTGAAAATATGTGTGCTCATATAAAATATAAAATACATAGCGTTGCACAAAATGAGTGAAAATGATTTAATAACTAAAATTTAGGATATCTATAAAAGTATACAAAAGGATTCCGGCACACTTGAGAACGTCAGAACAACTCTATTATTATGGATGATCAGGTTTGAACAACAATTATGTTATTATAAATTATAAAATATACCTCATGGCTTATACATTTAATGACGAGATACCTAAAATGACGACAAAAAAGTACCAATATATAATTTAGGATAAATTATTGTATCAGTTTGATGCAACAATAATATATCATCAGTGATAATTGATCACCAATGAATATAATACTATATGAATTAATATATAAGATCTAAAATTAAATATTTTTCTTTTTTTTATCTTTTCAAAATCACGAACGAGTGAGAACCGTTTGCCACAAGTCCACAATACTTCCACCCGGACCCGTATCGTTTATAAACCAACTTTTAAATGCGTTTACATGGATGGGGGCCCTTAATTGCCCTGAATAGATGGCCTTCAGTACACAGAATTAAACCTCATTTAACCTTACCGTCCACCTCTTGGCTGCTTATCACGCTCTGCTGCCTCCCTTTGCCCGAGGATCATCTCCGCCATCTTGCCAAACGTCAACCTCTGCGTTTCTGCCGACGCCTCTATCCGTCGCTTCCTCGATAAATCATCTAGGTGGAGCTCTTGCTGCGTCCCCAGGATGATATCAGGAACATTTTAAAATTGTAGTCGCCGACCGATGCGTTGTTCCATCTCCAGCCTATAGCATTCACCCAGAACAGATAAATTGAACAGCGTATTATGTTCCACTGTGTCCTCCTGCTCTTCGTAGTTGTAAGCCAATATACTATTGATATAAATATTGCATATACTCGTAAGTAGTTAAAAAGGTGTTTATAAATATTGCGAGTTATATGTTAAAATAAAGGATAATTTATAGACCTTCTATCATAATAAGTTAATCACTTTTTCTATCAATTTTTATTGTAAAAACATGATAAAATGATAATTATACAAGAAAATAAGTATACTTAGGTATTACGTGCATATAACTGATCATCACACATAAGTGGAATATGAATTTTTTTAGCGCATCGACACATTGTACACGTTTCAATTTACTCATGAATATGTGTCCTCTTTCCATGTCATAATATTTTTACAAAACTTAAACCAATATTTTGCAACATAAACAATTAATTGTGCAGGTCACTGTACTTTTGACTTAAAGCGACGCACCACCAAAAGATTAAGTGTTATATGTATATCATTATTTTAATTTAATTACAATATTTTTTCACAGTAATCATAGTCTTCTGTATTTTAACCATTTTTGACAAAACATTATTTTTTTTTTACAAGAAGCAAGACCCCTATAATGTCTCAAGTGAGATTGGATCGCATAAACTGAATACTATTATACTATTATCACAATCATACTATAGATACCATAGTTCAATTTAATGGTAATGATCATTATAAACTTAAAAGTAATTCAAAAATAAAAATAAAATTATAAAATCACTTTCATCATTTGCACTTGGCACACAAAAGCGACACGCGCACATGCACCACACCTGTCGGTTACGTCATTGTTGTTGTAAGTCTATAAACACTTGGCCGTGTTTTGAGCTTCACAAGGATTTCAAGTATATCTGTTAAAGAACACACATATACACATGTGTAGGTGTGTGTTTGTGTGTGTGTGTGTGTGTGTGTATGTGTGTGTGTGTATGTGTGTGCTTCTTTATACACTACGAGAGGAGGCTCATTCGTCGTGGTACGATACGACCCATTTCTGTTGATTGCAATGCGTTTGTATTCATGCCAGTATATGTATTGTTCATATCCATGATTTATAGAATTTAACATAATACATTTTTGAGAGATTAACCATTTTTTTTTTGTTCGGTGTATAATTTTTATTGGGATTTACAATTAATTACACGAAAATTTAACTAAAAACAAGCACATAATGTAAAGTGTGAAGTAATAATAGATCATAACAAATTGTTCATGAAAAAATTGGTCTGCAATTCAATATGTTAGATCTTTAGTAATTTATGGTACCTTCGAGTATTACCTACCAAGTAAAAAATTTGATCTCGAAAAACTGAAGTATAATTTGAAGTAAAAGTCCATTTCTCTTTCTCGAATCTAAGTAGTTATAAACTCCTTCAAGCACATTAAACTGTTTAAATATAAAGTTAGTTCTAATAATAAATGACCACCATATTTCATGCAAACCGAATAATAAAATTGTCATATAATATAATATAAATCGGTGTTAGGTAGAACAAAATGAAATAGTTTTCACAACTATTATTTATTATATACAATTTTAAAATATTCCCACTTAATAACTCGTTAATTGATTTTTATTTTGTAATTTTAAAAAAATGACTAAATGTTTACCAATTGAAAAAAACAACAAAAATCAATATTATTATTATTTTTTTAGCACATAATTTTACGGTGATTTTAATTAATATAAAAACTGTTTGTCTTCAAACAAGTCATTAAAATATTAAACAAAATGTTAACCACGTGCTTATATCCCACAACAATGGAATTATCGGAGGTTTAGTTTCAAAATTATTTATGTCTTCTTCCTATATATACATAATATAATAACTATAAAACAATAATTGTACAACAAAAGCTACTCGATTTATTGGTACTTTTATCATCATTTATCTCGAAATCATACATGAATAGTAGAACCGTTAAGTCCATTTGGTATATAAATAGTGTGTATAAATAGTATAATCTATTTAATGGTTTATTACAATAGCAGTATAAGGAGGAGGAAATCATAATATTGTACATAAACTCACGCTTAATGTTCTTAAAGCTCATTTAGATTACGGTTGTAATTTTTTGACAAAATCTGATCAAAATATCATAATAGTGGTCAAGAATTTGTCTTTCTTTTTATGTTAGAGATTCATGAGAGGCAAATTAGCAAATATTAAAAACTTTTGCATGAAATTAATCTATCTGTGTATTTAAATATAATAATCATTAGTGTGTGCGTAATACTTGGACGTATGGTGCATATAGTACAAACGCACACATCATAATCACTCGAACAAAATAATTTTGAGCCTGTACTTAAAGTGAACGTGGAAAATGGAAAAGAGAAAAAATAGGTAGGTTACCTACTTTCAGTAGTTTAATTTTAAATTTAAAACTTTTTTAATCATTCGTTGTCTAAACAAATTTATTGTAGAAAATAGATTTTGACCCAAACCCCCTTATTGGAATTATATAAAAGCTTTGCACGATACATTTTCGAAATGGTTCTTTAGTTCTATATAATGGAATTTAAAAATGGTTCAAACTCTATAAAAAACTATCAAATTATAGTCAAAACATTTCCGTAGAATAGATAATATATTTTCAAAAGGTTTTCCCACCAAAATAATAATCCAATTTAAAACATAGACTCAAATGAAGAATACATTTCTTGGTTAAATAAATTGAACTTTTTGTCACAATAGATAAATCACGTTGAACTATAAAAGAATATTTATCAGATGCGATAAAACTTATTTCATAATTTTTTGTGAGTATTCAATTTATCTTGGACAAGTAAATTGATCCTGATAAACTCGATTGGCGTTATAAAATTTATGATGATTGCATTTTTATTTTATTTCTTGGATTTTTTTAATGTAAACATTTTAAATATAACAGTTATCATCACTTATTTAAAAGATTAAAATATTCATAATATATAAACATATTATTTTTATTATTTTTGTAAACATGTGTTACTAAATTACTAAACTTTACGTGTAAGATTTAAAAAAAAAGCAAATACTTTTATTCCAATGTGAATTATTTACTTTTATATAGGCAGTTAACGTGTTTTACTATCGATGAAAAACGATCCTAATTGGTATTTCTTTCCATTAATGATACTAGTCTGTTAATTAAGGTTATAAAGGTTGAGGCAAGTTAAAAGTTTAAAAAAAAAATGTCATAACTAACAACCAATGTTCTGCTTTTCAACATTTTTTATGTACTTACAAAATATAGCGCATGGACATTAAAAAAAATGTTTGAGGATGAAATCTGAGTCTTGTATTTTAATTAAAAACAATTTAGATAGTGAAATTATTATAGACTTCGTTTGCGGAATGTTTTATTTAGTATAATTTGTTTGTTTGTGTGTGCGTGTGTGGTCTCATTTATAAAAGTAATATACCAAACTTGTGTGCTGAGTTTAATGAGTTCCCAAAAAGTATCATTCAAATTAGGAAGCCATAATTTTGAAAAAGAATAATAATTATTACTTGTATAACTCATTATTATTCAAAAAACAAATTAGTTATTATTAAAAAAAAAAAAAAAAAAAAAATGCTTAAGCAATATTTAAAAAAGGGAACTAGAATAAATTAAAGATTATACTTTTGAAATATTTTAATCAATATTACGTTATTATTGTAACCACTTTAAACACACAAAACGCACATTTTTAAGCTAATGAAAAATATTTTTAACTACCATAAAATATATTTTGAGTGGAGTATTTGGGGTAAATTGTTTATACCAATTAAATAACACAACACACTATAATTGTTATGTTATGATAACTTGAAAAAAAACCGTATAGGTATTAGTTGTCCTAACCAAATTACCAAATATTTATTTATGATATTGTTAGTCCCAACATGCTATATGTTAATAGTTTAATACTAATTAATATGCGTATATAATGTAATTTTTGAGAATAACATCAATATTTTTTCAAGCTCAATTATAACAGTGTAGAGTAATAATTAAATAAAAATATAAAATATAGTATTGTATATTAATATAAAATTAAATGCGCACATCACACCACCTATAAACACACACTCTTCGTTATTATAAACATTTGGAGTTTATTTATTTTTTGTTAATTAAAATATATAAATACATCTATTATAGACAATGATTCTTTACTATTTATATCAATCTAGATCATCATTCAAATTTTAATGTGTACTTGTATGGACAGTGTACCTATACATTATTTAAAAAATATTCTTTTATCTCTCTGTAGATTGTTATTTGGTTACTTCGGATACAACGCTGAACTTTATACACTGCACCTTATATAATATATATATATATATATATATTATACTGCTGTGTATCTAATGTGTACGTATAATAGCATTAAATTCATAATATTATTCACTTGGGTTACTCGAATGAATGAATGATGTATACTGTATAACATGTAATCCGTGAACAAGGCGCCTAATAAACGCACGACCGTGTATATTATTGTGTTTGGGTTTACCTGCAGGTGGAAGTACATATTATTATTATTATTATTATTATACTATTATAAAGGAGGTGCTCAGTGCTCAACTAATTCTATCTTTGGAAACAATTTCAATATTCTTATCACACGAAAAATCCGTCGGAAGCAGGCAAAACCATTTCATCTTTTACGGACGATTGTTACGTTAGTGCGACAGGTCGCCAATTAGGTTAATGAACAATTTATATATTATACATTATACGATGCATAACTTACTGTATTTTATGGAATAAATTATTATATAGTAATAATAGCTATGTAATTTACAAGTATTTATATTATATTAAATTAAATTGTTTAATCCCGACTCCTGTGGGAAGGAGATAAATTAATATTATGATTATAAAACACCCTAGGGCTTCGAATTTCGTCGAATATTTTATTTTTATTCTTTGCTTTGTGGTATACATCGCATTATGTGAGTATTTGTTTAACGTAAAAGATGATAGAAAATAGCGTACATAATGCAGAATGCTCCTGAAGGTATCTGTAGGCGAGTCTATTAAACCAAATAATTAGTGTTATAATTAAAATATAGTGTTTGATCGGGTGTTTGACGACTGCTGTTTGGCGATAAAACACGCTCTTTTGAACACAATATAACGTTCGTAAGGTTAACTTATTCTCAATTTGGGACATTTTTAGATTAAACCTCAAAAAAAAGCAGAAGTCCCTACAAAGTGTTTTTCTTTTCTCGATTTGTACTGTGAATAAAAGAAATTGATTACAGATGATTTTTCAGCAACTTTTGATTACTTCATATATGAAATCATCATTCGCACAAAACGAATTTCTAACTGTGTATAGACACAACAAGTTTTTTTCCTAAAAACACAATACCTTTCACTTTTATTGTATATAGAATTTTAAAAAAAAAGTAGTCATAATATTTTTCATAATGTTTTTTTATTGTTATTAAATATTGTAAAACTTGAGGTTAATTAGTCGGTTTATTGTCATATTCTGTTCTATTTTCTGTAACAAAACTTCATCTTGAGTGGGATTACGCATTTATAATTTAATTTCAAACGTTGCCTACTCATATCACGTTTATATGAACAACGCAATAATGAATTATTATGAGTTATAATTTATATATAAAATATTTATACAAATTTAGTTCAAAAAATTGAATATATAACTTATTATGAAATATGAATAACTTCCAACATCAATTAAATTGAAACAGTTAGGTACATAGAATGGTAAGTTCTTTTTCTCAATACCATTTTTCCAAAAAGTCATATTTATTATATTTCCTTATCATGAAACTAACTCTAAATGAATTATTATTAATTTTATATTATATTAGTTTAAAGGAAAATATTAATAACAATACTAAGTTTGGTAGTTGCTTCACATCGATATTCTGAATTTATTCTCGTTTTTATGAAGTATGATTGCATAAACTATAAAGGACGGTAACTAATGATAAAATTGACAAAAGCGCATCTATACAACACCACAATTTACACAATTGAAACTACTCATGAAAAAATATTATGTTCACGAATTCTACTTGAATTTATTTATTAAGTGAATTTATAGTATTAATATATGTTAATTAAAAATGTTAACAAATTACTTTTTATAATATTTTACAATACGCGAATATATTTTCAGAATATTTCTATTCAAATTTATTTTTTTATTCAATTTTATTTTTTGACTAAATATAGTTTGGTTTCCATTTTTATAAAACATCGTTTAATCTATAAAATGTCTTTATCAATAAAGACTAGTTTATGTTGTAATCGCTTTGTCGTCGTATCTACTATTTTTATTTTTTTTAAATTAAATGTTCATAATATTGTTTGTACGCATTACGCAGCTATGTAGATTTATTTTATGATCAAATACATTTGTGGTCGGTCTATATATGGAAGTGACACAATCTTAAAAAGGTCTATATAAAAAATGTATTCTATTCCAAGTATTAACACCGTAGTCGTGCGGAAATAGTTCACGGACAACGTTAAAATATTTTATTTAATAGTTATAATATATACATTATACACTTATAAAGTTGTGTGTAGTTTTAAATTTTAAATGTAATCTTTTATAAAAGGTATACCAGCCATCACGTTGCGGTACTACGCGGTACGCACCAGAGTCGTGGCCTAACGTATAATGTTATACTTCTGGTCGTTTGTTGGAGTCGATCGCTGATCTAATCAATATTCGATCGATTTTCGATTTACGTTTCCCCCATCCCACGGCGCCAATGACCAGGGAAATACCTACATAATATATCTCCGCGCTTTAGTCGGAGCGGTAAGGCGTCGTCTATAAATGTATCGCCCACCGCACAAATCGTTTTACGCGGCGGTGGTGTAACAGGCCATATTTACCCCCGCGGTTATTAGTGAAATTTATTGCCGATATCGAAATGCCACAACACCGGCACTTAGTCTTCGGCCGGTAAAATGTTTTGTCGTAAAAAAAAAAAAAAGAAAAAAGTTTTTCATTGTTAAAATCGCGCCCGGACACGACGAAACGGCGAGTTCAATTCGCGCTGTCTGCAGAATACACGTGTGCGGGTTATATGGCACTATTAATTATTTACCTGTATATTACTATACATATATAATATATTATACGGTATTAGAGCATTATGAATAATTGTAATTAAAATATACACGACCGTTCAAAGGCACTAAAACGATTACATACAAGCGCGTGTTTATGAACGTAAACAGAATTTTGTTTCCCGTTTATGTACACGAAAAATTATTATTCTATCGTCTGCCTTTGTTGGAAACTAGCACACCGAAGTCTCGACGCCGTCTCGAGTATTCCACGCGTAACGTGATATAGAGAAGATTCCTGTGTGTATAATATTGTAATCGCCTTAGGATATTGTTTATGTTTTCGAGGAAAAGAAAAATAATATGAGATTTTAACGGTCCCAGTGTTGATTTTATAGCAAGCGAATCAGAAAAAAATAAAAATCACTCCTGCAAAGTAGGTAGATTATTTATCACAAAAACACAGTCGGCGTGCTCCTCGTGGACTGGCGCAGTTGGCGATGTTTCGTTTAAATTATACTTAGGGAAGAACCCCTAAAGATCTCTTGAGTTTCGTTTATGCTCCGCGTAAAATTCGGAACATAATCCTTTAATCGCGGTAGATTATAAAAAGGTCACAATTTTTTACGGTTCGAAACACCTCGCTCAAACCCGCTGACACGTTGAAAACTTTTAGCCCAAAACAAATGGTATTTTTTAGACGCAGATTAATCGATTCGGGTGCACCGGGTCGAAACGGATAAATTACATTACACAAGATGATTCTCGAAATATGTTTATTTTATTATTATATAAGTTTATTTTTTTTATCATTTCCTGTATAATACAGTATAATAATAGATAAACGTCCACGGAGATGATATATCGTGATATTGTATGGCAATGTGTAGTCTGTTTACTATATACCTACGCGCGTTTTACTCAATTTAGTCCTTAAAACAATACATTTAAACAAAATGTATTTAGTTTTTGTTTTTTCAATAATGAATCTATACGACCAACGGAAATTAATTCTTTCTTTTACGTAGTATCTACAGATATAAAAATACACAAAATTAAAAATCTCAATCTAAAGCATCATATATATATGCTTATTGTGTTAAAATCATACATATAAACAATTAAGCGTAATTATTGTGCTATATTATGTACAAACGTGCCATACGTACTATACCGTGCCAATATTATATCTAAAATTAAATAATTAATGCCTTTATTTTTTTATAAATCGTGGAATCGTGAAAATAAAAAAAAGGTGTAGCATATTTAAAAAATTCTTAGAACGGCGAGTACTTGGACCCGAGAGGAATTCGTCAGAACAGTTTCGAGATGTTAACGTTTCCTATGTTTTGTATACATTTAGTATTTACTTTATATTTTATATGAGTCTCGTGAGAAAATACAAAACAATATAATATGCTATACGCATCGCAACTCCTCGAACAAAGTTAAATTCAAAAGAGCAACACAAAAGAGGTGAACGGACGTGTTCATAGTAATAATGCAACCAGTCGGTGTGCATGCAATGTTTTAATTTTTTTAACCTCAAATATTATACCGGTGAACGGCACTCGGAACAAAATATGTTTTATTTGAAGAGTTTTGCGCATGTGTGTGATGTGTTTGTTGCAAAATTAATTTTAATATAATTTTTAACATATTATATAAACGCACCTTGCGGAGAGGGTGAACTGCAAGCTCGTGATGACAATTTATTTGAAACCCTTAGGAAAAGTTCCAGGAAGGTGATGGGGATTGGGGATGGTCGCTCAGAGTAAGCACTGAAAGTGGCACACCATATTCCTACTTCAGTTTATGTTCCACTTCCGCCTTTTTCTTGACTCCTTCTCCCACACCTACTTCGAGGGCACGATGACGCGGGCGGTTTCGAACGAAAACTGCAATTGGCCATCACACGTACCTAGTGCCCACACACGTCCTACACTACCACCATCACAGCCATCGTTACAAATTACAATGGCCATGTCTTGAATCGATAATAATTTTCATCTGATGTCCGTTTACTCGTCGAGCATCGTCAGATTAACCTCCACCCGTCCGAGTCAATGGATCGTTTATGTCCTGTCCTCGTGGATTAAGTAAAGATATATTTTATGCCTTCCCAAACTTGTGAGCCCACAACAATGCGGCGATAAAAGCCGTAGTTAATAATAGATATAATTCATCTTTCGTTCTCGTTTTATCTTTACACTCTCGAGTCGCTTTGAAAAAAAAATATAAAATACATAAGGATTAAAATAGGTACGTAAAATAATCGATAATTATGGAATATTCTACTATTACTGTGTGATATTTCTATATAAACGTATTTTAATCTCGTAATTTTATTTACATTCAATTTTTTCCTCAATTATCACCGTTACTATATTTTAATTAACTATCCGTATAATATTGTTTAAATATTACGACGCTATTAATTTTATATACTTATAATAATAAGTAATATCATTGAGTATATATAGTATATATACTCAATGGTAATATTAATCCATTTACTGACTTTTTCCTCCAAATTCCTAATGTATACACAATACGTAAATTAGGAACTTATCTTGTCAGAAATATAAAACCTTAATTATTTTAAATTAAATACCATTAAGTCGATGACAAATAAACTGTGGTTTGATATTAATCTCAATTGTACATCTTTTGTTGTACGATAAGATCTAAAGTTAATGTGAGGCTATTATTTAATTTTCTAAATTAGTTTATACATTATCTTTGCTCTCTAGATTTATTATGATATAAGATAATTTCATCTCTGATTTATATCCTAACTTTTTATTTTTTTATTATTATTTTTCTGTGTATAAATTCTTTCCATTTTTATGTGTTTTAATAATAACTTAAAATCAGTTTCTATGATAAGTTTCATTAAAATATTTAAATATAACAAAGATATATTTTTTAATATATAAACTATAAGTTATAATCTAATATATTAATATAAGATTTATATAATTTTATTGTTAAATCCCAAAATATAATCTAATCATAAAAAATATAAAACTGTTTAAAAATTAACTCCATTCATATTATACAAACAATACTTATACTCTCAAAAATATATTTGTTGTTTATAAAGACATAATACATATCACGCAGTGCCGTAGCCAGTGGGGGGCTTCCGGGCTCAACCCCCCCCCCCCAGAAATGTCGGACACGACAATAATTTTATAAATTTAATTATCGTTTGTGGTGATAAAGCAACGCCGCTCTTATCACACTTACTTGATCTTGATTTGATAATATGTATAATTATATGAATTATATAATCAGAAATACAGTGTAAACTTAATTTGTTGTTATAGTTGGACATCAAAAATTAAGCCCCCCTACCACCGAAAAAAAACCTGGCTACGGCACTAACATCAGGTATAAAATCATATGAACATGTTTTAAAAAAGAAACATAAATTCAAGTTATTCAACCATTATTTGTTTATATAATGTATATTGTGTATATATTTTTATAATATATTATTCGAATACTACAGTTTTATCGTACATTGAACACGAATACGCTTACAATAGTCACTACCACATTTTCAGTAAATGTGAATTCAAAAATTATATTTTTCGATAGATTTTACAAACCCAACTGATAATTACCATTTTTTTATATTAATATTTAACCATTGTTAAAATTTACTACTATGTTTGAATGTTATTTTACACTAAATATGTATGTAAATCAATTTGACTTATAATCTTAATATTTTAATATTTACATTAAAAACTTGGGTAGATATAGCACATATTAAGCTCGCGGAATTATCAAATTATATACAATTTACATAGTGAATAACAAATAAATATAATATATTTAAATAAGTTATTTTTAAACTAACTATATCATTACAATTTACAATAACTATAAAATAAATTAATAAAATATAAAACTCGTTAAACATTTCATTTCTAAAAAAAGTAAAAAATAGGTATGTATACAATTGTATAATAACAAAATATATTAGTTTTCCGATTTCTGAATACGCGTATGAATCTTATTAAGAATAAAGTAAACTACACACACATAATATTTAATATTAATTATTATAATAATATATACTGCATAGTACACACATAATATTTATTTTGATGACAATATTGCCATCTTCAGTTAAAAATGTTGACTATCCTTCTCTTTTACTGTAGTCAAAGTTTTGTACTAAAGATAGCAACACTGTCGCAAAATATGTATACCCATACGGCCATACGCATACTTTTATTTTTTATAAAAATTGGTTTTTGTTATTGATAGACAACTAAGAATAACTTAATGAAACATTTTAAAAATTCCGATCGTCTTTTAAATTCATTAGAAATATGTATAATATGACCTATTCTATAATATCTCCATAATATTCTATGTTTTCATATGTTTAAGTATAATATATTATGATATTATAATAGATGTTTGTATTTACATATTATATTTGTTGTTGGTTTAAAACTGTGGAAAGCATTTATTTTTTAAAAATATTCTTATTTTATAAGTAGCGAAGAAATAAATCCACTCATGTGTTCAAAAACGTGCTGTTAACTTTTCCAAGATTATGAATTTAATTGTTTATGATTTATTGATTTCTTTAAATTTTATGATTTCCTTTTAAATTCAACAACTACTTATACAAGTAAGTTTTTGTTTACATGATTTTGGTGCTTATTTTATAATTTACATTTATTCCATAAATTCAACTATCAATTATTAAATTGTACCATCGATTTAACTGCAATATCGATACCTAAATTTAATCTGAACATCGAGCTAGCCAATTTTTATATTTCTCTAGAAGAACACTAATTGTTATATTCATTATTATTGGTCCAAATTATAAACGGTTTGTGTATTTGGTTACTATACTACCTATAGTATCATTAAGATATGACGTAGCCATAAAGATATGTTTTTATATGTTTTTCAATACATGATCAACACTTGTAAGCTTTTTTCGTAATTACTAAATTAATTTATAATTATAACTTTCATAATCTTGAATCTTTAATACTATTATCCATTTGGAATAAGTACTTAGCAATAGTTTTATACCTCAAAATAATGTTTATTTTACAACTACATAGTTAACAACACTTGCACTAGTTGCACTTTGTGATAACTAATAATAGGTACATTGCATATAAATTAATAATAATCCTTAATTATTATTCTTTACAAATTAAAGATTATACAAACTTTATAATTTTTATGAAACTAAAATTAATTTCTAAAATTTCACAAGTAACAAAGATATTTGAGAACATGTTTAATAATTATATTGCTACCTACAGTAACTACACTAAATATCCTAAAAAATATAGGTCTTCCGAAACATAAAAATTAAATGTCCACCAAGGCGTAGCCTACCCCACCCCTTACTTTTCCACAAAAAAACGATATGCAATAAAATTTAATAAAAAAAAAAATTAAAATACAATTTTCATATTTTTATAAATATTTAGTTAGTATTGTAGTTTGTTCAAAAAATCTTTTTATGATATTATCATGTTAAATTACAATGTCACTCATGAGCACTGAATACAAATTAGTTAGTAATTAATGTGTCATAAGAATACAATAATATTCTTAGTATTATAATATCCCTTATTTGTATTTACTAGTAAGTTACACAAATTTAACTGTACATTTTAGAAGCATAAAAATTAAAGAGTACCCACCTTCCTTCTTTGAAATTATTGCTTGAGCAAAATCTTTTCAAAAAGATAGTTTTCACCTAGTCATTAGACGATACAACTTTTTCAAATAATTAACCTATTGATTAACCTATTTGTAGATATACGATGTATATTATCTAAAGCAGGACCAACTTGCGACTCGTGAACCCCATGTGGCTCTCGTCATTGTCAGATGCGACTTGCATCTTATTTATAAAATAAAATATAAAATTTACTGTGGCCACCCTTGATCCAAGGACTATAATTTGACTTATGAAAATTAAATCTTCATCATAATAATCAATGAAACCAACATAAATTAATATAACAAGATATTATTTAAAATGTTCAAGTCATTTATGTTAATTCTATCAAAAATATATTTTGTAATCAATATAATAAAAGGACTTCTAAAAAAATAATGATAATAGCTTTTTCTCTTTCTATATACGTTTATAATATAATACTTTAATTTAATTTAGTTCACATATTTCAATAAATATTGACAGCAATGATATAAGAATAGTGAGTAAGACACATATTATATTTAAATTATTCAATTTGAATAATTCATATAATTTAGTACAAAAGGACATATTTAAGTTTGTACTGAAAATTTATTTTTAAAATATTATAATTTATATTTTATAATAATATTTTATGCTGAATAGATTTAGTTTAATACTTGGACGTTATAACTTATAGATACTGCGCAGCAGCAACACACTATAATCAATCTAATCTATTTGCCCCGAACTAATAATGTCTGTTCCAGAAACGTGACCATTGAAAGCATAAACAATAGCCTCAAAATTTCTTACATAAACATATAACCACTAAAGTGCATTCACAACGCCATAAATCATCCTGATATCCCTTGTTTATCTTAGTATATCGTACCGAAAAATTCATTCAAACGTTTAAAACATACATGAAGTCAAATGATATATTACTAAAAATTACGGACGGAATAAAAAAAAAAAAACGGCTGTTGGAACTCGTCTCATTTCACTCACTTCAGCTCAAGCTGGTATTATATTTTTAAGGTAATGATAAATCATCACTTGGAAAAATGATTTTGAATGGAGTTCATCGGTTCATTCATTAATGCGTTAAAATTTTTGTTTTTTTAATGGTAATTTCAAATCGAGTTGCATTTAAAAAAAAAAGATATTATGAATGTAATAAATTCTCAATAATGTTGATATAGCTTTGGTCTTTTAATAAAATGTCACGCTTTACTATAAAAATCCGAAAATAAACTATTGGTGTAGAATTTTCAATCTATACAAGGAAATAGCGTATCTCAAAATACTTAATAAAAAAACACCACTATAAAATCAATAAAGATTCCGTTTATAATTTCTATAAATAATAGATTATCTATAGTAAAAACTTTAATTCGATAAACATTATCAAGACACTATTATATAACGGACAGTAATTTCACTTTGGTTACTCGTAATTCCTCAGTATTAAATTGATTTAAAATGTACAACTTTAATAAGTAGGGTATTTATTAATAGATCGTGTTTATAAATAAACACAAAACACAAAGTGAGATGGGGATTAAATTTAATGCATGAATTTTGAAGTAATTCTTCATACTTAACTTCATGGTGGATTATAAATTATTTATTTTTCTTTTGTCTACTCAATCCTTCAGTTCATTCTTTTCTATCAACGGGAAAGTTTTATTATTCAACATTCACTGCAATCTTCTGCTACCATCACTTTGTGTTGAGTGAATTGTTGCCTACACTATACAATTAATATTTCATAATTTTATACTTATAATTATCTATTTAATTTATTAAACTTCGGTATTTATGTGTTTAATTTTCCCTATAACTTTATCTTATGCAACGATTTTTAATAATATTTTTTCAAATATAAGTGTCATCTGATAACTACTAATATAGGCACATTGTTAATATTTAATATTTTAATAGCACAAAACACATTCTCGTTTGTCTATATATTTTAGATACTTTACTTTTCAATTTTTATTTATAAGAAATTGCCGACCTTTCAGTTCAGTTTCTGGAAACATTTCAATAGCTACCTGTATTGAATTGATTAAATCGACGATATCTAATGCAGCATGAAAATGGTGCAGTCAAGTGGAAAAATTAGCCGTCTTTTTCAACAGTTTTCCACACTCCATCGTGCATTATCATCGAATAGTATTGTAATAATTTATCATTAGATATCGTATACCGTATGTATTGATTTTTAAATCAATAATAGTGACAAAACTATATTAATAACCCCATAGTTAATACCCATATTTGTTTTAACATACAATTTAAGTGTTCTTGTCATTTGTATAATGTGAAGTGTAAAAAAACATAAATCCATGAATTATTAATACAAATTTCATGAATATTATTCATTAAATGTGTTATTATTTTAATAGAGAAAGAATAATACTATCGAATAAACATTTTTCAACACTTGACTCAAATACAACACTACTTCTTCAATGATTATATCTAAATACTTGTATTATTTATTTAGGCATATTTTTTTTCTGGAAAAATTTAAAACACACACACATACATACACACATGTAATCGCGCACATATTATATGTTTTTGTATGTTTAAAGTGAACCAAACTCCGCTTAGAATTATTTTTAGTAATAATAATAACGATACACCACTATATATTCTGTGCCAAAGTGTGCAAAGCGAGACGAATGCCCTGCGCCCGGTCTTTATGTTATCCTGTCCGGCTTTTCAAAAATCCATAATTTAGTATGCATGGAATATGAATATTATATTATCTTGTGCAATTATATAGCTTTGGTAAATATTTGGATTTTCTACAGTTTCTGTTGTCCGTGTTAATTTGCGTTAGGATTAAAATCTTGTGATTCATTGTGAACTATGGTACAAAACCCAGAGGCCATAACCTGCAGATTATGGCTTACATATTATTCCGATAAAACATAATGGTTTTTAGATAATTGTTTAGATAACGGTTAGTTGCAAATAAAAAGCTGATGAATCATTCGAGTACGATAAGCTGACAAAAAAAAGTACTGAAGCAATTCGTTAGTGTCTATTTCTTGGCAAATTGTTCTTTGCCATTTGTGTTAAGTAAGTGATTCTAGCTGTTGTCTTGTCAATACGCATACGGAATATTATAGATTGATGACATTTAAAATTCATAGAAACGGAAAATGTTTACAATAGTCGAGTACATAACATTTGTATGTTTGTTTTTATATTACATAGACTTATACATATTGCCATATTAGGTCAGATACTGAGTTCCTATAATTGATTTATAACGTCTGATTAACGCATGTTGACTTTTATGTGTGTACGCTGTAAATGAACGTTTTATATTTAAGCGTCCTTAAAATTCATACTACCAATACAATATAATATTTCTCCGATATTGTAACCCATTTATTATTTTTATTTTAACTCGGCAGTATGCGCCTAAGTCTGTTGTCAACTTGGTTCACCATTTGTTGTATGCTCATATAATGATACTATAATAAAATGTTATGACTTTGTAGAACTCGGAAATGAGACATAAAATAAAATCGTACATAATAGCCTACTGATGAATAATAATAATCAATCTAAATGCAACTTACTGTGAAGTGTGTAAATATTTTTATTAAATTACTGAAACCATTAACCATCATTAAACTACTACAGAAAGAGAAATTATTTATATATTAAATTTCTATTTTCGCCTATTATGTTCATACTATATCGTTATAAACTATTAAGTCGATAAAAATATGTATCATACATATTATGTACTTATGAAATTAATCGTCGAATACTTTTATAATCAAAGAAATTTTAAAATGATTTAAAGTTAAAACAAATCAAATTAATATTAATGATTATTATCTACACGAATCATATTAGGTTAATTGCAGTAAATTAAATTGCCATGCACGTGTACAATGTGTACTCTGTAACTTACAACAATATATTTTTAAAATAACGAAGTAATTCAAATCAAATATGATAAATTGATAAACCTATGGTTTTATTAGGTGCTTATTAATTATTTTGTTATGCAATAAACAATACAAATGTACAATTTAGTGCATCTTGCAGCAACTGCTATTATAAATAAATTGTACAGTAATAAAGCTCTCGCCAACTTTTTTTTTAACGTTTACATAAAAAGCTACATCTATGATGATCAAATGTATATTTATTATTATGTATTAATAACTTATAAGCAAAAAATACACAAAATGACGTTACAACAAGTAAGTTAATATTCGAAAATCGAATGTTAATACAATTTAAACTTATTCGTTAACTCACGATAAGAAAATATTTATAATATTTATTTTAATTTATAAAGAAATAAAAATAAATAAATAAATAAAAACAATCGAAAATAATTTATACTCTATGAGTTATAAACAAATAATAATAATGTAATTATGATAAAAATATCATCTTACTGTATTATATAACTGCATCAATATGTATAGTCCAGAATTTTTAAAATATACAAATAACAAATAATATTAAAATAAATCAAAATATGATTGAAAATATAACCTTAATTTAAACTTTTATCGTTTCCTTCATTTTTTAAGTGTTGATTTATTGTTATTTATTTAGAATACATTTATTTATAAAAACGATTTAAAATAATTTTTATAAAAATGTTTGATATTTATTTTAATTAAATAACTGTTATACCTAGATTATTAAAATAACTTTATTGGTATAGAAAAAAAACATGATCATTACGACATTACACAAACACATATAATAATAATAATAATAATAATGATGTTAATAATTTATTCAACTTAAAGTAAATTACCATAGTACATAATATGCATATTATAATATAATTATGAGTATGAGACGGTCTTAAATTTTTAAGTTAGGTAAACTTATTAATTATATATTTATAATAATCTATTAATTACAGTTTTATGAACAGTACTTGTATAATACGAGAAGTAGCGATGAGTAAAATTATTTAAATTAACAACAACAACAGTAGTAATATTTAATAATATAATAACATTGAAAAATTATAATTATAGCATTGGATATTGTTATCTAAAACTTAACATTAAAAGTTGCGTAGATAACTTGAAAGACGTATAAAAAGTACAGATTTTTTGATTTTTAGATTTAAACAATTCTTTTTAATTAATTAATCTAATTTCTAAGAATAATGTATTAAATAGGTATAATAATATTTTTTATATTTACAATAATTTTTATATGCAGTGGTATTTATATAAGCAAAATAACTTAATAATACTAACTTGGCAAAGGCACCCTAGAATTATTGTAAATGATCCTATATCTGCTTTAAATGTTAAATCTTTCTCGTTAATCGTTATCGTTGCTATTTGACATACAATTAAATCCCTCAATATTTTATTTAGACCTTTTTTATATCATTAATTGAATTGTTCAGAAATGTCCAGAGCGAACAAGAATGAAATTACTAAACATGCAAATAATATTATAATATAATTGTACATATTATTATGTGTGTTTTCAGTTTTAGTATTTTAACATTTCACACTTTATTTTTCAGAAGTCACTTACTTTTTATTAAATGCGTTATTTCCTATGACAGCAGGTTACAATATGACTGTCGGCAGTAATAATTAATCGAAAGCTTAAGTAATGAGTACGATTATTCGGGTACAGGAGAAGTCAGTTTCCACAGACCCCGAGCAATTGGACGATGTGAGTGCCATATTATATTATTGTGAAACGATTTATTGTATTGTAGTTTTCAATGAAGCGTTAATATTTTTATATAAATGTATAATATCATATCAATATGGTTTACTATTTTTTAATCGATTCCGTACTTTATTAGCTAGACCACGAAGACTACCGGGTGCATCACATCCTGGCGGCACTAGTCAACCGAAAAGTCATATCCATCAAGGCGGATATTTGTGAGGCCAAACTCAAATGGAGAATACAGCCAAAGTTATTGGTGCAAAGATTGGCAGAGAAAAATTCAAAAAACAAACGCAAACTTGGGTACCTATATATCTATATACTCTAGGGAGAAACTTGAGAAACAAGTGTTATTAATAGTCGACATTGGAAAGTTTACAGACTTTATCATTGATTTTTAAAAGTTGTTCGTTTCTTGAAAATCTAAAGTTATAAATTTACAAATTTCAATTGATACGTTTATTTCAACATAATAAATATACGACATTTATATGATTGGAGCAAATAATAATAACGCATTGTTCTTCGTTGAACTTTTGTGCCATGATATTTTTACTATATTTCAGTAGAAATATTAAAATATATTAACACCATATTCAAAAATAATTTTAACTTTTTCACAATTTAATTTATTAATTTTCAATCGAAGAAAATTATAAAAAATTAATTAAGGTCATTACTTAAATAAATATAAATTTACTAAAAAGTCAACAATTATTATTCACAACAAAGCCAATAAAATATTATGAACGGAAGAAAATATTAAAAATTTAATTTGTTTGACCTACTTAATAAGTTAGTATGAAATTATTTGTTTTAATTCATTTTGTTTTTTTTCATTCAATATAAGGTAACAAATGTCGCATTTGTATTACACTATGTGTGGGGTTTCTAGCACCTATTAAAAAAAATCATCCGTCAGAAAAAAAATGTTTCACTTTGTTTTTCCACTCAAGAAAATCAATACATTTTTATTTTTCTTATGCTCGGTACTGAAACCTCTGATGTATTAATCAAAACTATTTATCTATCAGTTGAACTGTAAAATACATCGACATATCTCCTTTTGGATAAAAAAAAACGCCAAACAGAAAAATCCACGTTTTGTACAAACATTTGACATACCAGATATTTTATGATAAAATAAACGATTATAGAAATTCTTCTACTGAAAATAAATACAATTGACAGGCGAAAACATTTTTTTATTGAATAAAATATATTAAATATATAAATAACAATCTAAATTAAACCAGCGATGAATTATATTGCTATATAGGTCAATATAATTCATTTTAATGTATTATTTAACTTATATACTTATAAGTTAATAACAATGCAATGATATGATATGATACTATAATATTTTTTGTACAATAATTTATGTTTTGTACAAAAATTAGTTTAACCTCCGTATTAATACTTATCGTATACTAATCTAAAACTAAAATACCAATACATTATATAAATATACCAATATATTATTTTAGAATAGGATTAAAAATATTTAGAAATTTAGAATGGCAATCTGTCTTCGTTCAGAATCGTTTTTTGTACACGAATTAATTTAAATTTAGTACATCCATTACAGTTCTTAATGGCGATAGATACAGTTAAAAACTATTATACTTACAGTATATCTGCACTAATATAATTATTGTATTTATAACTATTTTGTGAGATTCATAGTAAATAACTAGGGTTATCCTAATTATCGTCCTTACTACTCCAGGGTCTTTACAGTACTTACTATAGGTACTTAATTACTACAATAAAAAGATTAATAGAATTACGAAATTTAGATATGTGTATAATTAATATTTAATTTACAACCTTTTTTTTTAATTTGAAAAAAATAGCAGACGCCGAAAGGGTCGCTGCATGCATTCATGTCAAAAACACCATCACCACCATCACCACCATCATCATCAGCATCGACATGATCTAGATCACCAATTATTTCACCATCATCACCACCATTGTGATGGGATCGTTAGACAAGAAGAACCTGTCCAAGTTGAAGAATGGCCTCAGACTCAGAGACCTGCTGTACCCTATTTAGGTGGACACATCCTTACCGCCGCATTGCAAAGGTATCTTACAAAGGATCTTACAAACTATCAAACATAGGTACTTAAATAAATAATAGTGAATAAAAAATAATTTGTTTTAAATTATTTAAATGGGATTTACAGATTGATAAAATTATATTGTTCATAGAATTAATGTTAATTATATTTTATTGTCATTATTATTATTATTATTGTTAGTATTATTACTTATTATTCGAAGGATAAACATGATAATGTGTTCAATATCTGAAGGTAATTATACTGTATAAACCCTACAACATTTCTAGCGTATTTTTCAAAATATGATAAATCAAAAAACATAAGGTCAACTTGAGTACAGACATTATAATTCAAACTTTCTTAATAAACTAAACGAATATTACTTTTATACAATTAAAAATTCCGTTACTTATAAGATTAAAATAATTTAGTATTCAAAAGAAACACCCAAATTAATGAGAAAAAGTTACGAAAGTTTAATAAGTTATATGTAAGGGTAATAGTTACATACAAAGTGATTATTTTAACAGTAAACACTCATTATCTCAAAAAGTATCAACTTTTAAAGTACCTAATATATACATTTTTCCGTTTTTTATATATATATTTAATTTGAAGTCATTAAGAAATAACTTTTTTTTAAATATGTTTTTATTGTTATAATTTCCAAAGCAAAATATTTTTCCGAGAATTTTTATGAAAAAAAAAATTTCGAACGAGTTAGATTTAAGTATTTAAAGTTTACACGAGCAAAGTGAAGTAGAGCAATAAGTGTATCTTGAAAAAATTTGATCTACTATTCTACTTAAATAAGCATTAAATACTTTTTGTTAAAACTTATAAATAGTATAACTAAATAAAAATTCATTCGAAATTCGATGTTTATACATTAAAGTTATTATAAAAATATTCTGCTTAGAAGAATATAAACCAAAAATATATGATATCGTTCAAAATTGTAAAATTTTAAAAAACCATAACACAAATATGGTTCATTTTTTATATGTTGTTTTATAATAACTTAAAATTTTAAAAACAATAACACTTAAAAACTTAAATACTTTTTGAGTCAACGAAATTTGTTCTTCATTGTTGAAAATATCATCAAGCAAAAATATCGATCGATCGATTGGCTTTCATTTACCATCGATAAGGGTCTATGCCAAAATAGTTAAGTAATAATAACAAATTATAACTATGTTTAAAAAAAAAATAAATTATAACAATTCAAAATGGAGTGGAACTTCACATTTGCAATTTTGAGTTTTAAAAATACCAGAACAATTTATAAAAATAAAATTGTTGATATCATTCCAGAAGTTATAGTTATTCTCTGTCTTGCGTTCCAGTATCAGCCACGCGTCTCCGAGGACTCGTAGATACTGGTTACAAAATCAGTATTTCACACCTCTTAAATTGGTAGGGAAGAATTAACGTAACTACGTAAATCAAATTCAAACTTTAATGGACTTATGAAAGGTAGTAAGGAAGAACGGCCAACCACTCGTGTAAACTATTAGCTCTGCTGTCACAGTGCAACTTCCAAAAAATCTTATGCTTGTTAAGTCAGATTCGTAAATTTTCGTTAGATAGTCACGCAGTTAACGTTCACTAGTTGAGCCCAACCGTCCCTCGGAACGTTAATTCAGTACGTGGGTCAGTAGCGTCGGTGCTGGTCGTCCATAATAATGACCTGCAGTTGGGACTACCACTTCGAGCTACAACTCGGTGGTGGCTCGACCATACACTTCTGCTCCACTTGAATAGCTTCGTAGGTTATAAATATTAGAAGGTAGGTGATTGTAATCCAAATACGTGTTAAAAGAATATTATATTTATGCGTTATTTAATTTTTTTATGTACAGCAGGTACTTAATTTAACTTTATTTCTCATATAATATTATATTACAATTTGCAATTAACACCTATATTTTAAACTGTAAACTTGACTGTACATTATGATAAAAAAAATTATTTACGTATCACTTTAATTTTAATATGAAGCATATTATAATATTAAGATAAAATAACATATAATATTACAGGTATTACCTTCTTTAAACACTTCAAAATCTAAGTATTAAATAACGATAATTTATAAATTATATTGACATTTAGGTATGCGTAAGCTAAATAATATTTATTAAATGGATCCAAAAGTAATTAATCCGTAAAAGATTAAAAACGTTCTATGTATTTGAAAATATAATTAAATTCGTAAAAATAAAAATATATTTTTACATTAATATAGATCCACTGCTGGGATGTCAGAAGAAAATCGTCATTATATAGAGACTCAAAACCCAAAGACTCGGTTGAAAAAAAAAATCCGGAGAACGAGATTCGGAGAAGATAAACATAATATAATGAGACCTCATCCCGTACCTACTATACATCCAGACGACTTACCTCAAAGAGCGAGATGGACAATCATCATCACCGCCGGACTGTTACTCATCACTTGTATGCTGTTGGTAGGCGTAACACTAAGAATGGCACCCGTAATTGACGAACTCGGTGGGTAATGTTTCATAAAATTATGTAACAATACGTATCAATGGTATTGTGCTCATTGCTTCGATAAAACTAAAAAATAATCCGTTCAAATTAAGATACGTACAAAAAATCCATTTTTAATCCTAAGGCCAGAAGAAATATAATATTAATATTCATACATTTTACTTAGATTACTAAATATTATCCCATCGATATACAAGAGTAATTTATAAAAGAAAATAATAAGATAATTAATTAGTATCATATTATGCAATTATAGTGACTTATAAATTTGAAAAATTCGTAACTATTAATTTTTTATTTAACCTTGTTTTTATTTTAAACTATATATAATATAATAAACAATAATTTTAATATTTTTTTATGTCGTACTAAAAATCGACTATTTTATCAATCATGTGTAGCAAAATTCTATTTATGAATTTTAACCTGAAGGTAATTTTTTAATCAAATGTTACGTTTTTATCCTAGACCATATCTTTAAAAATGTAATTGTTATTGAAGTTAACACATTTCCTTTAATATATTCTCTATCTTTACCACATTGTACATTTCCCCCTCCCCACAATAAATGTGGCACTTTGCGTATCCGGTTCCGCCAATTTAAGACCCCATGGTGCTTAGCCAAGTCATTAAAGTATATCGTAAGTACAAAAATCTGTCAATGCTTGTTCTGCGATGACTAACTCGCGTTCAGACGATATTCGCGGTCGATTCTAATTCTGACCGCGGTGTATCATATATTTTTGGTCTATTCCAACGATCGGAGAATTCCCTTGACATAAATCTAGCGTGCGCTCGTTTAAATAAACAATAATATTATTATTAGGCACTATACAGATTTACAACACAACAAGCAACAGTCGATCAGAACAATAATATTACCTCCTAAAATAGTTCCTGGTTCTCGCATTTTTCTTCCAAAAACGGGGGGGGAGTTATTTTGCGGGGAGTGGAGTCAATTTTAAATTTAAATTAAAAAAAAAAAATTAAAATTAATTAATTTAACATTTATAAGTTATAACATTCGCAGTTCACACTATATAATAATATTGCATATATGCACACGCTCTAGTCCGACAGTCTCTAGTGAAACTTCATACACCAACACCCCTTTTATACTATAATTATTATACAATATATATTAGGTATATAGTGCACACGATTACGATATTATTTGTTATTATGGACTGGTCGCCCGTGACGATGATGACATTATTATAGTGGCACGTATCTGTCAAAACGTCCGTTCGTAAACTTCCTCCAACAAAATCATATCGTCGGATAAATTAAATTATTTCACCTTCTTCGTACATACATACAAACAGGCATATACAATATTTAATCACCATCACACTTCGTTCACTTTTACTCGTTCGCGATATCTTGAATAATACATTATAAATAATAGCTGTTTCTCGTGAACATTTTAGGCTTTTCCCTCTTATGTGAATTAATACAGTTACAGTATAATGATTTTGTATTATCTCTCTTAACAGTTGTGATTGACATGGCCCGTTGTTATATGTATAATATTATATGAAACGCCATTTAGCATTTTATATAATAATATGTCATTTATCGTATCTATACGAAAAAAAAATAAATAAAAATAGTTTCGTTCACGAAAAGAAATGTTATTCGTCCGTTTTTCACCTTATATTAGTATCACAATAATAATACGCTATAATACTTGTGTTGTCTTTGTGTCTGCTGTTGTAGTCTTTGAGTACAATGAGTGTGTAGATGTAATAATTTTAAAAAAATGAGAATAGCCATACAAGTATATATATAAAAAAAAATTGATTAGGTATACAAATTTATTTCGATTTTTGATAGTCGAATTTGTGCGATTGTGATACCTATATCTTTAATATAATATATTATATTATTATACAGAAAAAACATTTAATAAATCATAATATTAATAATAAATGATGATTCAAAATATTAAATCATTCAACAATTAAAATAACGATACATTAATAAACAATATGTATTGTTGAGTAATTGCATTTATATTGACTGCAGCAGACTGCAGTGGTCAAGGTTACAAAAACACTATTGGCAAATGCAATAGTGCACGTACACGAATAATAAAAAATATATAAATATGTATGATTTAGCTTACATCAAAGCCATTCGTTGCAGAGAGATAATGTTGGGGCATGATACTTTTTTTTTAATTCCTTCGCCTGCGAAACTTTTTTCAACATGATCAATTATCAAGTATCTCAGATACACTTACTTTTATACATTAGAGTGATTTTTTTTAACAGTCGTATAATTTCACTTTCAGTCTATGTGGTGACATTTTTTTAACAACATTTATTTTTTGTATACGTTCTAAAATTAACATAATTTAGACAACATATATTCTTAATAAGTGTAATACTAATAACTATTGCTAATGATATTATTGATAAAATATTTAAAATTTTGAGTTAGCTTATTGAAATAAATATACCACACACATATATATATATATATATATGCTATTTTAAGATAAATTGTTAAAATAAATAAAAATTACCTGTATTTATTTAACTATTTAAACGACTAAATTCTTAAATTGTAATATCAGAATATTTAAATCTTGTTATACAAATGTATGATTTTAAACTAAAATAATATGTACTATGATTTCAGTTAGAAATAAAAACGAAGAGTTAATGAATTCACTAGATCGAGAAGAATTTGGACCATCAGACAATAACACTGAATACATGTATAGGTAACACCTTCAATAAACTAATATTTTTACTAAAAACATTATAATAATAAATATATTTAACAACATTTAATTAAGGTACCTACTAATATTATGTGGTAATTGTAAATTTTATAATATGTTAAAACGTTAATTTGTTATATACAATTGTAAATATTGTTGCGTAAAGAAATCATCGTCCAAAAGTTAATTTCTAAATAATAATAAATGGCAATCACTGATTTCTGATTTTTGTACTTTGAATGTTTAACATAATATAATGTCTATAGAGGATATAACCTGTAAATTATTATGATTGTATTTGAACTATTATAATAATATTTGTACATGATCATTCAATTATTGATAGTTATGTTTTTATTGTAGGTAAGCCGAAAAATTAAATGTTAAACTGAAGTTATAACTTAAATGTATTTTTAAGGTTCTAATTTTAACTTAACGTTTGTTGAAATCAATGATATAATTAAAATTTACATTAGTTGTGAATTTATGATACTTAGATATTTTTTTCAAATAAATAATAATTCATAATTTTCTACAAGTAAAATTGACCTTTTGTTCGTATATTCTTAATCTCAAAATGTAAAATAGATTATTCTATAAAGTTGTAATAAAACGATCTCCAATTGTTATTCTATTGCGTGCGTTATTTTTGACTGACGACTGTACATAATATTAGTATATTTAGTAAAGATTTTTTTTTAACACGTCACAAAGATAAAAATATACAATAAATTGTTTTAGTCGAAGTTAGGAGAAATTAACGTATTAAACATGTAATAGTCCAAATAACAATCGAAGTGCCCATTAACAATTGATATATGACGACAGTTAATGCGCTCAAAAACGATTGAGGTTCCAAATATATTAGATGAACGAACATGGTTAAGCATCTTGAACATTCAAAGCATTTTGACCACGATGACTTTTCGAACATCAAGCCTATGCTCGTCAATGACCAGACAACATAAAACGTAGAAATTGCCATGCACGTAAAATTAATTTCCTAGAACAAATATTAACAAATGTTAAATCGTCACCGTTTACGGGCTACCAACTATACAATACTATTAACACTATATTTTACACTTCTATAGTTCTATGACTAGAGCTGTGAATGATTTTTCGTATCAATAACAATATGATACAAATACAAAATGATTCAATAGATTTTACCACTCTGAATAAAAAAAAATTATAATATAATATGTAAATTATTAAAAAAAAAATTTTTTTACAATATACATTTGTTGATTGTGTATGTACAATTTTAATATTAACCGTTTACTATAGGTATGTGTATAATAGATACCTACATTATCCTTCAATACAACTATAGTATTGTTAATTTTCATTATTATTATAATATATTTTTTTTTTGTTCACAGTCACAATATACATATTTTAATTATTCTTTTATTTTTTATTAAATCCATTTTGCATAACTTCACACATTGTATTGAAATTTTTATGAAACATATTTGTAATACTTACCACCCTATTATTAAATGCATTAAATTCACAGCTCTGTCAATGACTACTTTGAAAATGATACACTTTAACAACAAATCATAGAAGATAAAAGTATAAACGTATAAATGTACCTATATAATGCACTATCGTTTCAGGCCATTGTTGTTTGTTTATTTGTATTTTTTTTAGTTTAAATCTTATTTATATGTCCACTTGAATACATGTAGATAGCTCTACCTATATATTACTCTAATAATAAGTGAAAAACTACAATTTTAATGATAGGGGTATGTTTATCTATATGTTATTTATTTGTAAATAGATATTAGTACATTTATATTTATTTAACTTGGATACTAAACATTTTTAAATTTTAAATTTCATACTTTGGTGGTTATTTAATACATTATTATACCAGCATTATACATTTTTTCCGACATTTCTGACTTAATAAATAATAATATTATTATAATTATTTCCAAATATGTTATGATTAAATTATATTTTTACAGACTTTTTTTTTAATTCAAATAAATATTTCAAAAATAGTCTGATGACACCGAATTATTGACTCAAGTTTTTGTTTTTATACTATAAATAAATAATGTATAACATTTTTATGATAATAATTCCGATTTTTTTTTCTAAGTAATTTTATTGGTATTTTATATAATTACATTTTTATATATTTTAAATATTAAATTCAAATAAAATATTTTAACAACTGCTATAGTTACAATTCACGTACAAAATAAAACGATTAATTATCTTAAACTGTTTCAAAGGTTTATATTATATTGTGTTCATGATTAACAAAAGTAAAAAAATTAAAATAATGGAATTTTAGTCATTTTAGTCAAATTTTATTAGTTTTATTTCTCTCACGCCCAATCTTATGGTCCAGAGTTTATAAACAAATATAAAATGCGTTACAAAATGTTGGTAAAATATTATTTAATATTAGAATGTTTTCTTATTGAGCAATGAATTTATGTTTTTTTTTTGCAAGTTTATAATATTTAAAATGTGTGTAATTTTCATAATAAAGTAAGTACCTATATATAAACAAAAACATTTAATTTATTATCATTATTATTATTATTTTTTTTTTTTTTTTAATTGTTGTTTGATATTGTTTAATATTGATAAAGTAATATTTTCAGCTCAATGTTTCGAAAATATACCCAACTAAATTTATAATTATGTCCTTCATATTTATTAAAATAAGTTATTATATGTTTGACGTCATTACATATTTACATAAGACATATATTTTTGTTATTTTAAGTTATGTGATAATAATAATTTGATTAAGTAAAAATATAAATATATCTTGAATAACATTTATTACTCATTGTATTATAGAATACGTTCTTCATGAAAAAAATTGATCAATAGTTTAACCTTTAAACAATTAATATTTTATAATATACTATTATAGTATATCACTATCAAACAAAATGAAACATGTTGATTTGTCTTATTTTTGAGTACGAAACCAATAATCAAAACTAAAACTTAATTGAATCAAATTTCTCATAGGTACGCGAATGTAGTTGTAATTAGCAAAAATATTTTCCTTAATATAGTAGGTAAAATAACTTTCATTGGAAATCTTATGAATTTAAGTATAATATTATAATATAGTAATAAATTAAATGTATATCATGATTTTTAAACTGGATCCAATCCAACTTAAACTAGCAAGAGCTCTTGTTGGTTGAATTGATTAAAATAAAAAATGTATAATTGACAACATTCGGATGAAGTTTTAAAATAGAATATTATACTATACGCAGGATCAATAATTTGTTTTTTAAATATAACAATATTATATTATTTTACCTAATAGTTTCAAAATCTTAGTAGAATAGTTTTGAAGATATCCTAAAGAATTTGTATTAAATAAAAATGTATACAATTATTTATCTTTTAATTTAATAACTTATAATGTCTTAAATAGGAACTAACTTGAGCTAAATATTATAATATTAATAACTAAAATAATAGGAATTATTATTTAACTTATTTTTTAAAAAAAAAATGTGTGGGTAAAGTATTAAAAGTATTAAAAATAATTTAAAATAGTTTTATTTAAATTTAAAAGTATAAAATTTATAAAAAAATTTGTTACCTAATAAAATCAACATATTGTTTTCGTGAACCGAATACATTTAAATAATTTTCACTAGGTGAGTAATTTAATCATTGTGGATTTTTATTGATAAATGTAGTATAATATTAAGTCATTATGAAATAAAATTTAGTATTTTATTGTAAGTTTTAAAATATTTATTCAATAATATTGTATATGTGATTTCGTTATTGTGATGTATTGTTATAACTGATATTCTTAAATTATATTACAATCATATAATATACTTTTGTGTGTGTTGTTGACATAATATTTATTTAAATGGTTAGCATTGTAATTATTATTGTAATAAAATTTTTTGTTGAGTGAATTATTAATATTTGAATCTGTTATTTATTATTTAACCTAAATTGTTAATTTATATCTGTAAAAAAACTATCAATAAAAACATTTTAAAAATAATTGTATAAATATATTTACAGTATTCAAAGTATTAAAAATAATTATTACAATGCACTTACAGAATGAGGAATTGTTGTTAACGTAAAATATCCATTGACAACTGCAATGAAATGAACCAGTAAATATGACTTAAGTGCATAAGATATCTTCACGTCATATTTTTTTCTACGTCCTGCAACCTAAATCAGATGATCAAGATTCAAAAATAAAACTCAAGTTGAGATGATTAGGTATTCTGGTATTCATTACACTAGCACGCCTTCCGTCGTGACCAGTCCATGACAGGCCTGGTACCCAGCTTGGTCCCTTGATGACCGACCTTAATTTGTTCTTCCAACCACTCATACTATTCCATTTATAATATAAATTTAAATTGTAGAAAAACTGTATTATGTATAAAAAAAAAACGCATGATCAATATAAGTAGATATACATGAACCACTGTTAACAGGATATTTACTTGCAAGGATAGAGGATTAAATGCATTTTTCTGATATACTAAACCATACGTAATAGGTTTGTCCGGATAAAAGTCTTGAAACGTTCCGAATATTCTGTCCCATATAATTAAAACACCTCCATAGTTCTTATCCAAACAGTATAAATTGCTTCCTAAAAATATAACATTTCATAATATGTTTTTGTCAAAAAATAATTTCACTATACTTAAAATATTATGTCTGTCATACCGTGATGCACCCTGTGGTATGCCGGAGTGTTTAAAACATAGTCCAATGGCCCAATAGTTGATATTGTTTCGGTATGGATCCAAATCTGGTACAAGAGACTCAACTGTTGATGCACCATTAACAAGACTGGTGGAACAAATAAAGCCAAAGGAGCATAGCACACCTAACAACGTTTTAATGTGGTATAAATTTCAAATTAACCTATTTGTATTTTATTTTAAATATTTTTTACGTACAATTCCCACTAAACTTTGAAATACCGATTGTCTTACTCCAACAGTAACATTAAATTCCTCAGAACTGTGGTGAACCTGATGTTGAGCCCAAAAAATATGAATTTCTAGAACACATTAACTAATAATTAACTGTAATTTTTTTCCATAGAAATTGAAATTGTCTACCATGACTGGCTCTGTGCATCCAATAATAACAAAAATCAACCGCAATCGCCGAAAAATACCAGAAAGCTATAGAATTCCAAGGTAGTTCACAAATTTTATAATTGTTATAAATCCAAAAGTATAAACAATGTTCTGATCCTCTATAAAACAGTCTATAAAAGAAACGCATTCAAAACATAATATTATTTATTGTAATTGTCTTAAATATTTAAATATATACTTGGCACACTCTTGCAAGATGGCATGACTCATCGAGGTAATGCTGTCGTTAAGTCTAAGTATTTTTTTTCTTTGCCATAGCCGCAATCCATTTTCTAACACCAATAAAGTCAAGAAATATGGCCAAGCCTGAATAATGTATGGGTATTAATGATAGTTTTCATTAATTGACAATACTAAAATATTATTAAAATAATTGTAAATACATCCATTACAAATATTTTGTTGACAAAAACACATTTCCAATTTATTTAGGGTGCAATTTAATCTTCTATTACTAATACCATTTTTTGTTCGTGATTCTTATAGATCCAATTTACCTGTGCGTATATATGTGGTAAGTGTTTGATGTCCTTGTACATATGTCGATGAGGATTACCCAAGTAGAACATGTCCCATAGTAAAATCGTTGTATTGGCAGTTTCAAAATTCATTATTTTGCTTTACTACTTTGATACAATAATAAATAATGACAATAATTAAAATTGTATTAAATATGTTATATACAGGGATGGTGATCACATTCGAGATGGTCTTTGGTACAAAAATGTTACCAATAGAAGAGAGAACGGTTACAAATATCGGAACTATCTACATAAGTCGTGAACAAATTTCTGAAGATGGACGTTGAGTAGCTGAAATGTTTAATAAATGGCAGGAATCCGTATTATTAGAACTACAAAACAAATTGAAACTGATATAATGGAAATCATAGCTTAAATGAAATTTAATATTTAGAGGCAGTTTTTTTTTATAAATATATGGCTTCTTAAACATTTTTCTATATTCTTTTAATAACTACACAGTTATGTAACAATTGATAGTTTTGTAACTATACGTACTACTACGCTGTTAGGCATATTCCAATTGTAACCGTATTATCCGACCACATATATTATATTAAAGATGTTTGAAATTGAAATAATATAATGTTAATATTAAAGTATACATTTATGCATTTATTTAAACTGTATTATTTTTAAATATAAAGGTAATATTCATGAGCCTCACCATAGATATTATTTTGCAATGTTACATGAATTCTAGTTTAAAATTAATATTTAATGTAAATAAACTAAATTGACATAAAGTAGCATTTAAAATATGTTTTTAATATAAAACGTTTAGTCAGTTAAAAAAAAAAAATTTTAAAATTAAATAACAGAAACAACGAAAACAATTATTAATTGTAAGCATGGTTTTTAGAATTAAGAAACTTTTGAATTGTTTAAGAAATATTCAATTTGTTATAAAAAAAAAAACAATAGGTGTGTAACTAATAATTTTGTATATAAACTATATGTTTCTTGGAAAATATTAATATTTTTAAATAAGCAAATTATAAAACATTACCTATATTGAACATTAAAATATCAAACATGTGCAAGTCAATTTTATGAAACTACAAAAATGTCTGAAGTACAAAAGTCTTTGAAAAATAAGTACAATTAAAATGTCTATTGTTAAAAAATATCAAAGCATAAAAAATCTTTGGTAAAAATATTCAAAACATAAAAACTTCAGTACACATAGTTAGGTAAAAGTAAAATTTCGATGTGATAAATAATTAACGTTTTAATTTGTATTAATATAAATGATTTATCTAATGCAAATAACAACCAATCTTGTACATAAGCACCTACAAATATCAACAATATTATATCTTTTTAGTTCTATATATAACTATTTTCTTTGAACTTTAAACACTTGCTTTTTTATGTTGGACTTTTATGCTTAAGACCACGATTCATAAAGATGCTATCACTTAATCTTGATATTTATTTTATTAACTCATTGTAATTGTATACAATCTACGAATTCGATCCAATATTTATGTTATAAATAAGAACAAGTATAAACGTAACGTAATACATTTCAAAAACAGTAGGTAAATGATCCTAGGCAATCCGTTCCATTAATACGTTTTTTTTTGTTTTACATTTCCTGATACAGAGTGCTTGATATAGCCCTTATCTATACTATATATGTCGTAGGATTTAATTCTATAGTATATCAATATATCCTAGTAATCCAATATAATACGATTTTAGATTATTACCTATTGGTATGAGAACATTTAAAATATAAATATGGTTATAGTTTAACAATGTTAATTACTTTTAACAAACTTTTATTTTAGTAAACAGGTTTTAAAATCCTTATAAACAGTTTGTAGTACAAATATAAATTATACGTACATTGTTATTTTTCTAAGCTTACTATATTTTAATTATCCATAAAAAAAAATGTTTGGAAATGTATACTATGACTAAATATGAGTAAATTTACATACTAAACACGCATAATACACCGATATCCCCAAACTCCATAATAGTATTATTTATTTGGTAACACACGAATTGCCTCCAAAATTTAGATAGGTAACGTTTTTCACTCGAATTGCCTGACATAGCATACTTAGATTATTAATTAGTATATCGATGGTTATATCGATTTCTGTAATGTTCCAAAATATTATTTTTAAGATATACTATACATCTTTTTCTTTGTATGTATAATAATTGTACAGGCAAGTCTAAAGAATAATAATTGAAAACATAAACTAAAAACTATGTTTTTTAACATATTTTTGGTACATGAATATAATCTTATATGTAAACAAATAATTTAATGTTAATATATGAATAGATATTATATATTATATCATTATTATTTTAAAAATTGTTGTTACCATTTATTTATTTTATATTTAAAATATTATATATTGTCTATTCAATAACTTATTGTATTATTTTATTTACAAAACACTATATTTACATTGTTAACTATTAACATATTTTTTTAATTTTATTGTCTATTTTAGTATTTTACTTTTTTGTTGGGAGCAGTAAGTATGTAGGTTATATAAAAATAATGGCCCAAAAATGTGTAGTAGGTAACATCTAATTATTCTAGAATAATAGCAACATGTGTTTATGTGTTTTAATATATACCTAAGTACAATTTTAAATATATTTTGTTGATGACTTAATAATTTAATTTATAATAGATTTTTATTTTATTACATTTTAAATAAATAATTTACATCATTGTAAAATGAAAATTTAATAGGTAATTTATTGTTTATTATTATATAAGAGATTAGTGTAACTTAAAAACTCAATAAATAAGCTGATTGATGGTTGACTTCTAGATTATAAAAAAAAAACATCATTAACTTTATAATATGATAAAATTAAAGTGTCTCATTTTCTCTGTACTATAAAAGTGTTGTAAAATTATTAAAATATTGATGGATAAATTAACTTAACATGTCTCAACATTATTCCCAAAGACCTAGAGCCTTATAAGTTAGTTTTTACCTATTTTTTTATAAATAATTTATAATTATAAACATATTGAGGGGCTTGAAATGTTTGATAAAAGGCTAAGCCCCCCAACGCCATTTCGTATTTATTTAAATTTTAAATCGATGAATTTATTAAACTAAAAAATACTCATTCCCATTATTTTATAATATTGTTTTTAAAATTCAAAATAACATTTTGGTGAACAAAATTGAAATAGTACACTTTAATTCTTTACCTACTTACTCATTTCCCATGTACCTATTACTTTGTCATTCTATTTCACTATAATAACCATTCATTCTGATTTCCTATCTAATAATAACTATAATTATGTATCCTATAAAGTACTTAGAAAAAACATTTGTAACACATTCAATGGTTAAACAATTATTTTTAAAATAAAAATAAATATAATTTCAATATTTTAAACAAATTAACCATATAACAAACTTGTTATTACAACGAGCTTTTGACTTACTAAAGAATTATTTAAATCCTATGAAATACACTTAAAAGGTTTCGTGTTTATTTATCCTGTTCTTGACCCGCAACTAATATATTTACAGTGTACCCTCAGAAATGCTTATAATGCAATAAAGGTTTTAATAATCTAGCCAAAATAGGTACTTATTTTATTTTTAAATACAATGAAATAGAAATGTATTATGCTAAATCATTTAAATTATAATTAAATGAAAGTTAAGACTTAAAAAATATAGGCGAGTTGGTACCACTCAGCTTTATAGTAGATAGGTATCAAGTTGGATTACCTAGTGTAATGTATGCATTATAAAATAATAAAAAATGATTTGTGTAAAAATCCTATTTTTCCTTAATTTTGTTTTTTTCCTAGTAATTTTGTCAAGAAGATGCTAAGAACTTTTAATTTTGACCTATTTAAAGTACAAACAACTAGATCTAATTTACTACCAGTGAATACCCTTAAACATGAAAATCGTAGCATTTTTCCAATTATTTATCGTTTATATAATATATACATTACGAGTATATACACAAAAAGCCACACAACCAATATTATATTCATTGCTCTGCTTGGAATCTAAAACTAATTACAAGCCATAGTTTCTATTATAGGTACTTATGTTAAAACAAAAACAACTATAAAAATAAAATATAATAAAAGATTTTAACCATTAAATACATAAATTAATAATAATTATATTAACTTATTTTTTTTTCAAGAATAAAAGTTATCTCGTATATGTGAATTAAGAAATTTAACATAAAGTAAGAAAAATATATTAACTTAAATTAAATATTTATATTTTATGTTAAGATAATTGTCAGTGCATTATAATTAACTTAAATAAATAATTTGTATTTATTAAAACACATTTTAAAATCAATTTATATAGTTCAACTTATTTTATTTATTAATATACTTACACGTCCTACACCAAATCTTTAATTAGTATTTTAATTTTAATTGTAAATAGTAAGGTTCACCAACTAGTTATTAAATAAAATATCATAAAATATTCTGAAACTTTGTTTAAATTTGCTAGAATTAATTCAAATTTATATAAGTAAACTTATATTAAATATTTTACATAGGTACAACTTGATTATAAGTTGTAACTTGTAATAATTCAAATATGTATTTTCTTTGTCTTACTAAATTATTATATTATGCTATATTCAAATAAGTTATAAAAATATAAAATATGTACATTGACTTATTAGGTAAGATTTATATTATTAAAAGGAACCAAAATATGTTTTTATATATTTAATATGAATCAATTACCGTACAATATTTAATGGTTAATTTTTCTATATATTTATAAAAAACAAAATCAACTAATAATCTATTACAAATACTAACACAAAAATATAATTTTAAATTAAAATATTAATTAATATACGTCATATAATAATTGTCAAGTAAGTTTTATTGTAAAATTCAAATATTTCTTAAAAGTATAGATAAAGTAACTAAAAACTATGAAATGATTTAAAAACAAAATAGTTAGATATCGAATAGAATGTTCATATTTTTAATCTTCCGTAACAATATATAATATTAGATAATATCTCGTTAGTGAAATACAACTAAAGTGAAGAAATTAACTACAACAACAATACCATTCGTTAGTAGTCGTTTATTATATAAGCCTATGTACGATTCCATTATGATTACATTCATGTTTACGTACTTTTTATTTAAATTTTAATTAGAATATCTGCTTTTAATATATACACATGTATATTGTAAATATATATATATATATAATATATATATAATATCAATAATGTATACGGATCCTACACTCAGTACACTCTTACAGTCTACACATAAACAATTCATTAGTACAGCAGTTCCCAAACATTTTTAGCTCACTGCACCCTTTTTGAACCAAGGTTTTTTCTGGGCGCCCTTTTTAAATTAATACTAATGACTAATCATAAGAAATAGAAAAACCAAAAAAAAATGTTTTTAGTGATTATACTCAAATGAAAACGAATTTCACCAAAAATCTTAAATCTCTCTATTGAGTATTGACATGATCGATAATCCTAATCGTTTCCACCGACGCCGTCGAAGGGTTTTCAAATTTATCAGTAAACCATAGAGAAGTATAAAATTCTACGGCGGCGCGGCGTACACTTTGGGAACCGCTACATACACAATACAGCCATAATATAGGTGGTACGTTAACAATAGTTTCGACAGTTATAATTATAACAATAATTATACCGTCAGGTGCGACCTATGGTTCATAATATGTTATTATTTCATCAACACATCATAAATTAAAGTATCTAGTAAACTTAGGTCGATCACAATTTAATAGTTTAATGATCATTTGTTAACAAGTTAAAGAAAAAAACTGTGTTGAAAACGATTTGATTTCTTTAAAAGTGAAAAAAAATATTATGTAAATACGACTTTTGAATTGCCTTAATATATTGCTGGATATTGAGCAGGTGAATAAACTTCATATAGTGTTATATGATAAGCGAAATAGCTGTCACTGGCATGCTCTAAATGTGAATTAACAAAAAGGTATAAAAAGAACAAGTTAGTGAGTTTAGATAATTATTGTAATGATTTTGAATTATAAAAGTAATATAGTCAATATTACGTTTCATGCAACCGTCTGTTATTATAATAACATCCTATGGACGTCTACATGCCATATGATTTTTACTAAATATGTATCAGGCGCATTTTCAGACCATGCACAAGTTTATGTAATTTGTTACTTTTCGAAAACCTTTGATAGGATGAACTATAAAGTTTAACTAAACGTATTGCAACTTGCTGGCTTCTACGAGTCGTTATTGTCTTAGCTTAATTCATATTTATCAAATAGAAAGCAATTTGTAAAAATTCACGAAATACGATCTTGTGTTATTGACGTCCTACTGTCGTGTCAAAAAAGGGGACACCTTTCTCCCGTAGTTTTTTTTATTATTTATTAATATCATTAAATATTTTATTAAGGAAAATACATTTTATGAATTATGATAATGCTATAGGATTGTCACTTACTATTAAAAAATACCTACTCTATTTTGCTCAACAGATTTTGTCAGCCAATTGTCTTTGATTATAATATTAGTAGATTAAGCTTAAATGCAAGAAAACACGATCAATGATTTAGCTTTGTTTTTGATATACAATTATTCTATTAAAATAGCGTATATAGTCTTATAGTTGAAAATTGTAATGCATTAAAAAATTCTTGGTTTTGTTAAACGTACTTGTGCTTGATATAAATTAGTTGCACCAATTAAGTCTTTATATTGTGACCTAGAACACAGTGTCTATTGGAATAATACGCATCTGTATTATGGGATCCACATAAAATGAATCATAGTTATTTTTTAGAGCACGTATATTGTGGATTTTTATAGTTAGCTGAGGATTTATTAAAAATTGATTGCCTAACACGTGATTATTCTCCTGTTCTTATTTGTTCGTGGTTGTCCTCGAAAGTTAAAAGAAAAGTCCAAGCAAATTTAGGTTCTCGAATTATTCTCAGGTATAATATACTATACAAATCTATTTTATTATAATAAACTCAAAGTCACCTTTTTACTTTATGTAATAAGTATCTATTCTATATTTCAATATGTACAATACACCACACACTATTCTGTTACCGAATCCCTTGTAAGGATTATGCGAATTGTCAATGTAGAACCATATTTATCTATTATTCGTAACATTATACGTATTATCTAGTAAATTGTCTTATTTGTGATTACTATAATATAATAATATTTCAAAATTATGTTTATAAGTAAATACCACTGGGTTACCAGCACAAATTTTTAATAAATAAATAATATATATATATATATGAAAATACTGGGACGTTTGGTATTTTACATAAATAAATTGTTATAAATTATAACGATATATTTACGTAAATTATAGTTATAACTAATGTCGATACGAATTGTTAAATTTTTAAACCAAACTAAACTGTGCTATAGGATATTAGGGTGTACTGAAACTAAACCAAATGCGTAAGTTTGATTTAAAAATCCAAACAATGAAATAAGGTAAGTTCGTCTTCAACTATCAGAACTTGTACATCACTAATTATTTCTGTTATCAGAAAGAACTGAACATTTTTAACGTTCGACATACTTGGAGTTCGTATATTCAAAAAGTATAATAGTATTGTACCTATAATATTTTATAAATAAATGTTTATTTAGTAATGGTATCAACAATACTCTTCATCTATTATCAGTTGTGTCAATCGGAACGCACTTGTGCGTCATACTAGTCATAAGATAATAAGAGAGTAATAATACCTATATGAAACCGTTTGGGACTCTTTATCAGCCGTCACTCATCAGTTGGAAAATCGGAATCGATTGTTATAAAATTTATATAAATTATTGGCTTACCTGTATGGTATAAATTTATTATTCAAACATACGATGATTTTGCTTTGGCTTTTAGTGACATTTCGAACATAGATAGTCATATATTTTGCAGATATAATACATATAACATAATATAATATTGCATATTATATTTAATTTAATATCATATTATATGATTAAACTAGTCGACAATTTTATAATTTCACGCTAATTTAAATTAAGTATAGCTATTATTCGATGTAATGTAGAATGTCACTATAACCATCTTCTAATTTATATATTTATTTTATTATGATATAAATTAATATATTTTATTTTTAAATAAAATAAAATATAGGCAACACAATTAACATATAATAATTTTATATTTATATTATTACAATACTAGTATACTACTATACCAAATAATATAAATTAATATTGAGATTTTTTTATAATATACGTTATGTTATTTCTCACTGATCAAATTTTCATTGGAAAAGATCAAATCACACAAAAAAAAGTATGTAAATAGGTACCACTATATTTTACTGTAAGTGTCTAGAGGATCACAGTAATAAATGTGTTAAATTTGAATTCAATAATACATCGTTAGGTGTATTTAGGTTGTCGTACATTGTGTACGATAAACGATTATGAGCAAGGATGGTCTGTTAGCTTATAATATTTAGTCTGATCTAGTGATCTAGAGTACATTTCATAATATTATGTTTTTTTATTTTTTTATAAAAATAATTTATTTTACTATTAGTAATACAGAAGATTGATTTAATTTTTACCAAAAACATTGCATTTATTATATTATTAATATTTAATAATTATAATAATATATATATTACTACTGTGTTATACTATTATTATTAACTTTTGAGTCATTACAATCTTAACATAGAGCAATGTGAATAAGTTCATGGTATAAATAGATACCTAATATCTTAAAACTAAACAAGATACTTTGAAAATGTCATTACGTTAAGTAAAATTCATAATATAGGTAAGGGTTTTAAGTCCCCGTGAATGTTTTTAAACAATAACAAAATAATTAACATCGCTCTTTATTATTTTAATATGTAATTTCTTCCGAGTTCTAACTTCAAATGCATATTTTTTAAAGATACAATAAAAACTTATGTGGGTTATTGTATTAAATGTTCAATATTTTGATTTGACGATTTATTTTTTACCGATATTTATAGGTGATAATGGAAAAAGCACACATCATTATAAAATGAATATATTCGTCGGAACGATGAGTGCAGCACTTATATTCTAAATTAAATAGTAAAAACATTATTTTTCTCTCAAAAATGTTAAACTACTCACTATTCATACATAGTTATCATAGTATAAGTATAATCACCAAAATACATAAATATTTATAAATATTTTAAATTGTTTTTTACAACAACCTAACATACAATATATGAGACATGAGTACCCAATTATTACATTAGGTACATAATTTAAGAAAAACTAATTATGGTTTAAAAAATAAAATCATTTTGTTTGATAATGAATATTTTGCTATACATTTTTTTAATCATTAGTTTCCTTAATGAATACATTATATATCATGTATTCATACGTGTTTGCCTAATTTTAGTATTTTACCGGTATTATACAATATACATAGAATTATGTGTTTAACTTACACAATACCTATTTAATATTTCATTTATTTGAGTATGTAGATTTGTAATTTAATTATTATAATATATAAACCATTAAAATGTAATAAATTTAGAAGATTTTATTGAACATCGTTTTGTCTAAACGTGTTGACTTTATAAATATCAAGTAATTAACTATAAGTCGTTATAACCAATCTTCGAGAAATTTAAAGAATTTATTTTACATTATTTAAAAAAAAACGTTATATGATAACCCCAGTACAACAGCTGAGACTGCCATTGCAGTAAAATAGTTAAGAATTTTATCTAATTCAATTTTATTTTATGAGTAAAATATGAAAACATTTTACCTCGTGTCAATAGTCTACTCTAATGTTATTAATGTGATTTATCTATTTAATTATTTGAATGTATCAAATGATCAAATATAAAGTATAAACCATCATACTGTTAGAGTAGATTTCACCGGTTCTTCGTAAAAATGTACCTATGAATCCTTCCCCCCTTAGTTAATAAAATTTAAACTGCACCGTGTATAGTAGATAACAATTTAATCTATTGTAGTTTTGTGTCTAATTTAAATTAAATTATCAAGGTGATTTTTATTATTGATAGAAAACCTACTATAAGCTATAGGTTTTAAGAATACAATATCTAATAGAACATTTTAATAATATAATTTGTGGACGAATAATAATATGCGCATGTTCAATTTCAATAAATCTAAGTTATTTTGTTATACCTATTATAATGTATTATAGATCAAAACTAAATCATAAAAGGATGCGGGTCCTCCTTTTTATTATTTTTGTCGGTTTATACAATTTAATAATGTTCAAGTGCAATAAAGTAATTTTCCACTTAACGTTAATAGGTAAGTGATTATATCAAATTTATTTTCAAATAGGAACTTTTATTTGATTAAATACGTCAAACCTTTATATAGTTTTACTTTAATATTTTATCTATTTATACATAATATATATGTATTTCCTTTTAGTATAAATTATTATTATTATTATAATTATTCAGTTTATTAATAATATAAATACGTGGACAGAATTGTGCATTTCTAATGTTATAATAATAATTATTCAATTTACTTCAATTTCTGATTTCAATACCTTATATTATTATGTAGTCAAATATGTTCGTACTCGTCTATACGTTTTTATTAGGTAGGTATTCTTTTACAAATTCGCCAATTATATTATAAATTATAATACTAGTCTTATATTATGAGTTATTAATTATTATAATACATTATTTTTATCGTTTCATTAATAGGCGCGAGCATGCCTATAAAATATTTATTCATCTCATTCAATTTCACAATAGGTTCTTAACTCTTAAACCCCGAAAAAGTTATTTTATTCCTTTTGGGTTAACATATTTTTAATAAATAAAATTATAATTGATATGGCGTTCTCTTAATACGCTATTGCAGATTATTTATAAGTATACTTAATCATTTAATAATCCAAAATTATAGGTGAGAAATAACCTATTTTTATAAAAAAAATTGTATTTCTTTTTCTTTGTGACAAATTTTTAAAAGAAGTCGTGATACTTTCCTTTAAATCCACGAAATCATGATTCAGATTAATTAGCTTTTACAAACAGATCTTTGTTTAAATATATTCATTTGGAAAGGCGTCAGCAGATTAATCATACGATTATTTTATCAATACTAATTATGAGTACCTAATGATTCACCTGATAACGTTTTAATAATATTCATATTTTTCATTTAGTACAATATTATTATTATTATATTATAAATATACCTATAGTTAAATTTGTCTTACCACTATCGTATATTACCTAATTATTAATATTCTTAGACATCCTTAACTGTATGTAACCCATCAAATTTAATAGTTTTTTTTTAATAAGAAAATCCCAATACTGTGGGAAAATTGCTTATTCTATTCTAACCTTGTTGCAGACTAATAACTAATATTATAATTGATCTTTCTTTTTATTTCTATATAGAGTAAAGACCTTCTAGTTGGTGATGTTAGACCTAATATTAACTTTAACTGGTGATTTTTATTAGGTCTACCTAAGTATAATATTTCATTATTTATTTTGTTAAAAATAGTCGAATCCCGAGTTGTTAAAAATATCTACCTATAATATCTTTTAATTTGATTTTATAATCTTCGACCAAAACTTAAGACAGAGACCTTAATAAGAGACCTTATTAACAATTTGATTAGGTAGTTCAATTAATTCGATCTCTAGTGGGTACATTGCGGGTTTCCTATCATTTTTCGTTAATCACTTAATAAATCATAATATCCATTGTTCAATAATTATAGTTAACATTTAAATATTTAATATGGTTGTTTTTTATTTAAATCCAAAGACCTCTTGAAGTACAGTTCTATAAATATACCTATTATCGTCTACTGGTTCCATTAAATACAAAAATATATTTCAAAATATCTAAAAATTCAGTATGTAATTTATAATTTTAAAACACCATTTATTCAAACCTAATAATGGAAGCGCTATTTTAAAACAGAGGGTAGAATATTCATCTAGTGTAACTTATGGGGATTTAAATGGTCCGGAATTATCAATATTTGTACGGGGGGGATGTCCGTTTATCTACACAACTTGAGCCATCGTGGTGCAAAACAGTAACCTAAGGGAATTCGTATTTTGAATTTATCAGAAATCCTCTTAATGAAGCCCAACAATTTTAGAGCTTTAAAAGATTACAACTAACGTAATTTGTGTGGTGAGGTCAAAGATAAAAATATAATATATTTCTTTTAACTCACATAATTATAATTGAATTGTCAATGAAAATGTTTAGAATAAATGTTTGCCCATAATATCTGACTGATATTACAAATACTATTTAAACGGATTTATATTTTAACTCATGCTGTGAAAAAAAAAATAAGAAATTTATACGCATTAAAACAATATGGTAAGATAGAAAATGTATTGATGCGATTTAATCAAATTAAATATATTTATAATAACATATAACATTTAAAAGAGTCAATGATGTATTGAATAAGAAGCTTAAGTAATTCTTTAAGCATTTAATTACTTTCAGTTTAAATACAAACCACAAAGTTTAGAGTAGATCAGATAAAATTATAAATACTTAAGTAAGGCAGTTGTATCATAAATAATTAATGAAGCATATTTTTGCTAATTACTATAATCATAATATTCTACTGTTAATTTATTTTACAAAATATTTACAAATTTTGTTGATATAATTTTCAATTTATAAATCTGAAAAATTCAAAATGTTGTAAAAAATGTGTTTAATATTTATTTAAAAAAGTTAATATTATAGATGTATATGTATAATGTGATAAGGAAAACGATAAAAACTTTTCATTTTTAAATTGACCAGTACGGTCAAAGGCAGTACGTCTTTAAATTTTTCATGTATAATAAAAGGTACAAAATTTAAAAGTATATAAATTAAAAACACAACATTTAAAATATCTTTAAAAAGTAATAAATAGCCAAAATACCTTGTAAATTACTTATAGTAATAATTGATGATAATTCAAATCTCTAAAGTTCTCTATTTTAGATTGTTAGCGGTGCGACGAATAAATTAATTTTATACTGAAGTGTTTTTATTATTTTTTCTGGAAGTAAATTGCAGCTATAGGTATTTTTCTTAATAATTTAGAAAAACAAAAAATAAATTAAGAGAAATTTAAATTTCTACACTAAACTGGTTTTTGACAAAACGTATTACTTTATTTCGATGAATTTCAAAAACTATAATAATCGTAAAAACTATAAATTTTAAAGTGCTTATATTTAATAATTTTCTTTAAACGGTAAACATTACAAAATATTTTAACTCTTTTTGAAATATTTATAGACGACTAAAATTTTCAATTTGTTATTTTTATGATATTTTTGTTCAGTTTTATTTTTTACAAATTTCAATAAAAAAAATGTCATTCGGTTAAAAAGCTTAAAAAATAAAATAAAATGTCACATACGTTGTTTTTAAAGACAGGTTAGATTATAAACACAATATTTTTGTATATGCATTTAAAGTTAAAATTTTAACAAAGATTACATATTTTAAACGACGAATAATGTTTTGTAGATTAGTTTTAAGATATTACCTATTTTTATGATGAACCTATTCACATTGTTTTCAGTAATGTTACATTGACTCAAAAATTAATGACGATAGTATAATATGATATAAATATTATATTTATATTTTTATAATAATATAATAAATGCAATGTATGTGTTTGGTAAAAATTAACCAAACTACCTTCATCGTGGAATCATCTACATACCTTTAAGTATACAAAAAAAAATATATTTCTTTACATTGTACATAATTATCGGTTTAATTGGGTTGTGATAGCCAATTACTCGATAACGACGTAAAATACAATACGCTTGTTTAATACATATTAATACTTTTTGATATGTTTAATTAGTAATTTTAATTTTTCGGATTATCCACGGAATTCGTTTATCCGTTGATGCCCTGCCACCCTATTCCGTGGATAATCGAGAGTACACTGTACATATGAATTGGTTTAACCATTTTATATCATTGTATACCATTTTATAATTATTAACTATAAATTAGAAACTTAAAAATCATTTTTAATCATAGGTACCTGTGTTCTTATTGTGGGACCCGACGTCCCAACTAGTATACTATCTGAAAAACAGGGACCCTAACTAGACTAAATAAAGGACTTGCGGACCCAACTAGTAAACGTCATTAGAAACGCCGATAACAACCAATTATTATATTTGAATTCATGAAAACTATACGGGGGAAAATTCCAATTTGGTTTGAGTAGGAGAGGGTGAGCCATCAGTCACCAGTGGCGTATCCAGGGGGCACAGGGCCATGCCCCCCTCGTTGGCCGTATTTACTATTTTTTCTTTTAAAGATTTATATTTATTTGTATACATAAACGCATACTATAATATGTCTTATACAATTTTAGACAGTGTGTGCCCCCCCTTAAAAAAATTCTGGATACGCCACCATATAAGTCATCAGTGATGACTCATCACCCATTTCGTAAACGCCAAACAATCGGCACTGGCACCGTGGTAATGACTAAATTATTATAGACATTATACCACGCATGGTCCTACAATAAACTTGCTTATAGGTTCATAAATTCGACTTTTCTCTTGTATTTAAATATCGTAAGTATTCTAAGCCCACATAACTCGTTTTGTATACCCAGTATCTACCTATATATGGTTTCTTTTTAGAATTAGAAATTTTCTTTTTTTAATTATAAATGTAGTAGTAATCACTACTAATAATCACTAATCCATTTCGTTAAATACCATACTTCGTCGGTACCATACTTATGTACCTATATATGGCTATGATGAGGTATATACCTGTGTATTTATAATATATTGTATTTTTCACCGAATAATTTTAAAAACGACTAAATATATATATATATATAATATATGTCATATGTTTGCGCGATTATTATTGTAATTTCGTTCACGTATATACCAAATGGTTTATTTGTTTTCTCTCTAAACAAACAAAAGACGACACTCGACTATAACACGGCATTATATCTGTTTGTTATGAAAATGAAGTTGCGTTTTACAGTCGGACGCGTTTCAAAGCACAAGTAATGAATGAGTACGACTACTATCGTGTAAGTGTCGATGTTGGCCTATACGTTAACAATTAAACGGTAACCAAACGGTTACGGTATCGGTAGTGCGGTTGGTGGGGAAAGTGGATTTCGATGAGCTGTTTGAATTTCCCGCCGACCGAGCTTTGGCCACTACGCGCCGCCATCGGGCGAAACGTTGCCGCCGTTCGTTGGGCGCGCGGACAACGCGTCGGCGACGTCGTCGTCCTGTCCGACGACGGCGCGGCGCGAGCGGCAGCAGCAGCAGCAGCAGCAGAGCATTGCTGGCAGGCTGCTGCAGCTACCGCGGCGGTGTAACAGTGTGACCGCCGCGAATGGCCGAAAATCCCGCCCCTAGGTGGTGTGCGTCGACCGGCGGACAGAGGCACCGCCGTTCAAGCTCCGGTGCCTGGTGACCGGTGGGATGGGGCGGCGGGACGAAAATCGATGCAACTACCGCTCGACGGTCGGTGACGACTGACGACGCCGACGCGACACGGCGTGGCACTCGTGGAATTTTCGGGTATCGACCGCCGCGTGATGTGGCGGTCCGCATAGCCTCTTCCTCTCCACCCGGCACCCACCCACTACCCATCGACCCAACAACCAAACATCGCGTCACGGAGGTTTCGCACTTTTCGGGTCCGTCCGGCGCCGCCACCGTTGGTTTTTGATTACCGGGTGGGCCGGGGAGGGGAGAGACCGTTTGGTCGCCGGATTTTGTCCCCCGAAAACGAAAAAAAAATATCTCACCGGCCCGTTACACCGTTGACCGACAGATGTCGCCACCGCCGTTAAATATAGAAATGGGCGTCCGTGCGGCATTTACGCGCGTGCGTGTGTGCGCATGCATAATCTTGTTAATAACGAATTACGAAACTATGAAACCCAGTGCGGTGTTCTTGTCAGAAATGATTGGCTTCCTTAAAATCGAATTAAGTCTAACAGGATAATATAGGGCCGCGCCGACAACCGGCATCAGCGCCAAGCAGCTCGGGCACCGGCACCAAGCAGCAGGACCAGCAGAGCAAGCCATCGCGTGCGCGCCCGTATGTGTGTGCGTGTGTGTGTGTGTACGTGCGTGCGTGCGTGCGCGTAAAAAAAGAGCGAAAAAAACACAACAACACTCGCCACACACACAAGTCACAACAACGACAACGGTCGACGAACGGAGAGCTGTCCGAGAGTATAGTGTCGTCGTCGTGTCGGTCGGGGTACTCGGTGCGAGTACTTACACTGCACTACAACGGCCGTTCGCGTAGCCGTTTTTTCCGTCACCGGTGTTCGTGTCGTCGAAACGTTAAACGTGCAACATCGTTGAGCCTACCGAAGCGGTGGTGGCGTTCAGTAGCCCCCCGTGTGCTCGGTACGAGTGTGGTTGTTATTATTGTTGTTGTTGTTGCTGCTGCTGCTCGTACACAGCGGTGGTGTAGATTAAAATTTCCGGTCGACCGTCCGTTTCACATCAGCTGCTGCACACGGGCCGCCGGATCGTGTACATACACAAACACACACACACACACACACACACATACACAAAATATATTCGCCACACCACCACCTCCACTGCCGCCGCCGCCGCCGCAACGTCTTCTTCACTTGCTCGCCAGCTCTCTCTCTCGCTCTAGCGCGCGCACACTGCCGCCGCCGTCACCACACCCAGCCGCGCGCCGGCGAGACGACCGCCCCAGCCGAGTGCGAGATATCGCCGTACCCACACACACTCACACATACATACCCGTACACACTCGCGTATTATACACGTCGTCGTATATAATATTATAATAATATACCACTCGCACACGTATATTATTATGTGTGCACGAGTGATGTAGATAATATTGCTTTTTGTGCTGAATCGAACGCGCTAAAAATCGCATTGGCATTTTTTTGCTCTCGTCCAGAGCCCTCCCGCGGGTAAGTGTGTGCGTGCGCGCTCGTGTCGTTTTTCTCGTGTGTGCGGCCGTCGCCCATCGACGGATACCGAGTTTCGTGTGTGAGTGTGTGTGTGTGTGTCGTGTGTGTGCGGCTCGCCTTCGTTCCGTTTTTTCGCGCGACCACCTATCCCGCCGCCGGATATCCACTGGCCAACGAGACTGCCCAACCCGTGATTCGCGCCACCACGCCGGCTCTACTAACGGCACCACCGCCGGCAGCACCGGCTCCAGAGATGTGTTGTACACGGACGATGGCGTGCTGCCGGTTGTCGCCGCCTTCCTAGGAGGGTGACGGACGACCAGAGTCGTAGTGTTGGACAACGACGACACACACCCACACGACCGGTGCGTTTTTGGTGAGGCACGGCGCGCTGCGGGTCACTGTGGAGTGGCACGAGGTGTCTGCTGCTGCTGGCCGCGTTGGTGGTGGTGGTGGTGAGTACGGCGGGTGGACAGAGCAGCAGGTAATAACGGACTCGCCGCGGCAGCCCACTGTCCTCCGTCATCGTGGTGGACCGGGCCGCAAGGTGCTGCTACTGTCACCGCTGAAATGGCGTGTTGCCTGTCTGAGGAGGCCAAGGAACAGAAGCGCATCAACCAGGAGATTGAACGACAGCTGCGGCGTGACAAGAGGGACGCCCGGCGAGAACTCAAACTCCTATTGCTTGGTGAGTACCTACTGATTGTTCGCTCAGCACCTCTACGGTGAACAATGAGTTTTCTAAACTGACCCATTGGTTGACATATCATCTCATAAATGTATTTTGTCAGTACACCTCTCATGTACCTAACCGACTTCTGTCCGAGTGCTTAATGTAGGTAGGTTTAAAATCTGTTGGTCTTTCGTGAAGGATTTTAGTGATTATTTAAAATTCTACCTACAAAATACCTTATCATTATTGCTACACATTGAGGACATTCAATGAAACCAATCTAATGTCACCATTTTTATATAAAGTTGAATAATTAAGGAGTATCTATTTAAAACTATAATACGACAATATTTTAACTAATTATTGGCAAATGATCTCCTGTTTGGGTAATAATAGTATGGCAAAAATGATTTTTTATAGAATGCTCTAGATAGAATTCCCTAACTAAAATATTTTAATTGTTTTACTGTTAGTGGTTTAACTAATTGATATATTTTCAATTATAATATATTAATTATAAAGAATTGAGAACCTACTTAGTTAAATGTAATCTTAAATAACTTAACATACTTGAGTAAGGCTTTTTTTTTGTACCTATTCTTTTTAGTAAAATCTTTATAATCTTTATGAAATATGTGAGTTTGATATGCTTACCATTACCTTTAATATAAATTAACACAATTTAACTATCTATACAACTTTTAATAATAATTATTATAGCCAGTTTTTAAGTTAGCATGGTGAAATTATAAAATGTAGGTTAGGACTCGTACCCAACTGGACTCTTACTTTATTATTTAATAACTATTCAATGCTGTTAACATGACCTAATTCAGTCTTAAACTATGTTATGTTTTAGATTACTTTTATTCGACTATAATGATAAAATCAATTTCAATATCTTTGACTGATGTTTGATTTATGTTTAAGATCTTGGTATATAAGTAATAAGAATGTGTTAAATAAAAATATTAATATTAGCCACTGTTATAAAATTCATGTATGTATAAATATGTTGTAGTAAAAATCTAAAACTAGTTAAAAACAATTGTAACTGTAAAAGTAGATATAGGTATCTAAAATTCTTTAAACTTAAACTAATCATGTTATTATATTTTTACCGATTTTTACTATTAATGACTATACCTATATATGAAATAATATTATTTTAATTCTACCGAAGTAGTTTGTTCTAAGGTTATATCTAACATTTACTTGAATTCTGTCAAAATAAAAATCTAGTATTAAATAACGATTAAAATAGTATTATGTTAATATCATTGTATTTTCATTCCTACATGTTTATAATTATTTTACTTTCTAGTAGCTAAACATATTTTTACCTATATTTGTTTTTAACAGAGTTTTTAATTTAGTTAATGTTAATAATAGGTAAATTAACTTTCAATAGGTACACAATTAAATACATTTTTTCTTATCAAATATTGTAGACTAAATTGTGAATATTTTAAAAGGTACCTACTATAAAAATTAAAAATTGTACCCAGGTAGTTAATTATTACAAATTAAATATTTAGTAGGTATTTGATAAATAATGTGATTCATAATGTTAAAATTGATAGGGTCGGTAAATGTTTTAAATATTATTCCTATACACCTAATAATATTAATATAGAAATTAGTTCTGAACTAAAAAAACTAATTATGTGTATTACCTATATCGGGACCTATGTATATCTAATCATTGTCTAATTTTGCAAAATATATATTTTTAAAAAGTAAATTAGCAAGAGATATGTAGAGGTACATACTATGATTCTATATTTGACTTTTACCTACTGGAATTAATACTAATTTAATAGAGGAACCTTATTTATCAACAAAGTATTATACCTGTGAATTAGCTATAACAGCTTGACTTTCATTTTTTATAGATTTCTTTTTACTTCAATTCCATCCTCCATGAAATCCAAATATGTAGGTATCCCGTATCCAATCGATTAAATAATATTGAAAAATGATACACTTGAATTGTCTATTAATAGTTAATACCTAGTGTATTATCTTGGCCACGAACATACAATTATTTATACTTTAAACATTAAAATATGTTCATATTAATGTTATATTAAGAGGATGTTACTAAAAAATGTCACTATAAACATAGTTTTGCAAAAACCTCCTCTAAAACCATTCATTGCATTTGTTGTGATCTTACAAGGAACCTATAATACCGTATGATTTAGGCATATTAGGAAAATTAATATAAGTACCTAATATAAAAAATAATTAATAGTTGGTACCTAAGTGTGCAGATAAAATATTATAGCTTACAAAAAAATAATAGGTATGTCTTTGAAGTTTAATGTAAAAGGGGTATTATTAAATAGATAGTTGTATATTATTACTTATTAAAGTTAATTATATTTTCTTAATTTTGTTTGTGAAATTATAAAATTATATATACTATAATATTGAGTATAATATGTAGATAGTATACCAATTCAGTATCAAATGTTACATTCAAATTTAAAATCCTTTTAAAAATATTTATTTTATGTGGGTAGGTAGTAAAAACTAAAAAGCAAATTATATTTATATCCTTTTTATGAGTTCTTAACACTTAACATTCATACAATTATTAATTGTATCATTGTATTATTTAGGTACTTAGTTAAAATGTCTATATTTTTTTTTTATGAATCAAATATTTCTAAGGCAATATTGTCCTAAGTATAAAACCTAATTGGTGCACACTTGAAAATAATTGTATTCAATTTATTTAAAACTAATTTTATTTATATCTCTTAAGTATTCAGGATATACCAGTGAATAATAATAATATAATATATTTGCAAACAAACAACATAGTTTTCATAAGTATAACATAATAAGTTTGCTCACCCCCTATAAGCAGAAGCTTGTGTTGGAGGTGAGAGGTTCTTAAATTAGACATTATATATTAATATTAACAATAAAGTAATCTAGGTGATTAAATTTTTATACAATTAGAAAATAATAATAATATAAAATAGTTGAATCATTTAAAAGTTGTATAAATTATGATTTACTAATTAAAAATCAAATATTGGTTACTTACATAATAGGAGTGTACAATTTTGTGACTTATAAAAGATTAAAGTTGTTAACTTATAAGTCTACTTATGATATTCTATCAATATTTTATACTTCATGATTATACTAATGTCACGCTGTACTTCTATAAAGTTGAGTATAAAGTTAAAAAAAAATTGCTCAGTCTTATTTTTATTTTTCAATTACCCATATCTAGAAAATTTCCTTTTTGTTACCAGAGTAGGCTTTGAAATCTTAAATTCCTATCTTAATTAGTGTTCCCAAGGCGCTATTTCTTCTCTTATTCCGAACACCTTATACACAGTGGACCATCCAATTACCCCTCACACTTCAGTAGTGAATTTTCTAAATACATAATTATATGTGTCTCTTTGTGTCTCTCATGACTACCTATAAATTATCAGTCAACACTTACAAAATTACTCATAATCTATGGAACGACTGTCCATGGTAGGTATTCCGATTAGAAAATAGAAATAAATAATATTTCCACCCATTTTACTATTACTTATAAATAAAGGTCAGTACCATCAATTTTCTTAAACAATCAAAGCATTAACCTTCAGTGTTCGTTACTTAGGTTTGACATTATACCAACATCTACCTAGGACCAAAAACGGATTGTTTAACTATGTTAATCTAAAAAGTAAACTTTTGTGATATTTCTTAAACAAATCTATACTTATGAGATATCTGCAAGGTCTGGTATGTAGTGCTGTAAAAAAAAATTATAATATCTATAAAATTTAAACCATCTCAGAAATAGTAAATTGATCTACAGTGTCACTCTCACCTTAAAATCTTCAAAATCTGATCCTTGTCTTTGAAACATTTTACCGAGAAATTCTCATTGCATAGCATAAAGAAAACTAATTTAAAGACAAAACTTCAATAAAAAAAAAAAAAGAGATGTAAACTCATAATATAATTCAAGGGAAAAGTGTTACCGCTGGATGATTTTTCCCAACTTAAGCCATTCATGTATTACTTATTATTAATAATACCATTATGTAGTATGTTTTTTGTAAATTAATTTACATTTATTATAATTTTAAATGCATTTTTGAAAAAAAAAATTTCAAGGTAATATTACCTACCTATATTTCAATATGTAGTTGACCATCATACTGTGTGTATTCCACATCAAGTGATAGTCAACTAAGAGTAGACTTCTTGGATGTCAAGATTATTAAATAAAAATATCATGAAAATAGATTGTATAAATATTTCATGATCAAAAAAATCAAAACTTATTCCAAGTCTTATCCAAATACAATTTAATTGACCTTTTTCCTAAATTTTATCCAATTATTCATATATTATCATGACAGTAAAACCAGTTCATATTAATAAACTATTTATCAAAAATCTTGATATTAAATTACACTTGTATAACCATCTACAATTTAAAATCTCACACAAGTATGATTTGATAGGTTAATTAATCAATGAATACATTCATATATACGTTCAAACGATATTTTTCAAAACATTTCATAACCAGATCATTGATTAATATGGAATCCTGTATGTAATTAACATAGATATAAACTATAAAATATTATATTTAGATAATAGTAATTTAATTTAAAAAATAACATTTTAATTCTGTTTCTTTTAATCATATCTGTATTTTTACTTATATTGAAAAAACAAATGTTCAAAAAACTATCGATAAAAAGTTGACGCAGTGCTGTAACTAGAGCCATTTATTTTGTAATAATTATATTCTTACAATTTTTAGACAAGTTTTTAGACTTCTCAATTTTTCAAACATGTTTTACTTTTGTTTAATATTTCATATATTATACACATAGGTAAGGTGTACTAATTATTTAAACACTTTTTTGTCATCCTGTTCGATAATCTTTTGTTTGAATAAAAAAATGTATTTATTTTTTGTTATAAAATATTTTTATAAACATAATTTTTTTTTTTAATATAATTAAATAATAGATAATACCTATGTATTTAATGTTTGCACTAACAAACAAGTTTAAACAATATCACATTTATGGAAAATACAAAATTTCACCAAAAAATAAATAAATTATACAATTTTTTTCAAGTTAAATTTACAAATAAAATGTAATTTAGAATAATTTTAAACTAACCCTTGATGTTTAATGTAAGTAAGTATAAAATTTGGGGAAAAAGAGGTTTCATACCTGAAAACTCATATGATAAATAATTTAAAAATGTTTATTTATTAATAAAATATATAATTTTAGAATATATTTTAACATTTTAATAAATTAACAATGCTATTGTGACATAACGAGAAATTTATAAATAATAAGAACTTTCAAATGTGCAAAATACACAGATATTCTAATATAGACAATTATTTTCTATCCATGCTAAAATAATATATCAATATATTAGGTACAAACTTATATAAATACAACATGTGTTTTAAATTTCAATATTTGCACTAGAAAATGTAAATTATTATATACTCGCAGGAAGTCGAATTTTTTAACAACATTTTAAAGTTGATGGATTGTATTTATCATTAAATTTTTTTTCGTTTTCGCTTAAAAAAAAGGCTTAAATATTTCTTTTTATATATTTTAACAACTTTAAATTTATTTTTCAGTGTTCATACTTATTTACTAATAGTAAAAAAAATATTTATAAAACCGATTTTCACATTACTTCGTGATGACGAGTGATTACATTAAATACCACAGAATATAGAACATACTCAAGAACATATTATATTTAAATTTACCACTTTACCATCAACTAAGTTACTATAAATATATAATAATAGGTCGCCAAACGCTAGCGTAAATAATGATAAAAACATCTTCAGGGGTTCAAGAGGATTTTTTTTAATGTTAACTGTATAAATTTAAATTTCTATGTTCTATTAATATTTTTCAGTTGGCTTCTAGGAGTTTGTTTTTCTTGGAGGGCTACCCCCAAACAATCCCTTATTTACGCTATAGGACGATTTTTAATATTTTTCTATTACCACAGATTTATATAGTAAGTCTATTAAAAGTCAGTTAATGAAGTCATACGTTTTTATAATAATATTTTGATGGGGCGTCTTCGTCGTCTTTGTAGACCTGTTGTTCTTCCGAAATTGACTTCACTATAACAATAGATCTGATGCAATAATTATTTGATCTTCGATACCTACCCGTTAACGTGTTCCTTACTTTATAGTCGCCATCGATTTTTAAAGTACCTGTATCTATGTTTTTCTATATGTTTTTATTTTTTAAAACATTAGTTAAAATAACATTGCTACTAATGCTACTAGCATAACGTTACGTCTATATTATGTACTTTTTTTCATTATCTAAAAATTGTTTTTATGTGCTATTATTTGATAACGGTATTGTTGATACCCCAAAAATGGTTCCAATGAATAAGTATTTTTCATAATAATTTGTATTTAAAGCAAGTAAAAAATAATTTTTTTTTTTAATTTTGGCGGTGAGGTGTGAGTGCATAGACGTGTAGTACTGTATATATTTACTCTGCGTACTTCGATAAAAATACAATATCACCGATAAATCTAGATTGTAGGTCCTAGGTATATTATACATTATTGGGACTATTAAAAAGATCTTTTCAATGGATATATCGAAGTGTTGAAAATATAATATGTAAGTACTAAGTAAAATAAAACCGTTTAAAAAACATAACATATCCATATCCACTGACAATATCAAGGTTTGTGTTTTATTTAAAAAAAACAGCTTGATTTACAACCAAACATTTTTCTATTTTATTTATTATATAATATTTAAGTTTTACTTTTAAATTCACTTCTCGGTATTTTATAATAAATCCGCCTGAACGTATTTTTACTTTGTTGCACGTGTGACGGACAAAAAAATTCGTTGTATTAGTTGTGTTTTTTAAACTTGATTAAACCATAGATTAAACTTGATGACCCCATTTTATTGAGAACTGCTCACTTCTATAAAATCAAACTTGCTTGCTATATTTTGGTAATTTCACTCGCGATCAAAATGTGCTCATTTAAACGCGATCTTATTATTTACAGAATTATTTCAAAATAAAGTTTTTATTTATTTTAATGCCTTTTTCTTTAAAAGAAATTTACAAATCAGTCGAATAAAATGTTTCAAATTCTTATTTTTATTTAATAGTATAATATGTATTATATTTTATTATAGTACCTTGTACCTACTTGTATATTTCGCTAATAACTATTAATCAGTTGTACATTTTTTATTCCACTATATTATTCATTATGTTAATATGTCTCATTATTAAATTACAAGTATATTTCGATAAGTCTATTTTATTTCTCGTTATTGTATAATAAATGATTTATGTTAGTGGAAAAATAAGTAAAGAATTAATTTTTAATATAATATCATAAATTTAAAATAAAATTGAATTCAAGTTAGAACTTTTACATAGTCATCTAAAATACTCTTTGTTTTTAATTCTAAATAAAAGGTAAATTTGTTTTACAACGATGTGTGTGATTTTTTTTTTATCTTTGTTCATCTTTGTCCAACACAAGCTTCGCTTAAAGGAGAAAGATAATCGAAAATGTTACTCAATAATAATTAATGTATTTATGTCTTTTTCGATTAATAAAAAAAAAAAAAAAAAAAAAAAAAAAAAATATGATATAGTAGAAAAAATGTTTCGATCTTCGACTTTGCAAATTGAAACTATTTGATATTTTTGGAAGTAAAAATTAATATTCAGTTCTTTTCAAAATAACCGCTATTACTTAAGCGTACCTATAGTCACATTCTTTTTTATTAACGTTTAAAATTAAATATTGGATACCTATAAAAACGTATTCCTAATAACGATTTATCTCTTAATATTCTTGTCATTTTATTATTATTTAAAAAATATTTATCGTAACAACTTATAACATTCCTTTAGTACTCAAATTATCATTTTCTATGTACAGTAAAATTATCAACACAATTAGATTAATTTTAAGTTATTTGAAATTTTCGAATGTTTTTAATATTTTTTTTTTTATAAATGTTGATAAAGATTGTCATGCTTGATCAACCATAAAAGCTTTAAAATGTATTTTCAAGATTCCTGGTAATTTTTTTTTTTTAGTGATTTAAATATATTAATAATATATATGCATAATTTTGTGTATGTGTTTAAAGTTAAAATTTTACCAAATTTGGTATTTTGTAGTTAATTATAAAATTCATAATTCAGTATTTAGTTCCTCGTGAGATATTCTTATATATGAAGCCTAAAAGTCTAAAAAATATTTAATTGTATAAATATTTCAATTTCAACAAAATTAGATATCTAAAAGATAAATAACGATTGTTTTTTATTATTATTTTGTTGTAATGCAAAAAATATTATATAGTATATACACAATTTAGAATACTTAGATTAATTTTAAGCTACCTATTTACTAGGAACCTTGTTCACGCCATTCTGCATTATTAGCTTAGACATTAATAACAGCTATCTTAGCTTTCAGCTATAGTATATAATATATACGACTTGTTTTTAGTAAAAATTAGTGCAACCTATTTATATTGATATTTATATAAATACACTCGTAAATATATATAATAAATTGGCCTTTAAAATATAATCTTCAACTCAGAATCAATTTTATTGTATAACAATTCGAAACTTTCTATACAGCAGAGCGAGTTCTCCGATTTATAGTTTTGTAAAATTCAATCTTATCTTGAAAATTTATTTTTATGAACTATGATTTTTAAATTAAGTGTCTTATATTTTACACGATATTTTCTTTTTTTTTTTTTTAAAGAATTATCCTAGGATATGTAATTGTATATTCAAGACCTATATAAGTCTATAGTATGTATTAGAAATGTATAATTGCGGACTCTTTTTATCACTATAATTGTGGAGGCGTAGTTTAAAGGTTAATGACTAATAAGTAATAATTCTCATGTTTTTATCTGTTCCTGCTATCATTTTAAATGTGTTAAATACGTACCAAAGTCTGACTACCCACTATCATATTATCGTCAATCCCATGTAAGGCCATTTATATTATTGGTATCGGAATCACTTGAATTTTTTTTTATAGTAAGTAATAACCTATTAGTCTGCTGAAACAAATAATTTATTTTAGTCTTAATTTATCTGTTATAATTATTATTATGGTATATTATAATCTAAATAACCATAATCCCTATATTTGTTAGAAAATTTCAATATTATATTTGATCCCTTTATACTAGTTTGTAAAGTTATTAATTATTATTTAGATTCATGTATAACTTGTACTATGTGACATTTGCTATGTATTTGATATCCAATTGCACAATTTGTGATGGTTATATGAAACTAACAATATTATTTTCGATCAATTGTTTATTATTCGAATTACAAATCCGCTAGTTCGAAGCATCAATGTCAAATGATAAAATTATAAGAGCCCAGGGGAAAGAAACCTAGTAAAAAGATGATACCCTGCAGGTATTTTCTGGTAGAATATGTATATTTTTTATTAAAACCTTTATTATCGTCCTTGACATTTTTTTTCGTTAGCAGGGCTTAAAACTATAACCTCGATAATATAAGTTTTTCCTCCCTGCCAAGTATATCTAATTGAATTTCATTTATGGCTAAAGCAAACGCATCACGTTTTGATACGTGTCTTGTGAAGTTGCAAGGCCATGATTTTGATATCCACATGGGATTTTGTTATATGCCAGCCATTAAAAATCACTATTCTGTTTACGTAATCTCTGTTAAGGACAAATTTCAAACTATTAGTTATGATGACTCACGAATACATAATTTTTAATATAGAAAATTATACGAAAATTAGCTATACATTTATATAACAATTTTATTTGTGTATATTTTTTTATATCTAGTCTTGAAAAAAATATAAAAAAATATTTTAATAATGGTTTAGAAATGCTGATAAAATAATGTTATATAAAAGTTTGTATACACGATAGAAACACTTAGGAAAATCTATTTACTAATGCGTGAACTATAGTACCTACTTAAGTACCTAATTTAGGCTATAATATTAAGTTTAAAAAGTAAATATTTCAAAAATACTTAACAACCGAAATTTTTTAATCCCTTAATAATAATATGTAGATGACTGTATTATATTCATAATTTAACTTCAAGCTTTACTTAATAGATAGTCTAAGTTACCTGCATTATTTTATATTATTTCAAACCATGTTTTTTTTTTGAAATACGATAAAAATAGTACTTCGTGTTATACCATGTTATTATATTATAAATATTTAATTGGGTGATGGAACAAAGAAATGTATTTCCTTAAAATGAAAATTATTGCTTATAAAATCCTACACAATGAAATTATTATGAAAATATACAACAAAGAACATTAATTGTGCACTTCGCTTTAAACATGTGTGTTAGTAAAATGTTTTTAATTTGTTCTATTTTATGTGCTCGCATAGATCTGGTCGTAAAGGGACGAAGTTTATCGTCTAGAAGTATTTCTATAGTTTCCAGATGTGCATTTTGAATGAGTATAAAGTATATTTCAATTTTCTACTTAAGAGTTTATTACATTTGGCTTGAAGAATAACTCAGTTAAAATTCAATGCTCAATTTATACGTTGTTTAATTATGTATAATGTAATGTATAAATATAAAATATCCATTAGAATTTAGTATATCTATATGAATACACAATAATTACGATAATTACGTACTTGTTGATTATAGTTTATTATTATACTATAATAATTACAATTTACCATTTGATTTTTAATAAAAAATTGAAATACATAAATATATTTCATCGGGTTATTAGTAAATTTAGTTAGTTAGGTTTATTAGTTATTTTTAAAATACAGTTATGCATTAAAGATATAAATTAAAAAATATCTTCATGAAATATCTTATATATTATATATAATTAATTGTATTTATTTTAATTAAATTTAAATATTATATATTTTCCTATGAATATATATATTTTTTATAAACAATTTTCTACTCTTCGGAAATTCTAACAATAATAAAGACCGAATGTGAAGAAAATTATATATTTATACAATCTACATTAATGTGTTATAATGGGTATATTTTTATGCTGATTAGATAATTTTTAAAAATATTAAATAATTTTGTACGTAATTATTTAACGTAAATTATACGTAATAAGGGGTAAACACTCAAAGAATACGAATTTTTTTTACAAGATTTTTATGAATTTTTATCTTAAAAAAGACGACTAAAAAAAAATTTGATTATATATATATATAATTTATAGCTATTAAAATTCTGTTTTCTTTTACAAAGTATACAATATTTTTATGAAACTTAATTCTATGTATTATTTTGGATAGATTAAAAAGAATAATAATTTATCAAAATTATAAATACTTACCAATTACACTAAATTATCTAAAATATAATTATAATATTCTTCATATGTTATAATTAAAGTTAATTATTCAGGTACCTATCTAAATAATCAATATAAAATATTTATTTATTTATTTTCAAAGTATTTATCAGTAAATAATTAAATTGAAGTTCTTAGTCTAGCCTTTTTTTCTTAATGTATTAACATCTATTTAACTAATTCAAATTTATTTTATTTCGAAACTATTGGATTTGTTGTATCTTTTAAAATATTAAGTTTTATAAATGTGTGCCATAATATTTTTACTAATAAAAGCAAACAAAAAATCATCGTAAAAATTCATCCGTAAATTATTGCCTTATTAGCAATGATTTCTGATACCTCACTTTTTATATTTCGGTTTAACCCTTGTTAACTGATTACCCTAGAAGGACTAGTCGCGGTCATTACTGTTCTTATTATTACTAACTAGGTATAATTATTAAAAAAAACTTTAAAATAAACTGACTAATTTTTTCAACAATATTGATTATAACATATTTATTTATTTTATTTTACGGGCTTAGCCCTTTGACAAAAGTAAACATATAAAAATCTTATAGTGATAGCAAATACTTACAAATATACAAATATATTACAACGATGCTAATACGCTAATATGTATATGTGTACAAAATGTATATATTATATAATATATACATTATATAAATATTTTAAAATTTATATTTTACGTACATCTATTTAATTTGATTTCAAAGACTCCGTTTTTAAGTAGTAACAATAGCTTCTTCAATATACTACTCTACAGTAATGATCAGAATGAATACATATTAAAAACATCAAATAGAAAATAAATGTATTTTTTTCAATTTAAATTGAAATATATTTTTTATGTTAAGTATTAAACTTAAATTTATTTTACCCAAATGTGTTTTAATAAATATATTATGTATACTTAATTTAATTCCATTACATTTTTAAGTTTTGATGCTTTTTTGTACAAAAGTTATTTTGTTAACATTATTTTAATACAATTAAAAAAAAGTTGACTCAATCTTGCACAACCTATAATGGGTAGAATGTAAATGAATCATGTAATTTATGTATATCTTCTAATTTCGAGGTTAACTCAATATTTATAAAAATGTCAATACAACGACCTAGATCATGTAAAAACTCTTTCTAATTTTTGTGCATTATTTTAAAATATACAAAAAAAATTAAAAAACACTTAATTTAATTTTTTATTTGTTAGAAAAATGCAATTTATTTTTAATTATAACGAAACAATGATACAGACAAATCGAAACTTTTAAATTTAAACAAATAATTTTATCGGAATTCTAAATGAAAACTATTCAAGAATATTGATTAAATACATTATCTAAACCATTGTGAATGTAGAAGTTATACCATAATATTATATTGTACTTATAGTCTTATACTTATGTACATTTGAATGATTTACCTATTTTATGTATAAACATAATGTAACTTTATCTGTACAAATAACTCCTATTTAATTAATTAAAATGAAATAATAGTAAGTATATATTAAAAATCTAGCTTTATAAATTTATTTTCTACACTTTAACTAAGTATAATTATTAAGAAACTTAAGAAATATTATTATTATTCATAAAAAAAGACTAAAGTAATATTTTTTAACTTATTTTAATAAATAAATTAAAAAATTATAATTTTAAGATAACTCGCATCGTAATAAATTATAATTGTCATATCTATTAGAAATACCAGTTTAATCTATCTGTGATAAAGGTACAAAAGTAATTTTATTATCTATACACTATTCGGGTACTAGGTAGGTAATAAAACGTTGAATGTAAATTTAAATACCCAAACCTAATTTTCAAAATTATAAACATTTATTATTGTTTATATTAAAGTTATAAGTGGTTTATACTTGTATAATATGTGTGTAGGTAGTAAATGCCATAAATTTGGAATCTGAACACCCACCGGTTACATTTAACGTGTACCACTTTTATTCTGTCAGTAACACATAACCAATTGAAGTATGATGGCAATGCTTGCGTTTTTCAAAAAATACATAATAAATTAATAATATGTTTATCGGTGACAACTAGTTGCTACACACCCTTGGCGCCCCATCTCTACCTGCAAAACGGTTTTATTTAACTGATGATAACGTGAAACCGGAATAGAGGGGTGGATTGTAGGTAGTACTATAGTGGTACGAATCCAGCTCAAAAAACAGAGAGACTAGCCCGGGAAAACGTTTCCTGTACCCATCGTTTGAAAATTTGGGAAAATAAAAATTTACTACTGGTGATGGCGTGCCATTTACGGCGGGTGTATAAAATAATAATGCGTCGGCGGCCGTGTGTGAACGTTCCGCCACCGCCGCAGCCGCAGATTGTGTCGAGGAGAAATAGTGTAAATGCCGTTACCGGTACCAATCGATCGCGGCGTGCACACGACTCGCACAGCGTTGCCGGATTGCGCACAATCACGCGAGTCCGCCACTGTTCGAAATTTCCGGCAGAGTACCCGCGGCGGCGGCGCTGCCGAAACGGCAAACACAACTATCGCTCCGCAACGGGCGCTTTATGGGTCGGCCCCTGGGGACAGCGGCAGGGATGACACTCGCTCGAGCTCGGGGCCACTTAATATCGTGCCATTTTCAATTCCGTAGACTTGAGATCCCCCCCGCGCTCACTGAAAAGCGCACGCGCGCCAACACAACTCCCCCTGAGCCCTCTCTATGTCCATCGCCGGCGGTGATGATAATAATAATAATTTATACAAATTTCAAATGGTTCCGTCGTGGTGCGGAACTGGGGTTTTCCGTGTACAATATGTATAAAGGTGCGTGTCGCGTGCCCTGAGTAGCCCTAAACCCAAAATCTTAAAATTTGGTAGGTTTCATTTTGTAGTTATCCTTTCAATGGTGGGGTTACTTCGGTTCAAAGTTTAGTCACAAAAAATAATAGATCTTCGATTAGCGCCACCCGATCCGCGCTTGTTCTCGATTATGACATTACAAAAATCACATGGTTTATTGTCGATTGACACGTTATATTTTATAAGAACCTTTATTATATTGTAAAGAAAACAATTAAAATTACTTATCAGTTACCTATTATTATTAGGTTGCGCCGAATTAATTTCATTCCGTACTTATTTGCAATAATTGCAATGTTATTTATTTAGTCGTTGATTTACGCTCGTTTTTAATAATACGACCGCGACCGAATTTGTTTATTGTTTATTATACTAAAAGCCGAGCCGCCCAGTATCATGACGAACGGTTATTTTGAAAACATATCCGTTACTTCCTACACTATTTTTCTACAAAGTAATCAGTAATTCATGTTACCGAAATAGAGAGGATATCAGTGTAACAATATGTCATACTATAATGAAATATATATTTAAATAATAAATAGTCAATAGGTATTTGATATTTTTCAACCCAAATTTTGTTAGTGTACCATACTTTTGTTAATTGGTTTTATTTAAAAGATACAATAACCCTTGTATTTGTATATTATACATTTGTAGAAAATTATAAAAGCTATTAATTCTATTTTTTTTTAACCTTTATATGATATTTTGATATATTGTTAAAGTCTAAAAATCACATAAGGTTTTAGTGCAACAATAGGGATTTTGTACAATATTATGTTTTACCAACCTATAATTTTAATATAATAGAGTAAAATGTTTTGATATCATGTATACCCCTTTTGCGCTTTATATTTTAAGATCAGTTTTGTGGTAAATGGACCTTGAGAAAATTTTAAGAAGTTATATATAAATTGAAATTGATTATGTATATTGTATATACTATATTATACACATGATCATTCAATTAAATCAAAGTAATGTCTAATGGTCATTATCTCTGATAAACTATAATTTCAATTTGTCTGTATTTAAATATAAATCTAAGTACAACTACAGATATAATGTATTTTAAATTTAATAATAATATTTCTCATATTTTTAAAGTAAAAACATTTGTATGGTTGACTTTTTCTATTAATCTAGACTCGATCAAGACCTGTTACAATTGAGGGTTGATAATATAATTTTACAATTGTTACTTTTGTTGATTTTATAATATTTATGTTTATTTATTTGTAATAAATATTCAACTTACTATTTAATTTTAAAAAATAATTTATTTTCTACCTAAACCTAATATGTGCAATAATTTACGCACATTAGTTTCTTTGTAACACTCTGTATTCATTTTACATGACAAACTCTCTCTTTTCCAATTATGGTCATCATCTAAACATTTACCTCACTACATGACATATTTGTTAATTATTTGTTTTACGTTTTCTTACTACCCTTCTACTAAATTATTAAATCTCTCAGATGATCTTTGCATAATGATTAAAATTATGTAAATAGTAAACATGGTGCATATTGTATGATAATACTTACAAAATTCCAAATACCTTTTCTACAATCAGTAGTTTATTAAATTCAAAAATCTTATTACTTTTAAAGTATCTGCAGCTTAACATAAACAATTATATTTGGATATTATATTTATTTTTAATCTAGATTAGTAATTTACATAATTCAATTAAAAAAAATATATGTATATTCACCTTGATGATTTTTGTACCATTATACAACAAGTCTAATTACTTTTCAGGAGAAATATGATTTTAACTTTGGTATTAGAGTTCAGTCTGTGTAAAAGTTTTAGGAATAACATTAATATTCCATATTATGTTACCTGAATAGCATAAAAAAATAAAACTTGTTGTGAACATATTTCAATTTAGAAGTACTTAATAAATTTTCTTATGTCTATCTTATTTTGTTAATATATTTTGAAAGATAATAACAATTTTTTTTAATTATATGGAAAATTGATAAGCAGCATAATAGCAGTGGTTGACATGGGGGGGACCAAGTACCTCAACTAATTTTTTGGATACGCTAGCATTCCCTAATTAACCATAAAGGGTGGTGTAAGGTGACCCCCCATCGCTATGGTTATGTAAGTTATTAAAATGCTAGGAACGCTTCTTTTTTTAGAGTAGCTGAGTACCTCCACTACTTTATTTCCAAGTCAACTACTGTATAATAGGTACCAAATTGCAATGTGTTCATTGGTTATATTGTACAAAATAAATAAATTAAGTATCCATTTATAAAATTATTAGAGAAACTAATGTTTGTGCATTCAAAAGCTTAAACTATCCTTTAGAATATAACATATTTACTTTTATCAATATTATGTTTAATATATTATTATTTCACATTTAATTTTATACTATAACTAATTTTTGTGCTTAGGTACTGGTGAATCGGGGAAATCCACATTTATCAAACAAATGCGGATTATCCATGGTTCTGGTTACTCCGACGAAGACAAAAGAGGGTTCATCAAACTAGTATACCAAAATATATTCATGGCCATGCAGAGTATGATCAGGGCCATGGACATGCTCAAAATACATTACTCTGATCCATCATGTTCTGTAAGTTAATACTAAATTAGTAATTGACATGATACCAGATTTTTTATTTCGAAATAATTTAATAAGTTTATAAGGAGTAACTACACAATTTTTATATTTTTATTCATAGTATAATGCTCAAGTATTGTCGGTTTTTAGATATATACCCGAATTGTCTTTTATTTTAATCAAATTAATTTATATAATATATAATTAAAAATTATGCTAAATAGGCATTTTCTATGTATAACAGAATGTCCCGTATGGATTTACCCATTGTGAAATCTCCTAAAATAATGAAAATATTATAATTCTAATTTTTTAATAAGGTTCACAGGGAAAAAACTACAAATATTTCATGTTTGAATTTATTTTAATCTTTTGGTAAAAAATTAAAAAATATAATTTTTTTATTTAATTATATTTTCAAAAAAATTGAAGATAGCCATTTTGTAGAATTTGTTTTTTCTGAAAATATTAACATTTCAGACATGTTTAATTTCAATAATCTTCTGATTTTTAATATTTTTTCTAGTTTTGAAAAAGGCTGTGAATTATTTAATACGATAGTTGTATGATTGTATTCAAACATGTAATCCGCCGTGCTAGTACGGCCGATGAATTAACCAGTCGATTTATCGAAACTAGAAAACAGATATATTTTAAAACTAACCCCAAATGTGTATAATCTAAATTAACACTGATCATAAATGCCTAATAATAATTAAAGTAATAACTTTAATCATTCAAACATTATTGAAATTAAATCTCTCATAAAATCATATAACATGTTTTTATGGTAGTAAATTTTTTTATTTAAATATATAAAGAGTTATTGTTCTTCTAAATTTTAAATAATTTTTATGATTATATCAAATAACATATTTCAACTTTTATAAATACAAAAAATAGTACAATGTACCTATAATGTGTCTTATGTTGTAATATTTATAAATGTATTTTAAAGGAACGTGCGGAGCTCATTAAAAGTGTAGATTTTGAAACTGTTACGACTTTTGAAAGTCCATATGTCGAAGCGATCAAAGCACTCTGGGGAGACTCTGGCATTCAAGAATGTTATGATCGCAGGCGCGAATACCAGCTCACAGATTCTGCTAAATAGTAAGTAAAAAACTTTTCTCTGAGCAACACTTAATGTACTATGATATATTATCTTATGTAAAAAGATGCATTTAAAATGTATTCAGATATTGGTTTGTGAAATCTAGCTATCAGTAAAAATGATGTTCAATAAAAATTAGTCCACATGCATTAAAATAAAATATATGAATTCCTTTTATAATAATAAAGTATATAACTTTTAGTCATATACATCATACATAAGAATTATTAATCAATAAATTGAAAGTAAATACATATTACTTTATTATAATTATTGAAATTTATAGTTTTTTATTATGGGTTTGAATGTTTGTTTCATTATATTAAAATATTTCGAATAACCTTACACTCATTTACAGTTATTTAATGGAAATAGACAGAGTGGCCAGTCCAAATTATCTGCCCACAGAACAAGACATACTTAGAGTAAGGGTACCCACGACGGGCATTATCGAATACCCGTTCGATCTAGAAGAAATTCGGTTTAGGTAAAAAAAATAGCATGATATACAATTTTAAATGTATAAGTTTTTTGCTTGCGCATGTGTTTATTATGTGTATCTATTTCTCCATATATTATTGCCAATTTATTTTTAAAATGCATGGATGTTATTGTTTATTGCTAATAATACTAATCAAACACACTACATAGTCTATTCTTTCAATGGTTTCTGCGAAATAAATATAACAGTAACATAAACATCATGTTCTAATGTACACTGTAAAACTAAAATATTCGTATCGACTAGAAATTGTGATAGGGTAACGTGTTAAAATTTTAAAATTAACAATACGTTACAACAACTTTTTTTAAAAATCTACTAATATAAAATCATAAAATGTATTGATTACTTATAGTATTTTTAAATAAAAAATGTATTTCAAATATATATAAATAATAATATTTCACACAGTTACTTAAGCGACTTAGCAAGAATTGAAGCCCCCCGATTATTTACCTACCGAACAGGACATTCTACGTGCTAGGGCTCCAACTACAGGCATTATCGAGTACCCTTTCGATCTTGATGGTATTGTCTTCAGGTATCATTGTAAAACATGTACATTACCAAAACCTTAAATATCCTGATGTAGCTAACCCTATAAGCCATTATGCTCCATAAAAAAATTCAATAAAATATATATATATATTATTTACTTATTGATATTAAACTAATCATATGTATTTGTGCTATTAACCTGTCAATAATATTTTGATCGATTACAATCACTACAGAAATTACAATACATTTTAAGGTGTTGCACTTTATTTGTTTAATTAGCTTTCATAAAAATTATTTTAGCTTTTAATTTTTTTTTTTTATTATTTTTGCTGATTTTGATGGTAAATTATTAATTAGTTGTGCTTTTTTTTTATTTGTGAATATCAATTATTTTATTATTTAGAGAATATATTAATATTAATAACTTTTTGTATTGTTTTGCTTAAAATAAAAAAAATAAGAACAATAATCTAACAAATGCTTTTTTTTATATGAAGTAAATTTGGGTATAATTTAGTATAATTTTATTTTCAATTTTTTTTTTTTTTTTTAATAACAAATATTGACATTTAGGATGGTCGATGTTGGAGGCCAGAGATCAGAAAGACGAAAATGGATCCACTGTTTTGAGAATGTAACATCCATCATATTCTTAGTGGCACTTAGTGAATACGATCAGATTCTTTTTGAATCCGAAAACGAAGTATATATTTTTCATTTTCTTATTTTATTGTACATTTAATTAATTTTTGCTATTATTATTTATATTCAGAATAGGATGGAAGAATCCAAAGCATTATTCAAAACTATCATAACATATCCTTGGTTCCAACACTCATCAGTAATATTGTTTTTGAACAAAAAGGATCTTCTCGAAGAGAAAATCATGTATTCTCATCTGGTAGATTACTTTCCAGACTTTGAGGGTAAGCCTATATATATTATATTTATAAATATTGAAAAAATACTAGTTTGTTATTAAAACTACAAAGTGACAATATCTAATGTTTAAATATACTTTAACTCATGACATTTCCAAATTGTTTACAAATCTGTACATTTTGAATATTATATTTTATAATACTTTCATTATAATACTTTTCCATTAAATTTCTGTCAGATATCTATTTGGGGAGTAGGTTGGTACAGTGTATTACATATTAATAAAAATGACACTTTACAGGGAGAACTCTCAGGCCAAAGTGTAATTTTGATAACTGTTTTCTTTTTTATCTACATTGAGTTCATTGCAAGCTATAGAATATTTCCCTTTATTAATTAAAATAAAATAATTATTATAATCCAATTTTATTAATTCCATAAGATAAAATCATTATTCCCATAGAGTATATTTTTGAAGTCAAAATTACATTAGCACTGGACACTTAAAAAATAAAAATATACTGTTTGGTTCCAACATATTTGTACATATTTTAATAAAATATTGTCTTTTATTGTATATATACTAATAATTAAGGTTCAGATTTTAATTGCAATTTCATTTTTTTCTAGAAGCTTTAAAATATTTTTTCCGAGTACTATATCCGTTTTGTGTAATGATGAATTTAAAAATACAACTTTTATTTTAAAAACGTTTTCCTTCTATTTTTTACAAATGTGTAAATTAATATCAAATTATCTCCTTAAACTGTGTACTTTAATTTGAATGACAGAGAAAACAATTACTAGGAACTAGCAAGTGGTTAATTGCAAAGAATTGTATAGTTAAATTTGTTGAACCTATTTGTTATTAAATAATTAATAACTTGTTGCTTAAAAAATACTGCCATTTAGATGACGTTTAATAGTATAAACAATATAATTAATATAAAATAATACAATTTTTCACTTTTTTTAAAAGACATTTTTCAGATCAATTTTTTGATAGCCATTGTTTAGTGCATTAAATAGTATTTTATTAGGACATTTTTGAAGTTTTTAGAGCATTCAAATCCAAACCCTGATAATAATATATAACATCCATAGACCAAAGCAATTATATAATATTTTTATTTAAAAATTTAAAATTCAAGTACTTCAATATATACTAGTAACAATTATACTAGCATCATACTTTTATCAATTATATTTTAAATGATCTGATAAGATAGCTGTTGTGATTTGTTTTAAAATCAATAAAATTAATGGCATAATATAATATTTTAGGTATAATCAAATATGGTTATTCAATTTAAAAACTTAAAACAACTTCAAATTCTTGTTTTATTATGTCGCAACATAATTGATTTTTTGTTTATATAAATAAATAATTTTAGTTAAAATGCTACTGAAGACTGGATTTTCTATTTTAATTGTTGAGGTTGAAAAAAATATAACATTAATCTTGGTTTCCATTTCTAATGTAAATTAGTTTGTTTAAAAAAATTTTTTATAAAATTATAGATATTAAATATGATTTATTCTGTTTTAAAATAAATATTTTAAAAATCATTTTTTTATTAATTGTATTGAGTATTCATTACATTATTGAGGTTCTATAATTTTTAATCAATATTTAAAAAAAAAAACTAATATTTCAGTGTTTAAATTTTTAGTTTTTTACATTTTTATGAAAAACTTATTTTGATAAATAGGTAGTAAACAAGACAATGATGCTGCCCAGCAATATATTTTGAAAATGTATCTTAAAACAAATCCAGACCCTGATCGCATGTGTTATTCACATTTTACAGTTGCTACAGGTTATACATTAGTCTATAACATTAACCCTTCATCCTGTAATTATTCCTGTGAATTTCACATTACCGGTTGTAATTAGTATGTATATATTGCATATTACCTTTTTATTACTTTTAAACCTCACCTTTCTGGTTTTTATTGTAGTAATATTACACTTACAATAACAATACATTGAATTATTATAATACAAATAAAAATACTTATACATTTGTTATAATTTATTAAAAATGTAGGTCCAACTCTCAATTATAACACCACTAATCATTTTATCAAATGATATAAAATGTATTTTTATGAAACTCTTTCAAATTCAATGCTCAATTAGATACTGTACATGGAATTGTTGATTTATTAACTGGTTACGCGATATCTAGTTTAAAAATGTGTAGTGATATTTATAATGGTTCACTTTAAAACTCGCATAATAAATGATTCTGTTACAAAACAGAATTGATGAAGAATATACATATCACAACTTTATTAAGTAAACATGGATTTCCTAGGGACACAGTATATTGAATTAATATTAATTTTATATGGCTACAAATAATATATGTATTCAAAATATTTAACTGATTTTATATTTGTAACCAATTTAATTGTCTTAGGTCCTCAAAGGGACGCCATAAGTGCACGAGAGTTTATACTAAGGATGTTTGTGGATTTGAATCCTGATAGTGAGAAAATAATTTATTCACATTTCACATGTGCCACAGGTATTTAACAGAATTGATAATCGTGCATGAGCTTATGGGTCTTCTGGGTTTATTTTGTGTGTATTGTATTCAATGTGGTTATGCATGAATTAATAAAAATGAATGAGAGTTTATATTTTTACAGTTCAACATTTACCAAACATCAGTTTTATTTTGTATAATATATACTTCAATACTTATTTGATGTATAGTATTTTTACTGTTAAGGTGTTGTAAAGAAGCAATTTTAAATTATTTATCCAAATAAATGTATAGTTATGGGACCTGGACCTTATCAATTGTCATGTAATTATAAATATGTATAAATATATTTTTAAATTAATATTTTTATTAGAATCCAAAAACTATCCATGTAAATAATTAGTGTTACCTATATTTTCTTAGTCATTATATAATCCATATTATTTTAATTTTACCGATATTTTTTTTTTCCATACAATAATATTAATTATGTGATGTTTCTTCTTTACATGCTGCTTGTTTTTACAACAAATCAGATACGGAAAATATAAAACTGGTGTTTTGTGCTGTTAAAGATACAATTATGCAAAGTGCTTTAAAAGAATTCAATCTAGCCTAATTGTTATTACTTATTACTATTATTATCATTATTCTTATTATTACTCTTATTATTATTATTATTATTATTATCATTATTACTATTATTATTATTATTATTTAAAATAACAATTCTAACAAATATTAGAACATATTTTATTTTCATTGTGTTTTATTGAAAATTATTAAATCAATAAAATTATTTATTTTATTTTACTTAGTGTGTTTTGTCTTTTTTTTAATAATTTATATACCTAATTATTTAAATGGTATACAATACATTAATTAATTAATAGCTATTACTCATAGATTTTGCGTTTTCTTGTGGGTTTTAAATTATTAGATTCTCTGCTTGAAATGCTGAGCCATAATTTTTGCATGCTGATGGTTATCAATAATTTCTCATTACGTATATAATTTTCTTAAGGTAATATCAAACATTTTTAATTTACTAACACACTATTTATTTAAATGTTTGCATGTTATTTTGTTTAATAATAACACAAGCATGTTTTTTAAAATGTGATACTATGAAATCTGAATTTTAATTCAACGTATAACAAATTATTTTCAGATACCGAAAACATTAGATTTGTCTTTGCGGCAGTGAAAGATACCATACTACAATCCAATCTCAAAGAATACAACCTTGTGTAATATTGCACAAATAACGCGAAACCCCATATGTTAATATTTTTTACTATTATAATGTTAAAATAACAATACGATTAGTATAAATCCTAATTATATATAAAAACAAACAACAAAAAAGTAAAAAAAAAAAAAGAGAAAATGTATCCTATGTTTTTTGTACAATATTTTTAACAGAGTACGTTTTCTCTCACATTTTTATCTCCATGAGTGTCAGTTTGTTAATGTTGGTGTCGTGTGTGAGTCGGTGTAAATCCGTCATGATTTCGATAACATAACATATAAAGGGTAACTTAAATTTTTTTTTTAATACAAATTTTTTACTCATGTAAAAATTAATTGAAAGAAAATTATGATTAATACTTTTTATAAGAGCGCATTTTTTTTTTAATTTAATTTATTTTTTTTATTTAAAAAAAATATATGGTTAATCTCCTATATGATGTTCATTGCATTTAACCCTTATGTTATAATAATTATACAAACTATATAATATTTAAATATTAAAAAAAAATGTCAATATGAAAAATATTTGTACATAAATCTAATGAGATTAAGAAATTATTAATATCAGAATATAAATGTTTAAATGTAAGTAAAAACAAAACAAAAAACAAATGTTATCCCCCCCCCATTACCTAATTATTTATAATTGTTTTCTTAAATGAAAAGTTATTTTTATTTTATTAACATCATGAGGTGGAGGTTTTACTTGTGCAATTTTAATAATTTATTAAACCCTTAAATTTATGTAAGGGTAGTTCTAGTCAGTCTCGTTAAAAACTATAAAACATACATTTTAAGCAAATATTGTGAAATTTTCTGAGTTACCTGTGTAAATTTTATTGATTTTAAAAAAAAAATTGTAAATTTTGGTATTTATATTGATAATCTATGGGAAACATCTCAACATTGTGCTCACCCCATTTTCGCTCTGTATTTTATTTAAAATTTAAGACACTCGTTTTACTTGTTATTATTATTATTATTATTATTATTATTATTATTATTATTATTTAATATTTATACATATAATTATGTGTTTGTGTGTGTGTGTGTGTGAATGAATGTGTGAATGAATATATTATGCTTAGAAAAGTCGAGAGGATTAACCTCGACAATCAAAACATATTATACTATCAACAAATGGCGCTAATTTTTCTTATCTTTTAATAATTGTTTATACATATTATTTTAAAAAATAAACAAGATCTCCCCTCACAATTTAAAAAAAAAAATTTACAAAATTAAATGATTGTAGTAGTAGTAGTAGTAGTAGTAGAAGTTAATTTTAATAAAAATAACGATTAATATGATTAATGTATTTTCTTATAGGACAAATAAATACAAACACACGGGTATCGTGTATTATCTAAACACCTCATCAAACACTTCTATACTAATAAGTAATAAAAATTATCAATGTAATAAGTGCTCTTTTACTTTGCTATTTGTTTGCATGAATCTTCATCTGACCAATTCACCAATATAATGAATAATGAATACCTCCTAGTTAATAATAATAAAATAAATACACATCCATTTCTACTTCTTCTGCTACTGCTACACCTCTGTTGTTTCATTACACAGACCAAAATCAGTGTTCTTAATCAGTATCTCATCTTTCATATTTATTTATTTTTTTCGAAAGTATTTTAGTGAGAATTTTCAAATGTATCATCGGACTGACCTCGTAAATAAATATGTATAATGTACGTCTAATAATAATGTTAATATAATTAATTTTTCTGGGGTGATCACATCAACTCGACCACCTGGTGTATTTTAAATTTAATGTATTTTTTTTCCTTTTTCCATTGTATAAATATTGTTTTATACTATTGCAAGCCATTATTTTCAATACTTTTATAATATATGGTAATAAAATAACATAATATATAAAACGACTATTGTCGCACGTAAATATGTTATGTATTTATTTTATTTTATTTTTGTTTTTTATCAACAGTCAAACACAAATAAAATATATACATATGTATGGATAATTGATGTTAAATGTTTTGTAAGCCACATTTTATTATTTATATTCTGATATTAAATTTTTGGTTTTATTAAATTATGTTATATTTTTTCCGTTTTTTTTTTTTTTAATCAAATAAGAAATGCTGCCGGTTTTTTTTATTATTATTTTGTTTTGTTTTTTTTTTTGTTTTTACTTATCGGTCATCCGATAAAACTAGTGCAATTTCACTTTAAAATTATATGCAAACATAATTATCAAAAAGTACTTAGTCAAAGTGTTACCTGTTAGTTTACAGTACTAACGAAAATATGTATGTACATAATATATACATCTATCATATATGTATATGTATAAAAAAATTTATTTATATATACATAAATGTTCATGTATAATAAATTGTTTTAATAACAATCAAATGTTGGATAAAAAATATTCCTTGAGTTCATTATTTTGATACACATGTATATAGTTTTTTTTCTGTGTGATGTCTAATGTGAATTTTTTTCAAAAAGAAAATATACAATTATATCGCTTTTTAAATGGTTCTTTTTCTTTTCTATTTTTATAACATATAATACATTTCAGTTATTTTTCAAATTAATAACAAAACAAAATCATTTCAAAAAGATTTGATTTATTCCATGTTATTGTTTATAGTGCTCATATTTTGGTTTTGAGCAACTTAGTTAGATTTTAACAATATATTTGATGTATTATTTTCTTATTAACTTTATTTTTCAACATTTTCATTTAAAAGTTAACGTATTTGAGTTTATATATTAATATATTATTATTTGTGTTATGGTTTTTTTTATTATTATTATTATTTATAAAAAAAACAACATATATTTCTACAAATAGACCCTTTAACTTGTTTTAATTTGTTTTTTCTCCGGTTTCTATATTTATCAATTTGAATGTATTGAGATGATCAACATATATTTATTATTCATAAATAATATTATCTTTGACAATTATACTGCATATTGATATAATCTATTAGCCTTCATTTAACAAAAAAAATTTGTATTTGTATTGCCATTGTCAACATTGTATGAACAACCACCAACAAGAGGAAAAATAATAATTAAATAAATAAAATCATTTAAATATCAATTATCATAATCTATCCATTTATTTTGCTCTATGCCAGTTAGTAATAATTATAAACAAAAATAAATTATCTCAATTTTATTAGTTCAAACAGTCTATGCTAATTTGACCATATTTTTTAAAATGGTTATTTATTGTAGGTATAAGTTTCAAACAGTATTCGATACAAGTCTACAATGTCCTTCTTATGATATAGTGCAGCTAATTAATTTTAAAATTCTAATTTGTAATTAGGTATGAACAATTTGTCAATTATATTTTGAAATTTGATGAAGTAAGAAAGTGAAATATTTTAAGTCTTGAAGAAAACACAAAAATGTATCACTGTACCTATTGTATATTGACTTAATTAATATAAGTATCTATTATCAAGTTCTCAGCTGTAACACATTATTATGATGCGTTCTTGATTTATTTATTATTTCAATGTTGTTTAGAACGAGACACAGAAACATAAATAGTTACATTTGGCACATTAATCATTATATTATTATACAATGACGAAATAACATTGGACATTGGATAACAATGTTTTTGTTTTGTTTTATCTATGGTAGAATGTTTTATGAAGCGAGTAAGTTATGTATAATTAATTATAACACAAATTCACTGTTAAATTGTGTTATTCACACATTTTTTTAGTGAAATCTTTTAGAATTCATTTTACTACCAATATTATCTATATTCTATGATAAATAATAAGATACTGAAATATAGATACATATTAGGTATAGTATTTTTGAAATTAAACTGATGACTATGTCATCTGGTTTCCAAACGGTAAACTTCTATTTCAAGGCAGCCAAATTTAAAAAGTTTTTAACAAAGTACAAATAATTGTAATAGTGTTAGTAATTTTAATAAATATAATTAATTTTGCAAGCAAATCGTTAAAATAGTGGCAATAATTTTATTTTAAGCTGTTACTGTTTTATTCACATTGAAGTATAGATATATAATACATAATTCAATAACATTTTAATAAAAAAAAAAAAAAAATATTGGTTTAGCGCACCTCTAAATAACACATATTTTTAATAAATAATTATTTATCAGAATAAAACAAACAAATGTTTCCCAAAAATTAATTTTTCCACCTATTGCTGGCCAGTGACCACTAACCATTGCACATATTAAATATAAAAATTTAAATTAACAGCTCATTATTTTAATCTTTTATTTAATGATTTTCAATTATACAAAAATTATAGATCAAATAATTTATAAAATCTTTTGCTCTATCAAGCCTAATTAACATATAATTTGTTATTATTTATTACACTCAATTCGAGTTAAGAACTATACTCAGCGCCGGATTGGCAAGATATCAGCCTACAGAGTTATATATAAACTGTGGTCAAAGTTCTGCTAATGCTTCTGAAACAACCTTAATTATTTTTCCAGCAATTGTTTTGTGTATCCCAGCGAAATCACCACAAGCAGCCAGGGACGGCCTGGCCCACCAGATACCGGGTGATTTTCGGTGACCTGATTTATTGGAATTTGTTATTGGCCTGACGGCTATTAATTAATTAGGTAGTTTTTAATTTCTTTATACTAAAAAAATATATTATTAATATTTGTAAACTACTATACCACAGTATAAAAATCCCGATTCGAACTCCCGCAGCCCGTAAAGTAAATTATAATATAATAACTAATAAGTTATTAGTGGCTGTTTTTAGACTACCTATTACTAATAGATAATAACTATAATTGCTCATTTAATATGGGTATTTTGGGATGCATAAAAGCATTATTATTATTATCTAGTTTTGTCAGAGAATTAATACGTTTTTCAAATAACTGGGCATTTTTAAAAATGTCAATTGCAGATGAGTATGAAATAGTGAATTGGGAGATTGATATAATGATGAGGATGATATGGAAGTTGACTGAGAAAATAAGTCAAGTTATGTGTAATAGTTGTAGAAACTGTACACTGTTTTGTTACAAATAATTGATAAAATACAATTTATACAGTAACGTTTATTAAGTATTAACAATTTCTTATAAATATTTATTGTGTCTTCCTGTTACCCAAGTTGCCTTAGAACCATCATTTTCTACATTAAAGTATATAAAAAAAAAAAGGTTAAAAAGTAAACTTTGTAATGAAAATGCTGAAGGGTTTAGTTAGTTGAAAAATACATTTTGATAAGTATTGATAATGATCAAATAATTAATTTATTGTCAAAAAAAGTAGCTTCTTTCAACATGTGTTTAAAATGTCATAACTTATTATTTATATTTAAAATATAAAATTAATTATAAAAGCTTAATTTAATGTATATTCTTTTTGGTTTGTTTATTAGCGTTTATAAAATATAATTTGTAATAAAAAATTCAAGCATATAGTGGCTAATTGAACTTTTTGTTCAATTGTTTAAAGAGAATACATAGTCATAGAGATAGGCGTAACTAGGCCTTCAGGCTTCAAATTGAATAGAGATGAACAATCTCACTAAAATATTAATACTGATTGAATGTCTATTTTTTTTATATCCTCTTTCATATAATAACTAAAATATTAAGATAAATAAATAATTATAAAATAAATTGTGTAGTGTTGGTGGGGAGAGGGTAAAACAAAAGCTTAGCCATCTCCTACCCGCCACCACTAAAGTAACACCTATCAGGTAAACATTGATATGTGACCTGGGTAATTAATTTTCCTTGCCTGAATTTATCTCCCAGGCCGTCTCTGCTAGCAGCTATAAATGATCCAGTTGTTCTGTGGTTGCATAGTCATTAATAGTTTTTGATCTGGTGTTACTGCATTATTTCTACAAATTCATTAAATATAACATATTGCTAATCATTTTAAATTATGCATATTAATTATTAATAGTAATAAAAAATATTAGGGATTGAAACCAATTTAACCGGTTTTCTAAAATGTTTTTTCATTTATTAACACCATAGGCGTAAGCAAAACCAAAAGCTTTAAAACCCCGGTTAAAAAAACCGTTAAATGTTGAAAGGGTTTCGACAAAGGTGGGCAAGTTAGTGAAAATAATTAACTGTGGCTAGTTAAGTTAATTCAATTAAATTGTCTTCAGTTAAAAGTTAAAAGTTAGCAAAAAAATTAATTTAACTTGATAAGTTTAAAGTTAAGATTGAAAATAAAATTAACTCTACTGTTAAAAAAATTAATTTTTTTATAGATTTTAAAGATTAATAATTTAAGTTGAACTGCAAAATAAATAATACAATTATACAAAAATAGTGTAATGATAAAAATCGAAAGAATTAGTTTTGTCTAAATTAAAATTAACTTAATTGCACAATTATGATAATTAACTATAAAGATTTAAGTTAAAACAGTAATAATTTTTACTGAATAAGTAATTATAAGTTATTAAGTTAAAAATTAAAATGATTAAGTAGTTAAGTTAATGTCCACCTTTGGGTTTCGATTCTTGAAAAATATACAAACCTATTAGTAGGTGATGCGATCGTCTCTATGACATCGTGGATAAACTTCACAGTAGTTTTGGTCAAATGAAATTATCCCTCCAAACCTGAAAATGATCTAATCGATCACGAATAGTTTTTGCCTGTCGAGGGAAACCTACTATACAAGCAAGTTCAAATAAACTGCTATCTGAATTACTATCATGACTATCCTCATTGTTGACTTCATCATAACCCAAAACATCGATTACAGTGAACAAATAAAATAGAAAATAATAATTTAAATACAAATTTATAGTTTTATAAGATATAAAATAAAAATATTCAAAATTTCAAATGAGTAAACAGTAAATATAAGAATACAAATTTTATTATCAAATTGATAACATAAAAATATTGAAAAAAAAATGTAAACAAAATCTTAATCGCCAATCAAAAGCTTTAAAGGACTGTAGTATTATGTTTAACCACCCAACATCGGTCAATAAGTTAACAGAAACATAATCAACTCTATTATGCCTTACAGGCTGGAATAGTTTATGGAGCGTTAAATTGTAACCGGCACATAGCCAATGATTGTAATACCGGGGCCTTAGAATTTCTAACATTTGATTACAGCTACAGCTATTGTATGGTTTAAATAATTCAAATCAATTATATATTCTACCAATGTTTGTACTCTTATCACTGTAATAAAAAAAAATTTGACCAAACACTCAAAAAACCAACCTCAGAGTTTTACTCAGTAACTCACCAGACCAATCCGGTCCAGACTGTATTCGGCAGAAAACAACTTTTGTTATGTTGTAAACCATAAATTATGATTAATGATAATGATATTTAAAAAAATAAAACAATGAGTTTTGAATAAATTTTATTAGTTAATTAAAAAAAAAAAATAATAATAAATTGTGAAAGTTAAAAATTTTTAATGAAACCGAAAATCACTTATTACACACAAAAAATTAAATAACTTAAAACTTGAATTTTTAATTAAATCTTGATTTAAAAGTAGTATTTGATTAATATTATTTATTTAAATTCAAGGACAGTCTTCTTATTTTTATAACAAATGGAATTTTCCTTCATGTTTAATGTGATCAAAAAAAAACACATTTAACTTTTCAATAGGCATACCCATTACAGTATTTATAGCAGTCTGGGATACCATAGCACCAACAATAGAAGTCGCTGGACTCAACTCGCAAAATAATTCACTAAAATACAAACAATTGAATATTAGTTAATAGTTTAATTTAAACAGTTACACAGTTTATTTATACACATACCCATAGTATTCATCAAATAGACTATTATCAATATTAGTTTGATCAGGAGATAAGTTGATAAGTAATTTCAATTCTTCAATGTCTTCTTCGCAAGTATCAGGATTCGGTTTACGATTAGATTCAGATTGAAATTTTAATAAAGCTAAAAAAAAATTCAATTTTAAATTATTTTATTTAGTTAAAATATACCTAACCAATAATAAAATTAATATTAATAAAGGTACCTGAAGTCAAAAAATATAGCTGCGGTACATTTTTAGGAATAGGAACAATATTGCTTTGATCAATGTTTGGAAACACCTCGCCATACAAAGAATGTTCAAAATTACTTAAACAATAAAATAAAATATTTATAATTATTATATTTATTATAGTTATAAGTTTACTAATTACTTACATGTCCTGGTAAAAGTATCCAAATAAACCGTAAACATCAGCTATGAATAATTTTACTTTAGCTTTTCTACAATTGTCACTCAATCTTTTATAAGTATTTGGAGAACATTCAGTGGCTATGACAACATCAAATGAGGTAACAAAACTATCAACATTTTGTTCAATAGGCGTTGTATCTACAATGACTTTCACATTTGGGTTTAGCTTTTGAGCAGCACTCATACTTGCTTTAGCACGCTACAATTACATATTAATTAATATAACAATTTTATTACACTTTATACTTTGAAATTACTAGATGCCAACACTTACATTACGTTCTTGGCTATCGCGTGGGATAAGGAACTGCGAACAATGGTCTAATATTGACACTTCTGTATGATCTTTCAATGTAATAGAATTCACACCAATCAATATCAAATTTTTAGCTATCTCTGCGCCTAAGCCTTGCATTCCGATTAAAAGTACTTTTGATGCTCTTAATCTAAAAAGTAATAAAAATTTAAATATGTATGAAACAAAAATTTAATCATTTCGTAGCTACACATACTTGTTTTGTCCATCGTAACCCCATAGGCGTATTTGTCGGTCATAAACCTTGCGTTCGTCTTTCGACATTTGATCATCACCATTTTTTGTAATTTCGGAAGCCATGTCGTATATAATTTAATAAATCACAGATACTTAAGAAAAAAAAACGATAATATTATTTACGTAAAAATGTAATCTTTTAGATTTCGCAGTGAATCTCTAAAACACGAGGTACGCGTATTGTCGAACAATAAGGGTAATGCAAGACTCGATAGTCGATAGTCGACGAACAGTGTAACACAAATCACAATATTAGATTGGTAGGTAATCGGTGATAATTAAAATTAAAATTGAAGAATGAACTTAGAGATGAACATGAAACAACCAAGTTATAAAAATAGCAATTGGAAACTGGAAATCCGTCACAGAACAGAAGAGCACACAACAACTATACAGCTAACCAATGTCTAAAGTAAACACTAAACAGTATTGTATAATATTATGCATATGACATACAGCCCGCCAAGCCGGCTAAACAGTAAACGAAGTAACCAACACAAACTAACCAGCTGTGAAGGTATGGTACATGATGGTATAAAAAAAAATTACTGAGGTCTAACCGCAACAGGCGAACACCAAAATTACCAATTTAAGCATATGATTTTTTCTTCCATGAAATTTTCATCGATAAGACGATAAGTGATATTAGCCACTAGGACAGTAAGTTCCACAAACCATTTGTCCCAAAAAGGGAAAAAAATTAGTAGGAATTATTCAAAGTGAATACACTGAGTGTATTACACTAATATTTCCTTTAAAATTATTTAATTACACTATCGGCTTGATGGAAATATTGTTAAATATTGATAATGTATAGTTATGATAATAATAGTGCAAAGTAGGTAATGTTTTTTAGATTCTGAACGGAATGATTCTGTCATCATGTTTTGGAGTAGTAAAAGTGCTTTGATTTTTGACTTCAGCCCCTCTTTGAAAAGGAAATTGAAACTAGTTGGTACTTTGGTGGGTCAAAAGTAAAAGATTGGAAAATTAAAAATAATAACTAATAATATATGAGACATAGGTAAAAGTAAAATATACAAATTAGGTTTTAATTTACCCATGATTATTTTTCTTTTAGTTGTTTTTTGTGATTCCCTTAAAGGCTTAAAACAAAAAAAATCAAGATTGAAAAGTTTTTTAACCCGTTATTCGAACTTACATATAATTTACCAGTTTTTGAACACTAAACTTGAAACCCAATAATTATTTTAATCCATTTTTAGACTCCTTAGACAAAATCTTTTTTTTAACACGAAACCAGACATGTTTTGAATCTCTATACAACTAATTATTAAGTAATAGTATAGCATAGGTATTAGGTACGTATTTTAGATAATATAGGTACCTACTACCTTGCTCGCTCGTTTGTTACGGTATAAAATGTAAATACAGTTCACCACACTTCACAGTTTCTCGAGCTGATGTGCTGTGCTCGCGGCGATAGTCGGAGAGCGACAGAGCGCGATCTAGCGCCTCCGCTTTATCTTGGTTTCCCACATTCTCCCGTTCCGTGATTTCACCGGATTCACGACGGGGAAATATGTGGGCGGCGTCGAGTGTCGACGGCGCACCTGTTGATTAACGTAGAAGGACGTCCTTGTCGGCTCGTCCCGATATTGGCGAGAAATGAGAATCGTTTCTTGGATGGTCCTGTGGCGGTGGAGGTGGTGGGTGACCGTACCATAACGGATAGCCGATAACAAGTCTTCGGACGTACCATAACTACTGAGCATTGCTGCACCTACGTCTTACGTACGTACCATTGCGTGCAATCCGCTGCGATACGGCGGCTGCCTCGCACTTTCTACGACGGCAGTACTCTGCAGGACCATGTCGTCTGCCGATTGCACGCACTCCTCCACGATTGCAACAGCATCATATAGTCATCGCCGACAGTGTACGTTTTTAGGGCATCGCCAACCAATACCGAATACAATCCGCCACTACTTGTCCGACACGGCCACGATATTGTCGTCGTTATAATAGAAATATTGCAAGACATAAATATTGTTATAGGTGTATTATAATTAATTCGGGTAGTCCGTTTTTAACAACCCAAATTGAATATTGTGGTTTTCCAATAGACACCGCGACACAACGCACATTACGGATATTGCCCACACGATCTGCACATGTGAGTATATTTCATTAGATTTATAAAACGACTTCGGTGCTGCGACCACCGTATGACGGATAATATTATATATAATATTGTGTTGTATTGTCGTAGACGCTGGAACTGCTAACTAGCAAATATTATTATCATCATATTTTCTTATAATGCTGTATAAGCATAGATTTTTAATCTTCTAAATAAAAAAAAATATATCAATTATTCCGCTTAGTTGTTATATTTTTGTTTTGTCGTATTCGTGCTTATTTTTTTCTCTCACTTTATACTTATTGTAATTACCTATGTAATTTCCAAAAATAAATTTTTACAGCACGTGGATAGTCACATATATTACATTGCCATGACTCCAACGCATGTAGGAGACGTCAAAAATGCTGCCACCGAGGGATTACCTGCAAAGTTTGTTCTGTCCATGAGAACATTGTTTGACATTTTAGACGATAAAAGGACTGGTTATGTTAAGTTTTCTGGTAAATTTATTTTGCATTTATTTCATTAGTGAAAAAATGATTTTATTTTATTTTTTGTTTTGCAGAAATAGAGACGAGATGGCAAGATGATGGTACAAAAGGTTTGCCTAAAGGTGTATTGGATAGTCTTCGAAAAGTAACACCACCAAACGGTCTTCTGTCTTTTGACCGTTTTTGTACTGGTTTAAAAATGTGCCTACTTCGAAATCAAATGGAAAATGGTCGTCGGGATAATGACTCCGTACGACCTCCATCTGCTCCACTTTTGGATGTAGATATTAAGCCTAATGTACAATGGACAAATGGAAATATGGCTGCTATTCGACCTACTCAGCAAAGAACTCTAAGTATGCCACAATTAGCTTTGGAACGTAATAGTAAGGAAGTACACCAGTTGTCACAAAAATCCACATCGTCGCTTTTTGGACCACCTAAACCTCCAAGAACTGCAGCGGGCTTAGAACGTGGTTTACAGCTTGCTTCTGGTGAACGTATTATTGATAAGGCTGAAATAAGAACAGCTTTACAAAATTGGCAATTGGGAGTGTTGTTGAACGATCAGAGCTGTTCTAGAAGTGAAAAACAGTCAGGTAATTTTTAAATCTATGAATATTTAATATAGTTATGTCTTAAGTTAGAACCTAACAATTATAATTTATTTCTAGGAGAACAAACTTATAAAAGAATTAATCAACGACGAAGAGAACCAAGACGTCATACTCTCCAAAGTGGAGTAGATTATAATATGGTATGTATATTTTTTATTTTATTAAAATAATAACTATATAATGCTTAAAATTTCTCCATTTTTTCATTCAGCTGAAAAGAATAAAGCAAATAGAACAGGAAAAAGAAGTTCTCATGCATGGTCTCCAAGCTGTAGAAAGGGCAAGAGACTGGTACCATAAGCAGATAGCTGCTGTACAAGAAAAAATGAAATATCTTGGACGAACAAATTCACATACAGTAAGTTAAACATATATGACTTATAAATTATCAACATTTACTTTATCTTACTTCTTACTTGTTGTTTATTCATTTATTTTTGTAATCATTAAAGCAGGATCAATGGACTGAAGCACAACAGGAGCGTATTGAGTTACAACGTGCTCGAGTCTTAGAGGTTAATAGACATTTGTCCGCATTGACAGATGGTGGTGAACGATGGGGTGGTCTACCGTTACATATGAACTTAGCTGTACATTCAGCAAATAATCCTGGAACGATGTTACATCAAAATCCTCAAGTAATGGCTACATTAAAACATCGCAACCATATTCTCACTGAGGTTGGTTTTATTTAGTATTACATTTTAATTTTATTATTTTACTAGACTATTTAATTTTTTTAGGAGCTAGGACAAAAAAGTGAAAGAATATCAACATTAGAAAGAGAAAAGGCGACTCTTATTAGAGAATTATTTCAAACACGAACCCAAATGGGACGTAAATTAGGGAGATTAGACAGTAAACCTGATGGTCAGTCATATATACCTTAACAATTGGAATCTGTTACCAAGTGCAATAAAAAAAAATGCTCTGTACAAAAAATCGGTGCTTGAATAGAACAGAAAAAATAAAAATATACCATTATTTTTGAGCTCAATTTACAGGTACACAATATATTATACCTTTATGTGTTATGACAATACAAATTTTATTGTAATGATCACTAGCCATACCTCAATTTTATATGTATTAGGTGTTATTATTAATTAGTCTAAACTCAACTTTTTCTCATTAATGCAAAATAATTTTTAATAAAATATTGCTTGTGATGATTGTACTTACAAAAACAAAAACTGTTTACAATTAGGTACAGCTATTTAAATTTGTTTAGAGAAAAGTTTAGTATTTTGTTATAAAATCTTATGTAATAGATATATAAATTAATGTTCAATATGTATTAATTTTGTTTATAATAAATAATTTACTGAACTTGTTAAATAATGTATAAAACTGCCATACAAGTGAAGTAGTTTTCAAATTAATTTTAACATAAGTTTCCGTCCATCTCTCTGTGATGCCAATATTATTCGGATTATAAACTGGAAAATTTATAAGTTTTATTATTGTTGCTAAATTTTTAATATTTGATAAAATAAGTTAACCTTAAATTTGTTTAAATAATGTGCCATAAATATTTAATGTACTATATTGAGTAACCTGATATAAAATGTATATTTATATTATTATTATCTTTTTGGGAAATGGCAAATATTATGTTATTACTTATTTAAAAATTGATAATATTTTACAATATGTTGATGTATTTTTACTGAATTTTATACATTAAATGTTTTTGATTTGTGAACATTGTTAATTTTGTACTTTTGCAAAAATAAAAAATTAATACATTTTCAAATTAAAAATTATTACTTTTTGTTGTTATATACTTAAATAATTATATTCTCCTATTTTAATCTATTAAACCATATTGATTTTTTTGAGTTTAGTTTATATCATTCAATATATCATATTTAAAAGATTTAAATTATCGTGGACTTATTTTGAAAAAAAAGCATCCTAATTTAATTGTTTTTTTAGTACCTATTACCTTATAAGTATTATTTAAATTAAGTATGAAAAAATGAAATTTTAATACTAATTTAGTCATAATTAGAATCAATTTGAGATATCTATCTATATATATATATTATAAATTGGGAAAAATGATTTTTTTTTAAATTTTATTCCTACTTAAAGACAAATTTAATAATATTATGATTGTGAACTAAACATATTAATATTTTTGTTAATTTTTTCAAGTTTTAATATGAGTTCACATAAAAATTTTGTGTGAATCCATTTTTAAAACAATCAAAATATGAATTAAGTGGCCCAAAGAACATTGGTAAATCAAGAAAATTCACAATATTTCAGTATTCTAATTCACCCTTGAGAATTACTCAGCATTTATTGCACTTTATATAAACGTAACTTGATATTAAAAAAAATAATATATTTACTACAAATATAGTAATAACTGAAATAATTGAAACTATATATAAATTACCTGGTAGACGGTGGTACTGGATTACTATTATTATAGTAATAAGTGGTATTATGTATGTCACAATTGATTAAGATTGTTGTAATCAGAGCTATGAAATATGCACATACAGTGGAACTTCAATAACTTGAATCGGTTGGGGACAAAAATAAAATTTGAGTTATAGAGGTTCGAGTTATCAACAATTCAACTTATAGAGGTTCGAGTTATCGAGGTTCCACTGTACTTATATATTAAAAGCTCCGAAATATGTAAAATTTTTCAAAATGAACTCATTAAAAAAATTCATAACTATGTATGTAGGAGCAATGCTTGAAAATAAGTATTGAAAGATAATATTAAATACTTTGCTAAAATTTTAAATATATATTGTATATATTATAAACAATTTTTATCATAATTAAATATATGTATATATTTTTGAAGAATTTATTCAAAATAAATATTAAATTAATGTTTCAAATTCATAATTTTTTCCACAAATACCTATGAATAAAATCCTTAAAAAACAATATGTATGTATATATAATAACTTATAAAATATGCAGAACAAATAGTTTTGTACTTTTAATCAAGTTTGCATCACTTTTTTAGAATTTGGAATCAAATTTATTAATATGCAAAATCATTAAATCTACAGTTCTGCAAGTAATAATCATGTAATAAATTATTATAAAATATGTGTGCAGTACAATGTGTAAATGTAACCATAGCAACCGCCTGTCATAATGTATTGACTATTGTACATGATTAAGGTTTAAAGGGATGATAACAATATTAAATATCACTGCAACTTCACTCAGGACCTAGCTAGCAAGTAGCAGAAAGACTATTTTGACACAAATTTATGATTATGGTGACTTTAGACCAATTCTGGAAGTTTTTAAAAACTGTTAGAAAAAAGAGCTTTTCAGAGCTAGTATTGTGTTTATTTCTATTGGTTTTGATATGTGTATACTATTGTGTCGATGTTTTTTACATATTACCGTGTATGTATCGGTTACCGTCAGTTTTGTATTTAACACACCTGCTGTCTTTGACATTTGTGGTTTTCAATCTGCTTACAAATTTTTTAGCCATAATGTATGCCGATTCATCAGTTATTGGCAGATTACTTACTACGTCTGAGTTCACATCAAAAGGTATAAAATATTATATTATAGTATAAAAAAATTTAAATAATAATAATAAATTACATTTTTTCCAGAAGATATTACATACTGTTATACTTGCCAGTGTAATGTTCCTCTAAGATGTTGGCACTGTGACATATGCAATGTCTGCATATTGACTAGAGATCATCATTGCACTTTTAGTACGACGTGTGTTGGTCATTATAATAGAAGATACTTCTTGTGGTTTTTGCTATATTTGTCTGTAGCCAGCTTTTATGAGATAATTTTGATAATTTATTACATATACTATAAAGTGACTATTAAATTTTCAGATTTGATGGTTTTAGTGCCATTTCAATCGGTTTTAACTGGCTTTCATTTAACCGTAGGTCAAATTTTTGTAGTTTTATTAACATTGATTTTTATAGCTGTAACAATATCTTCATTGTTGTTAATTTATCACCTAGATAAGGTACGCAAAGGTCTGGTATGTCATGAAAAACAAGAGAATAATTATGATTTTGGCTTGATGCGAAATTTGGAAACTGTTTTTGGGGAAAAATGGTATATAACATGGATTTCCCCATTCATCAAATCTAAATTACCCTACAATGGAATTGACTGGCAAAGTCATGTTAATCAATATAAAACAAAATAAATTAATTTTTATTGATATCATTAAAAAAAAAATCAAAAATTTAAAACTATCTGTGATATACAAGTCAAGGTTATAGTGTAGATTTATATTTTAGTTGTAATAGATGATAAAATTATGTATGCATTTAAAAAATCAAATGATTTCTGTATAATTTAATAACCTTATAAATATGAAATAGGTATGAGCAAATTTATTTACTGTGTTGTAACTGCAAATATATTGTTTAACTATTTATAATCAAGTTTAGTTTATATTTAATTCACTCCTCATCTATTATTGACCGCAATAAATTAATAATTAAATTTGTGCATTTAAATGCAATCATTTTAGTTATTTTTGAAATATCATGAACCAATAAGGATGATTAAAGGAAAGGTGTTAAAAGATTTAAGTAAAATAAATACAGCTAAACATATGCATCAACAATAATGATATACTTTACTGTGTACAAAAACTCCCGAAATGGATTAAAATCATTATAACAATGATGTACAAATATCACTAAGTTTCAATTATGAACTATTTGACCAGAATATATGGATGCGTAATTTGTCTGTACATAAATTAGGTAACATTTTAATAATAATTTTAAAATAAACTAAAAATAAAAAATAAATAATAATAATACACAAAATCTTTGGTATACAAATAAAGTTATGGTTTTCAGATGAGTTTATAAAACTATAGTTGGTGAAAAGCAATTTGATATTATGTAATAATCATAATTAATTCATATATTTGATTAACTGTAATACTATTATTAAAGTATGAATATAATAAAAAGTAATTAAAACATAATTTTTCTATTCATTTTTAAAATCCAATTTAGAAAACTGTCTTGGATTTTTACTATACTTATATATGTATTATATATGATTAACAAATAATATTTTATTCATAAGAAATTATGTTGAAATAATAAAATAAAAATTGAAATATTCCAATGTTTTAATCATAAATTATGATCCAATAGATGTAATAATAAATAGGTAATTGAAAATTTGAATTATTAAGACAAAATTAGTAGGTTTATATACTATCTTGGAATAATATGAAGACAAAAAACATTATAACATAACAAATACTATTTTCCATGACTAAAGTTATTTTAAATGATTGAGGAGTAATAATTTGTGTTCGAAGTTTTAATACTTTGATTTAAAAAGGACCACAAAATTAACTGACTTGCATCAGAATCAGATCAAATAAGGTAATTTAATCTGTTTAAAATGATTTAAGATATATTCACATTAAGTATAAACATTTGATTACATAAATTATTATTGAAGAAAAGTTATCATTCTTAATGTTTGTTGAAAAATTTCAAAATAATTGTAGTGATGAAATTCCATTACCATTTACATTTTGATCACAGACTATTTTTGTAAAATGTTTAAGCGGATGTTTTACACCTAATATATTAAAATTAAACTCATATACTAAAATTATTATTTCCTAAAATTAAATAAATTTGATATGCATACACAACGTTCTGAATAAAAAATTGTGTACCCATTACCTAGTGCAGTGATTTTTGCAAGATAAATTTGTCAATAACGTGATTCCTAACTATTCATTAACAACCTGATAAATTATACAGTAAATATATAGTACAAAAATGGATAAATAATAATATAATTAAACCAGAAAAAAGAATAAATTTTACATAAGTTATTAAATTAAAAAAATAAAATGCTTATATATATAATATTAACAAATAAATAAGGTTATTGCTTATGGTAAAAAAAAAATGGTATGTCATAAGACTTTAAACATGAGCATTAACCATAGAATCTATATAGAACAATTTGCTAAAAATTACAAGAATTTCTATTTTTACTTATGGTAGATTAATTCACAAACCATAAAAACATACTACTTCAACATACAATTTAATAGCAATTATTTTTATTAAATCTATGTTTAAAGTTAATTCCTAATTATCTTTTTTTTAAATGTTTATTGTTCAATATTACATATCATCTGCTATTTTATTAATACTTTAAATGATATTAAGTTTATATTATAAACCTTCAAAATACTATATTGATAGAATCTTGATTATTTTAATTCCAACACTTTTTATTTAAATTTTTGAGATTAAAGTTGAAAATAGAAAAAAAATAAACTAAGAGAAATAAATATTAACAAAAATACTTTCATTGGTAAGTAAATGTATGAATTAAACAACCGTGAAATAAATTTCAACCATATAAAGTTAATAATATATAGTTAAGTTTTGGAATGTTAAATAAACCATGTCACAAAATAATACATTCAGAATACACTATGCTAAATATTTTATACTGTCATCATATAATGAATATTTGGTCATGATTGACTAGTACAAAATCGGTAAAAGCATTAATTGGACCAATCGCCGCTAAAGATAACTGACTATTTGGACTGCGTACCAAATTTGGACCAAAAACTACTGCTAAATTAGACGAAGTCATTTTATTCAGGTCACATCTATCCATTACCTAAAACAAAAGTCATAAACCATAATCAATGAGTTATATGAATTCTTAATTATTTAAATTATGGAGTGAAAACAGGTTTAATGTTTTTTTGTTAAGTTTTATCAGTTTTTTTATGCTCTATGTGAAATATTTAAAATTTAAATATACTTATTTAAAATCTGTTTTGACTCCTTAATTTAAAAAAATATTTTTTAATGCATTTCATTTTATACCATTTATAATAAACTCAATAAATCAGCATAACTAATATTATTGCAAAAATAAAAATAATATAAAGTAAAGTAAAAATATACAGTGATTCTTTTATCATAAAACACTCATTTCAAAAAGTATTCATGTTTTTGAAAACATTTTTTTACGTAGTTTCAAGTTGTTAAAAAACAACATTTTTATTAAAACATTATATTTTTTTAAGTTTCTTACTTTTTTGAATGACAACATAGTTTTAATTTCATATTTCAAAACAGAATAATTTCCTGAGTATTTTGATGCATAAAAATCGAATTTAGGGCGAGTAGTTTATGAGTTATAAGTATTTAAACATTTTGTGGTGTAACCTCGTACCACTCCACTCTGCTAACAAAACTTTAAATACGTTTAACTCATAAACTAGTCGCCCTAAATTCAATTTTGATGCATCAAAATACTCAGGAAATTATTCTGCTTTGGAATATGAAATTAAAACTATGTTGTCATTCAAAAAAGTAAAGAACTTTAAAAAATATTTAAAAATATAATTTTTTAATAAAAACATTGTTTTTTAACAACTTGAAAATATGTAAAAAGATGTTTTCAAAAACATCAATACTTTTAGAAATAATGAGTGTTTTATGATAAAAGAATCACCCTATATAGTGTATATAAACAATAAGAAATACTTACTTTTGATAAAAATTGAATAAGGTATTTGAGTAAATGATAATTATCAAGAGGTAGTTTTTCCAATATCAGAATTTTAACTTGCCTAGGACGTTCGTCTTTTGGAAGTGCTGAAATTAAAAGTATACTTAAACTTATTTTATTTATGAAAAATCATTATAAAATAAAAATAACTAGACATACAAAATGTTTTAAATTTTATTACAATATGATCTTACTTTGAAATTGCGTAATCTCATCAAACAAATCAAATGTCATTAAAGGCTCTTCAAGTTCTCGCAAAAAAGTTTTCAACAAAACAGCTGCAAGATGTACATCATTACCAAAGTCAACTGGTTCACCTAGATTGATACGACTCTGTAAATCTCTTAAATGATTAATGTTTGCAGATCTTCTAAATAATCCTTCAGTTTCTAAGGCTGCATAATTAATAAATATAGTATTAATATTAAAAATTAATATTTATTCATATGTTTTTAAATTACCATCTGGTAGACTTAAGTATTCAACACACTTTTGTACCAATGGTGGAATTATTTCTCCATTATTGTTTGCTTTTATAAACTGTAATGAAACACCAAATTGTTGAGTTGGTAATGGTTCAGGTTTTTGTTCAGTTTCCTGTTCAACTAATGAAACTTTTCTTTTATTTAATTTTTTCATTAATTGTTCATCATGACTGAAAAATAATTACAGTTTACAATTCTAACAATATATTTTTTGTTGAATAAAATTACTCTAAGACTGGAGCTGGAATAATTAATTGATCCAAATCCATGAACAGTTTCAATTCTTGTAAATGGTTAACATACATAATTTTTCGGCCAAATTTAGCACTAAAAATAGTAACATAAGTAAATATTATTTTCAGTGTAATAGATACAATTTATTTAATTAAAATTACCTAATAACAGCTCTAAAAAGTTGCCAAACCACTTTGATAAAACCAGTTGGGTGTACTAAATACAAAGCCTTTAGGTTTTTTTTGTATTTTCTATCAAATGCGCGGTATGCTTGCCATAGCCATGATAGCGTTGGTTTATTTTTACTTGTCAACCCATAATGGAAGTAGACCAAGCTGTAGTCTTGTTCTACAAATTTGTCCAAAGTGTACATTAGATACCTATAATAAAAAAATATATGTGTTTAATTATTATTAAAAGTTGATTAATAGTTCATTATCTAATATGTTTTATTAATTGTATATTAATTTTATACCTTAGAAGCCTTGGATGATCAACTTCTTTATTGCTTGGTAATTTGCAAGCTGATACAACAATAATTTTACGACCAACTGCATCATCACCTACTACATCAACTACACCACATTCAGCAACATCGCTAAAGTCTTCATCTTCTTTAGACTAAAAAAAATCAAATTTAGTCATGAAATATTCTTAAATATAGCTTTATTTCTATCTAACAGACATAAAAAGTTTTTAAAAAGATTTACACGAGTAGAAGTTTGATCTAATAATTATGCTAAAAATTATTTTTTACATTAATTACTAAGTTATAACTGTTATAAGCAATAATATTATATATTTACATCATCTGCTTCCAAATCATCTAATAAATTGCCTGTTGCCGTATCATTTACAGATGTTAAACCTTCAACTTGAGGAGCATTTACTAATTCTTCTTCAAAATTTTCCTCAATAGTACCGTCAGAAACAGGTGATTCCATGTAATCTAATGTTCCTACTGTCCCATTTACATTAGCTAAACTTTTCTCCAAATCTGATGAAACAAAAAAATATTTATTAAAGTACATAACAAAATATCTAATTGGTTTGAATCATTAAAAATCATTTGTACACAAATAAAATAAAATAAAATTTACCAATATCTGCAGATGGACTTTGAAGTTCAGTATCATCAAATTCTAAGTTTGGTTCATAGTCATGATAATCAGAAAGACTAGGATATGGTTCTTCATTATCAGTCATTGCAACTAAAATATTTAAATAAATTTAAATTAGAAAAATATAAAATAAAATGAATGAAAGTTAATGAATTGTTTTATTTATTCCTAAAGGCTTATGCTTTAAATAGTACAAAGTATTCAAGTAAATCATTTATTATCAAATTTTACATAATATGATGAACATAGCAAATATGTAGCAACAACATTTTTATAAATTTTAGCCAATTAATAAATTATAAAGTTTATGAAACAGAATATTTATAATAAATGGAATTGTTTAGTAATTTATTTATTTTTGATAATAGTTCCATATTTTATTTTATGTAATAAAAAAAATCTCTACTTAAGTGCATTTATTAACACATTCAGTAACTAGGATATAAATATACAAGTAAAAGGTAAAAATAAAAAATACATAATATAACATATGCTTTAGAAAGTCACCTATTGATATCAAATATAGAAGAATGTTAATAACATAAATTTACAATTATTAAACATGATTTCAGTTGTATTTAATGTGTAAGCCTTTAAAGCTATCATAGAAGTTTATCAAGCATAAAAGTTGATGATTTATTTTTAATAAGGAAATTTATAATCGAGTTAAGTTGTCAATGTCAATATGTTAAAAGAATAATAAATTATAAAAAAAAAAAAAATTTTAAAATCTATTCTTTCATTATAATTTATACTAATAAGCTATAAGAATACAAAATTACTAATTTAATGCATACATTTACTCGAGCATTTACTGTTATATATGTTTAAAACAAAGAGTTATATGTGAGTTAACTGTACAATTAATGTTTACAACATAATTAAACATAAACTTTTTAAAATAATAGTTTTGATCCATTGAAAATAATTTTTATTCTAAAATTGTATAAATATAATAATAGTAAAACCTATTCTAATCTATTTATAGTATAGAAAATGTTAAAATATTAGGTATCTACCTATTTTAATCAATTTTTTTCTTAAATTGAGATCTTTATGATTTAAGTAAAAGTATACACTGTACCATTCTTAATGTGTATTGTAAGGTATATAAATTGGCTACATATATATTTTTTTACTAATAGTGTTACTGAACTTTAATTAAATTTTAAACAAAATACAAATATTTGATTTAACAATACTGGTTTAAAAGCCAAACAGCCATTTATATTTATAATAGGGAATGATTAATGAATAAATCATAATATTATTACCTAGACCAGTGTTTCCCAACTTCTTTTACTCGCGGAACCTTTGCAGGAGCTTGAACGTTTTGTGGAACCCCCGTATAATTTTTGTAGCTTTTCTATGTTCAAATCAAAATTATTATTAATTAATATATATTTTCTCAAATTTCTCATGGAACCCTTAGGTTCCGCGGAACACCAGTTGGGAAACACTGACCTAGACATTATTGTTCAAGAGCATGACTCATTTTTTGTAATTTAGTACATGAACCAATTTTTATAATACAATTATTCATAAATAGGTACTTAGCATAATACTAATCACCAATCCATATTTTTGGTTAATAACTCACACAAACAATAAATTATACACTAATTTTATGATAGGTAATTAGTCAAATTAAATCCTTCATCTATTATTGTTGATAATAATGAACTATATAGAACAATAATGTCAATTGCTACCATAAATAATATGGGATGGTCTATAAAAGTTTAGCAGCAGGTATCTACGAGTGGTCTTCTAAACTTTATAGAATATTTGGTTTGTATTATGAACTAAGATATATTAATCCATAATTTGTACTGAGTGAAAAAAAAAATATTTGCTTTGTACAGCAAATTTTTGCATTGAAAACATACCTGGGAAATACTTGCTGGAAGGCTGCACCCTAGGATCCATGTCGATGACTAGTAACGATAACGATGGGTGTCAGATGTACAGCACAACGAAATTACGCAGGCAACACTAGCTACCTCGACAATGGTTACCTCATTCCGTCAATGTTCTCAGAAGCTGCAGGCGGAACGACACGGACACATGCACACACAACTCAATGAGAATTAACCATCGTGTATAACAAAACGATACTCAGTAACTTGTCGTCAATATTATGCGATGAACAGTCGTTACTGTATCAACTATCGACACACGGCTACTCGTTTTGTTCAGGTGTAGAGTTTTCTAAACCAGCAAGACGAGTGTGAACAGTGATGAATATTAAGTGTAGGCGGCGAGGACGGTCTATGACGGATATCGAACATCGGCTCGTCGACTTGTATTCAACTCGCGGCGAAAAATAAATAGAACGGATGAGAACATTAAACAACAACAATTATCATAATTGTTTTCGTAAATATAGGTACCGAGTGCACACTATAAAGATAAGTAAGACTTTAGACTACAGAAGTTCAGACTAGTAACTACAGACTACAGAGTTGGACAGACCACAGACGGGCCGATTGCGATGTACACCGATATATGTAATATAAACACGGAACACCTGTTTTCCGCCATAGAAGTATCCTTAGCTGATAACAGCCCCCCCTACTTTGGCAACCGTGATAAGTGATAACACTGTCTACCGACGTTATTGATAACAAAAAGAAAAGGCGACACGTCATATGCATAATATCAGGAATTCAGAATTCATGCAATCCGTCAATACTTCAATAGGCATCAACCACTAGTGGCCACTGGATAGTGGCGATTGGCGAGTGCCTACTAGCCTACTGCCTTGTGTCACTAGTATTCTATTATTTAGTTTACCCGTCGTGGACAATTATATAACTAATAGTTGTTAGATTAGAAATTTATAGGGATAAAAACGAAAATATACGATAGGAAGTTATTGGTAACAAGCAATCGCGAGTTCGTTTCGTTTGTCTCACGCCTACTCGAATTTTACTGCTTTTGACTTATCTAAATATTATGTTATCTAATACACTAGTTGCGTTATACAAGTGTAAATAAAATTCTTAAACTTATTCTGCAGTATGTTATATTTTTAATTTCTGTTTGTACTTCCAATTGTTTGTATATTTCGTTCAATATTTTGTAGTAAATTTCTTTTTCATAACCATGAGTATGAAACATTTAACTAACAAAACCCCAAGAATTCTTCAAGAGCTTATGACTCAACAGGATAATTCGGTAAGAACTACATTAATTAATTACTAGTTTAAATTGATGGATTAAAATTTGTTGTAGAAATGTTTTGAGTGCGGTTCTCATAATCCACAATGGGCTTCTGTCTCTTATGGTATTTGGATTTGTTTAATGTGTTCAGGAAAACATAGAGGTCTCGGGGTTCACCTGTCATTTGTACGATCCATCACTATGGATTCTTGGAAGGATTTAGAGTTGGAAAAAATGAGAGTAAGTTAATTTTATCAATGTTTGAATAATATAATTATATATCTACAGCAAATGCACCTTAATATAAATAAAAGTAAAAATATTAAATAATATTATGTTTTATATCTAGGTTGGAGGAAATAGAAATGCTATAGAATTCTTCAAATCTCAACCAGACTGGAGTGATTCAATGACTATTGAACAAAAATATAATACTAAAGCTGCAGCCCTATACCGAGATAAGGTTAATAGAATTAATTATTCAATTTATTATTTATTTCATCATTAATTAATTTTGCTCGTCTGTTTATAGATTTTAAACTTAGCTAAAGGAGAACAATGGAGCCCTACTACGTCATCAGCTAAAGATTATAATGTAGATCATATGAAAATGTAAATTCAATTTGGTGAACTAATAAAAATAATTATTTTCATTATATTATTATAATAAGAATATATTATATAAATAATATTCAATGTATTCTTATTTTTCTAAGGAAGGGTAACCAATCTCAAAAGTATAATTTTAATGAACCATCAACTAATTATAATGAATTGAGTTCTGGCTATCAAAATGATGTTAACATTCCAAGTATCAAAGATGAAAAAGAAGCATTTTTTGCTAGAAAACAATATGAAAATATGACAAAACCTAGGTAAGGAACAAACTAATTGATTACTATAAATGTGTTAAAATAATAAGTAAATATATATTATGTAAAAAAAAAAAATAATATGTTCTCTTTAAATTCATATTTTTCGGTATATATAATTTGTTTTTGTAATTTTTCTAACAGCAATGTACCTCCAAATCAAGGTGGACGTTATTCTGGATTTGGCAATACAGTTGAACCACCACCTAGAAGTCAATCTCAAGATCTTCTTGACTCTGCAGTGTCATCATTTTCTAGTGTAAGTTATACATTTATAAATTTAATATACACCTTATACAATAATTGTTTCCTTTAAGCCATCGTTTCTCAACCTTTTTAGTGTCACATTCCCCAAAATAAGTATAAATTTGAACAATAAAAATATCTATCATTAATTGATTAACCAAATGGGAGAGTCATTATTTATTAATCTGCGATGTACAAATAATATACTATATATATAATATAATAAAAAGGTTCATTTTGTAAATTGGCATTTTTTAACCTACGCGACCCCCAAGTTGAGAAACGTTGCCATAAGCCATTGTACATTTTTACAAAGTTTATTTGATTGTAATTTTCATGTCAAAATTAAATGGTTTTTAGTAATTTTAGAATCAAAAAAAATTATACATGCCAAACTTCATGTCTATTTATTAAAAACCAATAGACAACCATTACTCACCACTCTACTTCTCATATAAAAAAGAAAGTAATGGCAGTGTTGATCTGTCTCATTATTAGTCCCTAACAAACTATAAACTATATATAAACTTAGAAATTAATTAATTTATTATTATTACTAAAAATAAAAAAAAAATAAAAATTATCAATGTTCTACATATTTTTTGCTTAGAACTTATACACATACAGTAGAAAATAACTTTATTACAAATAATCAATAAACATTAATTAATTAAATTAGTAGTCAAGTGGGTTAGATCAACAGCGCTGATAGGACAATTCCGATATTAAAAATGTTGCTAACTAGAGTCTAGAAGCTATCTATTATGTTTGTTATAAATTCTTTATCTATTCGTTTTAAATTAATAGTATAAAAGAAATGTCTAAATGTGTTATTTTACTGTATTTTAATAATTATTAATAAGCCATTGGTAAAATTTTGTAGGGATGGTCTTTATTTTCCTCATCTGCATCAAAACTAGCATCTCAAGCAACACAAAGTGCCATTAAAATAGGTGGACTAGCCACTCAAAAGGTATCAGATATAACTACTGACATAAGCTCAAAGGTAAGTCGCATGCAATAATTTCTATAGCATGAATTTAATATTTATATTATAGTATATTAAATTATAAAGAACATTTATATTCGATAGTATAGCATGAGTAAATATTGTGTAGTTACTTTTGTTCTCATTAATATTGTTTTTGTATTTGAGTACCAAATTATCTTAAAATATTAAACTAAGTTAATAATTATTATATTTCTAAGTGTTTTCCAGTTATTATTTTTTTATTATTTAAAATAAATATATATATCTTGGTTACTAGTTGTAGTATTTAAGTTTTTATGATTTATGTTATGCTTGTTTGTATCTGTATTATTAGATAAAAGAAGGTACATTAATTGATGACGTATCCACTCAATTTTCTTCTATGACTACAAAGGTAAAGTATTAATGTTGTTATAACTTGTATTCATTATTTACTTAATTTCAAATATTATATTTCCTATTTTTATAATGTAATTTATAATTTAGGTGAACGATTTAGGTCGTAAAGAATGGCAAAATATCACTGGCAGTAATATTCCAACACCACCAAAATCACAATCAACTAATTTTGTAGCCCATTCCACTGAAAACTCTTCATTAATTTCTGATGGTTCTTCTGGAAATCAAAAGTATGAAAATTAATTATTATATTTATTTACAAAGTAGCAAATAATGTATACAGTAGATTCTTCTTATATTGAACGTGAATATCTCAAATTTCAATCATCACAAACTAAATTTTATCTTCTTGAAATTACCATTACACTAATATACATTAAATTAAAACTCTAAATTTTGAACTTTTTTTGTTCCCTTTGAGATTTTACATGACAAAAATTGACTTTATTTAAGAGAACACTTAACCTGCATGTATTATGTCCGTTCTACAAACTTACAACTTGTAAAATTGGTGTTTGATAGAACCAATTTTGTGATTTTAGTTTATTTCTAACAGTGTTTTAACAGTGAATTTATCTATTTTGAAATGTATAGGAAAGAACATTATCTGTGTCTGTACATCACTTTTTTTTACGATAGTTAAATTTTTAAGCAAGTTTTAAGATATTAATATATATTTATCATGAGCATATAAGATAGTATAGTATAACATGGTCATAATTCTCTTAAAAATTTAGTGACCTAATTTACAAACAAAAATATAACAACGGATTCATTATTAATTCCCAACCTTTTTATTTCAACAATACAATATTATAATTTAATTTCAGAAAACATATAGCACAAAAATAACTATAATATAACCGTATAAATATTGAAATATTCTCTAAAAATATAAAAAAAAATAAAATCTGTACTATTGAATATTTTTTTTATTTTAGCTTCTAACTTTATAACTTATTATCGTTCAAAAATTTTTAAGAATGAGTATTATTAACTTCTAAAATTAAAATGAAGTTGCTCACAAACTTAGTTTATTAAAATAAATAATAGTTTATCCCACCATAAGTCATATTTAATAGGATAAATTATAGTCATTAATTGTATTTCTTATGTTAAATTTAATTTTCACTAAATTAATCTGATTTGTTTCCAAAAATGAAAACATTACATTAGTGAAAGGAAGTGTAAGGAAATACTTGTATGCACATATTAATTGTTTTAAAACATGCTACATTAAATTAAATATTTTAAAATTACTATAATGACTTAATGTAACAATTATTATGAGTAATCTAATAAATGATTTATTTGATTATTTCTTATAAACCTTTCCATGCTTTCAGTTAATTTACTCACAACAGTAGGTATATAGTATACAACACATTTTTAAATGAATTAAGGTACATAATATTGTAATTATATTTATAAAATGTGATTTTATTTAAAAATTGTCTTGTTATTAAATATTAATAGTGTTCTACTCAAAGATTACAGGAAGGGGGTTGTTAGAGAGATATGACACCCCCCTTAAAAATAAATATTTGTTCAAATTATGAAACAATGACTAAAAAAAAGGTCAATTTGTGCATATAATTATGATATATGACACCCCCCTGCGTATTTCTGCATACACCACTGCAATGATTATTATGATATATGATTAACATAATCAAAGCGTTTTATTGTAAATATTATTATTTATGTACATTGTACAGTTTATAAACAATTTTGCTTGATAAAAATTTTTATTTTATTTCTATTGATTAAGGGTATTTTATCTGATTTGAAGAAAAAAAATAGTTTTTAATCATATAGTTGCTTTTTAATGTACTATTTTTAAACTATAAACACAGTAGATAATGAAATTTGCCTCATTTTTCCATGTTTGCTATAAAGGCATCAAAAAAAAAAAATATAATTTACTTTTATTCATATTAATAACTTATACCTAAATGCGAAATATGTATTTATTTTTTAATAGAAATGTGCAGCGGAAAAACAGCTGGACGTCTTGGGATGTTAATAATACTCATGCATCGTCCTCAGATCAAACAACTGAAAAATATCAACCAATTCAAGATGAATGGAATAACAAATGGGATAATAATTGGTAGATCTGCATCAACATTTGTATTAAGTTTTTATTTTTAAAAATTTAAAGATATAAATATTTATAAATGTTATTTTTCATTTTAAACATACGATTATATTGTCTTCGTTTAAAAAAATTTAAATGTCATTTAGAAAATTATATTATATTATATTATATACTTTATTTGTGCTGAATTGTACAACACCTTCATAAATTCTACAAACCCATATTTATAGGTCACGTCCATGTTTAAGAGACTGTTAAATATTTGAAGAACTATTAAATTAAAATAAATATTTATACATCCCATTATTAATATATTAAATTGAATGTTATAAATTTGAATATGTTATTATTATAGCTAAAATATTTAAATTAATTTAATATTAATTATGTAATGGTATCATAAATAAACTATTTCTTCATTTTTGATTACATTATATTACTATATACTTTAGTCTTTAATGAGTTTAAAAAAAAATTAGAATGGAGGAGGTATTATCCTTGGAGATATTATTTTAGTACTTTAATGATCTTGTTATTCTATATTTACATCTAATTTGGTTCATAAGTATTAGATAATTTGATATGAATTTTTGTATGACAAAAATTATATTGTTGTGGATGAGAAAACTGTTATATACATAGTTAATCTAAAAGTATTTTCCTTAGAACATAGTTCTTAAATTTTTGAAAAAATAAACGATGCAATCCAAGATAAAAACAAAATGATTGATAATATTATATGCAATGCAAAACAAAAAAAATATTAATGTCTGAAGTCATCACAGATATATAAAATAAACTTAACTAAATTTATTTTATATATCTGTGGAAGTCATTGATTCAAAAAAAAAAGTGCACTGCTAAGCCTCAAAGCCTGTTATGACATCTTTATAAGATTATTGATTCATGATTTAATATTGAATGATTGATTTTAAATGTCTGCCTCGAATAATCAAATTGTTATAAAATATAATATAAATATAATATATTGAAATAATGAAATTTTAAATGTCTTGTACTCTTTTCCCATACTTTTTTGTAGCCTGCACCAAGTATAGTGTTAACAGCTAGAGTGATAACCTCCTTATCAGAAAATGATAAAAAACAAACTATTCTGTGATAATACTGAATACTAATAACTTGTATTTAATGATTTACATTTTACAAGTTTCATATCGTACCGGTTGAAAAAAATCGATTCCAAATTTTTGCATTTTTGTTGCAATTCATTTTGATTTGTTCGTTCCAATATTAGTATTAGAAAATAGATAATACTATAACTAATAATAACCGTCAACCAACACTTAACTTCATAATGGATAACACAAATGCAAGCGTGACTGATAGTAATATGGATTTTGATGCTTCTCAACTGGCCAGTGTAAGTTACCTATGTAAAAAATATACCCAATTTATTAACTGTTTAATGTTTAACCAATTAAATCCATACGTATCTTCTGGTCAACAACGATTTAGTTTTTAAAACCTGACCTTTGACCATCAATTGTATTCTTACAGATATTAAAATATATGTGTGTATTACCTATTTAAAATATTTTTCTGATATTGTGATTTTATGTTTTATATGAATATAATAATTAATATTTTATACATCTAATAACTGTTCAATAATTCAAGTATATGACTTTCCTTAGTTAGAAAGAGGTTAGAAAAGGTAGGATACTTCTAGCACTTACCTCTAAGCAGAGGGTTTGCTCATAAAAAAATGAATAGAGAAAAACCAAGTAGCAGGCCTTGGAACATAATACAATGCAGTAGTAAAAGATCTACCTAAAAAATCAATGCTTCATTGGGCATTGAGGCGGTGTTTGACAGAGAGAAATGGAAAAACATAATAGAAGTAGCAATGGTCCTAAATGGACTGTTACAAGCCTAAAATCCGAAGAAGTTTATGTATTTAAAAATATTGCTAAAAAATATTAGATATTATAGTATATAAATATTTATTGGGAGTTTCATTGATTTAAGTTTGATATTGTTTAACCAAAATCATGAGGATAGGTATCTATGTTGTTCATTATACCTTAATAATACAATTTTTTTTTACAAATTATTTCAATATTATTATTTTTTCAGGTTAAAGAGATATTTAAGTCATACAATAAATTAACAGAGTTATGTTTTATGGATTGTGCAACAGATTTTACAGTAGGCGATCTTAAAAGTGATGAAGTAAGTTCTGTTTCTTTAAATTATATATTATACTAATAAGTATAATAAAATGATTTATATATTGAACTCTTTTTATAAAATTTATGTTTAATTTAATAACAATTTTATGTTTTAAGGTAAGGTGTGCTGAAAATTGTACAAGCAAATTTCTTAAAGCTTCTGAAAGAATGACACAAAGATTTCAAGAGTATCAATTAATTATGAATGAACATGTAATTACTGCTCAACAAAATGCCAATGTATAAAATATTACCATTTACATAGTACATAAAGACTATTTAAATAGTTTTAAGTTTTAGAATCATAAATATACTTTAAATGTAATGTTAGGTTAATAGTTTAATTATTAAATCTTTTCCCCTAATGTTCCAACATTCCCTAAAGGAATTATAGTTAATTTTATTAAAAAATACATTATAATTTTATATTTCTATGGTGCTTTCTATAGAGCAAATATAATTACTTTTATAATAATATAAAAGATCGGAGAATGTATATGCTATTATAAATTATAAAAAGAAAGTCATGGTATAATCATAAGCACATGTGGTTTCAACATTTCCTTGTTAAAATTGAAAATTGATTATGATTTACAGCTATTAGTAATTTGATATAAATTATTTTCTTTGATACTAGAAAAATTGAAGAATGAATAATAATAATAGAAACAAATACTTTTTGTTAACATTGATAATATTGTTAGGAAACTGATAAAGCTGGTAATTTGTTATAATGTTAATACTTATAAACTTACAATTGTTTAGTCTAACGGTCAACAAATTAAACTAAACTAATAAAATTGTAATTTTGTAAACAATTATGATATAAAATAGCTATTTAAAAAAAATGTTTTGTATAAAATATTTTAAAACTGTAAAGATAATAACAGTTATGAATAGGAGTTGGATTGTTGTATTGTTTTAAAATTTATATTATGCTAATATTCTGTAAAATACTTTAAAATATTTTTAAAATACCTTAAAATTATTATTGATTATACATTGATGTATACCTAATTCTTTATATATACAGTGGATACTACTTCATGTGGGCATGTTGGGACTAGCCCTGTCTACCCACATAAGCCGTTGCCCATAAAAACCGAAAGTAGTTAAAAAAAAATTAAAAAAATTATAATGTCAAAAAAATGCAACAAAATCCCTTTTTGCATGAATTTTTATTTTTTTCTGAAAAAATGTACATATTGTAAAAAAACACAAGGATGATGGGAACAATATTTAAAAAATATATTCAAGTGAAACTTCCCCTAAAAGTTGAATAAGGGTTAATGAGCACAAAATTTTATTTTATATTAAGTTTATGATATATATTATATATATATATTCCGGACAAAAATTGCTACAAGGTAGGTAGTATTTTTTTTTACCTAAGATCGGTAACAACCATATTGTTATTGTTGTAATAACATAAAATGGGTAGTTTTTCAACAATAATATTTTCAGTCGTTTATTTTTCATCTGAAGTTCATAATTTTACCGCTAAGTTGATAGACTATATGACCTACATCAAAATTGTTCGCCTTTTAGAGCCGAATCCGGCAGTAACGTTGTAACTTTATTTTCAACAATAGAAACCATCTACAAAAAACTAAATTGTGTCATTTTTGGTAAATATGCAGAAAGGGGTTTTAACTTTTAAGGTTTAAATGGTAATGCTTTTTAATACTTTCGATAAACACAATCTCATAGATACGACGTGACCCGATTAAATTAGTCGTTTTTAAATACATATACGTATGTAAATTGCCTACATACAGAGTGCCCATATTAACCGGTGCCCACATTAGGCGGAATCCACTGTATATATAATAAAATATTAAAGAAAGTCATAAATACATAATCTCTTCAGTACCTAGAAAAAACAAAAGCAACGCTTTCGGTGCTGAAGCCAATAAATTTAATAATATCGTTGTCAAAATCATAACTGTTAAGAAAAGGCCAAGTTTAAGACTAAAAAACGAATGAATATAGCCCATCATTATGATATTTATATTGTAGCCAAGTTTACTCTTTCTTTAGTTCATTAATTCACTTTACAACTACTTAGGTACATGATAAATAATGTTCATTTAGTTTTAATTCCTTAACACTTAATCAGTTTCTTAAAAATCTAATGACTAAAGAGTTGGTGATGGAAAAAACCGAAAAAGAAAATCCAGAAGAAGAAAAAAAGATACAAGACTTTTTTCTGATTTCAGATTATCAAAGTACCTAACTATATCTATATATAATGGCCAAGTTTGTTTAATTAAAAAAAGGTTCAAACAACAAAAACCGAAAATTTATTATTTGTGTGAGTAAAATTTTTTTAATAACGTATAAGAGGTCAATTCAGAAACTTGCCCAGTATAAAACTATAAAATAAAAAAGCTTAGAGCGTTGTAACTCAAAGTAGAAGAGAAGTGAGATTTAAAGGTTTAGATTTTAGAAAGAGTAGACTTGGCCACAATGTAGATAACTTTAGTAGATACTTTACTTGACCTTTTTATTGGGCGTAGGTACGTAATTTGCGCCAAAAACAATCCCCTCCCCCTAAAAATATTTATGTAATTTGCTCCACATCTAAAAATTAATTTTGGTAATTAGTGCAATTTTTTAATGTTGTAGTTTGCGTCAAATAAAATTAAATAAAAGGGCATCATGTAATTTGCATCATCTTGTACCTTCAAAAATTGTAATTTGTGCCACTTAAATAACCAAACATTTTTTTATTACAGATTAACATATTGTATTTTTAATTGTTGATTAATCAAGTTCATTTTAATAGCTACATTTCTAGAATGCAAGCGCGATTAATATCGGGCAAACTGTAAACATCACGATATCTACTGTTGTTCAATATTTTTTTATATTAGATTAGACATTTAGACTATACAACTATACAAGGCACGAGTTAAAATTGTGGCACGGATTACATAGGTATTCAATTTTTTATATATGTATTTTTTTACCCCTCGTATTTAAGTATAAATATAAAACAAGATATTATAAAAAAAAAAATAGTAATAACAATATTGTGTATTAGGTATATTATTTAAATATAACTCAATAGTTACAAAACTTTTGCAACATTTTTTGTTTGGAAATGAATAATGATTCAATGACAACAGCTAGTATATAACAACAGTGACGTACCGTAGTACCACTGATTATTATGCAGTGTCTCAAAAAGAACGATTTATTAAATAAGCTAAAAAAAATTACAAAAAAAAGGATATGTACATTATACCAGTTTCAGTATAACATATTAACATCCGGTTTATGTATGAAAAATAAATTATTCGATTGTCCTCCACTAGTTTGTTGACAGGCCGAAGTCCAGTCGAGAAAATTAACAATAACTGCCTCTCAGTTTTCTCTAATGAGTTTTACGACGAAGCCTTAACCTAACCGGTGCTTTTAAGATCAAAAGTTGAATTAGTTTTTTTGAATTTTTTATTAGCCGACGAATCGATAACACATTATAGGAGCAACGTTCTGTCCGAGTAAGATACGATATATGTCGTCGTAGTCTCCGCACCTGCACTTTCGTTAGATCGGTAAAAGGTTTTAATAACAAGTAACAACCAACACGTCATGTGTTTCAATTGATATTTGGTCCATGGTGACACTTGGCAAAAATTGATTGATGACAAACCGGAATGATAGTAAATTAAAAAACTGATGAGAATGTTGTGAACATAAAAACAAAAAAAAAGGTTACCGATTTAAAAAAAGCGTTCTTTTTGGGATACCACCCTGTAGATACTTCTATCTATAAATTATAATCAATACTATTATTTTATGTATTATTATTTATTACTTAAGAGTTAAAAGTTTAAGATGATACTATAACTTCGTATTGTATATAATTAATCCCGATGTATCGTGCAATTATGTAAATAAGTTAAATAGTTTAAAACTAATTCATACGTTTTGAATAAGGTACTTTACAACATCTAAAATTGTTAAATTAAAAATCCTAATATTTCTTATGGTATATTAAATTGTCTACTGCGTGTGTCCGCCGAAACAAGGTACTCATTACCCTGTAAATATTTTTCAATTCTGGTTGTGAAACGTTAAACCAGTATCTGCTACTGTAGACATAGCTAAGATACAAATAAAATAAATATTACTATACTAGGTGTCTAGACTAAAATTACTTATAGACTGTCTCCGCTCAAAATCGTTTTTTTTGTACCTATGTATCAATAATTATTATAATTTTATATGGCATATGCGCATATTATGTAATTCCAAAAGACTATACTCTTAGCCCTTAGGTATAGCATATTATTCGGATGTTTCAAAGTATGATTATTTTATTTTCGGATTTCAATGAGAATAATATTATATCTTTTTTAAATTGTATACTACAACATTCTTCGTTTCATATAGAATCTATTAGAAAAGATTAAAATAATTTTAAATCGCTGAATTCATGTGAAACTATCAATTTTTAACTACAGTCTACAGCATAGAATCCAAAATGTGAGAAAATATTTCCAATACTTTAATATATTTTTATTTTAGGGTTAATATCCTCTTAATATGATCGGTTTTACAATAATTTTTATCAAGAATAGAAAAATTCCGAAATAATTGTTTTTGTTTAGGCACTGCAATATTATAGATTAAATGGTATAGGTATGGTATGTTATACCTACTCAGTACTCGCAACGCTAAGTCTAATAAACTCTATAAAGCAATTTAATTAAAATATACGATTGACGATAGTAAGAATTGACTTTGTTTTATCATTCTTCTTAACACAATAGGTACTAATGAAAATTGTTTTCATGTTTTAATATTATATTAATTCTACCATGTAATATAATAATGTGACAGACAAATGAGTTTGCGTAGATAATTAAAAAAAAGTAACGGCGGAGGTCGTTGCCATGCAGGATCTCCGCTGCGAATTGGGCGTGATAATGAAATTGTTATACCATTAAGGTGGTGGGAATTTCATCAGAAAGGTACCCGTCTGCTATATAACTCACTTTGATTTACAAAAATTTGAATGTCGAACGTACCGTCTATAGTCTACAGTTCATAGTTGATACTATTACAAGTGCCAATTTAAAGATCCATTTTTCATTATTATTAGTTTTATTTAGCTGAACTTTGGTCGAAATGAAGTTTTTAGTGAGTATTTTTAATTATTATTAAGCCGTTAAATATTTTTACCAAGCTGAATTTAACAATTTCATGATCGTAAATAAATAATAAATTATAATATATATGTAATGGCAAAATGTTTCAAGTCCCTATGAATATTTTTTTTCAAATTACAACAAAATAACTATACCTAATCGTCATTTTTCTTATAAATAGTTATAATTATCCTAGCTATACATATAAAAATTTTATTTTTAAATAGTCTGCGGCTATAAAAATTAAATGTGGGTTTATGTTTAAACATTTTTATTTTATAAGAAATCTTGTACATAATTTTTAAGTCCTCAATAAATATTAAAATAATAAAAACAATTTAAAATTTTAATGATTTCCTATAATATTTAAATTTAGTTAAACGCTTATAAAAAAAATGTGAGTTAGATTTTTGATATTTTTTAATTTTAATAAATTTACAATTTAACTAATTCTGAGGAAACTTATAATACATTTTCAAATTTTCAAATTTTTAATAGCTAACAAAATTTTCATCGTCAAATTAAACCGAAAAAAAAAACTAAAAAAAGATTGACAATTTCAAATGTGTCATACATAATATGTATATCATATTATGAATAACACACGAAAAGGCAAAATATTTTGGATTTAATATGCTAATATAAATATTTGGTGAAGAATTTAAACTTCTGCTAAAAGTGCAGGTCACAGTGTGTACATTTTCCGTTTTACCTTTATTCTTTATTTGTTTTTTTTTCCAATTTTTTTGAAAAGTACCAGTTAGATTCACTTTTCAATACTATACCCGAAATCATCTTGGAATTCGATAGTAAATTATTAAATATTCAATGAACAGGTGGCGATTTGTTGCGTTTTATCGGTGACAGCGGTGCACTCCGCCCCCACACACGGATTTATAACCCCGGTGATCCTGCCCAAAGTGCACGTGGCGTCTCCGGACGTGACAGTCGTCAGACAACCATACGTCGTACAACAAACCGAGCCCGTGTTCAGACACGTGTACTACCCCGCTGAACCGGTGTCGTACGTGCACTCGCATCATGTGCAAACCTACCAACATCAACACCCCGTCGTCGCGGCTTACCAGACGGCACCGTACGCGCCAGCCGTCAGCTATGTCGTCTGAGCTTTGGCATTCGCAAGTCGTCATCACGAAATCCATCATCGTTATATATATGTCACGTAGGCATTATAGTTAGCTGCATATTCACGTACCGGCAACATACAATATGATACGTATACCCACTGACGACGAGTACGACGAAAATAATATTAATTATATACGTATTTTATAAAAATTTAATTATTATATTGTGTTGACATAGCGGCGCATAGTACCTATATATTATGATATTTATTATGTATTTATGATATTATGTACCGTACGCTTTATGTACGCGAATAATAAAATGCTAAAACGTTTTTCATTTATATTTTATTTACAAATACAATAACACAACAATAATTTCTCAACATTTTTTTTTTTTTTCGATTGACGGAAGAACTAAAATAATAATAAAATTAGATAATAATAATAATAATAATAATATTTTTTTATTTTGTGCGGTGGGCCTAATTTAAACATGTATATATATATATAATATGCTATGTATATATACACACACATATACATTATATACGTATATATATTTTTTTTTATTTGAGTAGGTAATAAACATTATAATGAAATAAAATGTTCGATTAATTCATATAATAATTTAATGATAACGATTGTACTAAATTGAAAACATAACCGGGTGGTTTTTTTTTTAAATTTAAAAACTTATTTCTAAAATTTCTAAGGTACCTACATGAGCACGACATTTTTCCGTATTTTAATAATAATGATTATAAGATAACCTAATAGTACTTAGAAAATATGTATATAATTGTTTTTTTTTCAAACACATATTTTACGATTTATGTTAGGTACTTGTGTGGCACACAAGATGACATAGTTTACGGTTGTCAATTTTATTTTTTCCAAAAGAACTAGAACTATTTTAATGATACTACATTAGGTTGTTTATCGTTAATATTAAACATTATTTTCAACAATAGTTTCAATGATTTCATTAGGAAATTCAGAACATGAACAAATATAAGACTAGATTTTTGGGGAACATATTATTTTTTAATGTAAACTTTCAAATTCAATCTTCAAATAATTGAAACCGTTTTCCTAGACCACTTCAATACATCTAATGAATATAATAATTAATTAGATTTTATTTCATAGTTCGTCGTCGTTACACAATAACAATATATTGTCGTTCACGCGTTGACCATTATATAATATTATTTATTCTCAAAATGTTCAATGTACATATTAAGCATAAAAATAATCATTATTTACTTATCCTATGTGCTCAAACAAATTAAATGATTCGTGGTTTATGTATTCTGCATTTGGAGGAGTTCTAAATCTTTTTAAGTTCAAATATCACTAATGAGATCAAATGGAGAAATGTTAACAATTCATAATAAAATCTATTGAAATTTGAAAGAAGAAAATAATTTAAATGAAATTGAGCTTTGAGCTTTTAATATGTACGATTTGTAATATAACCTTAAGTTGGTGCATAATCATTAAAACAGACATGGTCTATATATCATATATATATTTAAATATTTAATATATATAAGTCAACGTAACGTGGATAAAATTCATAATGCGTATCCCAAATGTATGGTGTCTAATAACAGTATTAGTAAAGATGGTTAAAAGAATAATTTACCATGGTGGTTGTATCGACGTTTGTATTTTAATTACCGATAATAATAAACAGCCCAAATCCGGTATATTTTAGTTTTTAATTGTGACAAAATGTTTCAGTTTCGTTTTAATTATTATGTACACGAAACAAAAGACTGTAATAAATTCTAATTTTATGTAATAAATAAAGTAGGAACATACCAATAAGGTAATGAGAATTTAAGAAATAATCTAACTTGATCATAAACATAATTTCTTCGACCCTCGGCCGGCAGATCCTTTCCATACCATTGGTAACAAGGACATCATAGAAATCCCCAGTTAGATTTTTTAAAAAGGACTTTTAAGATTCGGTGATAGCTATCACGTTCCTCATTAATTGGGTACTTTTATGCATAAACATTTTTTTATAAGTGATTGTCCCGCGTTTTTATTCATTTTTTATCCTTTTTTTCTCCTTTTCTCACCATTGTCCTTGTTTCAAACTGCTCTTGATTCGACTTTTTTTTCCTTGGCAATGTTGACGATTCTCCCAATTCTCTGGGTTTCCATACTGGAGAACCTGTGGAATAATATAAATAAAAATACCATCATCAATATCTCTAGACTAATTAATCTTAACAAATCATAACACCTAACATATATAATACAACCTATAAACAATAAGATATTAACACTATTCATTTATACATGTTTTAGAATTTGTTTACCCGGTGGAGTGAACTCTACCGCCATCCCCTCTTATGTTACTTTCATGAGTTCACTCTACCATAGTATGCGACCCATAGCCTTGGCTAACATTATAACGGGTCTAACCTATTCTCAGTGGGTAGCGCGATTTTTAGTAATCCTGGTGCAGATCCGTCTTACCGAGGTCCTGCACCTGAGGTGGTTGATAATTTTCTGGTTGTTGTGATCTTTCCACCAGTCTGGCTGCTTGGCTTCCAGTACTACTTGCTGATAATGTAGATGTGGTACTAAGCATTAAGTAGTTAGGTGTTTTTCCCAGACTACCGTGCATTGGAAGTCCTTTAGATGGTCCAGGTTGACTACTGCTATCATCTTCACCTTCGGATTTTTGTTCATCAACTTTTCGTTCTTCTAAAAACAATTCAATATAAAAGTATTATTACTAATTATTTATAATGAAATATAATATAATATAATTAAATAATCTAATTATGTTGTTCATTATGATTTATATGCAACAGCATATTTTTTTGCGACTTCTAATTATTGATTTTGTCAGTAATGTCCCACGAATCACCTCATGCTAAGATAAATAGTGGTGTTTTTGTTTTCCATGTTTTTGCATATTTTAGATAAAATGCATATTATTGCATATATTGAATAAAATTAATATTATTGCATATTTCGATTACAAGAATGTGAAAAATGTATATTTTATAGTATATTTTTTAATTAATATTTATAATTGTATATTAATATTTCGTATTCAATTCTAGCCCTGTCGATTATAAAACTTGATTTTTTTGTCAAAACTAAATTTTCCAATTTTTTAAACATAAAATTCAAAGTATTTCTACTATTGAATGTGAATTATAAATTTTATTTCTAAATTATTTTATTTTATTTCTCAATTATATTATACTAAGACAAACAGCCAATCACTGATGTACTTATTTCAATAAATAAATATTTTTTTAGTAACAATATTTTATAGTTTAACTTATAAAAATTGACATGCATATTTTTGCATATTTCGGTAAATAAAATTCATATTTTACAATTTTTTATTGCATATAAATCCTAGCTCTGTTCATTATTATAATAACTATAATTAATAACAATTTTTTTATATACCTCTGTTTCTCGATCTATAATTGGGCAAAATAGTTTGTGTCCCTGCTGTATCCGTTGTAGAATCAGTCGACGATGTTCCTTGATTCCTTAACTCTACTTTAGTCAAAGTGCTTCCCGAAGAATGTCTTTGAGGCGGTTTTGGTGGTATTTTTTTAGGTTTTCCAAGTGTTTGTGATCCTTGTGCTAAGTTTGAAATATCAGGCGTTTTATTATCTTCTGATATTAGTTGTAAACCTTGGAATAAATTTCAACATTAATCAATACGTATATAAAAAAAAGTACTAAAATAGTATTTACCTCCAGTATTAATTGTTTGTCTTCCTAATGTTGCGGTATTGCTTACTAGTTGAGCAGGGGAATTAGTAGAAGGTTTGGCAGTAGGAATGTTCATGTTTCGTACGCTTTCGCGAATAATCTGGCGTATAGTTTTTAAGAACGCATTTCTGAATTCGGCAGTACTAAATAAATGTATTATACTATTAATGACAAATTACATTCTGACAATTAAATAAATATTAAACATTTAACATACCTATTTGAAAGGACATAAATCTTTTCTGCCCTTCTGTGGGATTGACTACGTAAATGAATCAGTTCCCACAAGAAATGTGTCTCCATATCTTTAGCAGAACTTGCTCTAACTTGTACTTCAGTTACTGGTATTAAAACTTGATATCTAATTATTTCCATTTCACTTTTACCTGATACACTCTAAAATAAAATAATAGTAGTGTAAGTATTCTTAAAAATTATATTATAATTAACTAATCATTTAAAACTAACCATTAATTTCTTTTTTTGTCTTAAACGTTCTTTACACAAAAACACTACCGCTGATTTGAAAACAAAACACATTGCATGTAGCTCTAGTCCTTTTTTTATTTTTCCAAGGAAATCAGATATGTTCAACCATTCAACTCCTCCGTAGTACAGTAAATCACCCGGAGACAAGTCAATAGACTACAAATAAACAATTTATGTATGAATATTGTATGTCAGTCTTTTTTAATGTTTTGATAATAGTAACTTACTTGTTTACAAGATTTTTGATGTTGCCTGAATAAGTGATCAAAGATTGCTCCATATTCTTCGTGTATCCTTTGCATTTCATTGATATGTTCAGCAACATTTTCCATTCCCTTTAGTGCTTCTAAATTATAAAAACAATAGCTAATAATTAGTTTTTACTAAAAAAAATATAATTTGAATATTTTATAACTAATTATTTACTTACCAACGAGGTGAAGATGTTGATCCGAATGAGGATCAGTAAGATTCCTTAATTGTTGTAGTAATAGTGGATATTTTAATATCCTTTGAATAGGTTTAATTAAATAAGATTCTAAAGAACAAGAATGTTGTTGCCGAGGATTTCTGGAGCATAGAAATTCTTGTAATGCTTGATTGCCTTCATCTAAAAAATAACAACAATAATTTTAATTTATTTACGAGTCAATCGGTATTCTTATAATCATTATGATAGTTTCTTACTAGGATTAAGTATTTTTTGAGCTTTTGAATGACTTGCACAAAATGAACTGTACAATTTGAAATGATTGACATAATATAAAAAGGCGCTTCCAATTGAAAAAAGTATATTCTGTAATATAAATTATAATATATTAATTTTTAGAACCTATTTAATTTATATTTGTTCATATATTTTTATAATAATTGTACTTTAAATTGTTCTGGCTGATCAAATTTATGGAAGTTAGGTTCTTGGCGTACGGCTTCTTCTAAATTTTGTAAGAACTGATGTTGAAACTGAACAATTTCTTGGATATTACCAAACAGAACAGCTATTTCTGCTCCAGATAAAAATGTTTCTTGTTTAAGTGGTTCTAAATAATTCTCCAGTAGATTATTTAAGTGCTGTAAATATTTTTAATTTTATTTTTATTAGAAATAGAAAATATACAATCTGTGTATTTTGTTAAGTAAGCAAATCTTAATTTTAAATTAAATTAATTATTTTATTTAATATATTTTTTAAAAAAATATTAAATATATTAATGACATTTACTTTAATATATGATTTTTCAGTATCTACAAGTTCAGAAATAACTTTTCTAAGTTTTTCAGCATCCGTCAACTGACGGCCAATAGTTATTTGAGGATTTTGTATTGCAGAAATAACGGTTGGGCTAGTTCTTCTTGCTGGCTCTGGAGATCTACAGAATCCAGTAACTTCACCAGCACTCTAAGAGCAGTGCAATTAAATAATTGAACATAATTGTTTTAATTTATGTCATTTTTATAAATAATAAAACAAACCTTAATTAAATTTTCTATTTCAAAAGAATTTCCTCTGGAAGCAAGTTTTGAATCTTGTGTCATGTTGTTAGTTTCCAATTCATAAATACCTTCCCTATCTAATAAATTATAATAATAAATTGTATGTCAATAGTGTTAAGTACAATGTATAAACTTACTCCACCCTGGAGCAGGTACGATCAATCCAGATATCATTTCTTCCGAGATCACTGGTGGATCTGTAGGTGGTGGAGGACACACTAATGATTGAATTATATCGTCAGTAGCCTTTGATATAATTCTTGAGCCTGAAGGTAATTGAGGAGGTTCTGTTCGGGATGATCTCATCATCATACTTAAAGAAAGTTCTTCCTGAAGAGCTGATTCCAAGTACATCATATCTAAATCACTTACTATTGCACTATTAATCACCATAATTTCATCGCTTTTAATTAAACCTATAATCAATAAATTACTATGTCTGTAATTTAAGTTTATAGTAAAATATCAATTTATTTTGAATATTTAAATTAACAGAAATTACAATTGTAAGTATTTAAATAACTGATTACCATTTTGAATAGCAATTCCTTTGTCTTCAACTCGACTAACATAACAACAAAGTTCATCTTGTCTTTCGGCATTTTCAATTAATTCTGCTTCTACGGAAAATCCCCACATATGATCTAATGTATTTCTTTCAAGTTCTACTTGATAAAGGATTTTGGCACGAACTTCGACAACTTCATGAGTATGTAACTAAATAAAAATAAAAATTGCTTAAATAAATTAAATTATACCAATATAAATTATGTTTATTTATTTTGAATAAAATGCTTACATAAGTTTCAATACTATCAGTTCGGTGAGGGACAAAATAATTATGATCTTCCATATCCCTTCTCTTTTTTACCCTGACAAAGTGCTCCATGGGATTAAGTCCTTTTCTTGAACAAGATAATGCCAAATACTCATCAACTGTCATGCCCTCTCGCAAATGTATTTGTACCGACTACAAAACAAATATACTTTTTAATAAGTCCCAGTTATAATTATAATTTATAACACAAACAATCAATATTATTTTATTATATAAAAATCCATAGCCAATAATTTACTTAGACAAATAAGTAAACAATTTTTTTATAAAAAATAAATTGTAAATAAATTTTGAAAAATATAATTTTATTAAATTACTAAAAATGTTGATTTGAAAATATATTTTCTTTATTTAACTCAAGAAAAATTAATAACTAATAAGTATTGTTTAAAAAAAAAAATATTATGGTCATTAAAATAGGAATATTCAATATTTAAACGTTAAAAATAATTGAATATTTAAATTTAATAGTAGAAGAAAATATGAATTATATTCAATTAAAAAAATATTACTTATAAGTTATATTGAGTTGAATATTTACTTGATTATCAGGTAAGGACACTTTCACAGTCTTTTCTGGGTCATCTCTGGATGTTGATGATTGCAATGATCTTCTACCTGAACTACTATTCGAACGAGATAAGACTGGAGCTTTTCTTTTGGTTGCACCACGTCCAGCCAAAAGATTGTTGAGCAATGACGGAGAACGAGCGCATATAAATGCGTGTAGCGAAGATACAGTAAACACACCTAATTTGTTTAGTGTAATTTTTGTGGCTCTGGATACACGCGTTAAAAGAATCTGAAATGTTACATAAAATTTTTTATTTTCATACTATTATTAATTAAATTATAAATTATATAGATATATTTTATTTATATAATTTATTAAATAACTATTTCTACGATAAATTCATGTACAAAAAATAACTATATAAATAATGCACAATTAAATGTACCTTGGGATTTGGAAGTTCACCATTTTGTAAACTAGCCATATAACATTTGAGCCGAAACTGTTCACAATGTAATCTCTCTAAATTCTCTTCCCATGCTAAAATTTGCTTTTTTATTTGTTCTTTAGTATCTGGATCCGTCAGCATTTCTACTTCTACTTCAGCCATATGTTTGAGTTTTTGATCCTGTCAACAAATAATAATTGTTATTATCAGGTGTAAATATTATCTATACACTATTATTAAACTTAAAATTACATATTTTAAATTTAAAAAAATTTACTGATAGGCATATTTTTTTCTTATTTAAAAATTAAAATTAGCATATTATAAAAGAAAACATTTCTTTAAATATAAATTACTAAATGCCATTAAACAAGAATTATAACTAGTTTAATGATATAATATAGACAAACAAATATATTATATCATGTATTATAAATATTAAATAGTAATATATATTCAATGAAAATATTTAAAACATATGTTTGTTGTTCATGAAATATTTATGTAACTTTATAATGAATGCTAATGAAGGTCATTTAAAAATATTTAATGTATTTTAATATTCGTTCAATCATAAATAGTCATATAAACGTTCATCAATCAATCCTGATATGTAATTAGGTCGTTCGTAATAGTAATGATTACATATTAAATGTTAAATTATATTTATGTAGGTATATTAAAAGCAATAACAAAAATTAAAATTAATTCACTATTAAATAATAACTGATAATCAAGAACATACCGATAACAATATTGATTGGAAGTTCTAGTTATGATATTTAGTTTGTGTTTGAAATTATAATTGCATAATTAAGTGGTATAAATTTTCAGTGATTCCTTAACATTATCAATCATATACTAACGTGATATTTAGTTATATTATAAGCTTATATCTACTATGTGTACCTAATTATTATTAAAAAGTAAAAACTATTAAATTGTGTGTGGGAAAATTATATTTTCTATTAAACGTCAAAAAAATTAAAAAAGATAAAGGTAAATAACAAATTGCGCTGCGAAATTGTAAGAATTTTAATATTACAAAATATGACAATAGGTATTGTGATTACTTAATAATATAGTTTATTATATTAATAAAATACGTGCGTATAAAACTTTTATCGACTTTGAATAGGTAAGTTAATATTTCTCAAAGATTAAATAAAAATTTTTTTCAATACAAACCGCATCCACTTGTTTTTCAATTCTGTAAATTTCTTCTTGTAATAAATGAAGTGTTCCTATTTTTCCTCTATGCCTAGCAAATGCTGCCCCACATGCAGAATGTATACTGTTCACCCAATTTTCCAATTCTACTTGACAAGGCGCCTGAAAAACAATACAGTTATTATTATTTCGAAATTAAAAATGTATTTTTTGTTTTTGTGATCTGCTTGTTTTTTGATTAATACTTGCTTACATTTTTAAACATACTCTATATGACTATATACTGTCATATTTTTAATTGTGAATTTCAAAATTAGTGAAAATAAACATCTGTGTTTATATAATAGTATAATATTAACATAAAATATTTGCCATTTTTTATATTTTGAGTAATAAGCATTGTATTACGTGTGCTAGTGGTGAAAAGCCTAAAATCTAGGTCAATCTCAATGATCAAATTTTAATCACATCTATATTGGTCTTGTGCAAGTATGATTAAAAAAACTTTGTATCTAATTTAAAACAAACGTAGAAGATCAGATTAACTAACCAACTGAGTTTCTAAACTTTTGATTACATCGAACAACTATTTTATACTTCCAGAAAATAAATACTTTTTCATCCTGCTAAAATATATATATCATAATATTTACCAATATATAATTTAATACAATTTTTTTTCTTTTTTGTTATCATTTAAATAAATGCATTTTTAGTCTTAACATACCTGAAATAAATAGGCGTCTCCAAAAGCTGTACTTAAACAAAAAATATAATCTCTTTTCGGGTGCTCTGGAATAGGTTGCATGATCGCTCCGTCAACAATTATAAGGTGTTTTGGTGCTGCCTCTACACTTCGGCCTTCTCTAGAATCGCATGGATAAAACAGTAATGTAGTACCTTTAAGACACACCCAATATCCTTTCCAGCCTCTTTTTCTAGCAAGTTCGATTTGGTGCTTTTTTCGTAATAACCATTTTTTTACGCTCAAAAACCTAAAATTAAAGAACCAACAGATTAGTTTATAATTAAGTTTTACATTTTATCATAAAAATTAACTATAATAATTTTAAATAAAAACTTCCCAAGTATTAAATAATAAGTGTTTTTCTTTTTTGATATTTCCTGTTAATGTACAATACGTATTTTATATGAAAAACTATGACTTTATTATATTTTATTTCTTTGTGTAAAATATCTACACAATATAGTAGTCACTCTAAATGTAACAAAGGCAGTATAAAGGTAAATGAGTGGCTCTCATCGAGTGAAGGCTACTTAAGACTAAACTGATTTTACCATAGCGTGTCAAGATATTCACCATTACAATGTTACAAAACAATTTTAGAAGTGGTGTTATATAACATTCAAGCGAATATACTAGGGTGACCATATTTATGTAAAAAAGAGAAAATCTCTAAAAAAGTTGTTTAATAATAATTTTTATATTTTAAAGATATTTTGGAAATAACAGTTCATGTGCCAGTTACACGAAGTGTGATGCTAGAAAGGATACATTCGTGCAAGTTCAAAAATATTACAATGTACAATGTAGTACTACAATGCGTAAATATTTATTTTTTATGCTGATCACTGACAATAATGTTTGTTAGTACTCAGCGCTCGTTTCACGAACATTTTTGTTTATAACTTTGGTTTCGACATAAAACTGTAAAAATATTATTCATTTGTTTTGTATACATATTTTTATTTTTTTACGCATATATATATATATATAGTGAAAACGAAACAAAAAATGTCCCATTCGGAGTTTCTCGGAAAAATTCAAAAACGAAACATGATGATCAATACAAATTTATTTTAAATGAGTTGCATTATAATTAGTCATATTATACCACAAAAAATACAATCCAAGCTTTCATATCTGACGGTTTAATTTTGCAGTTTAAAATCATTTTTAAAACTTATTAATTACTTAAATCTGAATTTATTTTACTTAACCTATGGTATATAATATTATGATTAATTAAGTTTTTTTTATTCGTAAAAATTAAATTTAACTTCATATTTGAATTTAAATAAATAAAATAAAAATGATGAGTTAAAAATAAAATAGATTAATAATTCTATAGTTAATGTTATAGGTGTTAAATACAATGTTTTAAATCGTGTAATTTTACTTAAGCTCTAATAAGGCTTTATTTATTTTGGTATTGTTATACACTTATAGAACAAATACAAACTTATAACTTATTGGGTACGTCAACTTTTCAAGTGGAAATGTCTCTATACAAATCTTTAAACATTATTTTTTACAATTCTGTATAAAAAAAATTGAAAAGTCGTCATTTCAAATATAATATTGTATATAAATCTATAAACGCATAGCAACGTAGTTTTAGTAACGTTGACACAATATAGTCTACATTTTCATTGCAATGGCATATTACTAAGTAATCCATAAAAATAAATATATATAAATGTAAAGAGAGAGAAAGAGAGTGATTGAGTAAGAAAGAGAGAGGATGAGGAGACTGAGACATACAATATTCTACTCTACATCAGTTTAGTGGTTTCGATAGTTAATATTACATGAAATAAATCGGAATCAAACCTTCTGAAATTGACATAATGTATATATTATGTACATAAATATATGTATAAGCTTTAAAATGTATGAATTACTGTCAAAAATACATACTTACAATATTTTTTTTTAAATAATAGAATGACAACAAACATTATAACAACATGTACATATTTGTATGATTACATAAGTTAAAAATACAATATTATTTATTATTCATTTTTATACAATAAAACCGAAATCAATATTGTATTTTTATAATTATTAGTTATTTATTATAAATTAGCTTAATTATGTAATTTGTATATTTCATTGTGTATAAATTAATATACTGATCAATATATATTATATCTTGTTTGTTATAAGTTCTTATTAATCATTATATTAGTTAATATTAAACACATATTTCATATAGTATTTATATTTCTTATGAACAAATGAAAAACTTAAAAAATGAAAATTAGTATTGAAACTTTGTATTATTTTTTTTTCTTTCGGAAAGTTATCAATAGAATAAAGAATATTTTTAGTAGGATAATACTTCTAAAAAATCTGGATCGTAACAATTTAATATCTTTATGGTATTTATAAAATTCAAGTATGAAGTTAAAAAGATTTATTTTAACTGGAAGATACAGATTTTTTTATTTTGTTAATTCTAAAATTATTTTTGAAAATAAAACATTTTAACTTATATTATAAATGCGATACGTGTTAAGTTTATCGTATATTCGTATACAATGATATTATAATATAATGGTAATTACATATCTCATTATTGAAGTGTATTAGATATTGACGAATAAGTATAAATATATCAATAAGATCATTTTTTCGATACGATTGTGATAATTTTTGTATTATGGTGTTATTAATATTTATTATAGATATTTATTGAAATATTTTTAAGAAAATATAATTAATATAGTGACGTAACTTATATAGTTATACACATTTTTAGAAAAAAAGTAAAAGAATTCACAGTAATTTATCTTTGATGGTTTAACTATTTGTTATTATGCTGTATTTATAAATACCTTACTTAAGATAAATACATTAGATAATTTTATTTCATGAAAATATGTATCCAGAAATAAAACAGCTCAAAAATAATGCACAATGTGTCACTACCTTTTATATACGTTTATAAAAATAAATACAAGTAATAGAATGTTAAGTATTACATACAATTTAAATATACTAAAATATTAAGTTATATCTGTAGTACCTACCTATATTAAAATTATTAATTATTATATAAATTTTAGCCTTTAATTAAAATATATTTATATAAACAAGTCGAATGGCTACCAAAGAAACAAGTTAGGAAAGCCCACTCAGAGAGCGTAATAAATAATAAATTCTTGGTTACTAAACATTTCGTTTTTATTTTTATTTTATTTCGTTTATTAAAATTAAGTATATTGTAAATATATATTCATATAAATATTAATTAAATATTAAAACGAGAAATTTTACTGTATAAAAATCAAACTCAGTTTTAGCAAACTTTAAAATGTTACATGACTAGAGATAATAGATGTTTACGACAAAATAAAAACTACAGATTACTTATTAATTCTTGAAAAACATAATAAAAAACAGTTAAATGTATCTAATTGGATATCTGTAGAATACTAGTTGCTTAGGATACTCATAACACAATAACACATAGAATCCCAACTTATTCACCTTATGTAATTTTGTGAGTCAAGATTAATTATCTCTACTAGTATACAAAATAAAAATAAAATAAAATTGATAGTAATATAGTTATCTAAAAATATCGATTACTTTCCTTCTACCTTTCATTTCTACACTGTTATTACGTTATATCAATTGTTACTGAAATGTTGAGACAAAATAAATGAGAGTTATGATGAAGTTGAAATCAAACAACGGTCGATACTAATATTTCCAAAATCTCAAGGTGACACTGAACCCTCATTTGTCATCGCCGTCTTACAAACATACAACATAGCAAATCTGAGTATAAAATTTAAAAATTACGTAAAATGATGATGATACGTATTACGTATATATTAGGTATATTATATAACAAAAAAATGATTGTATATTATGATGTATGACAGAAAAAGAAAAACGTCAAGAATGAATAGCAGTAACTAAATCTTATAAAAAAAAGACAATGTAAATAAATGACACATAATTTAATATTATTAGATGCTTGTTTTATTATAATTTCAAAATTTAAATAATTTTATGAGACTGCGATAATAGAATAAATTAATAAAAAAATAAAAAAATAATACATAATAACTATAATAAAATATTTTTAAGTAAATTTATACTAAATAGGAAATACTTATTTCATGTCATCATAAGATTTGATAAGAAAAAAAAATGGTTCAAGTAAATTTATTAAAATTATATTAAGTTAAAATATTTTTGGATAAACCATAAATAAGTATATTTCTATGGAGTTAGAGTATTAAAATCTGTTAAGCGTGTAATTATGTTTTTATATTTTATAAGATCTGTCAATATTTTTAAAGTTCAATAAAAAGTGATTTTTAAATTTCATCAAAAAGCTCATTATAAAATATTAAAATTGAATTTGTGAGACTTTTTAAATAATTCTCCGAGTTATCTTAAAATTAATTTTTAACTATTTTAAAATGCTTTTACGACTCAAAATTATTTTTGTACGTACCATTTATTTATTTATCTTGTTGATAGAAATACGATCTGAAATAATGTTCTAATTCATTTTATTTTATTCAGTCAATAGATTTTTCTATTCAGTAAACATTTTTTTTTCTATAAAAGCAATATTATATACTTATTATGAATTAACATTAATCTTTGACTTTTGTTCTAAATAAGAATGTTAGTTCTAGAGATTTAAGTCATTAACCCAACATTTGGGCTCATGTAATCAATATAATTGTGGAAACTTGAAACTGTATATTTGGTAGTATTCCAAATGAAAAAAAAGAAGGAGAAAATGTACCTAATACTTAAAAGCGTCTATTCGCGCCGAGACTGGCGTCTTATCCGTTATTTATGAACGACAGCACTAAGAAGAAACTGTTTTATTGCTATGACCCCGTTCCATTTCAGGAGCTATTCCTCTCCTACCCATACAGGTTAGGTTAGTCCCCAAAAGTTTTCCAGACGGTATGTCTTTTTTTATTTTTGTGATGTAAAAATGTAATCGTGTAAAAGCAAATTAATTGAGTTCAAAACTATAACCTTATACTGTATTTGGTGAAACCATTTTTTCTTATTACACATAAGGAACTAAAATTTATGATTTGTCGTACAATAACTTTAAGCAACCGTAAGCTCAATGGCATAATATAATGTATTCCGAAAAAAATATTGTATACATTCAGTTTTGAAAAAAGGAGTAATGATAATAATAATGATTACCTCTATTGTTTTACTAAATAAAAATATACGTGTTATTGTAGAATTGAATTTATCTAAAAGTAATATGAAAAAAAACCTTACTAATTATTATAAATTTGTTTTACTCTGAAAAGCAAAGGCGAGTTTTTTTTATAAAAATATATTGAATTTTTATATTATACTGTATAGGTAATAAAATAATAATTTAACACATTTAATTATTTTTATTTTTATTTACAAAATTTTTTTGTAAACGTACTGTAAAAATATGTGCAGTATAAAATATAGTTATTCAAGAATATTTCATATAATATTATAATTTTAAAGTTAATTTTAATTCATATTATTTAAGTTACTGAAGGGAATATATTTAATATTTATTTTTAAATTTGTACTGTACATTCTCAACATTTTTTAAATTTTGCTAATATATACTATTATATATAATAGTTTTTAAATTTATCAATTATTAAAATGTGTTAGTGAATAAATAAATATATACTATTGTAAAATATTAAACTAAAATATAAATTTATAGTTATTATTATATTTAGACAAATTTGTGAACATTTTAATATTTTGCGTGAGTTACATGTGTGTTTCAAATAAATAATATTTAAAATAATTCTTTATTGTACATTACTATAGACTCTATAGTAGTATAGAGAATCCAAAATTTAAAATTTAAATGAACAAATATTGAAATATGTTAATTTATCTACCTACCTATATTATATTATGCAATGTACATCATTATTAATTCAAAATAGTCTATTTAAATAATGTGCTTGTGTATTTAATTATTGCTTAATACATTTTAAATAGAAATATATTTATTTTTCTTTGTAATATAAATAATTGTATATTTAAAATAGTTATGTATATTTATTATATTTCATAGGTTAGGACGGTTAGGTTATAAAATATCTATATGGTATTATAATTGCTCATAATGACCTCGTGGCGCATAGCAGATACATTTAGAATTTAGATAATCTGAATAAAATTCAGTAAAGGTTTTTGTTAACCAATAACAAAAATCAATATAAAACGTAATGTTCATGATGATTACAATAATTTATTTGTTATAACCGTAAAAGCAACATTAAAATTCTTCATTCAATCGAGTATTCGAGTTTGTTAGTTATTGATTTTAATATTTAATGAAACTTCGTTTAGCATCACATGATTTAATGAGCAGTGGGCATGTATGCATTCTTCCGGCATTAGTCATTATTTAATTATTCATCCTCAACACCATTGTTTAATGTATTAGTATTATTAAAATGTGTTTAATTACTCCTACTGTTTATAGGTATAATTTATTTAAAATTTTAAATGTGACGGAAAAACTTGTGAATATTATTTTTCAGTCAGAGTATGTACTTGGATCAAATAAAATTAAAATACTGACGAAAATAAGTCCTTAGGGCTTAGGGCTTACATATAATTTATTTTATACCCAATCATAATTCACAATTTTTTCCGAATATTTATTCACATACATTTTTAAGTTTATTAAAAATTTAAAACTCATAATTATTAAGCAATATCATATAATGATTATGCATGAAGTAAATGGTTATGGTTAGTACTAAAAGTATTTTATCAAATGTATTAATTTATGATTGGTCTTTGGACACCCATGTTGACTTTCGAATAATTCAAATTTTAATTGGATGTAAACTGATGGATAAGTATATTAATAATTAAGAATAATAAAAATCACACAACTATTAATAAAATAGTTAACTAAATAGTTTAATCTATTATCTCATAATATAAAAACATTATTATTACTTATTTTGCACATACATTTTTTTTATAAATGTATATAATAATGATTATTTGCATTTAATATTAAACATTGAACATTTATTATATATATATTATATATTGTGATTTATCAAGCATGGTGCTCGCCTTATTTTTCTTTTAATAATTTATTTATTTAAATTTTAATTCTTAGATTTTTTTAAGTATATTCAAGGTACATATTTTAAAATAAGTATTTCGATTTTTATACCATTTAATAAATGTTTTATTGTGATCCCAGCCTATTTTTTTCTAATGAGAATCAACCTTATTGTTTACTGCAATTTGTTATCAAATGGCTTGATAATTTTATAGGTGATTCACATATAAAACGAGTAGTTTAAATCGTCATAAAACACTCCTTAAACAGTATATAAAATCTATAAAATTAGACATATAGTCTTTAAATATTTTTTAAATTTAATAAATAAATACATATTTTAGATTTACAAAATAACAAAATTTGAATTATTAAACGATAAGATCAGGTACTAACTTGGTGTACGACTGTATATGAAATTATAAAATTTCTCATTAGTTTTTTCCTAAGTGTAATAGAAATAATAAAAAGCTCATAAGATTTGGTCTCTTTAAAACTGTAAAGTACTATAACAAGAAAAACATGTTGTTATATAGAAACATTATGTAATTCTATTGGTGCACTCTTACCAAACAATTTGTGTAACCTAAAATGAATAATAAAAATAAAAATTTGATTTAAAACTAAACATTTTCAAGTATTTAAATTTGAAATCTAGATATAAATATATAATTATGATTAAACATACCACGCTTATAGCCTATTACCTAGGTATTATTTATTAAACTTTTACTCGTTGTACAACATAGAATATCTGCAGTTATATCCGTATTATGTAACTATAAATATAATATTAATATTACATTGAAGATATTAATAAACCTAAAGTATTATAATAACTATACGACAAATAATATAGGTTCTGTTTGTATAATGTACCTATTTCATCATCATACATTATTATTTATATATATAATGATGAAACTAACCAGCGAGGCTAGATAAGCATCTGGTTTATGTTTACTAAGATGTGATTTTAATCTCAAAAGATATCTAAAGAAACGACATTTTTTTAACATATATTTACTTACCCTGCTTTTCTGACAGCTCCTGTGCAATTAAACGAGGCAGCTGCAGTCCCTGTTTGTTTACCCCGGTATGGTGAATTTTGAGTGCTCTCTGCGTCGTCTTCGTCGCTGATAGCGGTTGTCAAAGACATACGATCATCGTCTGATATCTGTAAAAAGCAATTAAAATAAACTAAAATGATTAATGGGTAGGTACAAAAGTTGTATTTTTCACTTTAATTGAAAAATATGGATTGGCTTAGTTAATTTATCTAAAATAACTTCAAGAATCCAAAAAAATTTTTAAAAAACTAAAAATTTATAGGTACTACGATAAATTATTTAATCGTATTTTACGTATCATATGTATGTATTATACATAAAATAAATACAATCATATGTTAAGTAGTGGTAAAATTAAATTAAATGTTTAATTTATTAATATGAAAGTCAATTACGATTGACTACTGCCTACCTACCCAAATTTAAATTGATATTTGCATTTTAAAAGTAACTCATCTATCTAATACTTAACTATATTAAATAATTATGTTTGAGTTAAATTGAATATCACACATTTTTGCAAATTCGATAAAGGACATTTATATGTCTTAGATATTTATAGTTTAAAAAATTATATTTAATATATATATAATTAGTAGAATAACTAATAAGTCATTAGTAATGACATTACAGGCACTAGTATATAAATACTAAAGTTTATATCTACTTACTTATTTATATTAAAATTATAAATTTTAAACTGTAAAATAAAATTTTTCACGGTCTTTTGATATATAATCCGTTAGTTTTTAAGAAAAATTGAAAATTTCAATTGAATCGGAATTGAAACTCGCCCAATTTAATGAGTACTATGTTGACTCGAGTTCAAATAAAAAATAAATGCAACTTTTGATATATTTATTTCACCCTAAACTTACTCATGGATAGACATAAAATTAAGAAGCCGGATAAGATACAGTCATACAGACAATAGAAGTTGGAAACTAATGTCGTTTCATTTATTAATTCAATAGCGTGTTGTTATATCAAATTCAAAAGAAATGGTAAATCACTGTATTCAAAAAAAGGTTCTAAGAAATAGTTCAGTTAAAACCATCTCTGCTAATATTTCTTCAAAATTGTTCAGTATTTGTTCATACACTTAGAAAAATTACTAAGATAAATCGAAAAATAATCTATTAAAGTCCCATCTACATTTTATTTCCTGTCTATAAACTACTATATGTAACTCTTTTAGCACTCTTTCTACTTCAGAAATTAAAGTCAGAAAAATAATATAGAATAAAAATATATATATCATCGTAAGAACAATACCATTTTCCACCACTTATTTGAAAATTGAAATTAAAATTAATCAAAACGGGTCTCTTATTCTATTTCAATACAATTATAATGTAATGTGTAATAATAAATTCTAATAATATTAAACGTTAGAATAATATTGTACTACACTTAGGAACAATTATTTAAGTTTCTTTTTTTTTAGTTCTTAGTGTTTTATTTTTATTAATCTCTTATGGAAATGTTAGACAAAACAAAATTTAAACTTTAATTTTTTAACTAAAAAAGAACTACTGCAATAAACTGATACTACCTATGATTTATATTTTTGGAAATTCATTTTAGTCTTATTTTTTTCAGTGAATTTTTTTTTTTAGTGATTAAATAGCCAGATTAAAAATGAATTTTAATTCTTTCGTATAATAGGTTTAATCTAAATAATTAAAAATTAAAAGTAAACGGTACCATATTTAATCGTAACATCTACATTTAAAATAAAAAATATTTTATTAAAGTAGACGATATATATATATATTTTTTTATCAGAAATAATGGCTAATTAAATTATATCAGGAAAAATTACATCCTTTTAGATAGAAGAGGACCGTTATTAGTTTAATAATGATGAGTATTTTTTTTGTATGTGTCAATATTCAACATTGAGAATGGTTTCTGGTCTACTTTATAATTTGAGGGGGGAAAATTAAATATTGTTAGTTCTATTCTAATTCATCGAGGTAAAAATAAATTAATGATAAACCTAAATATTTGTGAATATTAACATTACACAAAATGAATTTTGATTTTTGGTGTAACTCAAAAACGAATAACCGCAGAGACTTGATATTTTTCCAAATATTTGTATTAGCATTTTCTAGACACGAAATGCTTTTAAAATTATGTTTACTTTTATTGAGCTGTTTATAGTCACATGCAATTTTCAAGTTTCTTCGATTTATAGTGATAACATTTTTTCTCTTAGTCAACAAATATGAACGTTGATCATTCTCTTCAGTACCCAGTATTTTTTCCTTTTTACAATTACATATTAAGGAATTTTAAAAATCCTGTCACAATTTTTTTTATAAACGTTAGGAGTTTAAATTTTAAACATCTAAGTTTCTAAGAACTTTTAAGTTTTAATTTCTGTTTAATAATATTTATTTTTAATATGTAACGGCCTTTAAAAAACATTTTTTTATTAAAAATCTTAAAAGAATTAAGTTATGATGTTCTTGAAGAGCGTCATACAACATTCATTAATATATATATAATTGTATTAGGACTATGACATAATTTGTACGCTGTCAAAATAATCCATTGTAAGTTTGTTGAAAATTGAGAAATAGAGATACTTAATTTATTTTTCAAATAATATAAAAGTAATACGATTTTTTCTTATATTTTGATTTAATATTGCCAAAATTGTTTAAAAATGTATTAAAATCAGTATTATATATTTAAAACAGAGTTTATTTGAACATATTATTAACGAACAACGTGGCTTTTACAAGTTGAAATCGACTGATACTAATCTAATTACATACTATTCTAATTTATGTGTTATTTAACGATCAATGATCATCGTTGGCCGTACTCAACGAGTTAAAATTGCCAATGCCCATCAACATTATTTAATGTTATTACGTAACTTCTACAAATAAATTAATAGGTATGTTTAAATTCTCTACATTCGTACATTTTGATTATTTTGACTGTTTGCTTCAGTAAATACTCCAGACGACTGTTTATGAATTCAGAATGATATTTATAATTTTGAATAGTGGCGTTGTGTAATACAAATATGCTAAAACAGAATATCTTGAAATATATGCATTAAGCTTTGACTACACTATATCACTATTAATGGCCAGTCATTATGTTGTTTTTATAAAATAAAAGATTTAGTTATCGTTCTATCCAAGGCCCTATCTTTTAAATTGCATATAAACTGGATTTATATTTTATAGTAAGACACTTAAAGAACCTTAAGTTATATTTAACGTAGTTTTCGGAGTTCTCAGATATTAACTACCTATTTAAAAGTGTTATACTTTGCACTAGTCTATTCGTTATTAAAGTTTGAAATCCTAGTCAGAGAGGATTAATAAAAAAATTTGAAATGAAAATCCCAAAAAGATGATTCTGTTTGATAATTTATAAAATAGGAACACGAAATTGTTCTTTTTATAGTGAAATAGATCTTAACATGAAGTTAAGTCACCAGAAAATAGGCGTACAATGGTTGATGTAAAATTTATATCTAATTTTATCAACTGATAACTTTTTAGATTTATTAGAAACAAATATTATACGAAAAGTCACTCCTTTAATTCTAGTTCATTTTCCTTTCATCAGACTCGCTTAATTATATTATGTGAAATAATCCTGTAAATTGTATTAATCCAGCATCAAAGTTAAGAATTTCGATTTTTGGCATTATTTTTATTTACAGTGCATTAGTTATAAATTATAATAATTAATATAAATTATATTAAGTGATGTATTGTATTGTATCATATAATGTTCATTTAATATTTGCATTCTGAAATTACGTAGCTAATTTAGTTGAGCTTGTATAATTTTAAACTGTTAAATTTTGTTCTTTTACCCTGAGAGGTGTAAATAAGTAAACGAATAAATTTATTAAACATAAATGTATATTATATTCATCAATAAAACGAAAAATAAGTTTTTTAAATAATAGGTAGTTATTTTATTTGAGTAATTATTCTTTCTCTCAAAGCTATAGAATTTTGTGTTTTATAAACTGTTATTTATTACGAAATTATACTAGAAATTAAACGTACATTTTAGTATACAGCACTTCCATCCGGGGGGCGCCATTTGTATACTCACATTAAATACCTATAGACTCTCACCACACTAGTTGTAATAACTAATAACTATGTACATACGTCACGGTGTCTAAACGTATATTAGTTTATACCTACAATGTACACTACATACATGCATGTATCGGTTACATGATAGAATGCTGTGGGAAAGGGGTGTTTTCGAGGATTATCGTTTCTACGATTCTGCCAGGGTATTATGCAAAATATATATTATGTACCCTCTCCGTGTTATATATTTAGAACTAGTCGGATACATGTATGTGTAGTGTGTACATATTAATATTATATTTGTATATTATGTATCGTTTGTCGTTATTTTTTATATATTTTTATATCAATTACAATACAAACTGTCAACATTGCACCGTTATTACCTAACGGTGAGCTTTTTACATAATATTGCGTCATCGGCGAGACAGTATCCTGTTATTGTTTCGTAGTTTTGTTTGCACAAATATTGTAACTACAGGACGCGGGTCAATGAATCGTCATAATATACTATATATATGTAATAATATAATTCGAATAGCGTTTTCAGACACCTACATATTGTGTGTCCACTGAAACACGGAATGCTTTATAACTCAATACTTTAAATATGTTTTTAAGTGCGTTAGCGGAACATTAAATTATAATCTGTGACATGAGTTACCCTAAATCATGTATCCTATGAATGCGTATCACATATTATTTTTTAAATAAGATCCCCTAATCTTAATATATTTTTTAAGTGATGACCTTTTTGATTTTTCCAAATTATTTTAATACATCAACTTGTTTTTAAACCTAAAATATCCCAAATTTTAACTACCTAATCAAACGTGTTATTTGACAAACGAGCAAGAAGCAAAAAAAATAAATAAACGTATTATTAAAAAAAATAATGAATGTAGAATTTTGTTTGCTTAAAATCTCGATAGTAAAAAATACATTTACTAAATTATGTAAGTAATAATACTTGGTAAATTGAAATAAAATAATAGTTTCTAGAATAATAGCTGAATTTAGATTGATAAATTATGATTGTGTCGTGGTTTAGACTTTAGAGCACTACAATATCAACTACATACATAAAAACAATACAAGAGTTCTTGTTTCGTGTTCCATAAACCGAATTTATAAATATGTATAAGACACCTAGTGCTTTCTGATTCTTTGGACATACAGTATATATTCATACCATGTGTATACCGATCTGTATTCTAGAAAAGCAAGTAAATATTCGTGATTGACGGCTGAACAAAATAACTGTCTCTATCTCTAACCTTACCGTCCACAACGACTGTACACAAATATAACAAAATATATTTTGTATAATATATATTATGCACCAAACACACAAATGCTATATTATATAAAAGTAAAACACCTATGTCCTATATAATATATATAAATATATGTATTTGGACATTTGTGATTCGTTCGTTTAACATCCGTATACTGTCTCTTATTCACTCCGTCTAAGTCTAAATATTAATACTGTCGTTGCCGACAACTGGAAAATGTATCGCCACAGCTGTCGTATAACCCTCGAGGTGATGTACAACATTTTATGTATGTGTGTTTGTTTGTGTATTTTCAGTGGGGGTGGTCTCACAGCCTCACGGGATTCATCGGAGCCTCCGGGTCGGGAGTCGTTAAATATTCACCGAATCATCACGCGCCGCGATGACACACATTCAACCTTCGCATCAATATTCGTTCACGTCTAGGGACTTCTGACGTAAATTCACCACAGCCACAGTGTGTGTACGTTCATCTTGGTTTGTATATGTATGCAAATGCCTAAATAAAGGTATACCAGGAGGTAGGGGTGGGGAACTCAAAGTTAAGAAAGATTTTAAAACTCTAAAATCTATCAGGTCAAAGTATATAAAGCGAAAAAATATTTTCATGGACAATTTTTAAGCAGTAAAAAACACGTATAAAACTACGATAGCGTGATACGGTATAAATAACAAAACTGACTGACATAATCAAATAAAAATTTATTACCACGTATTAGCTATGGGTATATATTTAGGAATTTAATAATTTAGTTGCAGTTAAATAGAAGATACGAATTAATATCTACAGTCTACGAACAACATAGTTTATAAATACAACTTATAACATGATTTTCTATTATTTTATGAAATAATTTTTATATTTAAACTTTTGAGTTTCAAATTTAAAAATAAAACACGAGCCAACTAATAAGCATTATACGTATACGGCCCGCGAGCTACCAGTTGCCATTCCTGATATATACGACTATTATCTAAAATCACACTGTCTCTCATACAACCTACTAACTAGTTCACTGCTTCTTATCCAACACATCCATCGCGACTACATTATAGCTTCCACACAACCTGACACTAAAATATACATTAATTATATGCGTTTAATAACTGTTTAACCATCATAGTCGTGAATCGACACACGCACAGACGGACCGAATAACAAGATGGCGTTATAGTTATTGTATTTGGTTGGGTCGAATTAGAAATGCAAAGCCGTAAAACCCAAAATTGCATAATTCAAAAGCAAAATAAATAATCTAGCCAGAATTCAGTACACCTTGATTTGACCGTGAGCTATAATATTGACACTAAAATAAATAGTAAGTTCAAATTAAAAATGTATGATTATTTAATAATATTGAAAGATAATGCAGAATGTTTTTACGATTTAATAGCACTTGACCGTTCTTAAAATAGTGGTTTGAGTTTTTATTTTTTTGTTAAAATGATTATGCAGATAAATTACAGTTTAAAATTTATAATAATATTGCGCTAATAAAAGTCTATGAAACTTTTGTAGCACACTATATATTAGTATATAAATTTGTGTATAAAAATCATTATTTTACATTAAAATAAAATATATATATTTAAAATATTTTTATTTGGAAAAATAAGAAAATGTTCCACTCTTTGTTAAGTATCCAATAACGAAGTATTATAACTTACCGCTTATATAATTGTTTATTATTCTATTATTCAAACAAAGTTATATATTGAAAATAAACTATCATAATGATAAAAATATAAAATTTAATATATTATGGAAATCTAAACATTGATAAAGGAAAATACAATAAATATTTTCGTTTTATTGTTATTTTATTTATTTTTGTTGTTGTTTTAGTTCAATATACTTAGACTATGGGGTAGCCATTGAATATTTTATTTTAAATTATTTTTATTTATCTACATAATGTTTTTTAAGTAAGGGTAGTTCAATCTTGAAAAAAAAATTAAAATTATTTAACCGAATAAACAATAAAGTTGGAGGTGCATTAAACTGAAAAGAAAATAACAATACAATTAATTTAATGAGTATAATAAATGATTAAATAATTACATAATGGTTAGATTTATTATTCTTTTATGAACTATAAGTATATTAAAAAATTATGTAAAAAGTTAAAAAATTTATGCTGTTTATTAACATTTTATTAATTTTTATCAACATTAATATAAAATTTAATTTTGAGCGTGTTATAACTACTATAATTACTCATAAATGTTTAGCAGTAAAATAATAATTTTAAATTATTCAAAATACGATAAAACGTGATAAATATTAATTCAAAATAATTATTTTTAATGTACGACTGGTAAAACATAAACAATCACTGTGAAATTTACATGAATATTTTATTTTATAACAATTAACAATAGACTATTGAGATAAACAATATAACGGTATTAACATTTTGAATATACATATACATTTAATAATTACTCTGTATTATAAAGACGATAATGCATTTTTAATGTTTTAAACTTAAGCCAAAAATACAACATTTTCATTAGTATTAATACTTAGTAGTATAACACCGTTAAAATTTTTAATATATAAACCAGCCATAAACTGTTTTTTGCATTAACGAAATAATTTTGATATTTAAATTAATTTGTTGTGTATTTGTAAATTCATAAATTTAAAATTGTTTGAATCGTTTTTGCTCATAAATAAAGCTATAAATAAAAATAAAAATATAAATTTAAAGTTTTAATTACCTACAATGTAGGCCCTATATATTCCACTAAAATAAGAGATATATAAGAATTTAGATAAAATTTAAATACAAAACGTTTTATTTTTATTTTCATGTATTTTTATTTATTAAAACCACCTAAAATTGTTAAATAAATCTCAAAATGTCTCTAATCCATTAAAAAAAAATAGGTTAACGTGCCTAGTTGTCACTGATTTAATTTTAGCCGTTTTCTTATTTCCAATGTTATTTCCTGGTAAAAATTAATTTTCGTTATAATTATTATTATTTAGACGTAATAATATCCAATAAAAGTGTGGTAACACGGCGTTTTGGATAGGCATTTTAGGTACATCACTGTCATGTAGTTTGTTTTTCTCATTAATAATTTAGTAAGATTTTTAAATTGAATGATACCTTGCAAAGATTTTTAATTTATTTAGTTATTTATGACGAGACAGCTACAGCTTCTTATTAGGTTTAATATGTAGATTGGTATTAAAATAAGGTATTTGAGTGTTTATTATTGTTATAATTCACACGACAGAAATATGTTTACACCATCTGTATGTGACGTTGGTTTTAAAATTAATTAAAATAAACAACTTATTACACAATTGAAAATATCGTTTATTTATATTCAAGACAATAAGCTATTTCGACATTAAGAAGAATATTTAGGACGATATAGATAGATACATAGTATGCGTCAATAACAGATAATTGAAATAAGTATAGCTCAGAGTCTCGGATAAAATAACAAAAATAAAGGTAAACAATTATTATACTCCTTTACCCATACTATTTCTATATTAATGAAATATCAAAAAATAATATTTCGAACAAATAATGTATTCAATAGAAACGTTTAAATAAAATGCGAATTTAGTCACTGTGTATAATAAATATTTTATATATTTTTTTTATGACTGATTCAAATAAGTGCTCTTAAATTATCACTGTCATGGCGTAGAAAACATTTCGTGATATTCTCTATATTTATAACAAAAATGTTGACATAAACGGAAATTCGGTAGCTCAAAATGAATTCACTTTTAAGGGTAGCTTCACGTAAAAGATATTCGTACGGATTAAGTCGATTAAAATGCATTTGTCCTATCAAATATGCCACGTTGACGTAAAAAATCTGTAATACTATCTATTAATACGTATGCTGTCTAATAAAATGTTGACGTACGTATAGTATAATTAATACGTCATATTATAAAGATATAAATTAACTATAGATTAACTATACAGATATTATCACATTTTGATTTAGATGAGTTGATAAATTATTTATTTTCGCATGAAATTCGTGTATTAAATTAAAAAAAATAGCAATAATAGTTATTACTATATTTTTATTACTAATAATTTATTACGTTTTTGTTATACGAGTACATCGGCCACCCTTTCAGTCTTATTAAATAATGTTACAATTAGACGATAAAAAACCGGACGAATAACATTTATTTAAATATTTGATCTTAATATTGAAATATAGATCAATCGTTGTTTACATACTTATTTATTTCATTATAAGCCCATAAAATAAACGATTAACTATTTATATCTGTAATAAATATAATAAATTATGTAAATATGAATTGAGGATAACAATATGGTATGTGGTGAATTAAATATCTATTCATGGTTAGAAACCAAACACTGACCATACGTTTAAAATCGATTTATTTAACACATAAACAACATACAGAAGCATACTCTCTAATTAATAACAAATATGAAATTTGATATATAATTCTAATAGTTTTTATTGAAGTTTACTTAAGAGGACGTTATAGCCACATGAATTGTCTCTATCTTCGATGTCTAACACGTACACCATACCAAATTTGCGTTCAGTAGAACACATTTTATGTTAGTTATAATATTGTGGTTAATTTACATATTATCAAACATAAAGGTAAGAATATTATCCAAGTCATGTCATATGATTTTAATGATATTATCGTTTTAAAGTGACTTATGGTACAATAATGAATGAAATTCTATGGGTAATATGATATGTTTGACTGTTAAGATGTATGCTTCCTATTTACAAAAACAAGATAACTTATTATACTTAGAAATGATTTTTCTATACAAGCATATAATACGTTCATAAAATCCAATGATCTGATTATCGTCTATGTGCTATTAAACATGCGTTATGTGTATTTTATTTTGAAAATAAATACCTACCTACATAATTTTAATATTGCGATGCACTAACAATGATGTACAGTAAATAATAATTTGAATCCATCATAACTAGAGCACTCTGATATGATATTATTATGTTTAAATTTCTCTTTATTCGTATAAAAATATTAAAATATAATTTTTAGACTCATATACATTGATATATACATTATTCGTTTTGTAATGGAAAATCTACTAAATATTTCATTCAATGTCAAACAATGAAATATTCTTCATTACCACGAATTTATTTGAAAAAGTAAATAACACGCGAAGTAATAATAATAATAATAAGAGGTTATAGGTAGTAGAATAACAGAAAAAAAAAACAAAAAAAATATTCTAATCTCGACGTTTTTATTGTAATAATAGCCTTAGCTATATGTACGGCGAAGGTTGTAATATTACAAATGTCCCTATTGTTTTAGTTCCGGCTGCATGAGATATCCGGCGGGGCGGAATAGAAAAGGCTTTTCTATTAAACGTTTTTAATTTCCGGACAAAATGCCACATTATAATTGCCTCCCATATACCGTCTCGCCATCGCTCCGTCACCGTGATTTGCGACGACGACACGGCGTCGATGTTGTCGTCACCGACTCTGCGCCACAAACTTTTATTACTTTTTATTATTTTTTTTTTTTTAAACGAGCGTGTATAGCAAAAACTTTAGTCGTTAAAAAATCACCATTGAACTTTCTCCGACAAACGTGTGTTCACAATATTCTTGTCGTCTGACAAAAGCGCTGTCGGAATATCTATCGCGAGAATTCGGAAAATTTATGCGAAATCATTTTTGACACCCATTATAGGCGTGTTTTGAGTTATTTATTTATCTATTTTTTTTTATTAGCATCAGACACGTGTCTGCCTATCGTGTTAAGACGGCCAATACAAAAACAATACTCATAACCATCCACCCGGGGTAGAGGAGGTGCAGGGGGACACTGCGACTACCACTAGGATCCGCCACGTTACCTTTTTGAGAAAGACTCTGTTGCATGTGCCGGCCGTCGTTTTGCAGTGCTTGTGCCTGAACGGCGTGTTGCCCCTGTCCACGTCGCATTCGAAACTAATGGTACGCGCGCCACGCGAGAACGACGACGCGGCGTGCGGCGCCACCGCCGCGGCCGGTCGCTGCCGGTACGTCGATCTCCTCCTGACCGTCTCGCTGTCACTAACCGACCTCCGGTCGTCATCGTCGTCGTCGTCGTCGTCATCGCCGTCGTTGCCGCCACCGCAGCCGCCACAAAACCCGTCACTAACGCAATCGCTGTCGTCGTTGTCACCGCTGCAGTCGTCGTCGTCGTCGTCATCGTCGTCGTCGCTGCAATGACGATTGTGACCTCCGCTCAAAGCGGTGCCGATAAACGTGAACAACTGTTGTACGTGCCTGTCGAACTGGTCGGGCAGACTGGTCACGCTGGCCGTGCAGTTGGTCGCCGCGGCCACTGCCAACGCGGAGTCGGCGGCCAGCACGTCCGTTTCGAAGTGCACCGTCTTGGTGTGTCGCGACTGTTGCGAACGGTGCTGCGGCGGCTGCTGCCCCCGGTGTTGTTGCTGGTGTTCGATTTGTTGCTGGCGTTCGCGTCGCTGCTGGTGTTCGCGTCGCTGCTGCTGGTGTTCGTGTTGCTGCTGTGTCGGCGAAGAGTTCGCGTCGGCCGCGGCGACGTCCAACGGCGGTTTCGGCCGGTTCGTTTCGACCATTTTCATCGGCGGACAGCGCGATTGCCGTTATTCAGTGACCGCCGCAATGCGGCAGTTGCGGTGGTGCACGCGCGGCAGTACGGCCGCCGTTCGGCATTTGACACGCGCCGACCGCCGTCGCCGGACGCACCGCAAACAATAACACCACAACGACGCTTCCCGATCGTCCATCGTCGCCCTTCTTCGGTGTCGCTGTGCCCGCCGTGTACCCTATTGTATTGTCGTACTATTGTACCGCCGTAGTGTATTGTCGTACCTTGTGGCGGCGGTGGTAGCGGCCCAGTTGAACGTGGTGACGTCGACGGCTTTATAACGATGCCGATACGACGACGACCACCACCGCTACGATATTGTTGTCGTCGTACAGACCTGCGGCGGGACGAGACGTCATGTCGATCGCGACGGACTCCGTTATCCGATGACGTTGACGTACGACGTCGACAACGTTAACGCGTTCGACGTGTTATCCGAAAGAAATACCGTAACATCAATGACGTAAAAGACGGATCGCTGTTTTCGTCATCGTCCACTCGGAATTCGCGACCATAACAAGTTGTGTTGCCGTCCCGTCTACGCGGTATGATCGGTGCACGGCCCGTATATTAGTGTTTCGGTGAACGGCGCACGACGGTGCGATTGTGACGATGGTGTTGCAGCCGTACCGAGTGGACTATACACTGCGGGGAGCGCGACGCGATCGTTCAGCTTCCATTAGCGGACTAGCGGACGAGGGTGTATCACGAGGGCGTATTTCAGCGGCGTTCGCAGCGTCCCGGCGCCCGGACGGCGCCCTCTGGTGTAACACACATCAAAAGGAAATGGCCCGACGAGAAATGTGTATTGAATCCGCACACGCGTTTGCCGAGTGAAATGAACAAAAAAAAAAAAAAAAGACCGTGTGTGCGTTTGAGTGTGTGTGTTTTGTGTTTATACATATAATAATAACGAAACGCGAAAAGGTTCTCGGATATCGCGGACACTACACATCAAGTAAGCGGCGGAGAAAAAAAAAACGATTAAAATAGTATAAATGATTGAAAAGTGGGTTTCGAGTATTTTCCCGTCCGCGTGTTTGATAATTATTGTTATTGTCAGTTAGTAAAAGAAAACGTGTATTTTTAATTACATCATTCCACGTTATATTATGGGAATGCTTCGAGAAATAATAACCGACTCCTTTGATGTTCCCATTTTGTAGAAACATTTTTCAACCGTAAAATATAATGTGTAGACGTATAGTAGATATTAGCCGTGTTAATATTATCGAACGTGAGAGACGCCTCTTAAAAATTTACATTTTAAGTATATTCCGCGGCATATGTATCTGTTTCGTTTGGTTCAGTTTGTCGTGTATCTTAAACATTCCTCGTCGGTAAACGGGATTTGTTAAACATTAAGCAAGCCGTATAACTCCTTTGCATACAATATATTATTATAATATGCTAATATGCATATAGTATCGCTGTGTTACAAAATAATACGGTTGAGATATAAATATCCATTTTTTTTTCATGAATAAAATGTAAATGTACATACGTATTTCATGTTTTTCTTTATATTTGTCCATATTGTTTAAGACAAGTCTATAAAAATGTACATATTAATAATTGACGTGGATACAAACGACGATAACAACGTAATAGTTCGGCGTAATCAAAAACATGTAAGTATGTATATATTGTATGGTTAACCATAAAATAATACGAGACTGTATACAATGTATTAATAATTATTTTATTAAAAAATATTATGCAATAATTAAATTTGTTCTTTGTAATAAAGCTTTTGAAGAAAAATTCAGTTGTAAAATTGTTTTTAATAATTTTCAATTTGCAGATACATGATTTACTGCATTTAAACTTAAATTGATTATTAATCTACATAATAAGTTAAATATTTTTAATTAATTACCAACTATGTAATGATGTTTTATTTAAATTCGTTTTTAGATTTACATCATATATGATAAAATATTGGCATTTAGTGCAATAAAAGTAGGAAAAGAACAAGCCCATTTTATAACACCTAAAGCTATGAGTTCAATTTAAATTTATTTCTATTGTTAACTTTTATACCTTTCTTAACGTCATAAAATGTGTAAAAAATGTTATACAAATTTACTCTACAATAGTACAATACCTTTCCAATGATGTATCTATTTTTCCCTACCATATATATAAGTAAAATTATCGGTATATGACAAAAAAAGTACTAGGCGTCTTAATTTCATAATCATGTACATAAACATTACATATATGTGTGTGTGTGTATGAGAGTGAGTGTTGGGAGCTTAATTTAATTTATATCGTATATACATCGTATAGTTTGACTCTGTATATTATTTGCACATCGTTAGTCTGTTAATTGGATACTGAGAGAAGTTAACAAAGTTACTGAGTATTGCGTCAACTGATTTATGAAAATACTCAAAGTATCAAGATACAATTTAACTCATCAATTAAAAAGTTTAATTTACTTGTATATCGTTCTACCAGAATACTAAAAATATCATATAAATATTCTTTTTTTTATTATAAAATAACGAACCCATTCATTTTACTGTGATTTGTAACTAAGGTATGAAAATTTAAAGCTTGGATATCCAAATATTAATAATTATTTTTTATAACCGTAAAAAATCAATTTAACTTAAATCAAATAATCTGCAGATATACCTATTCAAAAAATTCAATGTTGTTATTCGTATTTTGTATATAGTTATTATACTTCATTAATAAATGTGTAACTATATGATTTTATAGCTGTTGCCTGTTAGTATACTTCATATTAAAGATACTTACCTAAATGTCAAATTTAAAGTAAATAATTTGTAATAAATGTACCTATTTAAAATCAATATTCATTTTAATTAATTTTATACTAGAAAATTTAATATCTATATAAATTTATATTGGTATATTCGAAATAAATAAAATCAAAAACTACTGGACCGTTTTCAATCAAAGTTATAACAATAAATTCCTTGAAACTCGGAGTGTTTGTAGCTAATTTTTTAAGCTTCTATTGCAATGTATAGCTCACATATAAATTTAATTTTGATTTAATAAAATAGAATATATTTTTTTATTTAAATAGTTGTTACCATTGGTTATAGATTATATTAATATAATAATTAGTAAAAATTAAAAATATAATACATCAAATAGTGTATTAGATAAACAATATTTACAAACAATACAAGGTTTTAAATGAACTATTGAACAAACAAACAATGTATTTTTAAATAAAAAATTAAATGTAAATTACGAACTCAACGTACGAAGTAATATATAAAAATAATATTTAAACGATTCACACATAAATTAAATAGGTGGTAAAATGTCCTTAATGAATGTACACAGGAGAATTGTGAATTTGTTTTATTGAACGATCATCCTAAAAAGGTGGTAAATATCTCTGCAGTTTAAATTTAACAGAGTTTAAGACGAGGCAAGTTCATGGAAAATCAAATAAGCAACGAAGTACATGACGATAGCTAATTTACATATATATATATATATAGTTAGTTGTTTTTGATTAAAAATGTGCACTTACCTCTGACGACGTAAGGTAACACAGACGAGAATCTGTGCTTTCAACAGAAGTCTGTTGTGTAATTCCACTAAAGCTATGTCTAGCCTCTCTTTCAGCCATATAATCCATTCTGGCACTATCTTGTCGTTCGAACATCCTGCAAATAATTCATAATGAATATTATAAAAAACAACTGACTGCTTTAAACAAAAATTAACTATTAATTGTTAGCTTTAGTGACTAGTATTATACATCTGTATACATAAATGTCAATGTGTAATAATTGTGGTATATAAATATATAAATTATAGACTTAAAGATTAATCAGCCAACTTTGATGAAAGTTACAGAATTTTTTTTTTAGGTACAATAGTTACATGGTATGGTACAGAAATATTTAGAATGTTGTTTGAACTAAATCTGATAGTTGTACCAAATAAACGATTTTTCATATTTTTGTTCATTAGCTATAAGCTACTATCACTTATCAAATATATATAAATGCTTTATAACATAAATGTAATTTTTAATAGTTACACTAAAAGGATCAAAAAGTTAGATGGATGCAACATAAACATTTATATATTTACTATACATTTTAAATTTAGTGCAAATCAGCCATAAACGTACAATTTCCAAAATTGCATTTCAAGAATGTTTTGTTTTTTAAATTAACTAATTATTTAATAATAATATGAACAATTCGTTAAGTACTTAACAAAGACATTTTTTTAAATTTAAAACCGTTGTTGTCGTAACATTATTACAATTATATCAAGTTGAGGAGAACAAATAATAATTAGGCATTTTTACTTGTCTAAAAAAAAATGTATTCGACAATATTACGCTCTTAACCCTCGAATTTGTTTTCTCCTGGGCAGCAGTTTATACGATCTATAATAATTAATAAAACAAATTTCCCTAGTTAGGCGTAAATATTTTAGGATACTGTAACAATATAAAAGAATTAAGGTAAACCTTTTTAATTTTAGCAATTTGTGAAAATAATATTATACTATTATAAATTATTTTCATTACTTTTGAAACTTGACACTTAACATATACTGTGAAATACCTATGTAAAATATCATATTTTAAAATAAATATTGTAATTATTAATTTAACTACCTTTGTTCGAATAAATCATTTCTATTAGATTTGTATCCATTATCTGTCACAAGACTGTTTTCATGTCGAAGTGACGGTAAAGACTCCCAAGCTGATCTTTTGTTAGTCCTTGTTGGTGGAATGTGATGATGAGCATGGTGTCCGTCAAAAGAGCTGTACGGAACACCAGTATTCGATGCACTACTCCCCATGGTTGAAGATCCGCACCGCCAACCATCACTATGTCTAAACCATTGAGCTCGAGCAGATTCATTCCAACAGTTGGCACATCTATTATTGCTAAAATTATAATAATAAATTACTACGTGACGGTCAACGTGATGAATCATCTACGAACATTGTATTTTGAACACAATCGACCATATTAATTTATATATTATTAGTTTAGGTACTTTTTATACTAATAATATTAGTTATTATTTTTTTTAATGATTTGTATAAATATTATTATTTTGTGTACTAATTAGAGTCTAATCATAAGACTATTTAGTAATACTATGTCACATTAGCGTTATTCGATATCTAACACAAACACTAGTTTACACTGAACCTTCATTAATTGATCCAAATTCACATGGAATCTGGTTAAACTAGACTATTTAACATGGTTTATTGTAATGTAATATAATGTAATACATATATGTTTTCTTGATAAAATTAAAACTAGATAAATTAATATTGTTATTATTATTTTAAATTAATTTAGTTTTTTTTTTAGTATATTAAACTATTGATTATTTATAAAAAAAAATAATGTATTTTAATATTTAAATTGCTAATATTACAACTTATTTTACTATTATTAAAACAGCAGTGTTTGCTGAAAATATCTCATTTATTTTATTATTCATTATTTTCGTATATACGTATTTAATACCAATATATATTTATATTTTATATATTATATTATTGTAGAGCTATATGAATACTTTGGTAAATACAGTTCCAAGTAGAACTGTTTTACTGTAGAAATAGATAATAGCTGAAATTCAATATAGATCTTTAAGAAATATTAAGGATTATTGTGAAATACAATACTCGTAATATACGTAATAATTTGGCCTCACAAATAATTCTGTTAAATTACAACATACTACCAAACCTTTCCTTATTTTTCATTTAAATATCTATAATGTCGTCATAATTTGAACTTCAAATGATAATAAAAAAAAAAAAATTGTGGTTATCTATTTTTTAGTCTTTTGAGTATTTGTAAGCACTATAAGTAATGAAGTAATAGTAAATATGAACATTATAATTTTTGTAAAAATTTGAATTTTAAATGACTTTAAAAAAATTGTTTCTGTGTATTTTAAATATTTATTTAATTACTATAAGAACATTTTATGTTGGATATTTTATTACATATATTCAAAGTTTTTATAAAGCATTTTTTTATCAACACATTAAAAAAAAAATTAAAAATAAGAATATCTATATAATTAGTCTAAATATTTTGAAAATGTAATTAAGTATACAAAATGGTAGTTTGAAGATAGAGGGATGTTTAAAAGTAATACAATTAATACTTTGAATAACAACAAAAAAATTTAAATTATCTAAAGATAAATTGTTATTTATAAGTTTGAATAACCAAAACTTTAAATCCTCATAAAAAATGTGTAAAGTTAACTTTTTTTTTAATTTAAGTAAACTAAATTTATGAGGAGTGAATGATGTTTATTGTGAATTTAGTGTATTGATTTTATAGTGATGTTTGTTTTTTTTCAAAAAATAAACAAAAAATATAGAAACACAAAAAGTGTTTATAGATTTAAAGTTCAAATCTGGACGAGATTACATATTCAAATAATAATTAATAACAATTTGAATTATTTTGTTATGATCCAAAAATATTATTCCTTGAGAATTATTATACTTTTTAGGAATATTATAAATTATTCTATACACAATGATATTTTAAAATATATAAATCAGGCTTACACGTCTACTCAGTATCATTTTTTATATACACTGGTACATCATTAAATTCAAATTGAATACATCCATTAAATTATTACAATAACCCGCTCGATTCCTACAGTACCTATAATAAAGCGATATCCTCATTTACATATTTTTAGGTAAAAATGATTTACTTTTTTTCGCGATTTCGACGAATTTGGTAAAAAAAAAATGGATTTTAGACGCTTACAAATTATTAAAAGTTATTACGATCATTTTTAGTAGGATGTTAACAACATAATATATAAAACGATGTATTTTTTAAGCGTTTACACTTATTCAAAATTGTTATCATACAAAGTCGAAAAATAAAATGTAATATTTCAGAATAATCAAAATTTTTAGAAAATTATTTCGAGTCTTGAAAATGGATTTATTAACATTTCTTAAAAATGTCCAATCTTTACAGACATTAATTTTTGAATTATTACCAAAAAACAAAAGAGATTTTTCGAGAAGAAGTTTGTATCAATATTACCCTGTTCAAAAAATTATCAAATATTTTTAGTTCCTTGTATTTTATATTTAAATATAATTTTAAAAGTATTTTTTCCACCCCTAAAATATTTATGCTGTGTCTTTTTCTAGTGGTATGTAAAATTAAATGTGTTACTCTTGATATAACTTTTTCTAGAATGTAAACAATTATACAACAACTTCTTTAATAGTCACACTTTTTGATGTTATATATATTGCTAATGATTATAAAATATTTGATATTACAGTTACAAGTCTTTATGAATTAAAATTGTTTTTCTTTATTTAATATGCTTTGTTAAAAGCAAAAAAGTACATTACTACTATACTAAAGTTTATATAGTTTTCACGCTAATTTTTATCGAAAACACTAAAAAACTATAGAAGGTAATTTTCAACTTATTCAGGTATAAATGGAATTAATTAAAATAATACATTATATTACCTATTCACTTTTAAAGTGAATATGTTACGAGTTTGTGAATTAAGAAATTGTTTGCACCTGTTTATATTTTTTAAAAAATATTTATTTTACTAAATTTTTTCTAGTTTTTAAATCAGTTATTACTAATATGGTTTAACATATATAATTTTTATGCACAGATGTAACGCGTTAGTTAAATTTTACCTAGAAAGTGCATGATCGGATAAGTAACCTCGTTCTCTGTCTCTTTCTCTAGCTGCATCTTGTCGATCACTATAATAACCCTCTCTCGTAGCACTGGATGATCTTTCAATTCTATGTGGAAGTGTAGATGATCTATTAAAACTCCCTCCAGCACTCATCGGTCCTAAAAATAAGTACATAAAATTAAATTATTTTAATAAATATAATATGCATGCGTTAAAAGTGATAAATTATAGAAACAATATACTAACGCCTTCTAATAGGATACGGACTTCTTGAATTTAATGGGGGCAACTTTTCTGCCATTTCTAGAAATTTAACCATAGTTTAATCTTTTGTAAGCTAATAAAAGTTATTATTAAAAGTTACCTAAATTTTCCATACTCTGAGTTAGTAGTGCTTCAAATGTGTGCAAGCTATAACTCTCAGCATCCATACCACGTGCTAAAGTATTTCGTAAGTGCATTTCATATTCGAGTAAAAGTCGACTAGTTGGTGAACCAGGAGTACTTGTTGCTTGATTATCATGTTTTTGATAACGTCCTAAAGTTAAAAATATCTTAGTATATTTTATTTTACAAAAAACTTTATATTGTTATTAATGTTTCATAACTTTATTGCTTTATTTTATTTTATTTATATAGTGCATTTAATTTCTAAAATATAACTATCATTATTTACTTTTTATTTAATGAAACCTATTGTTTTTTTAATTTGCAAATATTTAAGCACTATGCAGTAAGATAATTTTTTATTAAAATTATACGCATGGAAAGCACACAACTGATTATACTTGTATTTTTAGTTTTACTGTAAAACTTAAAAACTGTATTTCAATATACGTCAGAGCCCTCTAATTATTTTTCTACCTATTGACCAACTGTCCAGCATGCTTTTTGTTTCCCATGCGTACGGACCTGATATACCCTTATTGTTACTCTGTTCCTGGTCGGAATTACCATTGCTCGAGCTAGGTGTCGTTGCATAACACTGGTTATCAAACATAACGTTATCGGAAAGTGGTGAAACGTCTCCACCATGAGTAGGCCGTCCATTTCTATCCAACTCCAAATAAAGACCTCTTGGATCCCTTACTTGTCCATTTCGACCTATATCATATGATGAGCGAGAACCTTAATTTAAAAGTAAAAAACAAAATTAATTGTTGGTTTTATTTTTACTTTTTAAAATATAGTTATGACTTCACCTGAGTTATTAAATCGTGAATTTCTATGTTTTACATTAGACTCTGGTTCTGATGCTGATTGTTGTCTTGGACATTGTGGCATAGGAGGTACCATTGAAGACACTGATGATGGCTGAGTGTAATAACTGTATCCACGTCTCCGATTCATTTCTGGTGAAGTAACAGGACTTTCTAATGATGGCATTGGTTTTAATGTACGTTTCATTGATCCCATATCTAAATAATTTTCAAATTGTTCAAATTAGATTGAATTCAAATACAATTTTCTTTTAGGCAAAATAATTGTACGTGTAATGATGAATAATATAAATAACAAAATAACGTTTTGATTAAAATTTATCATACTCTATAAAAATTCAGTTACAACTTACTGTCTCTATATCGGTAATCATCTCTGTATGTTTTGTTTTGATTTCTTGAATTTTTTGAAGTTGTTGATGATTTAAACAAATCTGACTCCACATACCCTTCTGAATAGTCCTTGGAAGGCATTCTTGGAGTACATGTGCCCGTGGTAGACGTAGTCTTAGCACCAATTGTTTGCACTCCTTCGCTTTTACAACTTTCTTGTTGACCCTATACAATCGTTTTATATTTTTTATGTTTGATTAACGTTCAATTTTTTTACCTGTTCTGTTTGTGACCCAGTTCCGGTAATGTTTAATTTTCCACCGGGCGTGGCAGTTTCTCTGTCTCTCGTATTTGAGCTTCGGGATATGGTCTGTTTGGACGTATCTTCAGGCACTGTTGTTTTATCAGCTTCCGAAGGTCCATCTCCAAGTGAAAGTTGTCGAGTATGAGAACGTGGTAACGTAGATGCTAAATAAAATTATATGATTTTTTTATCTATATTATGTGATAACTATCTAAAATGTAACAAACATCTTTCTTTATTGTATCTCGGATCTTGTGCCCTGAGTCTATTAAATTGATCAGCTGTCATGCAAGTACATTGTGGCTCCCTTGATCTACTAGGTGAAGTTGGTGTCGATAGTGGTTTCTTTCTCACTTTCGTACTTTGCCTTTTCGATGTATCTAATTTTAAAGAATACGATGAAGATGATTTCCGAGACAATTTCACAGTTGGAGTCTACAAAAAAAAAAATATTAAGATTTATATTGTTTATTGGTAAACCATGTATGTACTTAATTTTACTTACGCAACATTCTTTAAATTGTTTAGCATCTATTGGTGATGTGAAATTTAAGCCCCAAGTGTCATTGCTATGTGGTTCTTTCCAATACGCAAAACATTCTGAAGCTAACCCTATTTTTGTGCCTAAAAATAAACACAATTTGTTTTAGTATACGTATACAGTAAAACCTCTGTTAACAAACAGCCTTTAATAGCAGACATATTAAACTTTTCTTAAAATGTTCTGCATGGATAGGCTTCAGTGTATAATAAAAATTAACTGAGCATTTATATACTAATATACCTGGCTGAACCAGGCGAATATCCATGATTTTTTCCACTTGACTGTTGTAAGCAGTAATATGGAATATATACTCTGGTCCATCTTGTAAGCAGGTAATATTTACAGGGACGAGATCTTCGGATATTTGTTGCCATTTTATTTCTTCTCCTTTAGCACTCACGTGAAATACTTCAGCCCATAATCTGAAATTATATTAAAAATATATATTTAATACTTCCGAAAAATAAAGTGTAACACACAAACATACTAAACAAATTATATTATCAAGTAATATTATTGTAAAATAAAATCATTGATCTTCAATAACATTATATTCTTTGTCCAATACATGTTAATATATACTTTTTCCTATAGTACGTAATATAATATACCTATTTCATATTATTAAAAAAATAGTTTCCACAAAGAAGTATATCGATAAAACAAAAGATAAAAATAAAAAAACCATCATTTTAAAGATGGGTTAACTTTAAAATTCGAACTCTTATATTTATATTTATTATATTATTACAAAAAGTAGTTGATCTCTATTTCAGATTATTATATACTTATAGAATTATAAGTAAACATATAGTAGATTTTGAATTTCGTACCTAGCTTGGAAGTCGTCAGTTATGATAAGTATTACTACTATCTGTTATATGAGTAAATAATATGAAACTTGAGGTTGCCAAGTTATTTTACGAAACGAAGTATCGCTGGGAATATTAGAATGAAGGATCAAATGACTAATCCTAACATATTTTTTAAAATTAATACTTTTTTACATAAAAAAAAATGAATGCCATTTTTAATATAAAATTTTAAAAATAAAGTATATCAAGCGATGTTTTATTAAATATTTGTCAATACAAACTAAAACAGAAAAATAATTAAAAAATCTATAAAATGTAATGCATGCGTAAAGAATACACCTATACAGCAGTTTATTTAAATATATATATTATAAATATATATTATATATATATTTTAATATATATAAGTATATTATAATCAGAATTTATTAATTATTTTACTGTATTAAACTTATAATACTTTTAATTATTTTATTATACAATATAACGTATTTTATTCATTTAATATGTAATAATATTAAAAATAATTAAATGATAAATATTTTTCAAGTTTATTTTAATAAAATTGGAATTTATAATCTATTGAAAAGTGCACCTTTCTTGAAAACTGAAATACTTAATCTAGAATATTAGATTGAACCTTTTCTAAATATTTTATTATATGTTGTTATATCTATACTAAATATTAATAGGCAACTTGGAACTTCGTAGCAATTGAATCTTTAGGGAGAAAACAGACTTTACACAATAATAATTATCTTCTTCAATGTTTTATGACTCTTTAAGTTTTCATGAGCTATTGTTTATTCTTATGTTTATCATGTACGAGTAAATTCATAAATCTCAGAGATTCATTATACACTAATTAATAATTCTTTAGATGTTTTAAATGTTAATAATGGTTTGATAATAATAATATTTGAAAATTAAAAAATAAAACCTAATTTCATTATATACAAATAAGTATACGGTTATTATACTATTGTAATAGAGCTTTAATACTAATAAGATTTAATTGTGTAATATATATTTTTATTGTATTATTAAATTATATATCAACTGAATAAATATTAAAATTAAAACATTCATAACAATATAAAATATATATATAAAATATTATTATATTTTTTATAATATTCGAAATGATTTGATTTATCAAAATAATAAGGAGTTTAATATATTTTTAATAAAATTATTAACGAAAAATACTTGAGAAGATGAAACTTTCGAATACAAAGTAAGAACAAACACAGTTGAACAAAGTCAATTGATGACTGGAAATAAGAAAAATGCCTTAAATAATATAGATAAATAAAAATAATACTATTTTCAATATTTCTTATTTATTGAGTCAACTTAAGTTAGATGTGTATATAATATAGGTAATATAATATGCAATGAAATTAGAAATATGCGTTATAAATATTATAATAGTAATCTCACAATATTAGTATAAAATTCGCACAATTTTTGTGATATGGATTCCAAATCACTGCGTCTATTTTAATATCTTTTATAATTTTTTTTTTTTTAATACATGCATAATATTTATATGTGTATGATATAAATAAAGTAAAAACTACAATTATAGGTTTTATTAAAAAATAAAACATGTATTTTCTACGAACAAGATAAAATGCGTTTTGTACAATGATGAATACCGTTTGAATTTCGTTTCCAAGAATATAATGACTGTAATATTAACATATCAATATAAAATATATTTATTTATTTTTGTTTTTATATTAATAGTTTGTTATGTATCCTCGTGGAAATAACAATTTATGACAATTGTTTGAATATTTTGTACTCATTAACATTTTTTTTCGTATTGTAATTTAACAGCAGGATAGAAATAATTTCCTTTTCATATAATTAGTTTTTAGCTTTTTTAATGAATTTAAATAGATCGCATCTAAAATTTTAGAATTATGTAAGTGGTAATTGATATATCAAAGTTATATCTATAATATGATCATTATATTTTGTTCTTCTAAAATGATTTATTATGTACTTGTACATTACAAAAAAAATAAAATGCACATTCAACGGCGCATCTATATTACAGTATGATACGTATACGAATTTTTATATGTGTGTATATTTCATTATAATATCATGACTTACACATTTTACAACAGTTTATTTTACCATATAATTTATTTTCTATTGCGTTTGTGTTAATAAATATTTGAGTAACTTGCGGTTTATTAATTTATTTCATTTTATTAAGTTCATTAATTTATACACTTATTATTTAATTAATAATAAAATCACCTAAGAAGATGACCATCTCTTCTTCTCGATGAGCTTTGGAATGGTCCGGCAACGTCATCGTATCTGTATGATTTTTTGATTAGAGGTCCGCAGGAGCTCAGTTTGTTGCCCATGTCCAACCCCTGCGTCTGTTCTGGTCACCAACCTCCACCGTCATCCCCCATTCTCTGTGTATAAAACAATATTATGAAATATTAAACTTTTACAAATCTACATAATTTAAATTTCTAAAAATTCACAAAATTATAAGAATTCAAAATTAAAATATAACTCTAATATAGTGATGACCATTTAATATATGTATTTAATTTCTAATTTTTAACTTGCTGTAAATTAAATAAAAAACTAAAAGAAATAATATTTTTCATTGATTAATAATTTTATTATAAACGTAATACAAATTATTTAATTATTTTATATTTTTAACTCAAATTATATTCATCCATAAGCATTTTAATACTATGTATTATGAAAGTATAAAGGAAAAATAATAAAATGTTATATAAACATTTTCTTTAAGCAGTATAATACAGAAATAGGATATAAATTCAAATAAATAATATAAACATATTTTTATCAATCTTATATATGTTTGTTTAATAATAATTTGAAACTTTAAACAAAGGTTTAAAAAACCTCAATAGTTTATTAATTTTTTTGCATATTACATAAAATATAACAATATTATACGCAACAACTAAAATAGCACAGTGTCGTTAAAAGCAAATAGGAACCCATTTCGATAATTCTTCTGATTAGGAAAAAAACTGACCCGATAGCGTTTATAATAAACCGCAGCCCAACGAATCGTTCTGGATGCTTTAACAACGCCCACGATCGATGGGGGTATATATGATTCCCGTGACGTCACGGGACCATATCACGGTCAGGGCTACTAAACATTGTAGGTGTATTTATTGCTCTCGCTACATAGTAATTTATACGTACACTATACGAACGTGTAGCGTAATATTCATAATAGTGTACACGAAATTATAACGCAGCCGTCTACTAAATACAGATATTACCTACACATCATTATAATATAATAGAGTAATCGATTTAAAAGTCGCACAAAAACACACAATAGTGTTACATTTATGTACTTTATTAATGTTCTCATCCTAACAGTCAATTGAAATCTATTTCGGTGTACATAATAATATTAATGTACACAAAAGATTTATGATCAAAGTCTTATGAATAATGTTCAGGATATAAATTATTCAAATACGCTTACGTTTTAAACACGAAATATGAAAGCAAAATCATTTCTACTACATTTTGATATTAATGTATTAATCCAAACAGTTATAAGAATATAAATAATGGTATTATAGTAGGTAATAATAAAAGTATTAATATAAAATCGTGTCTAAATTTCAATTTACCTATATATTTCATAAAAATAAAAAATAAAATGATTTATACATTTTTAAAAATACATGTAAATTCTATAATCAAATCAAAATTGTTTTATATTTTTAAGGTGATTTTACATTCATTATTACCATTCTAAAAAATAAATAATAATCACATACAATCAGTCACATACAGTCTACAGGTATAAAAAATACCTTTTGTTTATGCACTATGGTAAATCCTCATGAACATCACATTAAAATAACAATATTATCAATATGTATAATATTTCTAAATTTATATAAATCGAAATTCAATAATTTAGTAGTTTTTTTATTGTTAGATTACTATAAATGATTTATCAATATTAAATTAAAATAATAATGGTTCAATGGTCAATAAAAATTCACGAATTTTAAAACAAAATAAATTTACGTGATTAATTACATTAGTTGTCAGTGCCGGGTTCAAGGACGGGCAAAGGAGCCTGCCCCTTCCATGACAGTTATATTATATTTTTGAGGTCTAACATCAAATCCTAAATATCGTGTTAACAAAATTATATGATATGATATATAATAATATGAAAAATGTTGGCTTCCCCCCCCCCACAAAAAAAAAAAAATCCTAGATCCACCATTATTGGTTATAATATTATAAAGCAATGATAAATAATTCAATTAAATAACTTAATATTAAAGACAATAAGACATTTTGATTTATTATAAATAAAACGTAATTTTTTTTTCTTTCAGCTTACTATAAGTTTGTGTGTATTGTTATTATGATCTTATAAAAAAAAACTATTGGTCCTAATAAAAATCTGAAAAACATCGCTAAAAAATTAAAAATTAATTTATATATACTTCACATCTATATAGATTATAGGTACGTTATACATGCCTTATATATCGCGTTATGTCTTCATTACGAAATAAAATAGTTTTCTATACATCATGTCAATATGTGTACATTTATTGTAATTACACAATCAGGATATTATTTAAAAAATATATATATATCAAAACTTATAATCTATATATCAATAACTTGTTCCATCATTTAGATATTCACGTAAGTATAGTGAAACTTTAAAAATCAATATATTTTAACCAAATTTATACTCGACGTATTATTATTATATTAATTTATAGATAAACTATAAAATCATACAATAATGTATGATATAGGTATTCATTTAATCTGTGTTGGTATTTTTTAGAAATCATTCAGTTTTTTTACTTTGATAAATCGGTAGAATAGTGATATAATATATTATTACAATAAAACAATAATTTTCACTAAATAGCTTTACAATTGTTTAATATTTGATAAAATGATAGAAAATACTAAATAGTATATTATATACGTATTTAATGAAATAGTTCAATCTCATTCTGTAATCCATACATCTTAGCAAAATGAATGAAATTTTTAAAAACCAATTACGAATTTAATGAGTATACATATTTTATTTTACATACATTATGGATGGCTACCTAAGAATCTAAGATGCAGTTGCTTAATTTAGCAATAATATTTAGAAATTTATTATATAATATGAAGTGTTATTGGCTACAAAGGTTTACTAGACGCATCATTCGATGGATGGGGTAATTATGGTCATGGTTAGTGTGATGAAGAGGAACGTAGTTAAGAGCCAATAATCTAGATGATCTACCCGAAATCCTAAAATTTACCTCTGTTAGAAGTTCAGGTGCATCAATGGAGCCATTAACAAGTTTGTTGAGAAAGTTTAAGTTGACTAACACTCTTCCATCAGATAAACTAGTACGTTTTAAATATCATAGAATTGGGGAATAATCATGTGGTTGATGCTCGATTTTAAGAGAGAAAAAAATGAAATTAACACTAAATACGTCTCGAATAACTAATAAGTATAAATCAGAATAAATGGATCCCAAATAATTGACCATATTAAACTATAGACCTGATAGCGGTGCAAAAAAAGATCTTTTATATGTACACGCCTTACATACGTAGCATATTAGAATATGATATCGATATTTGTACATTATATTAATCATTATGTATATAATGGGTATTAAAATCACATAATTTATTTTAAAATCGATTTATTCTGTTTTTAATTAGTATTATCGTAACTTTATACAAAAAAATAAAAATAAAAATAATTTTTTTGGTTATAAAATTAAATTAAATATTTTATCAAACATCAAGGTGAAAATTATTTTAAATACATACTTTTAAACCCAAATAATCTGTATCAATAAAAAAATAAATACATATTAATACATATACCATTATACTTATGTTACTTATTAATATTTTTTTTATAGTTGATAAAACTGTGTAATATATAGAGATATACCGTATATATTTATACCCATATAGAAGGATAAAAATATGTTATTTTATGTTGTTTAATATTGCTATATATTTTGTTTAATATTTATAGTCGTATTAGTTCTCTTTTGAATAATACAAATAATAATAATAAACCCAAGAATTTAATACATATAATATATAAATATGTACAAATAATTCCATAAAAAAGTAATAAAGAACATGGTAGTGTACATAATATGAATGTCGAGTTAGTAGTTACACGAAGCCAAGAGGTTGTTTTGAAGAACCATTGAATAAATGAGCAAAATTTTTCCTATTATTTTGAAAATAATAAAATGCATAATCCCACAGAGATATAAAAAAAAACATAAGATATAGTCATGATAATATGAAAAATATATAATATCATCAGTGCTTTCGAAAACTTGTTGCTCGATAATTAAAACCGTACGCGTAGCATACATTTCTTGAACAATAAAGTGTAAATTATGTGCTAAAAACATGACGATTCTGAAACTAAATTTTATTATACAACAGGGACAGATATTAAATGTCCAGTTATTAAGTAATCGTTGAATACGATAAGTATACACACGAAGAATGGTATACCCACTCCCGTACAAATTGTACATATTATATATATATACACACATCAATCGGATTAAAAATCCATCCAACTGCTCGTTGCGTAACGTTAAAGCTATGCAAGTGTCCTACCAAAACCATGTAAACCTTTCCTACTCAGCCGGCATTGGTTGGGTATTATTTCATTAGGTAATCGTTAGTAAATCAAAGTTTACTCGAACACACGCACGTTTCGATTCAAACGCATGCCAATTATTATAATATATTACGAAACATTTTATTCTACGTTTAACGTATGGGGAAGTGTAATCGTTCTACATACAACTACACTACTTGAACCCACGGGATATATGAATAGACCATCGACGAAGCGTCCGTTACGTTTAATACGCTAATCGCAAACGTGCGTACTGATAAAGAGGAACAGAATACAATTTTAGCAGCTTTCACGCGATGCCGGGGTGCAATACAAAGCGTGTCGAAATCAAACGCCGTTAAGGCACGTTACAACAATTGGGTCAAGCTCAACAAAAACTCGAGCATAATAAACTCACACACATACACACACACATACATAGATGCATATATATATGTGTGTAATGGAATCTTGTTATAAACTTTATCGGCGTCACTCGTACACGGACGTGGTCACCATGATAATCGTACATGTGACGTGTTCCGTACGCATATTATTGCAACTTTACAAACACATATATATATATATATATATATATATACATATATCACCATACGTAATATATTGTATGTACACAACATAAGCCCACACGCAGTGGTGTACGCGAAACGGTGTATAATATAATAGAAAAATAATATACGACGTGGACGTTCGCGCAGCGGCGCCCGCGCGTCTGCAGTGTACCGAAATAATAATAGTAATAATATTCGTACAGACATCATTTGGTTTGTGCCGAGGACGCGCGTGCACCTGAATTGCCTATCTGACGCGCCGCGTTACCTTTGCGAACCCCTACTACGCGAGATCGTTGAGTCGGTCCGCGAAGTGGGACAGGAGACGGTATTACGGGGAAATCGGCGAGAGTGTTCGTCGTTCAGTGTGTGCCAAAGTCTGTTTTGGCGGTCGGGTGCGCGCTCGCACGCACTTACACATACACGCACACGCACACAGACTCTGTAAACTTACACTAAAGGTCTCCTCGGGCTGACAAAAAAAAAACAACTTTCGCACACTGGTCAACCTACGCTAAAGTATTAATCCGTGTACACGCATAGACACACGCAGGCAATATGCATTATATATGACGTGTACATAATTACTCGCGTGAAGAGCAATGCGCAAGCACGTAAGAGCCCTAAGAGCCCCTTCTGCAATTGACATCAATGGATCGCGTTCATGTCCTAACGCTGCATTCGACGACGAGTTAAAAGACAAATGCAAACATAATATTACATACAACACATCCCTATACCCTCCCCCACTATACCTGCGATCGCCTGGACCTGACGGACATCTGCCTGTCGCCGTGCGACGACGTCGACGACGACGACCGCATAGCGCTCGGATGTATGCCCATCGCGTAGTAATGAAACACCGACACCGTATGATCACGACGACGACGATCAACGATTGATCGAATCTAATAACACTCGCGCTGTTTGATCTGGCCACCCACACACTGTACTTTTACCACTTTTAATATATTATAGTATTATTATTATTATTATTATTATTATTATTATTACTTTCGAGTTTAGTGCAATAATATAATATTATATTTATTATTGGTACACGTCACACGATGATTTAAGCTAGTCACGTCAGGCCGCCGACGTTTAATTCCGACTCGATTTCCGATGAGATTACCCGACGAGAGCACCAAACGCACACGCACGGTCTTATATTATTACTATATACACACTTCAACGCGCGCGGAATAATAAGAATAATAAAACAAACAAATAAATAAATAATAATAATAAAAATAATAAAAAAAAGCACCGAACACTGTCCACGCCCCAAGGTGGCCGATCGGAGGACACGCAGGGTGTGTCGGACGTGTACGCGCGACAACTCTCGAGTGTGGTGCCTCCTCCTCGGGCGCGCGATGTAGGAAAGATAGATGCGGCGGCGGCGGCAGCGTCGAGCCAGGCCGCGTGCGCGCACCGATCGTCGTCGCAGTCGAATATATATTAGTAGTATCCGTTGCGGCCGCCGTCGTCGGCAGATCGCTCCACATGCTCAGCTCGGCGTGCGCGGCGAGATGCTGAACGACTCCTCACAGCTGACGGCCCGTCCGACCGACCGACAAACCGACCGACAAACTGACCGACCAACCGACCCATCGTCCGACCGACCGGAAGACAGACCGACCCGCAGACGTGGTGGTAGCGATAGTGACGGCAGCGGCGGCGGTTGCGGCAGCTGCGGGGTCCAGTCAATGAATAGCGTATACCTACACAAGGGCGTGTGTCCCGCGGAACCACCGCCGCCGACCCGTGGCCATCACACGCCCTGTCTGAATAATAATAAAATGTCACGAGCTCCGACCGCGGGCTGTGTATACACTCATCGTGCGTCCTATACTTTTACTAACAGAAAACATGGCTATTTGACTATTAATTTACTGCGCAGAGTTATTACACACGTTTCATGCTTATAGGCCACCACTAAATAAACGTCAATATCTGATGTCACGTGGTGCGCTTAAACGCAATTTGGAGGGGTTAAGAGTGGCTTAGCTACTCATGCAGCGTTACAAAATTTGCGTTCAGCAGAACAGAGTGGATTTACCTAGTATACTATTAACTTTGAGCTAAGAACATTATCTATTTCGATAAGTTGGCTTTTTGCGATATTACAGGCTATAAGTATATAAAATATTAGAATTTAAAAACAATAATTATATTATAAAAAATGGAACACCGTAAAAAAGCCAACTTAAAAACACAGATAATGTAGATTGTGATTGATATTATAATAGATGAATTCGCTCGAATATAAAATATAATAATATTAAATTGGTTCAGCTGAATGCAAATTTACTATGTTGCGTCAGTGGATCAGAAAAAACATAAAATATTATAATACGCTAACAGAACACTTCATAATATGTTTATAATATAATATTATAACTTATGGTATCATCCATTAGGTGGTGATTATATTATTCTTATAGAGTTTAGTTAGCACTAATTTGTAATTTGATTTGTTATAGATGAGTTTGTGTGTGAGGTAACAATCCTTTGCTCCCTCCCTGGACAGGCATAGTTATAATGACAATATCAATAAAATGTAGTGTAAGAAATAAGGATCTCGTAAGATATAAAAATTGATCAAGGTAAACTCAAGGATTCGTTTTCCATGGCTCTGTTATGCATAAAGTTGTTTTGCCCTCTCCTCTTCCCCGAAGAAAAAATTTGAATTTGTGCCTATGGTGGAGTGTAGTGTAGTCTTACATACTACATGAACCACTGCATCGATCTGCAGTATACACATGTAAACGCGTGCCGTACATAATAAATTGTATTATGTAAATATATTTGTACAGTGTATGTCGGTCGTCGGTGGTGTGTGTTCACGTGCAGAAATAAATAAAAAATAATAAAACGAGTGCGTATCGCATTTAATATCGCTTGTGCGCATGCGCGTGTACACTTAAACATCACTTTCCGCTCAAACAGTTTATTATTATAAGATAATCTATGTGAACCCAAGACGTTTACGAATTATTAACATTTCCATTCCCAGTATGGTATAACGAGTTGACTTTTATTTCATACACACACGATTCAAACCGATACCAATGTGTCTAAATTGGTACACACACCGAGATACCGACTAATACGAAATATTTACGTTTTTACGGCGTTATCGTGTACGTTATCGTCTACTATATTGTTCATGCATTTTAAGTTTTAATTGGACGATTCGCGTTACATCGATTTATTTTTAGTATTATTTATTACCGACCTCACTGGTCTTATAATTTATACTATTTATTATTTAGACGACAATAAAGAATACCGCCATCGTTATGATTACATGTATACATTGTATATCTATTATCTATAGACTACGTACATTAAAATTAAAAATACAACTAGTTTCATTTTAGATTATTTATTTTCGCCCCTACTGTATATTATATCCTCATAATATTCATGACATTACATAATATTGATTTTAACATATTAAATTAGAAAAACATATCAACAAATAACGAGAACATAGAGTACTGTGTTTATAAGTATCAAATGGCTAAATAAAAACACCGTACAGCTTAACATAGAACTTCCCCCTTTTTATAAATAGCTGCGTATGCAGTGATTCAATCATGAAAATATAATAAATCTACGTAGTCTAAAAGCTAACTAACAAAAATTACAATATCTATGTTAAAAATACACTTCAAATTGATTTTATAGTCAATAGATTCGTTGGTTTAGGAAAGATGAATTCCCATATAATTCGTAATTCGTACCTATATATAAAGATATATAATATTTAAGTACAGAGCCCCAGGTAGTAGGAAAAAAATTTTTTTTTTATGTGAGTGTGAACCAAAAATTAAAGACAAATTATATTAATATACCTAAGAAATATAAAATATTTTAATGTTTTAATCAAAATTTTAAGTTTTTAAAATTACATTACTTAAATAAACTATACATTGTTACTCTCAATAGGATTATTGAAATTATCATCAAAAATTTGGTTGTACAGTTACTGTGGATATAGACACCATAACGACAAGTACACGTTGATTCACAGACTGATAATGTAAAACTTTATGTATACAATAATAACATGAAAATTAATCGAGCAACATAGCTGTCTATCTGGTCCATTTCAGCGCGTGACTAACACAGCTCTCTTTAATTCATCTGAATCCACTGCCACGCCCAGGATTAATAATAATAATAAAATCAACGATTTGTACTGAAATAATCCAAACCCTTACAGAAAAAAAAATGTAAACCCGATTAAATCACAAATTACGTAACATTCAAATTAATCATGACTTGAATAACATAATTAGATTATTTTATCTGAGATCATGATAATGATATCTATTTTTTGTTTTCAAGTCACTGGACTTTATAGAAGATATAGAATATTTTTGTAAAAGTTTAAAACAAATTTATTGAATTGACTTATTTAGTACCTAAATTTTCTGCAAATCGCAAAATGTGTACATATTACAGGTTAGGAAATGTAGGTACCCAGACATATTTTTAGAATAAGTAAGCAATTTATAACTATTTTAACTATAAATGAAAATATAGTATTACATTAAAATACAAAACACCCATGGCTATCGCTACTCAGAAACGACATTTATTACTACTTAAAATCTTTCGTGTCGTAAAATAATAAATAATTACATAAAATTACCAATAAGCAATAACTACTTAGAGTAATGGATAATATAGTTTGAGTAATAAATATAATTTTAATTATTGTACACAAATGTACAACACGACTATAAATAACCGATGAGTATCAATAACTAATTAAATAGTCCATTATATTCACTAATAATGTTTGAATTAATTTAACTGTAAACAGAATAAACAAAAGTTGTAATGAAGACACTTGTCAAAAATGGTAAAAAAAAAAAATACATCCCTGAAAGATAATTTAGTTCATCTAAGTATACGACGGAAATAATGACAACAATAAATTAGCGTTACAAACATTGTATTGTCTTATGATATTGTTACTAAACCAACCATTATACCCCCCATAACTACCATACTATATTATAATAGCTTAACTGGTGGTAGTGCACAAACGACGATCACGACGATGTAGTCTCTAAAAGAACTATCTTACAAGGATTCTAACCAAATGGCAGTCACGCTAAATTAGGTGTTTATATTCGGTGTAATCGACGTAATCAGAGCGACCTATTAATAATATTAAATCATGACACGCCCTATTTTCAGAATTTTCATAATCTTAAATGATTTTTAGTAAAATCTATTAGTAAATTAATCGAAAAAAAAAATTAATAAGTAACGTAATCTAATCGTAAATACATATATATTATATATATACATAATATACAATATGTTAATTATTATATTTATTCATTAACCATAAGTATAAAATTTGATTCTCCTTACAATACGAACCTCAAACATTTCAACATTATACAAGAAAGGATGCAGAGAGAGGTGATTGGGGCAATCGCTCCACAGCTTTTAAAATAAGGTATAGACGTGCATAAGCCCTAGGTCTTAACCCTTTTATATGCGTCTATAGACAATTACCCTCCTCCCACCATTATATTGGGCTTGACCCACTCTAATATAATATGTGTATTATAATTTAGAATATATATTAAAATATAACTATAAATAAGTAATAAGCATTGCTATAAATAAAATTATTCCGTTATGAATCATATAAAACACATATTATTATTTTAAACTTTTTATACCTTTAACTTATTTAACTATTTTATCCATTAATTAAACATATTTTAAATTTTAAACAACTCACGCAGCTATGCAGGTGAATTAATATATCTAGTCAATAAATACGTAAAACGTAATCCGATATAATTCAGATTAAAAGATGTTAGAAATTAATTACTTTTCTTCAAAACGCTTCATTTAATTGGACGTCATTTTTTAGGACATGATTTATTTTATTTTCGATCAAATACCATTTTAATTGTCCATTGAATTTAATATCAATTATAACATTGATTCTCAAAAAACGTAGGTAATGTTTATTTATGTGTATATCCCAATGCATATAGTGATAACTGATTAATAATATAAGTTTTTTAGTAAAAGTAAAGTAAATAAATACATCTATTAAATAATATGATAAAAATTTAAAATTAGTAATCGAATTTAATCAAATTATTCATGCAGACTAAATAATAAAAACGTTACCTTATTAAATATTGTTATAATATATTGTACAGATAATTTTGAATTAAAACAATTTAGTTTATAATATTTTTTAATATTTACACAATAGTTTAAAATTTTAAATATTAATAAGTTTTAACTTTTAAGTGCCTATGTCTAATAAGTATTTTTTAAATGTTTGATAAAAATAAAACTGTTACTAAGTGCTTACAATAAATACCTACGTTATATTATTTGTTATTGTTTCTTTTTGTCGTAGTTGGAAATATAAGTACTAATATATATATATATACACATATATTTAAGTAATCAATTGTGCTGTTTTTTTTTTGCCTCGCTCACTCTGAAAATGCTTGTCATGCAATTTTTATTGATATTTAATGGGGAACGTGTGGATTATAATACCTTTAAAAGCGATTAAAATCAGAAATGTCAACCACTAAAGTTATAATTTTCATCTCTAGAAAATCAAATTTTATATTTATACAAAGATAAATAATACTTAACTATCTTTTCTTCGAAGTGTGTATTATATTATACTTAAAACATAAAAATAATTAAAAGTGTAAAACTAAATCCAAATACCCAGCAGTTAACATAGACTATAATGATTATAGAAGTACTATAATATAGAAACATTAGCAAAATAAATTAACAATATTACCTTTTATCTTTATATTATAATATATTATCAAAACACTCCACATAGTTGCGCACACATTATTATAAACAGGGCTCGGATTTTATAGCACTAAAAATAAATGAAATATGCGATATAATATGCGACTTAAAAAATTTTAAAATAAGCGTTATAATATGTCCTATAAACATGAAAAATAGCAAAAATTAAAATGTGTTCTGTTCATAATTAAAAAGAAAGATACGACCGGTACAGCCGATAAGGAGTCATAATTACTGTTCGATGGCCAATACGCCGGACTATTTCAAAATAGGCTTTAATATGAACGAAAATGTCAGTATTTTTCATATGTATTCAAAAAACAAAAAAATAAAATAAATGACAACATTTTTATAATTTTCATACCACGTTATATAAACTAGATTTATGAAAATACAAAATAAAACGTTATATTATGCAAATTAGCAAAAAGTAGCACCAAAACTTGAAAAATAGCACCAAAAACCTAAAATACTTTAAACATGCAAAAAATAGCATTATAAAATTTCATATTTGGAGTCCCTGGTGCATAAAACAAATTTATAGCTCACTGCTATTTTTATCTGTATCCTATAATAATTAACAAATGCTATAAAAACCGAGCCCTGATTATAAAATTGTATAGATATTAAATAAAATATAGTACCATAATTCAATACGCGTAAAGTTTTATATATTTGCATAGTGATATCCAATACAACTAATCATAGGAATAACTAGTTCTTAAAGTTTTTATTTTCATAAAAAAAAATATAAGGCTTTAAGAAATTCTGGAGGCTAAGACCACCCAAACACCCCTCTCTAGTTACGCCAATGCATTTAATTCAATTATTGTTTAAAGTTTTTTTTTTTTTGCTTAAACTTAAATTAAGTACTTATGATAAGTATTATGCTAATATTATAAAATCAGAATATCAAAAACTAATATATTTCTTCGAGCTAAATAAATCAATATCTACTTTGGCAAATGGAAACGACGTTTCAAATAATATTGTCATCATTAATGCAAGACTGGACAGACTGAGTGATAACTACGTATACATTTTTCTTGTATAGACCCCTCGAACGAAAAACGCTCATGAGTGGAACAGATGTTATTCCCAAAAAGTTTTTAAGTGAGCCGAGATTTATGCAATTATTATATTTATTTTTGTAATAAGGTTAATATATACCATAATTAAATTTATTATTTTTATTTGTAATAAAATCTCTACTTTTAGATTTTGAGTGAAGCGATAACCGATGTGTTTATTTTTATTTATTTATTATTATTATTATTTTTTGTCTGTATGTGTATCTTTGTACATTAGAAAAAATACTTCTATTTTCAACTTCAAGAAAAGTTGACAAATTGGATTAAGATGGCACTTTAAGGGGTTAAAAATTCCCTATACCTACTTTACAAAGTTAATTTAAAAAAGAAATTTTAGTTAGTTTATCGTAATAATTCATAAAATATTATTCGTAGTTGAATTTTATGTTACTACATATATTATTATTTTCTTTACACAATGAAAAATATTAAAATATTCAGATTAATTTTATCTGTATATATCACAAACGTATATGTATTCACACCGATTTACAGTGTGTTTCCAAATAACTTATATAATACATTTATAATTATTAATTAGTAATATTATATAGTTAGTAATACTAACTTAGTATATAATATAAGTATAATATAATATTATAATAATTATTCCTACATAAGAAATATATAATAATAATTTATTAGTTTATTAGGTTCTAATAGGAAAATAAATGACACTCATTATTTCAAAATCTATTAATGTTTTTAAAATATTTTTCTTACATAATTTCCAGTCAAAAAAAAACATTTTTTATCGTTATAAATTATTTTTAATGACAACATATATTTTTTTTTAAATTTATATTCTGAAGCAGAATATTTCCCGACACATTTTAATATAAAAATCTAAATTTTGTAATTTAATAGTTAATAATTAAATAGTTATTTAAAATTTAAATGACCGGAGTAGTAGACCAACATTTTACGGGCTAACGTAGTACGTACTACTTAACTTCTTTGTATACAAAAACTTTAAACACGTATAACTCATAAACTAGTCGTTCGAATTTCGAATTTTTTTATAAGAAAATACTCCTAATATATTTTAAAATAATGAGTGTTTAAATAGAATCACTCAGCATAATAAAATATCCTTTTTCAACTTATACACTTACCAATATCGTCAATATCAGAATCAATTCCAATTTGTGTGTGTGTGTGTGTCTGTGTCTGTGTGTGTCTGTGTCTGTGTGTCCATGTGTGTAATGTAACGTAAAGACTAAAGAAGGTAACAATGCTTCATCCTTCAATATTAAAGAGCTTTTTAGATGAAAATTTGATCTAGTTGATTTACTTTGATAAGTGAAATTTAAAATTAGTTAGATAAATTATAAAATTCTCATGAATAATCAAAACAAATATATTTCCGTAAACCAGTTTTCTACCAATTGTGTAGTAATTCAAAAATGTATAATCAGAGATTTAAAATGTTTCCTAAATACTTAAGATATTAGCATTTTCCGAAAATTATTTTTTAGTTCCTTTTAAATTTATGTTGGTAAAAAATATTATTCGATGAAAAAAGTTTTAAAATGTATTACAATATACGATTATTCAATAGGATTCTCATATAATTAAAAAATAACAAGAAATTAAAATATAACATCTAAAACAATATTATTTAACTTTGTAATTAATCAAAATCGTATACATTTTAAGATTATTTTTTAATGAAAATGCATTATTTTCAATTACCTACTTAATGTTTAAATACGTAATATTAGGTTATAACAGATGAATACCACGAAAATTCATAGTCTATAAATTTTTAAAGGCATATTAAGTTCAAATTAGGACGAAATTTGATATTCAACGGAAAATAACAATTTTACCATTCATATTTTTAGCTATTTTTTAAAAAAACATTAAAATCTAGTCACAAGTTATTTTAAAGTAAATTTGATCTCGGATATAAAGAATTATTGTTTTCGATCAATATTAATACTCCAATTTATTTCTTTTCCAGTTCATTCATACATCCAAAAAGTTATACAATAAAAATAGTTTTTTATTTTTATCTTAAAAACAAGTCAAAAAATATTTTCAGCAAATTGCATAAATATAGTCATATTTTCATCTCATCAAATTATACGTCACTCATAAATATCCCTTTAACCTCCCCCCCCTTAGGCTTAAAATAAGCTTAAGATCAGCTCCAGAACCACGTTAAACCCATCGTATTAGTGTGTTACTAATAGAAAAATAAATTACTTATAGTAATATAAATAAATACTATAAACCAAATTCCAATTTTAAAATGACCTTAGAAATAGTTGCTGACACAACATCGACGCACAGAATCGTTTTTCGTATTCAATAATTTATTATTAAATTTAAATTTCACAAATAAATTACATCTACTCTATAACGAGATACATTTGAAATCTTCTATGCAGCAAATAACCAGAATAAATTCACTTATTTTAATTTATTAATTACATGTAAATTATTTTTAATAATTATTATATTTTAAATTTTAAATTTAACAAGGAAAATATTGCATTATTAAGTATTAGTCTTACTATTAAAATTAAAAATAAATTATCTTCTTAAAAAACAAATTTAGGGTATTTAGTTTGAGTGCTCAAAAAGTTTAACTACCTTTTCTAGTAATCGAAGAATAGAACCAATTTGCGACCATAATATTATAAGTCTTCAAACTTAATTATCTAAAAAAACTAAAAACCAATTGGTCAGCCACCCGAACGACACCAGGGTGAGACTAAAAAAAATTAGCAAAAATGCACACGAACATAAACATTCATTTGATAATATTAATTGTTATATCACTTATATTACAATGTCATGCAGGGCATGCGGGTATTTACTGCAAGGTTAGATTAGATTATGCCTAACCTACGCATAATATTATAATAATTTATAATAAAACATTGGTAACTCGTTGGTCTGCAGTCATAGTGCTGGCTGTAGGTAGATTATACAAGTTTTACAATAAGCTTCCTCGATACTAAATAACGTTATAACGTTGCGTTTTGTTTTATCATATGCCAAATTTTTTTTTAAGTGGCAAATATCATATTTGACCTTTTTTCTTCCCCCCCTCTCAAGATGAACTCTGAAATACGCCCAGATCATAGTTATTGTACAACGTGTGTGTATCAACCACATAAATTACATCACCGTAGGTATATATATTTTGAAGGTAATATATTATTATATAAATATATATATATATACAGTCAAGTTGCGATAACTCGAGAAACTTTTTTTTATTCCCCTAGAAATATAAATTATATAAAAATTAAAATATAAATTCGAATTAGATATTTCGAATCGAATTTTTATCTCCATTCGACTTCGAGTTATCGCGACTCGACTGTATATATATTAACGTATACTACGAGTACGTCAGTATATGTAGTACATACACACGCACGACGGGACTAAGTCAAAAAATAATTTCTCTGTCATCATGCACGTTACTGAAATAATACTTAAATTATGAAGAATATCATATTTGTTTTTAACTACCTATTCTCAGCTTTATGTGCACTACGTATAATATTTATAACGTATACGTATACATGTATATTGTATACGATCGTATCAATACTGTGTTACTTAAATAGAGCATCAGCAATGTATGTATTATTAAAATTGATTATTCAAATATGAAAAGAGAAAAGTTAGTTTACATGATTTTTTTAAATTTTTTGAACATCTAGAGACGAAATTCTGTTTTAACGAAAAACCAAAATGGAGCAATATGTTCCCATTTGATTGGAACAGAAGGTTTGCCGTTTTTCGTCTATTCTTTCTTACACATAAACACATATGGATAAGAGGGTCACAAGTAGAAGATTCTCAGTACTTTTCAAAATAATCGAAAAACCAAGAATTAGTACATAAAATTGATTTATTTTTGTTTTATTGTTTTTCAAAAATTAATTAGGTAGTGTAGAATAGTGATACTTGCTATATAATTTAAAAAAAACTAAATATTAATTTTAAAACTACTTGCAAACCGCCCACAATTTTTATTAAAGATATTATTTGACACATTGACATAATGATCAATTTTAAATGTTAAAATATATATACATTTTATGATCAATTTATAAAATTAGCAAATTCGCGTTCAGCAGAATCAATTTTATGCTGTTAGCTTTAATATTAGAGTCAATTTACCTATTAGCAAACCTAAAAGTAATAATATTATCTGGGGCATCTCATAAGCTTTTATTGATATTTTAATTTTTAAGCGAGTTACGAGCATTTTAAAGTTTTAATATTTTACATAAATAAAACTCACTTAAAAATTAAGATATCAATAAAAGCCTATGGATGCCCTAGATAATATTATGACCTCTAAGTAATAGGCAAATTGACTTTAATATTAAAGCTAGTAGCATGAAATTGATTCTGCTGATCGCAAATTTGCAATGTTTTACGTTCGTAAAACGGAGACAACACATGCGGGTATGACATCCTCTTAAGTTCACTATCATAAAATTAAAATAAATTATTATTATTTTATTTATGACTATGTTGTATTAATTTATTATTTGATTTTTTTTAATTTAAATATTTAATGTTATTTTATTGTTGATACACAAAAGTTTCGTGTTTAATATTGCATGTTATAATAGAACCACAAAAATATATATTTTTATTATTTTCACACTTTTGAATATACATTTCAATTCTAGTGTGAACCACAAATTTGTAAATGGGCCGCATGTAGGTAGATTTTTTTCACACTTTGTTATAGATTTGAATTTTTTATCAAATATTTGTATTAACATTTTATGAATATATAATATTATTTTCAAAATATTTAAAAATTTTATGCTACCTTTAACTATTTTAAATTTTCAATTTATGTATGATTAAATCGTAGTTGATGAGTATAACCACTTAAAAAAATATTGAAAATAGAAAACAAGTGTTTAAAGTTTAAATTTTAACAAAATTCATCAAAAACAATTGTTAGGTACTTTATTAAAGCATTAAGTCAGAATTATTTATTCCGTTTTCTTCTATAAATATGTCAATCCTAAGGTTATATTAGGAGCCAAACTTAAAAACGTAACATAAGTCACAATTTGTACACGAAGTTCCAATAAACAAATAGCTGTGTAACCGCGTGCGTTCGTAGTATTCGTATACGACGTAGGTACATACTAAATGTTCAACAAATAAAAATAAACAGTAGGTAGTCTCTAAGTTTCATTACTTTAAATTATAACAATATGTTTCAGGAATTGTGGTTATACTTATTATCTATATTATATATGTAGTACAATTGTAATTAAATACAGTGTGCGGCAGGTACACCATAACAGTGGCAAGCCAGGATTTTAAAATGGGGGGCAAACCCAAAATACTAAAAAATCATAAACAACAATAAAAGTTAATTTTATATTAAGTTGATACAGCCCATAGGGGTGGGGAGGGCATAGCACACTGCCCCCCATGGCTACGCCAATGTCACGTAATTATAAATAAGTATTGAAGATAACGTAGAAATAAATCAAATTTTTATTTTAACATTATACTTAATACTTAATTATTACTATTGGACATTTATGAATACAAATCACAAATAATTTATCATGGTTTTACTATAAATTATATGAATATTATATTAATGATATAACTTATAGGGAACATCCATACACTAAGCCAAGGGTCGCCAACCTTTTCAAACAAGTGAGCTACTTTTGAAATTTTAAGACCCTAGTGATCGACCTAATCGACCTAGGAAGAGATTTATTTGATGAGCAAAAAAAAAAAGTTGTTTCTTCAAATAATAATAATACACGAGAAAAAGAAAAGAAAAAAAATAATTTATTAATGTGATAACTGGCATTGGTTTTCTTCTGCAAGTTTTGAAAATTCTGGTATATAATTAGAAATAGCTGCTCGTATACTTGAACCCAAATTACTGTTTGTAATTTTGAACCGATATTTGTTCTTTAAGTATTTGATACTCGAAAATGTTGACTCGCATAATCAAGTTGAACCAAAAAAATGAAGTTATATGAAAGGCAATGCTTCGTAGATTTGGGTATTTTTGAGTACTTGCGTGTTTCCAAAACTGTCTCAACATCCCCAGAAAATGGATTTGATATAAACTGCGCAGCTGGCTAAAGTATTTTAAAGTCGTGAATTTTCTTTTAAATTTGGAACGTAAATGTTGAATTATATTTATGTGGTTTGTAGAATCATAAATATTTTCAGAATAATTAATTATTGATTCTTGAAGTGTAGGGAAATGCTGGACATCACCATTTTTCATTTTATTTTCCCAATATGCTAATTTACTAGAAAACGCTTGAACATCTGATATCTTATTAATGATTTGTTTTTTTTCCTCGTAACTCTAACTTTAGGAAATTAATTTTTTCAGTAATATCAACTAAAAATGCAAAATCTTCAAGCCATTTTATATACAGATAATGGTAAATTCCTAGAATATAATATAGTAATTAACATTATCCGATTATTTATTACGCGATCGACTGGTTGGCGATCCCTGCACTAAGCTATACGGCCAAAAAAAAAAAGATTTCAGAAGGCACGCAAGACGTAACCCCAGTGCCCCACTGGATACAGCACTTTCCTAAGATAAGACCTAAAGCTTAAAAGTTGAGTACACATTTTCTCAAGATTTCTTTACAGCTGCCTATAAAGTTTAAAAATGTATCCTTTTTATGCTTATTTAAAATTTAAATTTTTAATTAATTATATATTTAAACAAAAAATAATAGTTATTTTATTTTAATTAAAAAAATTTTATTTGTAGATAATTGAACTCTTCCACATTATGCTTATTTTTTACTTATTTTTACACAGTATAATTTTCAAAATATTTAAATATTCATTTTAATTTCAATTTATTTATAACACGAACCTGTTCACACCATTCTTCGATATTGACTAATTATTTAATAATAGCTAGTAATAATAATATAATATATAATACCTATATGAAATTTGTTTTTGTAAAAATTATTTAAGCCTACCTTATTAAATATTAATATATATTAATATCCCACCACGTTTCCGGTTTTTTACTCCATTTTTTTATTTAAAAAAATGTTTACTAGGTATCTATTTGAGTTTGACTGTTTAAGTTCTTGTTTAAGTACCTATTCAAAAATATATATAAATAAAACCGACAAAACCGTTATTTTTAAATTATGATAGGGGAACTGGTACGCTGAACAATTTCTTATTTAAGTCAATTGTTTATCGCTTTAATCACCGGTTTGGCATGCCTTAAATTCGTTTTCTAATTCATGTTTTTACGTAATCTACGTATTATAATGAGTATTCCGAATACCTTAAATTCCACATTTATAGGCGATCGTGTATCTTAGCAAAGACCGTACGAATGATTTTTCAATAACTGAAATTTTTCTTTCGTTTTATCAAAAAGTTGCTTTGAGCACGTGATCATTACTTCGAAAGTTCGAACTGGTCGATTGTTTTTGCCCTGAGAACGAACCGCATACCTCCCTCAATCACCCCATGTGGAATGCCCAAATATATATATATATATTATATACGTGTATAATGTATATTATATACTATAGGACTACATATAGGTACTTGCAGCCTGCGGGCTATCGTTTTATAACATATATATATCATACACAAATGCGCTGACGATATAATTGAGCAGTGATGTGATAACTGATAACGACAAAACACAACTCACACGTCTCGTCCGGGGGTAACAGGGGAGCGGCGGCGGTTGCAGAATTTGCGGCGGTGGTGCGTTGCTCTCCTACGACGACGACGCCGGCAGCGGCGGTCGGCTGCACAAAAACGACGACGACGGCAGAGGCGGCGGCGGCGACGGTCTCGTGTGATGCACGGTGTGAACGGCACGCGACATAATATATTATTATAACGATGATGTCCTATATTGCGCGACCCGAAACGAAACGTTTGAAAAATTTAAATTTTGTAAATTTCAAATGTAATGATAATAATAGCGACAACGGCAATAATAACGATGTATTGTATATTATACGAACCGCTCTATTGCACACTATAATAACGCACGACGACATGCGAGTACGACGTAGACGAGTCGGTCGCGCGGCTTTTGCGGCGCGTACCGTACGCGCGGACCATTTAAAACGACGTTAATATTAAACGGCGGCGGCGGAGACGAGTAAACGACCACAATAATATATTTCTATAAATAATATATCACATTATGTATCGGCCGCGGTGGTGCGCCCGCACTGATCACACAGTCTTCCGCGCGCAATACACACACACACACACACACACACACACGCCCAAACGCGCGCGCAATATAAAATATTAATAATAAATAACCGCAGTGGTATTATAGTAATAATGACAACGGTGCTGCTGATGATAACACAACCGTGCGCGGACCGCTCGGAGAGTGATAGAGAGAGACACCCGACCCGCCGGCACGCACCGCTACTGAGTCTCTCCTGTACAACAGCCCGCGTCGGCGGCACACGACGCGAAACGCGCACGGCGGCAGCGGCGGCGGCGACGACGGCAGCGGCACGTTCGCGCTATCGCAGCCCGCGACGACAGTCCGTAAAGTAATCCGGGGATTTTCCCGTCGGCGTGCCCCAGGATTTTACACCGCCGCCGCGACGTGCATCCTCCGCACCACCCACACCGGCCCGCGTATGTGTTGCCCCGCCGCCGCCGCCCTTGACGTCCTGGCGGAAAATTGGGGCCATCTCGACTCGAGCGCACCGCGGCAATGCAAGCTCGCGGAAATAGTGGGAGGAGGTTCTCTCACTCCTGCTCACTCGTAGTTCCTTCTGCCGCCCACGCACACTCTATACACACACACGCGCGCACAGTGTCCCGCCGCTACCCGGCGGTCCTTTACCCGTCCGCGGCGACTATTATATTATTATTACACTATGTGTGTGCGAGTGCGTGAGAGAGTACGCGATCGCGGGGGCGATCTGACCGTTGGCGAACTCTGTATGATGCACTGCGAACCGCGGGGACAACGCCACTCCCTTGCGCCCTCCGCCGACGTACCACCCGAATATTGCGGGTACGCTTTTGCCGGGATCACATCGAGTCTGATGCACTCGGCGGTGACCGTACTCTATAACGGTGCCCCTACTCACGATGTACCATCGTGAAACGATGGTGTTGTAGGATCGGGTGCAGGAGGGCTGCAGCTACAGACCCTATATACGTACATTAAGGTGACGGTGGCGTTACGTGTATCCACAACAACTCTCGCGGCCCGAGAAAATTTGAAATTTTATAAAAATTTTGTTCGGTGGTATTCTCGAGGAGACGTTGTGGTTCTAGTTATCGGAGTTTTGGTCGTTTTGTCGACGAGACACGTATCCGCGGTATATACGGCCAACCCGAGAATCCCTGTTACCGCAACGTGTTCAAAAACCAGCGTCATTCATTTTATTGACCCATAATCTCGAACCTCTTGAACGCATAGCCATTCTCTTCGAGTGCCTCTTTTGCCACCACCCCACCTATTCTTACCCGGAGGCAATTCAGTAGCGTTGTCGTCAGCCGACAACGTGATGAAAAAAATAATTCGACAAGCACCACTTAAAAATCCGCAATCAAAGCATATGACGCACCGACCCCATTGATGTTTAACCCAATTTAAGACGAGAAGAGTCCCAAAGTCATTATCCGAGAAGTCTCGCTTCCCCGTATCTACATTATTCCGTCACGGCACTCTCACGAATGTAAAAAGAGGGGTCGAAAGGAAGGTTTCGTTGCCTGCACAATAATTAGCTCTGAAGCCAAAATCATTTTCCTCTTTTCTAACCTTTATTATTTGTTTTAATGCAATTAGTATGGGCGAAAAAATTTGACACCATTTTAGGAATTATCTATACCGGCAAGTGTAGTGCCCGGATACCAATTTTCTTCTAAACACACCGAACCAGATAATCTGTCATCATGCGCCGGGCGTTGCTGCGACGTTGCCACGGCGCGTCAGAATCGCTCGCTCGAGTTCCACGTTTTTATTATTGATTTAAGACGAGGGACAAGATGCGGTCTCCATGGCAACGTCGGACCCAGGGCAAAGGCGCGAAAGAGTGTGAGAGAGAGAAAGACAGAAACAGCTACAGAGAGCAAGCGAGCAATGGCGAGGAATCGCGCGCAGAGAGGAATGGTGATGCCGCTCAGCCGCACGCTGTGGTGGATAGGACGTGCCACGCCCAAGAGGTGGCGCGCTGCTGCGGATGCATTGCGTTCTTCCCTTACACTGCACCCCGGTAACCCACCGACGAGTATTATATATACTGCCCCATACGTTGCGTGACCAGATGCCCACACCATAGCGCACTTGACCTCCTCGCTTCCGTCAACCACGAGTACATTGCGAAAAGTATGGCGTAGGTACTCTATCAATGCGCAATAGGCACATAAAACTGTATGACATGTCAATAAAAATTGACGCATGTACTCTCGGAGGATTTAATGCAAAGTAATACTGCAGTCTATTGCCCGCTAAGGGTCTCGTCACAATTGCGGTATTTTCGCCATTGAGTCCAAATAATGGTTTTACTGCTATGATAATAAAACAATATCGTGCCACACTATAATAGTATTAGAATTAAACCTTTTTCCGTGCTCATGTATACCTACTTGATGGTAAACGTACGATTTACTAAACTCATAGTTACCTAGGTATGTAAGTTATTACTTACTTATTTTTTAAATTAAATACAGAGAAAAACTTTTAATGTAAGTAAAACTAATTAAACCTAGTTGAATAAAATGATAAAATCTAATTATTGTATTCAATAATATTGCATATTTAATTTAGAATGGATATTAATTTGTCATACATCGTTGTAATATGAAAATAATAATAACAATTGCTGAATTAAAACTATCTTCATTTGAACTAGAAAAATACTGAGCGCATGTGGTTCATCCCAATTCCCTATGCAATTTTGATAAAACCACATAAATATTATTTTAGAATGTTAATAAAACATATTCATAGATATAATTCATTAATAATATTAAACAATGATCCTGATGAATAAAAAAAATGAAATATTATCAAAAACAATGTTTTTATTCAATTGTACGTAAAAATGTTAAGTGAAAATATAAGAAAACCCTTATCATTATGCCATTTCAATTTTTAAATGACGATCAACGACATAATTGATCTAGTATAACAATTTTTCCATAACAATAGATATGCTTAAAATGCACTTCAATTACAGAATCTCATAAGTATATATTATTATACCATATCAATTCATTTTTCTATCATTATAGAAAAGAATGATGGTAAATATAAGTTTTTTTTTTTATTATTATTCATTAACATATAGCAATGAGTCATTAGTAACTGAAGTGACAAAACAATTCTGTTGATGGTCAGAAAAAAAAATATAATCATTTGACTCAAAACATATTCTTAATTTTACTGCTATTAACTTACTGTAAGTATTTAGTATTTACATTAAAAAAATTAGGAAGAATTGTTGCCAATTGCAACATATATTTATATTATTATGTAAGCTTTAAGAGCAAAAAAAAATGTTCATATTATATTATAATTTCCTATTTTCTAACATTTATATAATTTACAAAATAAAAAAAAAAAATAACAAATAAATATAAATTTTTTGTTGGGACAGATATTTTTTTTTAGACAATTTTTTAAATAACATTATTTTGAAAAGCTGAGTCGATATATCAGTAAATTTTTATTTCTAAAAATAAAGTTATTTTCAGTATAATTTAAATTTGAGTCACACATAGATCGTGACAACAACAGTTCTGTCCCATAGGGACTCGATGATTTATTCAACAATTTCATTAACTGTTAGATAATGTATTAACATTTTAGAACAACAAGGTGCTCATACCACCCATTTCACTTTGTTCTTTAACAAAAATTTCAAAATACTGGTATATAATAGTAACAGCTAACAGGATACCAGTGCCTGATCCAATGGCACCCATGAAGTCAGCCAACACAGATAATGCACCAATACAAAGCCCTCCAAATGCTGCAGCAGTAGGTATATAACGGTTCAATTCATGAATCATAGAGTTGTCCCTGTGACCACGCATAACCATTTGTTGTTCTTTTAATTGTTTTGCAACCTATAACCATAAGTAGTATTTTAATATAGTATAAGGTTAACATAAATTCATGAATTAAATTGAATATAAATTTGCTATACTAACATCTTTAGCAGATGATCCAGAGACTTCAATCCAAGTTTTGGAGAAGAATGCACATGATCCCAACATAAATACAATATAAAGAATAGCGTGAATAGGATCTTCCGCAATATGAGATAGATTTTCTGGTGGAGACAAATAATAGCATAAACCACCAACTGGATATGCTCGAGCTGGTCCACCACCACCAACATCAGCCCATACACCCAATAAATTCACTAATATGTTACCATGGAATTTGACAGCCAACATCTATGAATAATTATTCAAAATATGAGTATTTAATTATTTAATCACAATTTTAAAACAAATATTTTACCTGAGATATAACATATAAATTTGATACTAAAGCAGATTGTAAAATGATAGGAATGTTAGATGTATAAAACAATTTGATTGGATAGCTGCTATATTGTCCACGATATCTGGCAGACTTAATTGGTAGATCAACTCGGAAACCCTATATCATATACATATTATTAAAATCATAATTTATTTATTTTTTTAATTTAAATTCTTACTTGGAAATATATTACGATAGCAAACACCAATACAGTTGCTAATAAATTCATCAAATTTGGTAAGTTTTGTCTATAAAATGCTTCCCTAAGTGCTCTAACTTTATCTTGTCTTGTAGCCAATAAATGGAACAAGGCAATAACAGCTCCCTCAAATTCAGTACCTCGGCCTGAAACATAAGTATAAATTTATTAAAACTAATTGTAAAATAACAAATAACTTATACAACATTGTATAATATAATATAATTTAATATAATTCACCTGTGTTAACAGTTGTCGGACTGAAAGCTTTCCAGACAATTGTTTCACAAATATTGGTAGCAATAAAAAGTGATATTCCTGAACCTAAACCATATCCTTTTTGCAAGAGTTCATCCAATAACAAGACAATTAATCCAGCCACAAACAACTGAATGATGATTAACAAACATACACCAGCTCCTATTTCACTGGGATCACCATACATACCAGTCATAACATAAACAATTGCTTGTCCAACAGTAATAACCATACCAAACACTAAAATCAAAATTAGTTTTAAAATAATTATATTTTAAAATATAAATCTACAACATACATTTTTGTGCTCCATTAAATAATGCACGATCTTTAGGAGTATCACCAACTTCAATAATTTTAGCTCCAGCCAACAATTGCATAATTAGCCCAGAAGTTACAATTGGTGAAATTCCAAGTTCCATTAAAGTACCTCGATTTGAAGCCAGAATTACACGAATCCAGTAAAAAGGATCTGCAGAGTCTGAACTCATAATTCCAAACAAAGGTATCTAAAAACAAAATAATTTTAAAATTCTGAATCCAATAAAAAAAGGTTATAAAATAAAATAACTTACTTGACAGCACACCAAAAAAATGAATAAAGTAATGGCAGTCCATAATACTTTTTCTCTGAATTGAATCTAAGTAAAATAAAAATATATAATTAGTAAATTGAATTAAATTCATTATTTAATTTTAATTTTAAACAAATATAAAGGTAATTTACAATTAAATCTTTAGTATCAGCAAATACTTTTAAAAATATACACAATAAACCAATAATTAGAATGAATTAAAATTAGAAATAAAATATAATATAACCAATAAATGAACTAAAATAAATTTATAAATTAAAATGATCATATTTAATCAATATGTTTATTTGCTTAACTAAAATATAATTGTCATAAACAACAAGAATAATTAATTTAATTTGGATCTTAAGATTGAGCACTTTTAATTATGGCACATGTGTCATTTAGTTTGTTTTGTTTTTAGTGACCTATAAATATCCTTTTAACATAAATACTAAAAAGTTATAACTTTATAAACTATGTTTAAATACTTACTTTTCGTTCAGGTTTAGCAATTTCTGGCAATATACTGCAGAAAGGTTTAATTACTTCTAAAAATTTAACTGAAACAAAAATAAACAAATAAATAAATTATATACTAGTATTACAATGATTTGTTTTGAACAATCTAAAGTGTATTAGATAATAAGTAGGATTGTATATTTGAAATTTAAAATAATTTTTAATAGATCTAATTTGATAGATACAAATGGTCAGAGTATGTTTGACTAAATAAATAGGCATATCTACTAAATAACACTATACATGGAAATATGTAGCCTAAATTTGGAATTAAATCTAAAATATTGAACATTTTGATAATATACAATATTCAACTGTAGTTGTTTTTTAAATATCTAGGAAACATAAACATTGATAGTGAAAATTAAACTAGCTGAAATGCATGTTTATTTAGTCACAGGTGTGTACAAGAAAATATAAGCAAATAAGATCTACAAACACTATCTTTTTCATAGAATACTTAATACTATTCTTTTTTTAAGATTGATAAATCTAATATGAGTTATTAAACAACAAGTAAGTGTAAGAAAGGTGCCAAATGTACAATACTAACAAAATTAAACATGACGATACATGGTATTAGTATTTGTTTACAAAATACAATTATAAATTAATCACTTATAGTTATTAATCATATGATGACTTAACAGATAGCTAAATTATATAAACCCATGCTTGTAAAATTCATTGACTAATAAAATTTATATTTAATTATGCTAATTTTATTAATTACAATTTATGTTTAACTATTTTAAACAAAAAGCCCTATCATTTATGCAGATATTCAATGACACGTTTATGAATGATTGAACAACAATTTCAAAAGATCAAATTTCGAAAACCTGACCCACTTTTTAAAAATGAAAAAATCGAAGAAATGTTTCAAGCCAATTATTTTAGAATTCGTAATAACAGTTTTGAAAAGAAAGAAACATATATTTAAATGCTGAAGTGTAAATCAATTTACAGCAGATGCCTGTGGTCAACAGGTATCTCTAATTTAAAGAGGTTCTTCCACAAAGGGCTAAAGAAAACTCAAATTCAAAAGTTTAAACCAAAAATTAAATGAAAAATAACCAGGTATAATAATACTAAATAATACTTACAACCCATTGTAATAGATTTGTGTTCGTGACAGTCTTTTGGCTTCAATTATTAAAGAACATCAGTGGTAAAACGACACGTATTTAACGTCAGGAACCATAAGAGACGAGTGATCGGCAAAAGGTGGACGTCACGGCAACACAATACGGTTTACTTTCAATATTTAGTGGAACGTACAACCACGTAGCGGCTTGACCGACAACATCAACACGAACACACATGAAACGATTTTTGTCGATGAGTCGGCGACACGTATGGTGTACGCATACCAAAGAGGTTACAAATACGCCTTTCCACGGATGTTATACATAGGTATATTTTACAATTTTTGTTATGTAACGTTGGTCGTAGTGACACGGGATTAGTGACGTAACATCTACACTGCAACACGGCGCTACGGCATCAAATTTCGATAGCAACACGTAATATACAAAATTGAAAATATTACGAATACATACATATTATTAACAATAAATTATTAATAAATATAAAATACAAATATGACAGACATAATAATACAAACAATTAACATAGAATCCAAGCGACGTATGGTAATCAGCATACAGTAACGGATTTCGATTTATTCATGACAAAATACATATATATTGTCATGGATTTATTATTATTGAATTATAGTTAACGGTTATAGAGCGGTAGACAATTTCTAACAAAAATATTCAAATATTGTGAATTTAAATATTAAAAATTTGTTTTGATTTCTATTATTTTCGATAGGATGAGTGTAATAAAATCTAATCTAATTTGCTCTATTAGAAATTAGGAATTTAGTCTTGAAGGCTAATGTGGGTCGCTAACACCTGCCATGGCGCCATCCACGCAGTATCATAGATATTCAAAATAAATAAATCTATATAAAAAAAAATAATTTTATTTATTTATTTCAGTGGCGTTCATGCCACGATTACAATTCGACTAATTCGAGTATACAAGATGCGAAATGCGTGCTGCGTACAGCTTGTCAGCTTGATACTACCGGTACCGGAATACAGGAAACCGGATACATTGTGGTTGTAGATTTCTATATAATATATCCGTGTGAAAAACCGAGAACAGTGAGAACACCTAAGCCGATTATCAAAAACAAGCTTAGTGCTTATCAGTGACCAGGTTATCATTCATTATTCACCGTAGTTGTCCTACAAAATACAATTGTACTAACCTCTAAAATTATATGATAATAATAAAAAAAGAATTAATGCGAGATAACAATGATAATAAATTACCGATTCACCCGTCACCGTAGTGGCGTAGTTTTTCATTGAAATTTTCTATTAAGTTAAGCCAGTTAAGGTTTTCTTTTACTTCAAATTTTAAATTTAATTTGATTTTGACTTGTTAAAATGAATAAATAATTTTTATTTGTTTTCATTCATCAGTTTAATTTCCTGTGCCATCATGTTCACAACATTACGTTCACTCATTCACCCTGGGAATGGTTTAGTCCTATCAGTTAGGGGCCTTAAGTCTGATTTACATATAAAATGGGTCCGACCAGAAAAAATTGCTTGCTGGGATCCCAAAAAATCTGGTGACTTATCACCTTTGGAACAACTAGATATGACCAAACCTCCGTTGGAATTTCAAGATTCCGAGGAACTAAAAACGTAAATAATTGACAACACTTGATACTTTTTAATAACATAAACGGTTATAATAATAGTCAAATTATATTTTAGAGCTAACGAATATGTGCGTAAAGTCTTTTCATGTGATTTTATGGGACGGCGATATGCAACACAACTAGCTCGTCAACAGCTCATTGATAAAGTCAAAGCCAATAATTTGGATTATACATCATGTGAAGTTCAAAGTAAGGTTATAATGCAATATATTAATTTAGATTATAATTGCAAAGTCTGAAGACTTGTTATATTGTTTAGTGCCAGTTAATTTAATGATTTAAATGTCCAATGCAATAGGGCTCTTAAAAATTGACTAAGTAGAACTTTTGATAGGCACTCAATTAAAATAATACTACCAATTTAACTTAGGGCACATTAAAAACTTAAAAATCTTAACTAAAGTAACTATAATACCTACATACAATGTTGAACTTAAGCACTCAAAATACATAAACAATATTATACTCGAAATAAATGCAATTGAGATGTAACCTGATTGATAACACATCATATTCAATAAATGCATTATATCTTAATATATCCACTTTCATAAATAGTGCAATTGGCATGTAAAAAAACCTAAAATAATCATATAATATTATGAAAATAATGTTTTTGATAAATACTTTAAATTTCCTACTGAATGTATTAATATACACTTAAATTAATAAACTAATCAAAAAATGGGAACGGCAACAATTCCAAAATAAAAGTTTTACCTTTCAAGTTTATGTTATATAAAACAAATCATGTATTTGTTATGGTATGCGCTAAAGCAATCATACAATAATGCACTTTGCAGTAAAATTGAAGTCTAACCAATAAATATTTGTTTTATACTTAGTTGCCAGTATGACAGCAAACATTCGTAATCTTCAAGAACACTACAAATTAGCTCCAAGAGATAAAAACTCTAGAGTAGCATTAAAAGAAATAATAGATAAACGTAAAAAGAGACTGAAACATTTACGAACTTGGGACTATAAGAAGTTTGAATGGTTATTGGAAAATTTGGATTTAAAGTATCATTCTCACCCGTAAGTAAATTACATAATAATTTTACAAAATATATGCATTGATAATAAATTCTTATTTTTGTTTATAGACCGTATGAACGGGTAGAAAGAAAAAAGTCATTACGTCGTCTAACATCTCAATGGTGTGATGAAGTAAGATCAAAAAAATTGGCTGAATACCGTAGTGAGTTAGATAAAGAAAAAGAAAAATTTTTGCAACAAAAATTGGAAACATTAGAATGGGCTAAAAAAGAAGAAATCGAATGTGGAGTAACACCAACAATAACTGATGCTGACATTGAAAGTGCCCGTAAACAATTAGAAGAATGGAAAACCCTAAAATCAATTCAAAAATAACATAGTGTAAATAAGAATTGTTAAAATAAAAATTTAAATTCTTTAATGTTAAAAACAATTCTATAGTATTAAATTATTTTTTTGATATATGAATCTTTTATCTTATTGCTCTTGGTATTGTACCAATTTTTGAAGCTACTTCTTGCCATGTATCTAAAGCAATTAAATTTGCTTTCTGTTGTCCTTCTTGTAGAACTTTACTCAAATATTCTGGTGCATCTATTAATTTTAAAATCTCTTGGCGAATAGGTGTGAATTTTTCCACTAATGCTTCTGCTACTATAGATTTATACCTGAAAAATAATTATCAATGGTTATACATTTGTATTATATAGGTAAAAATATAAAAATGTTAATAATATAGAATAAAAAATTAAAACTTAATTACCGCCCAGTGTCCAAGAGCGAATTTTCTTCACAAATGTCTTCTGGTAATGATCCACAAATAAGTGAATGCATAGTTAGAAGCGTTGAAACACCAGGTCTATTTTCAGGGTCGTAAGTTATTTCAGATTTACAATCTGTAACAGCTTTTTTCACTTTTTCTATAATGACATCTGGTTCATCCGTGATTTCTATTCTTCCACGAGGATCTGGATGAGACTTAGACATTTTTTTCATAGGGTCACGAAGATTTCTGATTCTCGAAGAACAATCTTCTAAAGATAAAATTGAAAACTTGTACATTAAAGTATATTATACTGAATACATAAATTATATATATTTTGTATTTACTTTGAATAAGGACTTCAGGTACAGGAAATGTTTCACCAAAGCGTTTATTAAATGTACGAGCTAAGTTATGAGCCAACTGCAAATGTTGAATTTGATCTTCGCCAACCGGTACTTTAGTTGCTCTATAACAAATAAAAAAGGACAATAACGAAAACATTAGATAAAAAGTATAGTTGATTACTTATATAAAAGTATGTCAGCAGCTTGTAAAACTGGATATAAGTACAAACCAAGAGGAACATCTTTCAAAGTTGAAGACTTTTCTTTAAATTGAGGCAACTGACCCAATCTAGGCATAGTAGTCAAGCATCCAAGCACCCAACTTAATTGTGTATGTTCAGGTACCTTAAGATTAAATTGAATTTAAAATCTGGTATTATATTTGTATCATATTATAACTAAATTAGTAAATTTCTATAAAAAAATATAATTATAATGTATTATCAAAGTCTTAACATTAAACTATAATAAAACTACATATTATACATAAAACAAATAGTATTTTTAATCATAATCAAAAATGTTGAATTACCTGAGATTGCAAAAATAGAGTACTTCTTTCAGGATTGATACCACATGCAATTAGACTAGCTGTCATGAGGAAAACATTTTTTTCTAATTCCTTAGTATTCTAACATAATAAAAATACATCAATACAAGTCATAATTTACAACTAATATACAACATTCAACTAACATATGGCAAAGTAATAGAGTGCATGTCAACAATACTGAATATGACTTCTTTATTTTCATTTTGTAGCTGAGCCCACTTGGACACAGCACCAAAGTAATTACCTAAATGTAGGGTTCCTGTTGGTTGAATACCTGAAAATACTCTCTCTTTCCATTTAACCTAAAAAATATTGAATCAACTATGAAACATGTACAAAATTTCAAAAAAATTAGAGAGATCACTTACATTTGAATGACAAAAACGTACAAGTGTATGACAACAAACAGATATGTTCTTTAAAATCATAATATTTAAAAAAAAATTGTTTAGTGTATATTTATGATGATTTGTATCAACTGAATGCTAAAATCAATAGCAAATGTCTAAACAATTGTTTTTTTAAATTAACATTAATCAGATAACCATTATTTTATTATGAATATGGAAATCACAAAAAAATACAACTGAAAACTACTAACAAGTATTTATGAGTAAAAACATAAACTAAGAAATAAAAGTTATGTTATATACTTATTTACTAAAATAATCGAGACTGAAGACCATAACTTAAGTCATATTATTAAGACTTAAGTACTCAATAGTCAATATTTAAACAGGTAGTGAATATGTCAATCTGTCTGCTTACTGCTATCATCAAAAGCAGAAACAGTATGCAATAAAGCATAAGCGGTATTGCGGTAAGCACTAACCACTATAATAACTATATAAGCACTTAAGCAGAAATCCCGGAAAAAAGATAACAGTTCTATATCTTCTAATATGATAACAACCTACACTAATCCCAAGGTTAATTTATAGGTTAGGTCTAAATTGCAATAGTAACCATAGAGTAATATTATTACCACAGAATAAATGCAATTTCATTTGAATTACGGTAACTTTACTCCATAGACCTTTAAAGGAGTAAAAGGTCTATGCTTTAAATTCTGTCTTACTGTCTACTGGTCAGTCTTAATACAATAATACCATAGACTATTTTAATCTCTTTTTTTAGACCTTTAATTATGTTTGATACGGTTACGTGTCACCTAGATCCCGCGACAAGTAGATCCACGTACGTCAACTGGATCCCATTGGATATTTAGAACCTCAAAGACAATTTAGATTTCATATTAACTATAATCTCCCACGTCATTTAGGTACCCAGAAATAGGCGATAATTTAAAAAACTTGTCTAAAAAAAATACTTAAATAACAATTTAAATTTTAAAAATATTATGAAATAGTATGAAGTATAAGAAGTTACATGGCGTTAGTAAAATCTCTAATTCCATTAATTATGATATTAGATTCGATGTTTTAAATAAGTAGTAACGTTTCATTATATTCTAATATACACGATATATGAATTATCGATTATGTTAATGTAGAACTTATATATAGTTTTTAAAAGAACTTGCTCAAATACCTATATATTATAATAGGTAAATACATTAAAACCTAACCATTGACCTAACAGGGTGACTATACTTATTTACAAGCATTGTATGACCACTTATTCCTTTAATGTTAAATTTATATTGGACTTATTTATAAGTTTATAATATTTCTCGTTTCTTAATATAAATAATTATTTAATTGGTATTTAATAAAAAAAAATGTATGCAAGGTAACTATAAGATAAGAATAACAGTGTTAGGTAATTTTCCACACCACCTTTATTATTAAACGACGTACAATAACATTGTCCGTATTGTTTAATAACTTTATGAGGTATTACACGAGGCGCGTTTTTTTATTGTGGTGTCCCCAGTAGGCCTAATCCACATCGTAAGCGAGAACGCATCATATGCAGGTGCGTATTTAGGTAGGGGTTTTGGGTTCAGTTGTCCAGAACGGAAAAATTTTAAAGATTTAGAGGGGCGGTAAATTTTTATTTCGTACTTTATTTCGTACTGGCGTAGTGACGTCAATCATTAATAATTTTCACAACACATGTGTGCCATAGAGGTATAAAATACTATACTATTTATATAACATGGTATTCTATGGTATTAACAGTTTGACCACTATTGCGCGGCGTAGAAGTTTTTTAATTTTTTTTTAATGGGGGGAATGCGGCAAAATATGTGTTGCCCTTATCCTAAAATTCCTAAATACACAACTGATCATATGAATGCATTCAAATAATAAAAAAAAATATACAATAACTTAAACTATGTAGGTATTAATAAAATTATACAATATAAAACAGGTAATGTGTATAATATATGTGTGTTGCCGGCCGGCGATAGTCAATGTGTTGGGTGAGTGGATGAGAGATGAGAGCGAATGCGTAAAGGGGGGACAACTAAATTAAGATGAGCTTCTTATTGATGCTGCCAATCTTCCTCCGGGTTGAAACGAAGCTGAGTGCCGACACATTTCCCGTCAGCTTTGTGACAAATCCTTCTTCACTAATAAATATTATATATTTATACATAGTATACTGTACCTACTACGATTCTAAAAATTATAATAAAATACAAACAAATCCTTACGATTGTTGATTATCATTAGTTGAATTTCTTTTTGCTGCTGCTAGACGTCCTCCGTGTTCAAATACAGCCGAGTGCTGACACATTTTCCATCAGCTTTGTGACGAATTCTTCTTCACTAATAAATATTATATATTTATATATAGTATACTGTACCTACTACGATTCTAAAAATTATAATATAATACAAACAAATACTTTCGACAGTTGATTATCATCAGTTGAATTTCTTTTTGCTGCTGCTAGACGTCCTCCGGGTTGAAACGAAGCCGAGTGCTGACACATTTTCCTTCAGCTCAATGACAAATTCTCCGTCGGTGGGTAGTCCATGATCCAGCCAAATATTCGGTTCCTATAAAACTTCAACTAATGTGCTGATTAAATGTAATTTAAATTTATAGTAAAATTTTAATGTTTAAGAAATCTATGTTGGTGTTCTTTTATTTTTGAATTTAAATTAATTTGAAATTTTATATTCATAATTTATCAGTTAAAAATGTAAACATGAACTAAAAAGATTATAGTATATTGCAGTTTAACTTTCTGTTCGGTGGCCACCTTTTTAATTCCTCACTCTCTTTTATAAGAAAGTTAAACAGCACAATAACTATAAAAAAATATAAATTTAAACATACACAAAGACGAACTAGCTTTGTGATAAGAAAAAAAAATTGAAAAAATTGGTAATTTATCAACGTATTATTAAAATAAAAAGAACACCTAAAACCGTAGTACAGTATATTATCTGAAAAAAAAACCATAAAAATTAAATATAATTTAAGTAAATATTCATAATATACTGTACTACTGTTCAAAAAATTATATTATTAAACAAACACAGCCTTGCGACACTTATTTGTGTTATTCAGATGAGCTTCTTAATGATACTGCCAATCGTCCTCCGGGTTATAGCGTAATTATTTCACTTTTTTTGTTTTTCCGATATTATGGCAAGATCTGAAATTTTTTGTTTTATTTTACTATTTACCACCCAAAGTAACAAATTGATCCATATTTGCTACAAGAATTTATGACAAACAAAAAGTAAACTACATAATTGTAAGATCATTATACATTTTTCGCTACGTCCACGTCCAGGATCTAAGGTGTACTATTCTACTACTATTCTAATATAATATAATCGCGAATAATACATGGTTGTTATTTCTCACAATTTTTTTCTACTATAACTAATGAGTAAAATAAGTAGGCATTGTGTACTATTTTTTCATTAGACCCTGGAGAATAAAATATGCGTCTACATCAATTACATCGTCCGACTAGCGCGGATTGTTCACATAAATTTGTATATTTTATTTTAAGTTTAAAAAATAATTTTAATCCCAAAAAAGAAAATAAAAAAAAACTTACTTAAGCGTCGACTGTTCCCGTGAAACCGAGTTGTGTCAATCTTCAGACTATACGGAGTAGTGCACCGCCGCCGAAGAAACTGCAAATTTTCTTCATATCGATCTTCAATCGTGATTCTAAATGAGAATAAACAGCACGAAATTAAAATGAGAGTACTTGTCATGTACTTCAGTACTGTTCATTAAGACTATTATAGAATTGTTAATCGTCTTCGACGAATGTCATCGATTGTCGTATACCACAGATGACGAATATTATATAAATCTATGGTTTTTTTTTTATAGAACTCTTTGTGATATTATACGATCTTTTTTTCTATTTTAGCTATTTGAGTCATTTGACATATGAACGTAAAATTGAAACATTTAAACTATAGACCAAATCTTTATAGATATTGCAAAGTATTAATATTTTATTCTAATGAAAATGATTACAAATTATTTAATTTAATCTATAAAAATAGTAAACTAAACAAAAATAATTATATTATTATATATATTTAAAAAAAAGAATTATGATTAATATCGTTATGTTTCTGAGTTATTATTTCTGCATTCTTTTGGTTTTAATCACGCATGTAAATTCTTACATGTAAACTTACATGTTACATATATATATCTGAAGACACCTATCATAATAGAAACAAATTCATACATTTCCTTTATTATGGTTTCATGTAACAAATAGTACCTAGTCAATGCTTTGAGGAATTCAATTTTCAGTACCATTTTACAAAATAATCAAAAATTACATTAAATTAAAGATAAAGAAGTAATTATATTACAGTGTTGGTTTATACATTAGTGATTAAGTTTATTACTGTAATTAGTGTGTGAAATTTGAATTTGAAAGAAACAGTCAGTCAACCTTCATTAATAAGTATAATTTTGATGTATTATGACTTATAATATTATATGTTGATTGATATTGCTAAGTATTTTATTTTATTTTTTTTTGTGTAAAGTTTGACAAGCTACATTTTTTCCGAAAACATTGCATTTATCATAATTATTATTATAATATTGTATAAATAATAAATATAATTTATACCGTATTATATTTTTGTTATATACTTTTGAGTTAATAGGTACAACCCTTTCGTAAAATAATTTGAATAAATAATATCTTAAGATTAATCTATACGTATGTCAAAAATGTCATTGTGTCCGTATAGTATAACATGTAAAAAAAACTTTTATGTCCCTACAAATAATGTTTTAAATAATAACAAAATATCGTAAATATACATAATTTCAAAATATTTTGAAAAAATACTATTTGTAAGAAATACTCTCATAAGAATTTAATTAAACTAATTAAAGTTTTAAGTATCTAAGATTATTCGTTTTTGAACTATAACAAAATATAAAAATTATTTGAGAAAAAATATTTATTTTTAGGGTGGGTGTATAATAAACATTTAATAAGTTATAGGTATAATACTAAACTTCAAATAGTCATAAAAAATAATGTGACTTTTCAGTAAACATATTATTTTTGTTTTAGGTTAAAAAAACTAGTGAGAATTAGAGAATTAGTATATTAAATTTGTATATAAAAAGACAATATTATATAAATATCTGATGAAAAAATAATTTGAAAATTGTATAGATTTAGACAAAATTTGTCAACATTTTGATTTTAAACGTTTATAAAAATATAATATCGTGACTATACATTTTTTATTGCAGTAATTTAGTGACTGATGAGGAACATTGTATTAAATTTTAAATCATATTTGCTATCACTGATTTTTATCGGCTTAAAAAAAAAAATTTAATTATTTAAAATTGTTAAAATGTTTTTATAATTATACAATGTATAGGAAATCATAATGTAGACAGTTGGTAAAATTTTCAACATTCTATCTTCTATGATTAGAATTTTTGAACTAAAACTTATTAAATTAATTAATTTTGTCGAAATTATACAAGTATATAGCGTAATGATTTCAGTTTTTTCGATATTATGACAAGATCTAAAATTGTTTATGTTATTTTACTATTAACCACCCAAAGTACTAAATATATCATATTTGCTACAAGAATTCATAACAGATAAAAAAAAACTAAATAAATTTAAAATCAATATAGATTCATTGCTACGTCCAGAATCCAAGGTATAATTGACGAATTTATTTTATTCTTAGCTATTTTTTAACTTTAACCTTTTAGAACTATCATGCCATATTCACAAATTAAAAACAGTTTGCGGATCAGACAAAAATAAAAATTTTATATTCTTATATTATTTACTATGAAAAAAATTATTATCTAGAACTTTAAAATAATAAAATATTAAAAAAAAGATTTCATCGTTTAAGAATTTAAAACGGGTCGTATACAATAACCCGCCGGTTGCCGACTATCGGAAATAGAATATAGGTCTAAGTAATCGGGGTGGCAGCTTGTACAAGTCAATAAATATTTATTTAAAGTATAAAAACTAATTTATTACTACCCTAAAATTATAAGAAAATTAACCTACGTAAGTATCCTTCGACGCTTTTCGACGAAATAAAGCTGTGCCATATTAAAGTTCAAACGTGCACCGTCACCGAAGAAATAGCTATATAGGTAGTTTATTTCTTCATTCGTCTTCTTTACGTTTCGGAATGGAATTATTGAAATATTTTATGAAAATGAGAGTACTTGTGATGTACTGAAGGCTATTGTTTGACGACTGTTCAATAAAATTATTGGAATTGTTAATCGTTTTCTACAAATGACAACGATTGTCGTTTGCCATGGATGTCGGATGATAAATATTATAATTTTTTTTTTTATAGTACTCTTTGTGATTTTATAGGATTTATTATTATATTTTAGCTCTTTGACATACGTAAAATTGAAACATATAAACTAGACCAAATCTTTATAGATATTGCAAAGTATTAATATTTTATTCTAATGAAGATGATAACAAATTATTTAATTTAATCTGTGAAAATAGTGAACTAAATAAAAATAATTATATTTTTAAGTATTAAAAAAAAAGAATTATGATCAATATCGTTATGTTTCTAAGTTATTATTTCTGCATTATTTTGATTCTAATCACGCGCAGTGTTTTAACTTAATCTTACTTATCTATTACATTAGATGCAATTACCTCTGTCTGTAGATATTGTGTCTGAAGGCACCTATCATAATAGAAAAAATTCATAGATTTCGTTTATTGTGGTTTCTTGAAACAAATAGTACCTAGTCACTAGTCAATGCTTTAGTTAATCAATTTACTTTTTAAACTTAAAATAAAATATATTCATTTTTATGAAAAATCCGCTACCCGGATGATGTAATCGATGTAGACGCATATTTTATTAATTTATATATAAATTATATAATATTGAACTTCAAACAGTCATAATATAAGTTTCCAGTGACCATTTTATTTTTGTTTTTGCATTAAAAAAACTAATGAGAATTTTTATAAAACATTTTAAAATTGTAGATATAAAAAGAAAATATTTATATGAATACTAATGAAAAAAATAATTTGAACATTTTAAAAATTTTAAAAATTTGCAATAATAAAAAAATACAGAACATTCTTTATATATATATAGTTTGAAAATATTTTTAAAATAATAACATAAATAAGAAATACTCTCATAAAAAATTAATTAAGACTAAGTTATCGGTGTATAAGATTATTTGTTTTTAAACTATGTATAGTATTATAGTCTATAACACAATATAAAAATCGTTTTACAAGAAATAGTTTTTTTTGGGGATGAAAAATTAATACACAATAAGTCATAAAATATTGAACTTCAGTCGTAAAAAATAATGTGACTTTCCAGTAAACCTTTTATATTTGTTATATTTAAAAGAACTAATGAGAACTACTATATCAAATTTGTATATAAAAAGACAATATTATATAAATATCTCATGAAAAAATAATTTGAAAATTGTATAAATTTAGACAAAATTTTGATTTTAAACGTTTAAAAAAATATAATATCATGACTATACATTTTTTATTGCAGTAATTTAGTGACTGATGAGGAACACTGTATTAAATTTTAAATCATATTTGTTATCAATAATTTTTATCGGCTTAAAAAAAAAATTAATTATTTAAAATTGTTAAAATTGTTTTTATAATTATACAATGTATAGGAAATCATAATGTAGACAGTTGGTAAAATTTTCAACATTCTATCTTCTATGATTAGAATTTTTGAACTAAAACTTATTAAATTAATTAATTTTGTCGAAATTATACAAGTAATAGCGTAATGATTCCAGTTTTTTCGATATTATGACAAGATCTAAAATTGTTTATGTTATTTTACTATGAACCACTCAAAGTACTAAATATATCATATTTGCTACAAGAATTCATAACAGATAAAAAAAAACTAAATAAATTTAAAATCAATATAGATTCATTGCTACGTCCAGGATCCAAGGTAATATTGACGAATTTATTTTATTCTTGGCTATTTTTTATCTTTAACCTTTTAGAACACTCATGCCATATTCACAAATTAAAAACAGTTTGCGGACCAGACAAAAATAAAAATTTTATATTCTTAAATAATTTACTATGAAAAAAAATATTATCTAGAACTTTAAAATAATAAAATATTAAAAAAAAGATTTCATCGTTTAAGAATTTAAAACGGGTCGTATACAATAACCCGCCGGTTGCCAACTATCGGAAATAGAATATAGGTCTAAGTAATCGGGGTGGCAGCTTGTACAAGTCAATAAATATTTATTTAAAGTATAAAAACTAATTTATTACTACCCTAAAATTATAAGAAAATTAACCTACGTAAGTATCCTTCGACGCTTTTCGACGAAATCAAGCTGTGCCATATTAAAGTTCAAACGTGTACATCAGCCACCGAAGAAACAGCTAGCTCTTATTTCTTCATTCGTCTTCTTTGCGCTTCAGAATGAAATTATTGAAATTTTTTATGAAAATGAGAGCACTTGTCATGTACTGAAGGCTGTTGTTTGACGACTGTTCAATAAAATATTAGAATGGTTAATCGTCTCCTACAAATGACGACGATTGATGTTTGCCATGGATGACAAATATTATAATAATATGATAGATCATATGTTTTTTTTTATAGAACTCTTTGTGATATTATAGGATTCATTTTTATATTTCAGCTGTCTTGCATACGAAACTTTTGGTATCTAATTAATTTCATACGTAAAACCATAATAATTGTATATCCTGAATTTTTTTTTAAATTATAATTTTATTATTTCAATAGTTGTTTGGTAAAATTTCTCACCAACAAATAAGACCATCTTCGACCAGCATAATTTTACATTGTACACAATGTATTAATGCAATATACATTGAAAATTGGATTCAAATTATACAAATTCGTTATAGTGACATACTTAACCTAGTCTACATGTAGTATTGTAGTCACCTACTATAGTAGCTATACAGCAGTTTACGGGTGGGCTGTACTAAATGATTAATAATTTTAAAAATATTTAAAAGTTGAATCATTCAATTAATATTACATACTAAATAGTTAATAGATTATGATCTACGTCTAATAAAGAAGGACTTACAAAATCAATAAAATTAATTTCTAAATACAAGTAGTTATTCACATTTGACTCGTTATATACACATGTGACTATATCATTCCCGTTTCGGTACCGTCCTGTTTAGGAATAATACATATCTACTCATACTATTTATATAGGTTCTAATGTTAATATGTTCAGATAATTTGCGATATTAATATATATATATATATTTAATAAATGCATCTATTTATGGTATTATGCTATTGTTATTTTATCCTATAAGTGTATAGTCAAAATATTTTGAAAATTATAATATGTATAAGAATTGCAAACATTAACATTTGGTGAAATTTTCAAATAACTACAGTTATTCGTTTTTAAATTACTACAAAAAAAACAAAAATCGGTTGAGCAGAAATAGTTATCACAGAAATATGAAATGAATATCTAATAATGTCATAAAAATTCAAAATTCAGACAATTATAAAAAAATATTAATGCGTCTTTTCAGAAAACTTTTTATTTTTGTTAGGGATAAAAAAAACTTATATTAGTCAAGTACTCGGCCAGTTAAAAATGAAAAATGCTTTTCATACAATTAATATAAATATAAATTATTTTATAAAATGGGTCCGGTAATATATTAATATGACGATTATGTATTTTTGGTCTCACGTATTTTATGCACCGTGCGTTCGGGAATAAAATATATGCATACGTATACGTCACCCGGCGTGTAGCAGATTGTCCGGTGCAATAAGTATGTATTTATTTTATGTCTAAAAAAGTAAATTAAAGCTCTAAAATTATAGAAAATCAAACTCACGTAAACATCGATTTTTTTTTGTGAAACTTAGTTGTGTCATATTTGATGTCCACATGTTCAGTAACCACATCGCCGACGCAGGAACACCTTTCCTCGTCCGTCTTTACCACGTTTCGAATTGCAGATATTGAGATATTTCATAAAAATAAGCTGAACAGAACGGCATATGCGTGTAAAATGTTATATATATTAAAGTACGGTTTAACCATTTGTACGTCTATTTTTTCTCCGTTAAAGTTATTATAACCGTCAATCGTCTCCGACGAATAGCGAAGATTGATGATTACCATAGATAATATATTAATATGATATAGATCCATATCCATAGATTATATACTGTATTATTATGTTGTAATATTATTATTAGCCAGACATTTAAATTTATTCGGGAGTCTGCCGTTCGAGAGACTCAATTGTGTACTTATACAAATTTTATATGCATGACATGGCGGAGGGCGGGGTAGATTGTATTGATGTTGTTCAGGACATTGAGACTAGACTCAATAGACTCATTCAAAGTTTCTGCCATTGGCATCGCATAAATTAGTAATTAGTTGTTGTTATCGATATTTTTCGCCCGTATTATTATTGAATGACACTCGTCTTCTCATTATTAATGTAAAAATATTATAATATTATCAATAATCAATATTAATATCGAAAACTATCATAATTATTTTCCAAATAGACAAAAATATTAAATTATAGGTACTACAATTTTCTTCAAACTTTTTTATTGCTTTACTACCTTTTTTTATGGTAAGTCCGCCATCTCAAAGACCCATGACGAGCCGCCACTGCAGGTGTTAATAAATTTATGGCATAAACAGCTTAAAACTAATCTACATAATATTTTGAATACTTCTCTGTTAGTGTTAAATAATAATACACGAATTGGTGTCTTTAAATAATATTTTTGTAATAACTTAAAACAAAATAGATAATTATACCTATATAATCGTTATTTTTCGTTAAAATATACAGTTTTGTCAATATTCAAATTTGGTATATGTACTAACAGTAGCGCCGAACACGGGTATGAACTGGGGAAAATTCACCAGAAATATTTATGGGTGAGTGGGTGATAATCAAAAATAGTTTGTTATGCAGTATCTTGTATGTACCTATATAGTTAGAAATAAATATAGTACCATTTTATCGTAACTAACTAAACATTTTTTTAGTAGGTGGGTCTAACACCAGCATTTTTTTTCCCTAACATGAAATATAGATCGGCGCCACTGGACTTACGAATAACCTCTGAGACTGGGAGTGAGAATATGAATAAAGTTAAAACTTTTAAGCAATAATAATAATATAATAGTAGCTATAGCTAGTTATATAGTTGTACTAATAGTTATATAGGTTTCTGATTAATATAAAAAAGACATAAGATGATGACCAGACATGAGTTATGGCTATTTTAACTGAGAAGTGAAATGTTCAGTAACTTCAGTTACTAAATTTTAATTTTTTATTAGATGTATAAACAAAACCGAACATTATGAAAGCTTTATTTATGAAATAATTTATGCGTGTATTATTAAAACATTAGGTTATAATAATAGAAAATTTTTTTTAATTGTCTATTAAACAAAAATCATATGGTTTATGCTAGATAACAACTGTTATACTAGTGTTACTACGATGTAATAACGTAAAAGCATTTAAATACATTGATAATTAAAAATTAATAATACTAATTATAAAATTAATTAATTTGTAAAATCCTTATGATTATTTTAATCCCCCATCAATTGTATCCTCTTGCGTCAGTTAGTCACCGGGATCTAGCTGTCGAGGGATCTATGTGACTGTTCACCGTTTGATACAGTGCATGCTTTGGTGATCTCTCGTATGTTGGTATCACTGTTTACGAAATACCTGCTTGCGTCCAATTTTTATCATCAAACAATTTTTTTTTTCTATTTCAAGTTTCATTCTTCATTTTAATAATAATTGTTTTGGAGGGTACACGCCGCCGCCGTGTTTGTTTATAATCTTATATTATATTTCCTTTAGTTTGTAACGTGTGTCTACAATATTACGTATAATACCCACACTATTTTTTAAGCACGCACGGTATTAAATCGACTTTTCAGACATCGAAGTTTGGTAAGGTTACTTGTTAATGAACACTGTTTGATTACCAATTTCATCTTCACAATGTCGGTTGAAAAAGATATAATTAAAATTCAAAACAAATTACAAAACATGTCTGATGAAAATGCTGATCAAAGCCAAGCCCTTGATTTATTGAAAGCTCTTAAAGAACTGCCGATCACACTGGACATACTTACCAAGACTCGAGTAGGAATGACTGTCAATTCATTCCGAAAAAGCTGCAAAGATGAAGAAGTAATTACGTTTTCAAAAGCATTGATTAAAAATTGGAAAAAATTATTAAGTGGTGACAAGTCTGTGCCTCAAGAACCAAAGAAAGATAAAAAAGAGCGCAAAAAATCAGAGGAAAGGGAGCAAAAAATAGATTCAAAGAAAGATACGCCAAAACCAGTAGTATTTCCAACACCATCGACAACAGATGCGATTCGTCTTAAATGTCGTGATTTATTAATCACTGCATTGAAAACTGAAGACGATGAACTTGGAGGTTGTGCCTCGATTGAAGAACTGGCTGATGAACTAGAAGATGCTATTTATTCTGAGTTTAAAAACACTGATGCTCGTTACAAAAACAGAGTAAGAAGTAGATACTCAAATCTAAGAGATGCTAAAAACCCACAACTAAGAAGCAATTTCATTGCTGGAGCTATTACTCCTGCTCAATTAGCTAAAATGACTGCTGAAGAGATGGCCAGTAACGAGATGAAAACATTGAGAAATAGACTCATCAAAGAATCTATAGATGATGCTCAATTGGCGACTGTACAGGGAACTTCAACTGATTTATTGAAATGTGGTAAATGTAAGAAACGAAATTGTACTTACAACCAAATCCAGACAAGAAGTGCCGATGAACCAATGACAACCTTTGTTATGTGCAATGAATGTGGTAACAGATGGAAATTTTGTTAGATTAATTATAGAAATATTTAATTTAGGTTTTGTTGGAGCACCTAATATGTATAATAATTGTATTTTTTCTTCATTTTTTACTTTAAAAAAAAAAAATTGAAGTTTATATGCCTACAAATTCATTATTCACTAATAGAACTTTTTTTAGTATTTAAAGAAAACTCATTTGTGAGATCGGTTTTATGTACCTATGACTTATATTTAATACATAAATAAATTTATATTATTGAGTGTGACTTTAAAATTTTTATATTTTTATAACTTAAGAATACAATAACCATAAATATTTTTAGTCAAAATTGGTTGAGTGTATAAAAAGCTTTACACTGATTATATAATTAATGCCTATTCGTGATAAATTTTAATAAATTATTTAAAATGAAACATATAATTTTGATCTTACTTCAAATTAGCAATTTAAAATAATAATGTATATGTATATGTATATCGTATATAATGAATTATGTTAAGCTCTTATTATAATGATTTTTTAATTTATTTTTTATAAGTTTAAATGTACTGTATTTTGCATACTACCTAAAATATTGAAATGTATTCAGTAAAAATCTTTTTATTTTCTGAAACATTGAAAATTAATTATTACTTAAAAACTTATAATATAATTATTCATAATAATTTCATGTTATTGCCAATATATATATATAAATATTATAATTTATAACTAATAATAATAAAGAAAAAATTGCATTGGCTAGTAATTCACTTTCAAAATAAACTTATACTTTTTATATATATTATTTTATTCCTGAGATTCACAAACTTTTTTTGACTTGTACGGAGAATCAGTCATGTATCTCTAATGACTATATAACTATTCAAAATTGCAATACATTTGTAACAATTAAAATATATAAAAATAATTTATTTATATTTAATATTAACATACATAGAACACAAAATAATAATATTAATATTCCGTACTACTACCTCACGGTCTTTTGCAGTTTGAGAACCACTGGTTTATATAAAAATTTAAATAAATTGACATTTGTTAAAAAAATAAAATATAGAATGTCAAACAAGTTTGATAAAATATAATAATTAATATACAATAATGAACGAAAAGTTCTAAATTATTAGAATATATATTATTAGGTTAATTTTACTGTAAGAAAAGTTATCACAATTTTGCAGACACTTTCAGTTCTTCGACACCAATAGCACCTCTATGTTTCCATACTCTATAACGGGTAAGATCTTTACGGGTCACAACACCAGTTACCTGAAATAAATTGAATATAAAAATCATCAGTTATATTATCTTACCTAAGTAATTATCTGTGTAATAAATACCTCATTTGAATCATTAACGACAACAATATGTCTAAGACCCATTGCTCTAAAAAGCCGGAAAATCCTTGGTAATGATGCCATCTAAATAAATAAATAGTTCAATATTTTAGTTTATATGTAATAAAGATAAACTGAACATTTAATTTAAAATTGTATGTACTTACATCTTGTACAACATATGGAGATGGGTTCATAAATCGTAATAGATCAACTGTATATTGCCTTTCACTGTCCAAGACGTTTATATTCTAAATAAAAATATAATACTTTCTGTTAATTAATAATTTTAATGTTGTACCGAAAAGCGTTCATGACAATGCATAGTATCTACTACCTAGTACCTATGAACCTTTTAATTATCATATTCCAGTGGCTACCAATTGGCTACTGGCTGAAATTTCAATTCTATTACCAAACTTCAAACTCTTTACTATTTACTTTGACATACGTAGATAAATTATAAATTTAATAATTCATTTTATACATTTGATCAGAAGCATTATCAAAATATTAAATCTTTATAGCGATCACCTAATAAATTAAAAAAACACTCATTAACTAATATTTAAAAATAGTAATATATTTAATTCCTAGTTATATGAAATTCTATGGTGTCAAAAAATAAAAGTAATAACTATATTTATTAAAATAATAATTGATATTGTTAAATTAATGTATCATTAACCCTTAATGAATACATTTATACTTTTAACTTTTACATTATCTACATTCATTATCCATCGTTTTATAAAATAATTATTGCAGAGTTGTAATAGTTTATTTATTACAGCAGCTAACAACTATATTCATTATTTGCAGTATGTGTGTCTATAATGAACAACCTAAATTAAATTCTATAATAATATTTCAGAGTATGAAAACAGAATCAAGATTTATCTATGTTGGCTACCGGACATACAATAACCAAAAAGCAATCCCATAGCTATATTTTATTAAACTCAAATGAATTATTTTACACTTAGTCTGTATAAGAATTTCAGTATAAAAAAATAGTCACCAACAACCCTTAAATATACAAAAATATATTCTAATTTATTTACTGACTCTTATTCAAGTATTAGAATAATTCCACTCTAAAATATTACTTATATAATAATAATAATATATAAACAAATGTGAAGTTTAAATGATAAAATATTTTCAATCATAAGTGTTTTTTTTAAATAAATTAAAGAGTAATAAATGAGGAAATAAAAATTATAATGCATGTTACAATCAAAATATAAAAGAAATTTTACTTACATCTATATTTGAATATCTCGGGTAATCTTTTCGGAAAGTAGTTAAAGAAACATTATCCCAAGCTGCCGGAACTTCATTGAACACTTTGTTTTGTAATAGTACAATAAGTTGAGATCGAAGTATCAATCCACGTAAACGACCATTAAGCTTATTGTTACCTCCTTCCTAAAATGCAAAGTACATTTAAAAGAAACTATGATTCTACTTTTTTATGATAAATTTTTAATTTACTGAATCAGTGCTAAAAACGTCATCAACTACTGGAAATCCATTGTATGTATATTTTTTTAAAGTATCCACAATTTTTCCTACTGATTCTTTTGATCTAAATGCAATGACTGGATAAGACATGACCTCACTAGCATATATATTTGATGATAGTGGTGGAGGATCCCATGCCATTAATGGTATTCCACTCAATTGTATGTGAATATCATAAATACTCTTAAAAATAATAAAAATAATATTAAAATCATTAAATCCAATAAATATTTAATTATAATAATAATAAATTATTTATTTAATTACTTAAGTATCTAACCTCTGTAAAATAATCACCAATCCATTTTGCAGTTAAAAGACAAATCATAAGTGGTAAACCAAATGTTATATCGCCAGTTGCTTCAATTAATATAACCGTAAGACTAATGGTCATACGAACAGCACCACCAAGTTGGGATGCAGCACCAACCAATGCATATTTTCCAACATCCTTAAATATAATTATGTATTGTGTATATCATTAAATAAATAAATATAAAAATTATTGAAATATAATATATATACATAAATGACAAAAAAATATTGATAAGCCTTACTACATTTGGAAATATACACTGAACTCCAAGTCCAATAAGTCGTCCCCATGCTGCACCTGTAGCTAAGCATGGAATAAACAGACCAGCACTAACACTTAAGCCGTATGTCCAAATTGTAAGTAAATAAAAAGAAATAGCAAAATACACTAATGTAGTTGCATCGAGTGATTCTGAAAAATGTTTAGCAAAAGTTAAAATAAAAAAATATTTTAAGTCTCAAAAATAATTAAACAAATAATTTACCTGTCGGATCATGGAAAAAACGATCTAACTGAAGCTTCAGGAACTTGAAGCCATAATGATGCCATAGAGTTAAACTCACCATCGTTACAATTTAACTAAATACAGAAAACATATTCATGCTCAATTTTTCATAATAATAATAAATAACATATTATATAATTTAATTGATTTTCAGTTTAAATATTTCTGTTTACTGGCAAGGTTCTTATAAAATAAGAACAAAAAAAGACTGTTTAACTAATAAAAAATACCCAAAAATATCCACTATAAATTAATATTAAAATTACAAATAAAATTATTATAACCTGAACAGGATTTTTTGTTGGATCAAGGCCCAATGGTTTACAATCATTTTGCCATAACATTAACAAAACTCCCACAGTTGCTGTAAAACAACAAACCAGGACTGCTTCTAGGACTTTCTTCCAGCGATCCACCAAATGTCTGAAAAATAAAATGAAATATATACAATTTTGTATTACCTAAATGTTTTATAATGATTAGTATTATAATTAAAACAATATTTATATATATTTTGTATGCATCTATAATTGACTTGATATTAATTTAATTGAATACATTTATGTTTATTGTAGTCTACAACATTACAAAGTACAAACACTGCAGCGTACTGCCAACGCTCATTTCTATCAACCTCTTTGGGACATAAACAAGGAGACTTGGTAGACTTTCCGACCTTACCCAACCATGGGAGAGGTAGAACAGAAGACTGAGTCAATTATATTTACAAACACTATAAAAAGGAAAACATCATTTTTATTTTTTTTTTGATATCATTTATACAAAAAAAATTCTTATTGTTTCAAAATCCATTATTTTTTAAACTTTATTACTTTTTCTGTATTTCTAATATAAAAAAATATAAAAATGATGTTGCACAGTCCAAAATCTCCTCTTTATAGTGTAAAAATTTGGTTGCTTAACTTGGGCTACAGCTTGAGTGGTCCTTGCTCATAAAACTATTTACTATGTTATATGTTTGTAAGAAACGTAGTCTTAAGTCTATATGCATTATACATTCAATTTTGTATCTAGTAAAGTGTCTTATCATCACATTTTACACAACACCAATATTGACCGGACAGCGACAACCAATGATCATCGCAGTCTACATCAAACTCTTAATACAGTGAGTACCTTTTTACATAAATGAAAAATAAAACTCTATGGAAAATATTTTTAATTAAATAATGTTATACACTCTATTAATGGATCTATATTTTAGTTATATATTATTAATGTTATTATTATTAGTTGAAGTTTTGGGTATTGTTAATTACTGAAATATATTAAGTATATTTGTATTAAATATAATACAAGATAAAAATAAATAAAGTAACACTAAAAATTCCAATTGCTGAAAACAAGTGTTAGGATTAAAAAGATAGGTTAGTTTTAGTTTAATTATATAATTATAACTTCCATTAAAGTATTTTTTTTTTTTTAATTGAAATACCATTTAATTATATACAATAAGTTAAAAAATTATGATATAGACAATCAAACAATAAATTACCTCATTCTAAATACGGTGAGTTTATAATTAAGATGACAAAATAGCGCTCCAGTTAGTCCACCAATAATTCCCATAAAAATAAAGATTGGCAGTTCAAACATTTGATAAGATAACGCAAAATCGCTAAACTTGCCAAAATTCAATAAGCCCCAATATGTTAATTCACCTATTTCATGATAAAATTAAATAAATGTTCAAAAATGTCCATGTTTTATTCTTACTATATAATTAACAATTATATTACCAGGGTGACCATGATATGCACTCAAAACTAAATTTAGTGTAAATGTTGAAATCATAGATGAAAAAAATATTCTCCAAGTAAGCCCTTGATTCCAAAAACTAGCTCCTTCTTCCAAACTGAATAATACGCCACCTTAGAATAATTTATAAGTTGTTTAATACAAATAATAATAATATTAATAAAATATTTACCAACTGGTGAACCAAAAGCAGCAGCAACTCCAGCTGCAGCTCCTCCAGATACAAAATCTCTTTTCTCATGGTCCTCTCTGAAATAATTTAAAACTCCAAAGTCCTTATGAAATGTGGTACTTTTCCCCTGGGAAATTCCAGCAGCTACAACTGCACCAGCATGAATCATGGGACCTTCCTAAAAAAAATTGAATTGATAAAAATTAATAAAAATTATCTAAACATTTAGCAATTTTAATCATATTTTATGTTTTAAATTTAAAATTTAAAATTTAATTTGAAAATTAACATTTTAAGTTATTAATGGTTAAAAGTAAGAGATATTTAGTCAAATTAAAACACAATGATGTTGATAAAAAATAAAAATATTAAAAAAAACTATTAAGCAAGTCTTTTTTTATAAAACATATAATAGGTCATTTTGCTCTTAACTGAACTAAACAATCATAAATGTGGATGTATGGAATATCTTTGTTACTACATAATGTAGGAAACAGACAAAATATGTTGGTGTAATGGCCCAAGTTCTTAAATTATGTTTATTGCTTATATTTTCCTACCTAAAATTAAACTTTCTTTTTAAAATTTAACATTTCTTGCTTTGCTTAGAATCTTAAGTAGTAAATTAATACTATATTAATTAATAATTTACCTTTCCTCCACACATGCCACCTACAACAGTGGTAATGACACCAATAACTTTTATAAATAAAGTTTTTATTCTAACTAATCTTGGTATTTTAATCCCATTGAGGTAACATTTCACTTGAGGAATTCCAGATCCCAATGCAACTGGCTAGAAAAATTGAATTAAATTAACCTGAATTATAAATAATAATAAATATACTAATATTTATTTTAAACATACTTACTTCAACATAAGCAACTAAAGTAGATCCAATTAAAACTGGCACAATATTGTAAGCCAATAATAATAAATATGGTCTCCACAAACAATCAGATTCATTACATTTGTCAATATCTAATAGATGTAAAATTCAGGAAAAATACTTAAAGAATTTATCATATAAAATATAAAATAAAATTATAAAAGGATACATTTCTTGACATGACTAAATTTCAAATCTGCAATAGTTTCTATTGATAAATCAATTATAATACCAACGGTAGCAGTGATTACACCAATCCAAAAGAAAATAACCCATCTCACAAAATTTTTCTTGACTACAAATGGGTAACCTTTTTTTCGTTCTTCATCGCGATAAACATAGTTTTCAACAATTTCATAATCTAAACTCTAAAAAAAAATTATTTTGTCATTATTATTTAATACTAATTAAATAATTTTAAATTTTAAAATAGGTATTCAGTACACATTATTCAAATAATTAGGTCCAGGGGTCCGGAACCCCCCCCCCTCACCCCAATAGCTTACTAATAACATCCAATGTATAAATAAATAGGTTAGACTAATATCTTCTACTTATATTTATGTAGAAATGTAGTGGTATGTCACACATAATTAGTAATCACAACGATTTACCACATGATTATATTTTACAAAAACCTAGCTTTCTGGGAGGTGCAACAGCAAAGCCATAGCCAAATCGTGGACCTCAAGGTATAGGAGAAGAGGAATATATAATAAGTAAGTCCGTAGCACAGCATTTTCAATTTTGTCATAATTTTGTTGATAGTCATCAACACCGTCATGTCTCATACTTATGTACATTTTTTTAGACTTTAATAAATAAACTATTTTAACAACAATTATCTTTACAATTATTTTAATCCACAACTTGGAGAGACTGATAGTACCCACCACAAATGCCATTGCAAAGCCTGTGCTTTTGAGTCTTACTCCTCAACTAAAATTGGTAGTTGAGTTCAGGATGATCGGATGTATAAGATTGTAAATCAGTGAGTTTGAAGTAATAAACTAATGGTACTCGTCTAATATCAATATGCTACCTACCGTAAAATGATACCTACCAAAAAAAAAAAATAATAATAATAATTTATTAATTTATTATTATAAAGTACTTTATAATATTTCTAAACGCCATTATATATTATTACAATATATTTTATATTATTTTTACATCATCCCAGAAATCTTCTAATAAGTCGTGTTGCGTATGAATGGTCCGCTCCACCATTCTTCTTTAAATTGTAGGTCTACAAATATGTTGCTCCTTGGGGTTTAATTCCGTATTTACTATTTAGTTTTGATATGTCTCCATATTATATACTCGATCATTTGTGTTTGTGCGCCCATTGTAGGATCAACAAAAAACTAGGAATGATTTGGAATTGAATAGGAAGGTTTCATGATGATAACCTATATCTTTTAAGAATTAAGGTACTATATGCTCGCCATTGATCTGAATAAATAATTGATCCTAGTTCTATTTTATTTTGTATTATTGGTAATAAAGTTGCCTTATCTATTTTTTCCACTTCAAAAAATCTTTGTTCTACAACCCCATTAACATTTTACAACACATACCAAAAATACACGGACTTCAAATGCGAGTACCGTAATTTTTTTGAGTTGAATGATCATCATCAATAACGTCAGCATCACCTGATAAATTTTCATCTACATTTATCGTAATGAATCAAATGTACTTCCACAATAAAATGAAATAAAATAAAAATAACTACGGTAGCCTATTGTCGGTATGTAGTATACTACACGTATACAGTTTTTTGGTAGATATTATTTTACGGTAGGTAACATATTAGACGAGTACCAAACTAATAACTAATAAAAATCTATTATATTTAATTTATCATTCAATATCTTAAAGTATAGGACATAGGTTAATGTGTATGATTCAAGGTAATAGGTACTATGTACTTCTAGCCATGGCCCATGATTTAACTGACAAACAGTGAGATATATTAAGCTTCTAAATTCTAGCCACTAAGGGTACTATATTTTGTATCTATTATTATTTATTAAAAATACAATAGTCTACAACTATCAGATTCTATGGCTTAACATTTTTAGTAACATGGATATTTTGATATTTTTATTATTTTTGAGTTTTATCTTTTATACAATTTATATAGTTTGAATGAAAACAATTGAGTGCAATGAAATATTAAAAGTAGCAGTGGCGGGTTTAAGGGGATGGCTATGGGGGCATTAGCTCTCCCGCTCCTTGGGACTAAGCTATCTTTTTTTTTAAAGCGAGTATTATGATTTAACAATAATTATTATAAAATATCGTCTTAGAAGAATAATATGGTTGTTTATTAATTGAATGCTCTGAATGGCTCTGACACACAGCGCGGTCCCTGTAAAATTATATAACTGCCCGCCTTGATCTATGTATAGCTAAGTAAATCCTTGAACCTCAATAATTAGCCCCTCCCCCCCCTTAGTGAGTGATAAAACCCGCTCCTGAAAAGAAGTAATGAAAAATAATTATTTTACTATTACTGAATAAACTAAAATCAAGTAGACCTATTCAACTATTCAAAAATATCCAGTTACTAATTTATAATTGAATAATACTTTCAGTTGGGATAAGTAGTAAAAAAATAAAATAAGTGCATTTGTTGATTTGATCATAAGAGGATAGTGGTGGTAGATATAGAAAATTCTGGACATCGCCTAATAAAATCTTTCTGCATGACTATCTATCATATCAATAAATCAAAGCATAAATGCACAGACTTCTATGTATATCTAGTATAGAAGTCTGTACATGAATGTTACCAATACATATCAACTAGGTAACTAATAAATTATAATATAATCTCTACATAAAACTTGTAATATAAAATAGTTTTCTTTTTACTTATTTTAATTTAATGATATTTCTAGTTATCTAATACCTAATGTTTTCTTTAAATTTTAAATTTTATATGAAACGGAAAAGCATACACATTATGTATTTTACAAGTATAATATACAAATAATTATATTAATAATAACTCACCTCATACTTTGCTGATAAAATATTTAATGATCCGATTGGCACTGAATCTTCTTTCTCGGAAAATGAATCAAACTTTTTATTATGAGACATAGTTCCGTATTTAGTCTATTTCAATCATTAAATAAAAATGTATATTAAAACAACTGAATTATTAAAATAAAAACAAATGAAAAATTGTTTTATAAGTGATACCTATCATGCTATATAATTGTCATAAACAGTGAGAAAACTTCTGAACAATTAAATTAAATAACAACAATTTGTTCTATGATATCAATATTCACAGTCATAATCCTTAAGCAATAAACATGCTTGTTTTACTTTAAAACTGTATTGGCACAGATGGTATTAGTGTATTACAGATAACTGATGTCTGATGACTCAATTGACCAATGATTCAGACTGTTATATCACAAAGCATAAACAAGATGTGCCAAGTTTAAATTGGAAATAATTATTATGCAAATGTGTAATAAAAGTGTGTTTCAATATATTACACAACATGATAGATAAATGAACAATATTAATTTTCATTGTTATACATTTATGATAATCATACCTTAAGATACTAAATTGTAATAAATTGTTGAAACAAAATATATTGATTATATTAAAATAGATAGATTCATTTTGAAAATAAAATGACCAACAATAATAATATAAGACAATAAAAATAAAAATTCTCTCAGTGAAACCAAAATTTATTAGCAGATTAAATATACTTACAGTGAAACGGTTTTGGCTGCTGCTCATTTAACTGCTTTATAATTAACAAAATAGCTAAAAATATACTCAAAATATCTATTTAATAAACTAATAGTTCACAGTTTAATATTTCATTTTAATAACCAAAATAATAAATTACATAATTTTTCAATTAGGTAACTTTCAACCTTATAGACAGCAAGAGCAATTTTTTATAAAGTATAAGTATTTAACATTAATTGTACGAAACAATTTATTATAATTTTGCACTTTATTGATACATGATAATTCCATTGGGTAACTATGTTCTAGAGTGCTGAGTATTGAATATTTAAATTAATAATTATATAATATATTACTATAATATATTATTTTACTATTGTGATTATAGTACTATCTTGGCATTCAGTATAATCTAAGGCCACGGTACTAAATATCTATCTACTCTATGATAATACCACTTATTATGACAATATTATGCTTCATTTAATCTTTGATAATACGTATATGTTATCACAGACCATGGGTTATGTCAATAATTTATTGAAGATCCTCAAATACCCATGAAAACTAGATAATCTGAAAATAGCTTTAAGTACCTACTATTATAGTAGAAAGCACGTAATTTAGAGGGGTAGGAACGATCGAAACGAGATGTAGCACATTATAAAAACCGAAAACCACCCAATTATGAAATGCTATATCTCGCTAAAAAATTAACAAAAAATAATAATTTGAACGTTAAAATTCATAAAAAAAATGGCCCTTTTAATTAAGTATATTTAAAATATAGGTTGCCATTTGAAAATCAAATATATCAAGATACCTAATAATTATTTCATTGCTATTAAAAAATAAAAGAATGAAAAAAATATTGAAACAAAATATTTTGAAAAAAAAATCCTTGCCAAGTCAGAGATCGGCATGTAAACTTTCTTGATTTTCAAATTTTAGAAATTTATTAATTGTATGCATTATGTATGTATAATGTATTTTATTTTCATTTTCATTTAGTGAGATAGATCTCCGAAACTGGAGATCGGATTTTGTTGTTTGGGGTCTTGTTAGATTCACATTGGCTGGGAGAAGTGCAGTGAAGATTTTCAGAACTTTTATAGTTAATTCACTACAGAGCTTCAAAAAAAAATAAAACACATTTCACTGCACTTCTCCTAGCTAATGGCCAATGTGAATCTAACAAAACCCCAAACAACAAAATTCGTTCTCCAGTTTCGGTAATCTGCCTCGCTAAATGAAAATTATCAAAAAATAACTATTTTTTTAACTGTGAAAAATTAAATCATTTTTTTTTAAATGTTAATCTCACATTTTGTATCTACTTGATAATTCCTTATTAATGATCTATAAACCAAGTTTTTAGCTATAATAGTTTTGGAAAAAAGTTAAAAAAAAAATAGAAATTTTGGGACTGTTCACGCCGACGTTTTGTTGATTTAAATCGTTATACCATTTGAGTACTGATCTCCCTCATTAATATTTTATGTTAAAGCTAGCTTAATTATCCACCTACTCATTACAACTGAGTTACATTTTTATCATTTTCATATTTAACACAAATTCTTGAAATTTTAAAAATTCAGACTTTTTTCATTTCAATTACCATACTTACTTGATTAAAAATCAAGAAAGTAAAATGAAAAAAGTTAATATTTGATGAAATAATGAGTGTTTAATGATAAAAGAATCACTCTGTATATAAATAGTCATGTAATAATAAATATATGTACAATTACTACGAAAGTAAAATTAGTATTTATTTATTTGCAATTTGTTACTTTACATAGTTTTATCTAATAATAATAGTTATTCAAACTTTTCAACTTAATGTTCTAAACATGATTCTAAACGTTTTAAAAATTCACCTGATGAGGCAGCGTTTATTATGTGGTCTTCTTTAAAAATTATTACATATTTACATACTACATGCCACTCGTATTTTGTTTTTTAAATCTTCGACATTTAAAATCGTAGCGTGTATATTTTTATAATTATTTTCATTACTTTCATACTTAGTTTATCATAATTCGGATGCACGTATTATGAATGGCAAAAAAATAGTAGGTACATTATAAAAACAAATAAGTGTTTATTTATGTTTTATAATTTTATATGTCAAAAAACAGATATTTAAAAATATCGAAAATATTATTTTGATTTTTAAGTGAAAATTTAACATAGGTACTTAAAAATTTCTTAAAAACGGTTTATTCGTATAACTGTATAAGTATAGGTAATAAACCTTTAACAGACTATAACTTTGCCAATTTTATAATTAGGAAAAAACTTTTTATGCAAAAATTGTTTAGAAAAAAATACTCAATCCGATTCTGTAAAAAAATTGGTGTTGCTATTTAAAAAAAAGTAAGATATATCATCGCGCATGCGCGTATCAAAAGGGTTAAAAAATTGACATTTATTTGAAAATGTGTATTTAAGTACTCTCTTTTATTCTCTTTTATACACATAAAGTGTACATTAGGTAGTTATATATAGGAATTTGCATGTTTTCTAATATTAATTCATTTTAAACACAGCTTAATGATACAGAAATTTATTTCATAATACCTGGAATCCTGCAAGAGTCTACAGTAATTGCCCAAATTTTTTTTTTTTTACATATTTTGCATATTTTCCTTTTTTTCACATGTTGTATTTTATTAATATTTAATTTTTCTATGAATAATTGATGCCTAAAAAAATTATATAGGTATACCTTAAATAATATTCAAAGAAATTACTAATTAGAAACTTAGAATATCATGTTTTCCTTGTCTAAGGAACTATTTATAGTTGAAATTATGAAACATGGATATACTTTTGTCTACACACAGACTTTAAGACTGTTTATTTGCATAAATATATATATATATATATATTATACTATTCTTATACGAGATAGTTAAATTAATTGGTCATTGGTGTTAGTTCTTCAATATTATATTATTTATTCATAGGTATTTTAATTTTTCTATATTTTTCAATACGGTACATTTAATATTTAAACACACTTTATAAACATAAAATTAATAATATTGGTAATATTATCAAACAAATTTTTTTTTCTTATATAATATAGCATAGTCAAAATATTTTGGATTTTAAGCCATCATATTTAAATAATTGCGCATATTTTAAAGTAAGGGCATATTTTGTGATTTTTTAGATCATAAATAAATCATATTTTAAGAGTTTTAGGTATTAAGTATTTACATAATCACAAGAGCATGAACTGGTAAAATGGTTTAATTTCATATTCTCATATAAAAATGAATAACAATAAGCTTCATTTAATTAATTAAATTAATAAATAAACAAAAAATCTCTACACAAATTTTAGTAATTTATGATGAATAAAAATAAATAATACATTCTAAACATGCAGGTAAAAAAAAAAATCAAGTATAAATTATGCTATTTCAAGTTCAAGTTTTAACATTTATCCACATAAATACACAATATAGGCACCTATTATATTGATACAATATCATCAAGTTTTATTTCTACAATATTATAAGTTAGCACAAGTACCTACTACCTACATAATATTTATGTAAATTATATTTTGAAAATTGTTATCAAACATCTTTAGATATGAGTAATTTCGTAGTGATAAGTAATAGGTAACTCACAAAAATAATATTTTAATTAAAAATCAAGTTTTGAAGAAGAGTTGTCTCTAATATTGTTATTTTTAGGTTCAGTGGCGTGTGGTCAGGGCAAGCTAGGTAAACAGCGCATGCCTATCCAAAAAAGGATAAATAAAAAGTTTAATATAATGTTAAATAACAATGCAAAACATACATTAAAATTACAGTTACTTATATTAATTCTTATTTGAGCTTTCAATTTAAAAAAATGTATCAAGTTTCTCCAAAAGAAATTAAATGCATTTTTTCGTATAAGCAATTTCTTTACAGAAGCTCTCAAATTTTAGATTACCCGACTCAGCCGACTCGTTCCAATATTATTATAAGAATGACCAGTTGCAGTAGAACTATAGAAAGGGATATCCACGTTTATATATGGCAATTGGCAGTTGAAAGCGCTGTGCCGAACGCTTACCGATATTTTTAAAAACATAATTCCAATATTTTTCCGTTGCCTACAGAATTATTTTAATTTTATTATACAGGTACATTGACAAATGACCATATTATTTTGAAAAAGAAACTAAATGTCAATTGCAAAATAATGCCTAGGTTAAATCTATTTAAAACATTATGGTAAACATTTTTATTAAATAAAAAGCAATTTTGAGTAACAACGTAAAAAACCAGAAAACATTTTACAAAATACTTATTAATGAAATATTTTAATTATTGGATATATCCAGTAATTGGATAATAAGTTATAACTTATTAACAAATTTTCAAGCACTATTTGATTTTTTAAATAAATTCAAATTTTTATTATTTAAAATTTTTAACATTTAACCCAAATAGATATTTAAACTACATGATAGATTTTCAAAATTTTGCACTAAAAAACTTTGAGACGAATTTCAAATAAAATAAATACTTGATTTTATTAGATTAAAAACGAATTGATTGTATTATACATACCTAAAGAATTTTAAAATGCTAATCATTATGATTTAGTCAAAATAAATAAGATGAACAATTTATTATCGGCTTTCTAAGAAGTATTAACTTTTAACTCGGTCAACTAATTTTAACTACCTATTCCTAGTACAACACTTCAACGACTTCAATTTTTTTGTTAAAACCAATAAAATTGTTTCAAAGATCTACCCAAGAACATCATTAAATTTAATCGAAGCTGAACTGCACAAAGAAAAATAATCCAAAATGTTATGATTATATTATAAATGAATTTTTGAAACAAAAAAAAAACAAATGTATTTTATTTATAAATAAATTTTATATTGTAATTCTTATCAATAATATACCTTTTTTAGGTTTTAACTTTTATTTTAGCGCTTACCCAATATAAATTATCATCGCACGCCACTGCTTGGATTCAACATTCACATTAATCAATTTTATTTCTTAATATATTTATAAGGATTTGAATTAATTCAATGTGATAATATAAATACATTAGATACATTAGATAAATATAAATCAATTTAAAAATACCATTTATAAATTAACAAATATACCAATGTTTTAAGGTGTAAAGTTTTTTACAAACCAATACATAATTTATTGATAATTTCTTTGGGATAATTATTTACCTATTCCATTTTGCTTGAACACTTTTGTTCTATTACATTGATTTTACCCATGTGTCTTATTACTTTATACCGAGCTAAATCTTTACGCGTCACAATCCCAGCAACCTATAATTTCAATGAAAATATATGATATATATATATTGATTATATAATTATACAATAATTAATAGGTAAAGAAGAAATAATTACTTCATTTGAATCGTTCACAACAACTATATGCCGAAGTCCCATAGCTCTGAATAATTTAAAAATACGTGGCAATGACATAGTCTGTATATAAAGAAACATAAAAATGATATTAATTGTTATTTATATGACTAAAATATTTAAGCCTTAAGTACTAATGCTTAATATAAGATAGGAACATATTAAAATAAAAGTATTATTTAATTTAAAATTATGAACTTTTAAGTCAAAATTAAAAATTCAAATTTGCAATATTTTTAAGACTTTAGTCGAATACCAGTGCCTTACAAGATATAATAGGTAGTAGATACGTAAAAGGACACTACAATGTTACATCCGCATTTATTGTATAGGTAGCTATAATAGTATAATAGGTAGCCATTATATTAGAGTAAATTGACTTAATTATGAAACATAAAAGTAAGAACTTTATCTGTGTTCATATGTTAGTATTTTACGTGAATTGCATTTTTAAACTATTTTATTTATGCAAAAGTAACTGAAAAATTGAATTATAGATTTATAGTAAAAACCAAAATTCGAACACAGATAAAGTTTTTACCATTCAGTTTCATACAAGCCCGGATTTAGGATTAAGATATTTTTAAATTATTTTTTTGTACTTACATATCATAGGCACATAGGCTATAAACTATATTAAGTATTAAAAAACTTAATATCATAGAAATTTGTTACACTCACGTGTTGAACAATATATGGTGATGGATTCATGAATCGCGATAAATCTATTGTTAATTTTAGGTCATTTTGCAGTAGTTCAATATCCTGTAATAATAATTTATTCAATTGAATAAAACGGGCAAAAGCCTTATTTGTAACAACAGATAATAGACAAAATAAAATAGATATAATATAAAAATAGTCATAGTAAATAAAAAATAAAACAAAAGTAGGTAATTTGTAGTAATAATTAATATATACATATAGGTAGTGATACCATAACTTAATACATAACTGTAATGATAGGTTATTTTGTATTATTGGACATTTGTTAAAATGAATGTCATAAATAGATTTATAGCCATTAAGTACTGCAGTATATCCAAAGCAGTATTTAGGTAGTAGTTTTTGCGCCCCAGACAAGATAGGTAGTTGTACCACCTTCTACAAATTGCTGAAATTATAGGAAATTAATAAAAATTATTTACCTATATCTAGGCATTAATTCTTGGTTATACCAAAAATATTACCTGGTGGCTAGTAAAATCAGTTGAATATCCTACCTGGATTATTTTGAAATACATAGTATACATAGTACATAGTACCTTACAATAATGTATAAATTGAAAAAAATAACTTAACCCATTACTTTGCTTTGAATACAAATTAGTATTTATGTAGATAATTATTGATAGCAGCTAGCATTTTAATTTTCTGAATACAGTATTCTAAGTAAATAAATACCTACTTACTTCAATACTTGAATATCTAGGATAGTCTTCTCTAAAAGTTTCCATTGTAACAGAGTCCCAATAATTAGTTAGTGGCCCATCGAATACTTTGTTTTCCAAAAGTACAATTAGTTGTGATCGTAATATTAAACCACGCAGATAACATTTAGTCTTTCCTTCATCCTAAGTAAATACAATAATGTATTCTGAATTACAATTTTTAAAAAAATAACAATAATTAATAAAATTGTTAACTTACTAATTCATAATTTTTTACGTATTCAATTACTGGAAAACCATTATGAGAATATTTTTTTAATGTTTTTACAATGTTTCCAACTGATTCTTTAGTCTTAAATGTAATAACTGGATGTGTCATTAAATTGTCAGCATAAATGTTAGAAGATAACGGTGGTGGGTCCCAAGCTAATAATGGCATACCACTTAAATCAATTTGTGTGTCATAAATACTCTATATAAAATAAACTCACAATTAAAACTTTGTATTAAATTTAAAAAAGTTATTTTGATTAGAATAATAGATATACATTTTTGTTACAAGTATGAAGTAAGAAACCCCTCTCTTCCATTTTATTCTAGTTACACAAAATGTGAAGTGTATAAGTTTGTGTGTTTAAAATAATTAAGTTAAATTTTATGATTATCTACTTTTAAAATGTAACCTCCAACTTATTAATCCAACTCCCAACTAAAAACTACATTGTATTTATTTTTACAACTTATAATTATTATAAATGAATATAACACCTATGAACCTATGTTGATATAAATACATAATACATATACATACTATGTACACTAATACACTATAAATGTATAATATAGAATATATAAATTATACTATAAATTTATATATATAATTTATTAAAATAATTATATATTAAGTTATTAATTACTTATTTTGTATTTTAATAATTAAATGCATTTCATTATTGTAGTCAAGACCACAGGATCAAATGTCCTAAAAAAATTACTGTGAATCACATATGAAATATATCATACCACATAGTTGATAATCTGACACTGCTAGCAAGATAATTTGTATAGTTTTTAAAACGAAATAAGTTTTATTAATTCTCTTACTTCAGAAAAAAAATCACCAACCCACTTGGCTGTCATTAAACAAATCATAAGTGGTAAACCAAATGTTATGCTTCCGGTAGCTTCTACTAGAATAATTGTCAAACTAATAGTCATTCTTGTAATTCCACCCAATTGTGATGCAGCACCAATCAACGAATATATACCTATATTCTGAAATTAAAGTAATAGTTTTTCATAGAATATAAGTACTAAAATAGGTATAAGTTTATAACATATTAATATACTGTATTTGGGAAAAAATGAAATACTGCTCGTCCAACAAGCCGTCCCCATGCTGCTCCAGTACACAATCCCGGTATTAATACACCACCGCTAAAATGCACTCCGTAAGTCCACAAAGTTATGAAATAAGCAAATATACCAAAATAAACTACTGTAGTTGTATTAAAAACATCTAAAAATTTAGCATAAAAATCATAATCAATGTCAAGAATTGTATATAGTACCTGTACCAGACACAACTATGTATAAATTGTAATACCAGGAGAATCATGAAACAATGATCGTACTGTTCCCTCTAAAAGCTGAAACCATAGAGCAGCCATAGCATTAAATTCACCATCATTGCATCCAAACTGATATAATATAAACACAAATAAAACATATTACATTTAAAATCTATTACATTTTACTAGTATATGAAAATTATATTTATGATTTTTTATTTTTACAAAATAAAATTACATTTTTTTTATATTTTATACCTGAATAGGATGATCTGTTGGATCAAGTCCTAATTTTTTACAATCACTAGTAAACAGAATGAGTAAAAAACTAATTGTCACTGTAGTCGTACAAACAATTAAGACTTCTAAAACTTTTTTCCAGTTTTTATTAACATATCTGTAAAAATCAAAATTAATAATTTTTATTTTTTCTGTTTTTTTTGTTTGCTTTTTAAATAAAAGAGGAATATAGTAAACTAAATTTTTTATATGTGTTATAACATGTAAACTGTAATTACTTTGTTTTGTACTTGCAACCTACTTTAATTTTAATCATCTATTCCAGGAGTGGCGAACCTTTTTTGAGTCAAGTGCCAAATTTTTCTAATCAAGATTTTGAAAATTTTTTACATGCAAGGAAATTATATTTTCTAAGAATAAAAATTAAGTTAAGATTTATTATGTAATTTTATTAATTAGGTATACATTTTTTTCTAATTATAATTTTTAAAAAATACATAATTTGATACTCATAACCACAATTTTATAAATAGCTGAATTTTTAATAATTTAAATTTTTTTTGCGTGCCATAGGTTCGCCACCCTGGTTAATAGATTCTATTCACTATTGTAATTTACCTTTTCCTGAATTTAAATAATTGAAGATTTAAATAACAAAACAATGCTCCAGTCAAGCCACCAAATATACCCATAAGTACAAATATTGGAATGTCAAGTATATGATATGATAAATCATCAAATTTTCCAAAATTTAACAAACCTCTGTATGTAAGGTCACCTATAATACAAAATATTATTTATTTTTAAAATTATACAAAATTTCTAAGCATTAGTAGGAGAAAAATATTGATGATTTGACCTGGATGCCCATGATAAGCACTTAAAACAGAGTGTAATGTGAACATTGAAATCATAGATCCAAAAAATATTCGCCATGTAAGTGCTTGGTTCCAGAAACTAGCACCTTCTTCTAAACTGAATAGCAAACCACCTATAGTCAAATTATTATATGTACATAGTTATGACAAAATAATAAATATTACAACATAAGATTACGAGAAAATTTTACAGAATGGCCTACCTACGGGAGCACCAAAAGCGGCAGCTATTCCTGCCGCAGCACCTCCAGATACAAAGTCTCTTTTTTCATGATCTTCTCTAAAAAAATTCAATGCACCTAAATCTTTATTGAAAGTTGTACTCTTTCCTTGAGAAATTCCTGCAGCTACTATAGATCCTGCATGAATCATAGGTCCTTCCTGAAAAAAAAATGAATTAAAACTTATACAAGGATATAATAATATCTATATTTATATTAGATAATTATACGTATATTCACATCAGATAATGATAATAAAAATATTTCTTAAATTTAAAATGTCTATAATTTACATGTTTTATGAAATGAAATGATATCAAAATAATATGCTTCATATAGGTACAATGACTATTAGACTTACTTTACCACCCCACAAACCACCAAGTGCAACAGTAATAACACCTATTACTTTAACAGCCAATGTCTTCAGTCTAATCAATCTAGGTACTTTGATTCCATTTAAAAAACATTTCACAGCCGGGATACCAGAACCTTTAGCCATAGGCTATCAATGTAAAGTAGGTATATTAAATATTATAATTATAATTACAGTGTAGTAGAGTATTGTATAATACTAAATAGAACATTATGATTTATACTATATAATATATACTCACTTCAACATAAACTATAAGACATGACCCAATTAATGATGGAATTAAGTTTAACACAAGGGCCACCAAATAAGGTTTAACCATACAATCCTTTTGTGTACACTCATCAAAATCTAAGTTATTTATAGTAAAGAAATATTGACCCTTATTTTGATTGTGAATACAAAATAATATATCTACTTGTATTATTTGTTGTCTAACTAAAGCAACATTAGGGTCAGGAACTTGATGACTTAAAAATCTTTGAAAAATGCACACAAAAAAAAATGTTAAAATGACTTAAAAAATAATCATAAAAATATTAAAAATTACTTTATCATAACTAACATTTTAAAAATTCACGTTTAATACAATTCGTTCATAAATCATAGCTATAATTAATTAAATGTTAACACACATATGCACCGAGCCTAAAATAGTATCTGTCTACAGTTAATTTAATAATCGTAGATCTTGAATAAGCGTCGATAATCAACAAGCTAATAAAGACTGAATATGTGTTAAAAAAAGATGCAAATGCATCAAGTTCCGGGCCCTAGTAATTATAAATTAAATACCTACCAATCTAATTGAGATTTATAAAAATTATTAGGTTATATAAGTTGTATGTAGTCCGTACAAGTTCTAAGAAGATTAGAGAAACTTTATTTAGTAAATATAACATACAATTGTGGTTGTACATACTAAATATAAAATAAACTTCTGGGTATCTGGCAGATATGATTAAATTAACAAATATTTATAGATTAATGAAAAAATTGATTCAAATAAATAAAATTTGTTAAATTATAAAGTAAAATACAGTTATAAATATAATTCATAATTCATACTTTAAAAATATCAATGTTTTAGATTTAAAAATAAAGTGAGATAAAATAAAACTAAAACTAAGGATATTTATTTTAAAACTATGTAATAAGTTTAGGTATGAAATATAAAATCTTAATTTCAAATATGCTTATTTGGGACTTTGGAACCAATTAAAAATACATACATCATTTTTTAACATAGGTATGATGAAACCATTTAAAAGAAAAGAAAAACAAACATTATACCATCTAAATAAACCCTTAAGGGCAAGGAGCGAACAAGCACATAGGTACCTAAAAAAAGATTTTGTCTATGGAAACTCAATTGTTGTATAATATATTATATACATAAAAATCATAGCCAAAATCACCCGATGTGTGTTAAACATTTATCCATACTATGTATACTGAAGTTACTTTCTGTATTTAATCAATTAAAAAAATGTGCCAATATTTTACAAATAAATTATAATTTGAAAATGAATAATAAAAAAGAGTTAAAAACCCAATCAATGTTAATTCAGAAAAAATAATTAATAAAATCGTTAGTAAAAGCATAGAAAAATGTTGACAAAATTATTGTTTAAAAACATGTATAATAATGTGCTCTAAACTGAAGATGATTTATATTATTTATTAATTATGGTTAGTCTGATTAGGTATAACATTTTAATTTTATTTTTAATTTTGGTAAAACAAATTTTTTTTATATATTGTTATTAATAATTTAAAATTAAGTAAATATGTAAAAGGATACATTTTTTGATCATGGTGAACTTAAAATTTGTCCCAATTTCAATGGAAATAAAAATTATTATTCCAATAAAGGCAATTGTTACCCCAATCCAAAAAAATGTCATCCATCTAGAAAAATCTTTTTGTACAACATATCTATAACCTTTTTTCTGTTCTTCTTCGCGGTATAACTCATTTTCGATGACTTCATAATCCAAGCTCTATAAAATAAAAAATAAATCACAATTAAATAGGTTGAGACTTGAAGATATCCCTAAAAGGTACCCGTGTCACTACATTAAATTGTTTAATCATTAATATAAACTATTTATAATACATAGCCAAATAAGTATTATATGAATGATGTATTTAGTATTTTTTCTTGAGATCAAGGGTTAGCAGGGTCAAACTAGCCTATGGAATAAACATGCAATTGCACGATAGGCCCTCAAAACGTATGGACCCTTGCAGCTTGTCCACATTTCAAATAAAAAATTGTATTCTTTTTTTGTGGGCTTTTTACTAAATTGCATGGTAGGCCTCTTTGAACCAGTCCGACCCTGGGATTAGGAATTGTTATATTCAAAGCTCACTAACTATAGACAGGTTAAATATTATTTGCTATACAAAATTGAAAATATATTACCTATCTAATGGCTAATACCTATGTGGTACTTAAATATTATTAATTAATTATATTAATAAATCATTAATCAAATGATTAACATCAATAAATAGGTATACAAACAAAATCCAACTTTCTATTTTTTTTTATTAGATTTTTTTAGTATCAACTGCGTGGTTATTTGTCGGCATTATATTATTTACATTGGCAATGGATTGAATTTTCATTACATTATACTATTATATGTGTACATATCAAAAAATTAGATGGAATTTTGAGTTCAGTTTTGTTGATGAAATTTATTCATTTTTAGAATGTTTTGTATAGGGTATCTGGTAGTTCCTGTTTGATGCGTATTTCTACATCTACTTCTTAATGCTTCTGGAAGAATTCGAGAATTATGTGCTTGACCATAATCAGTGTTCAGCAAGTAAGGCATGAGGGTGGGTCTTCTTTGGCCATAATGTGGTTTATATGTTTATATATAATATATATATATATTTAGATAGGTAACATATAATATCATAATACAAAAAATTAAGCAGTGGTATATCCAATATTTTTTAACTTGACAAATACTTAGTTTTTTGATTGAGTCATGGACCATGGTTATAGTCACAAGATTTTTGATTTTTCTCCCCTTCGTAGAAAAAAAAATACAAAATGTAGAGTATTTTATTATTTTATCTTTAATATTTATTAGGTACCTACTTTGGTGAAATTACTAAAAAAAAGTGTATTTAATAAAGACCTTCTTAATAATGTGTACTGCCTAAGTAGAGTATGAGTATGCGACACAGACAATAAGGTTTACTACTGACATTTTTATAATAAGAAGATGTCAGTAATCAATGCATTATTTGTTTATTTATTTGACTTATACTCAACGTAACAAATTTTAGATATGTTAATATGTTATTGTGGTATTGTGAAGTGAGCCAGATTTTAGATTTTGTCAAAATTATGAAAAAAATGCAAAACATTTGAATAAAGAGTATATTGTACTCTATAGTCATTTGGTATACCTGCTACAGCTATAATAAAATAATTAATTAGATTCCTAAGTACTGGCTACCATAAACACATTATCTTTGGAACACACAGTAAAATAAATAACTTTAAAAATAAATGTTCAAAATTCTTTTAACATTCATTAACATTTTCAAAAATATTATGTCTAATTAAAAATTTAAGGCAAAAAAATGTGATTCTTGTAGTTGAATTGTAGAATAAAAATTCTCGGACAAAATATTATCCCAAACAACAGTATTAATATTTAATCGACAATATTGAGGTAGGTACTTGGGTATATTATTTAATAAATATATTATACTTATTAAAATATTGTACAAGTTCAACAATTATTAAAAATTAAAAATCAAGTATTAATGAATCATTAAATTTAAAAAATCGAGCTTGTAATTAGTGTTTAAAATAATTGAATAAAATTTAAGTAATTTTTATATTAACAATAATATTTTGTGTTATATTACTATTTATACATAATTATATTTTATAAACAGTAATAAATTTAATAATTAGGCGTTTTTAAAAGTTCTATCACAGGGGTCACCAAATGACGGTCCGCGAAAATAATTTTTATCCGGCCTGCAGACAAAGAATAAATAACATATACTACTACAACATTATACGTGTTATTATATGTACTTAGAATTTTGATGGCCTGTGAAAAATTTTCAGATTCCTAATGTGGCCCTTAAAAATAGTAATAGGTGACCCCTATTTTATCAGATTCATTAAATAAAAGATTAAAAATAAGAAATACAATAAAATTAATATTTAATAGTTATTCCATTGTGTAAACAAGTATGTATAAAATACTTCAAATGGTTGTTGTTAGGCAAAAAATTAAAAAATTAAATTATTAAATAATAGGAAGTTATAATGAATATAAATATTAAGTTTATATTATCAAAATAATATTAGGTAATGACTTAATAATTAATTTATTGGTTATAACTTACTATTTCATAGTTTATTTTTAATGTTTTGTATTATTTATCAAAACATTTCTATTTTTTATGGGGATTTTCATCCTGATTACCCTCGTCCCTCGTAGGATTGTCCAGACCTTTTTTGTAGATCATTCACTATTCACAAGCTAAATAAGTTAGTTATGAATGTGAAACTAAATAAGATCTTGTAATGATAAAAAGTTTAACCTCCAAATTTAATAAAAGTATTTTAGTATTTTACTGTGAATATATGTAACAAAAATAATATTAATAAAAATAAAAGGGAAAAATGGGCGTGAATATGCTTAGTGAATTGCTTTGTATACCTACCTATTTAGTTATTGGGTACTTTTAATGTTTAGTTAAAATCAATATTTTTAATAATTTTAAATTTAGAAATTAATTTTAATATTAATAGATTTGGCTAATTAATTATATTATTTTTAAATTTAAACTTTATTAAAAATTAGTCTTTTACATATATATCATACATATAATAATAAGCATTAAATCATAAGCCCTTATGGTTAAAACATTAGGTATTGAAATTTTCAGTGACCATTAGTTATAACTCGTAAAATATAGCTTTTGAATATAATATTCTTGAACAAAGGTTTACTTACTAACTTTCCAATTCATTAACATACTGTAAATCAAGTTTAGTTAGTTTACTTAAATAAGTTTATTTATGAAAAAAATATCATTATTATTTATTATTTTAATAATTTATATCTTAGATGATAACGTGTTTATTATTACATTGACACATACATTCAAATGTTTTAAAATAAAATAAATTGTTACCTCATATTTTGTTGATAGATGATTCAAGGAACCAACAGGTACATTTTCTTCACTTTCATTCGATAAACCATACCCTTTAAAATCTATTGACTGATACATTATATATTATTTATGTAACCATTTAGTTTCATAGACTTATTGATTAGTATAGGTATGGAATCAATGAAAGCTAAAATAGCTAATATGAAACAAATTAGTTAGGTAAATGAACAATCAATAGCACTCAAGAAATACCTATATTATATAATAATAAACGTATATAAATTAGTAAAAAATATTGTATAGGGTGTAAAAATAAGTTTTTGGTGGGGGAATAAGTTATAATACTAATTAGTTTTTTTATTACCTATCTTCCACTTGAAAAACACTTAATGCAGTAAGACACTCTGTACACGTATAAACTTAAACAGTCGTTTAATATGACCCCTTGTTTTAGGTAATAAAATAGTTTTGCCTAATTAAGATAATAATAAAGTAATTTAGGTAAATTGAGTTCTTCTAAAGACAAAATACTCAAATTAGAATATTTGTTAGAAATTGTACCATTAATTATACTTTGGAAACAATTAAAGAATAAAATGTAGAATTTTTCATTTATATTTAGTCAAAAATCTGTTGTGATGCAAAAAACCCAAGGCCTACAGATTGTGTGTTTGTGTATTTGCATAAATATTTATTTGCTGTGTTATGTGGTGAACACATCCACACAAGTACACATCTTTATTAGTGTGGATCCAACTTATTATTATTTTATAAAATTAAAGATAATATATAAATAATTTATTTTCATAAAACATAATGTTTATATTATAATTTATAATCAAAATATAACTCTTAACCGTACTTCCATAAAATATTCTAATATTTATCATAAATTTGGATTTGTTAATCTTTATAGTACCTAATAAACAAATTAATAAATTCTATATTACAAGGTTAAAATGAAGTGCCATCTTAATTTTGTTTACTACATTAAAAATGATATAATTGAAATAATTGAATAATATTGAGTTTTTGATCAATTGATTAAACATATAACTTTATTGTAATATTTAATTGAATACAAATATACGTATGCATACTAAAGAAATATATTAAATCATATATTAATATACAAAAATAAAATAATGGACATAAAAATTATAATACTATTGTATGATGACAGTATTTATCTAAAAGAAACAATAAATAGATTGTTCTCTTGTATAATATTTAGGATGTTGGTTATTCTAAAACAATATATTATAAAAAAATTATTTTTTTTTTGATGGATAAAAATAATATGTGAACTTTTGATAAATTCTATAACTGTTTGACTTAAAGTATTAACTATTAAGCCATAAATCAAAATATTTATAATTTTAGTTAAAATTATAGTTGTTTGCCTGTTCGTTTTTTCTTTTATTCAGCTTGTCTGAGACGTGCTAAACGTTGTGTAAGCTCATCTTGTTCTGTTGTAGTAGAAGATAGCGAACTAATACTTTGAGGATTGGTAGGAAGTTCTAATTTTAGTTCCAACCTAAAGAATAATCAATTTGGTAAAATATATTAATATGTATATATATATATATATATATGTATAATTATGTTTGAGATAAATAATAATAATTTACCCAGCTTCATCAGCAACTTGCTGCAACAAATTTTCAACATCCCCTTGAGGCACAGCAGTAGTAGTACTTTGAGACATGGTATTATCCATATAAGAACTTTGTACATCTAAATCTTCAAATTGATTTTCAAATTTATCCATTAATGAAGAAATTTTTTCAAGATTCATAGACTTCATTGCTGCATCCATTGCTTTTACAACACCTCCCATACTCTGGGTCACCTACATATTTAAGTATTGATTAACGGTCAACAAATTTAAAATTTGAAGTATAATTTTTTTGTTTTATTTTTGTATAAATATTTTTAGCAAGTAATATTATATTTGTTTATACTTGTATATATAAATTTATTTTCATTAGTATACAATAATTAAAAAGAGATACAAATTTATAAGGGCTATTATTTTGCTTAAAGGATTCTTAAATTCAACTATGTTAGAATAAACATTTATTTTTATATACTTAATAATTTTATAGAAGCAATAAATATTTAATATGTAACCACAGTTATACAATTTGTTCCTTACTTATAAATTAACAATTAACAAATACTTATTGGAAATGTATGGCATTAATATGGATAAACATTCTTTTATTGTTTTTAAATATTACAGTTCAATATATTATTAGAATTAAAGTAAAACAATTAGGATTTATGATACTTGTGAATGTATCATGACGTAGTATTTTATTAGTCATTATTCATTACAGACTGAGATGTAAACTACTTTATCTTTATTGGCCAAATAAATTGTATTAAATGTGATTATAGGCCATTAAATATTATATTTTAAAACACTTCAAAATATCAAATGATCTAAAGTCTTCAATAAATGAAATAAAATAATATACAATGATTAATAACATTGTACATTGACCTTTTTTGATAATAAATACTATATAAAAATAAATAAGTCTATCAATGGATCATGAAAAATAAATTTCTAAAAATAAAGACATATAATATAATTAGACATAATAGTGTTAAGATAGTTAGTGATTCTAATTAAACCAATTAGACTACTACTATATTACTAATTTATAAAAAAAAAAGTCAAAGTAAGAATATAACTTTATAATAATACATAGATTACAATAAATAACATTACAAATAATAGTTTTAAATAGTTAAAGGATAATATTTTAAGAAAAAAAAGTAAGATAAAAATAGGATTAAAACTTTAAAAAAGAAAGTTATATTGTATAGTTAAATAGAAATTATTTATACCTAAAGTATAAGTTAAATATGACAAGCCATTGTGTAAGGAAAGTTGTACTTAATGTACTTCCATCACATATACTTTAATGTACTTCAGTAACCTTAGTAGGCTTACCCTAACCTTAAGTGGCTGAGGTAATCTAGTCCTCCAGGTTGGGAGTTGAGCGCAGAGCTAATAACATTGCCTTGTAAAAACTGTGTTGTCATGACACTATCACTAAATCAGAGATTGTGTTGGCAAAAACAAATTATAAAAGGAAGGGAGCAGGAGAAAAAATAAAATAAAAATTGAAACATTAATAAAAAATCATGAGATATACAGAATTTAAAAGATAAATATTTTCAAGAATATCCAATGTATAATAATTTTAATTCTTAATCTATATTGAGATTGAGTTTCAAACAATGTATTATACAATATGTAATCTTAAAAATTCACAATAATAAAAATGGTAAATAAACTTTGAAATATATTTAAAAGATATGCCACATACTCATATGTGTTAAATCCCTTTAATATTATAAATGTAAAAGTAACTCTGTCTGTCTGTTACGCTTTCACACCTAAATCACTAAACCAATTTTGATTAAATTTGGTACAGAAATAGATTAAACCTTGGAGAAGAACATATTATGCCACCTTATGTCACGAAAAAAGGCTTGAAGAGGTTAAAAGTTCATAGTTGTGTGTTGTACAATTACAATACTCCAAATATGTAGCGATAATTGTACCCATATCAAATGTTAAACCTTTATTAATAATATATTATTTATGTCATTTATTTTACTTTTAGTATTACGGTAGATAAATATAATTTTTCCCAAATATGTTATATTTTTAATAACTGACAGCGATGAGTAATTCAGCTAGTATTTACATATTTTAAGCTTACCTTTCTGGTGGTAAGAGCACCTTGAACTCTTGAAGCAACTGCATCTACTCTAGCACTCATACGTAAATAATTAAGTGATTGACTTTTCTGTCTTATAGCATTTTCAGCATGTATGCGAGCAACCTAAAAATAATAATTATACATTATTATAAAAAAAAATCATTTATATAAATTTAGACTTAAATTTAAACAGTTTAAACTATTTGTTATTAATTTAGAAATCCATTGAATGGAATCATTATAGTATATTTCAAAAATATTATTCCAAAACCATTTGTTTGATATTGTTAAAAAAATTTAAAGGAATTAAAATATAAAAATAAAATATTATATTTTTGTATACTTTATTTTTTGGGGGTTAAAGTCTTAAAGAGTTAACCCAGAGTCTAACAACTCTGCTATCCCAAACAACATTGGGTAACTATAGTTAACTAGAGTTGAGTTTTCGATTGCATCCCTGTTAAATGTGTCATAGTAACTACATTATAATTAAAAAATAAAAAGATAAATAAAATTGGTTTAATATTTATTTAGTTTGACCACAATTTAGACAATTGAAAAAATGTAACTCAAAAATGCAACTGATAAGACAAAAATAGTATAACATGAATTTGATACCATCAGAGATCAAAAATGTAAAAAAAATAAATTAATACTAGTATCTGAGGAGTATAATGAATTACAATTAATGTAAGAATATTACTAATTTAATAAATATCATTGCTCATTTTATTAGAAATGTTATTTGTTGACTATAAAAAAATTTCAAATGTATATTCCATACTCGACTTATTATACAATTTTTTTAAATTTAAAATACAAAAATAATTCTTCTAAATTTTTAAGTTAAGATATTTAGAATTTGAATCCTATAGGTAGAATATTACATAAAGAATGAAAAGAAAATTGATATATTATTTCTTACTTAAACAAAATTTAAATATTAATATATTTTGTATAAATAAATGAATTGTCATATAGTATACCCACATCAAACTACAAGAAAATCCAATATATTCTTTATATTTATTCACTTTATTTAACCTAAGGATTTAAATAATAACCAAATTATTGGTTTATTTGTTTTTTATTTCTGCTAGTTAAACGTTTATTATTATTATTATATACACTTTAAAAATATACAATTATATTAAATATAATAAATCATTTACCTCCATATTACCCTTTTGTATAGCTTTCTTTGTTTTTAATTTTTCAGCCTTTTCTTCCTTTTCACATTTCTTAGAATTTCTTTCTAATTCTTTAACTGCAAACTTCAAATTAAATAAATGATCTATACAACTTTATAAGGAAAATTATATTTTATAAGTGCATCTTCAATTGAATTAAACCTACAACAAGAGTAAACATATTATAATAACGACTAATAGGTATGAATTATAAATGTTATAATTGTAAAAATTATAAAAACTGTGTTTCAAATTGTTATTTAAAACAACACATAATGTATATACTATATAGTAATAATCACAATAATTTTGTAATAAAAGGATACTTTCCATAGCTGCCATTTCAATGCCAAAAAAATGAATTATTTATTACAATCCAGATAACCAGAATGAATAAGAAATTAAGAAATATTGGATACTTATAATTTTTAAAAATGTGAAAAAGTGAAAAATACAAAAAAATCGAAAATATTAAAGAATAATATTTTGAATGGAATATCTATAAACTAAAAAAAAAATAGACAATAGACATTAGTCATTAATTATTATTATAGTTTACAGATCACAATGAAAACAACTCAAAAACTAAATCCTCCCGAATCCTGATAAAGTGATAACATTCAATGACCTCATCCATTATCATATGCTTGTGCACAGAATAGATGCTCATTGGGCATAGATAATGAAGATTTATTATCTATGTCATTGGGCATGAATTGTTATCATGTACTGTGATAATACTCAACCACAGTCTTAGAAGATCTTCTAAGACCGTGCACTCAATGAAATGGGGGGCGTTTTGACCATGGCTAAATAGTTAAATAGTAAATACCACGATTAAAGATATACTTTAATACTATACTGTAAATTATCTTTAATTATGATCTTAATTCTACGTAAATAATTTTATAACAATAACTGTACAGCTTATATAATTAGCTATATATCTGTTTCGAAAAAAAATAAAGGAGGGAATCTACCCCCTCCCCATAAACATGTCACTATAGTAGCCTGTGCCCTGTAAGTTCCTACTACCTACTTATAGTTATTTTACAAAATATTAATATTTTATAATTTTATTATTAATAAAAATAAAATCACCACCAAACTATATTAAAAAGTTAAAACTAAAAATAATAATCTGTTATTATAATTTTAAATATATTTATGTCATACCTATTTTTAATGATAATATTGATAATTATAAAATATAGTAAGAAAAGAATTAGAAAAAATAAATACCTAGGTACATGGTTATAAAATGTATGTTATATGAATAATGAATCATATGTGTACTATTCGTTAATCGTTACAATTCATTTATACGTCTGGAGGTGACAAAGTACAGAGTATAATAGGTATAAGATTGTGCACGTACCTATGACGTGTCTACAAATATAATACAATAAATTGTTGATTGCGTATTAAAATGTTATTATTTCAAACAATTCAAACTATAGCTCAGACTTTTAAATTTTTTTATAACATGCAATGATGCCAGATTACTTATTTAAAATTTAAAAACGTGAACAATTATTCATTTTTACATTTAAAGAACATTTTGTCCGAGAATTGAGACCAATACGAGACATTGGGTAAATAAAACATGAGCCTATGCTGCTATGCAGTATGAATATGCAAATGCTATACCTACTAAATAATACAATACTTATATAGTACACGCAATGTACAAATTGTACAATATGTCAATATATGTATTGATGTATAAGTAAGTTCCTACATCCTACATTTTTCAATAACTATAAGAAATGTATTTAATGCATTATGTAAAAGACGTAACCACGTAACTATATATACATGTCTTCCTTCACGCCACAGTCATTTTATATACCTTATAATCTACTTTAATAAAATTTACCTATTATTGTATTAACGTATACATTTTAAATATATTTATATAAAAAAGAAAACTATAAGGAAATAATTTGTTAGTGTAGTAACAATAGTATTTAACAATATTAAAACATTAACTAAATCAAAAGCTTATATAACTAAAAAAATTATTAATTTACCAACAGCTCTTTTAAATAAGTACTCAAAATATTTGATATTGTATTATTTCCTAAAAATCTTTGTATTTAAATATTATTAATAAAATACAATTGTCCAGTTATTCGAGTTAAAATTATTATTACCTAAGTACATTATAAAATCAATTTTTATTTTCTTCTTATTCAATTCATTCAATGACTTTTTTTATGAATAAAAAAAAATTAGTTAAGTTCATTAAAACGATTCTCTACCATGGTGGTTTTAAGATAGATATTTAATCGTTGCTATTTTGAAAATGGCCTTTCCTAAATAGTTATTATAATATGTAAAGTTTTCACGTTTTTTAAAAGTAATTTTAAACAAATTTAGTAGAGAAGTCCACCATACTCTAAGTTATGCAGTTCCTATTAAAAAAAAGAGAAAATATGTTGATAATTATTGTGAATATTTTTACACTAAATATGTAGTTATTTTCAAAAGTATTCAGAATATTTTCCCCTTTAATCAGAAACAAAAAATTAAAACTTTTCCAGAATGTTTTATGTTTCAGTAAACAATCGCTTATCATATAGATATAGATATAAAATTACATACATTTAGTAAAATACTGTTTCAATAATACAATAACACAATAATATGCAATACTTAAAATACAGACAGTGTTATCGAAAGCAGTGGCGGATTAATCACCAGGCTCGTGAGACTCGAGCTTAGGGTGGCAAATTTGTTATGTTATTATATTTTTATTCTTAAAACAATGTCTGTCCCAATACATAAAATATGAGTACCTAAACAAGCAATAGAAAATAAGATTATATATCTAAAATAAAAATAACTTATAAAAGATAATTCAAAAAATTCATTTAGTGCGAAATTAGCCTGTACTCTTCGACTTAAAAAGATTAATCTATAAAAAAGCTAAAATACATTACCAATACTTCAACGATTGTATTAACTCTAACAAGTCTAACAATGATCAATTAATACGGAATCAAACAGTTTCTTTCACTCCTGGGCACACGCCCAGATGCCTTAAACTATTCAAAAGAGCCTATAAGACACACGAGACCTTAGGCCCGTAGTCCACACGATAAGACTCCAAGTAACACAAATTTTATTAATCATTCTTATAATGTACATAATTATTAATTAATTTTTATAATTATATCTACACGTCAACACTGGTCGAATCGAATCAACCACAATTTTTTGCAAATATTATGCAAATACTAAAAGGTTTGCCATTCTTTCCTTTTATAGGGTTGCCTATAACATATATAATATACTGTATAAGTAGGTTAGGACGTATAATAAAAAAGAGATAAAATCAAATGGAAACATATTAGATACCCATATTTTTTTAATATTTATAGGTATAAAATAATTTATTAACTATGTTTTGATCAGACATACAATATTTACCCATTTAAAAAAATCCAAAATCAATAAACGCGTTTAAAAGTTATTAATAAATACATAAAAATATAATATTAACTAAGGATATAATAAATGCATACTCAACATCACATCACGCATTCACGCATGTATATAATAATATATCATAGTATTTGATAAAAATGATTCATCATCTATACAATAAAGAACGTATATATTATAGGCATTGGCGCAACTAAGGGGACTTAGCCCACTCAAAATATATTTTAGCCCCCCAAATTTTTTTTGATTATTTAAGATTAAATAATAATTTAAGCATACAATAGCGAGGATGTGAGATACATCCTAGCTATGAATTATGACGTAGAGAATTATTCAAAAGTAAATTGTATAAATATAAAATATCAAAGTTTATTTTGCAATATACATATAATTTAATAAATATATTTTTATCTAATAAATATTATGCGGGCATGTGGCATCGGCCAGCGGCACTACAGCGGAAACCATCCAATATTTTAATTTTATTTTGGTGATTAAAAATGGACAAAAAACTTATTTAGTATTTTTAATATAACAAAACAATTATTGGTATTTGTACAGTTGTTACTATTGATATGAAAATAATCAAGACGATCTTCCTATTTTTTTGGAAAGCATGAAAGTAAGTAAATTAAATTAGGTATTTATTTGTGGACCTGTAGCCCCCCCTAATATTTTAGACCTAGTTGCGCCAATGATTATAGGAATAGTTTTATATAATTAATTATATAAATTGTAGTAGTTATAATTTATACAGTTTTAATAACAATATTTATTAACCACGTTATTAATACCCATTGGCCATTATATAATATTATAATAATTGAGCTGAAAAATGTTATATATTATAGAACTTATGTAATTATATATATTATTATAGGTAACCTTCCTCGGAATCAAGTTTACCTGTATATCGTAATATCGTATACGTATAATGAATAATGATATGTATAATATTTATCAGAGTCCCGAGATAATTGACTTAGTAGACAAAAGCTTCTACACTGGCAACCGCAATATTGACGTGCGCCCATTGCGGAAACGAGTCGACGAACGACCGGAATTCGTCGCCCAACACCAAGTCCTTGTGTATCACCCAACTGTACGCCACGGTGACGTTGAGGGACGTTTCGCCAAAACCGCGATCGCATTCGTGTTCCAACCAAAAGCTCCAAACACTCTGCGGGCCACCCGCCGCGGGACCCGCTCCCGACGAGTGCTTTATCACGTACACGTCGTTGCCCATCCAACTGGTGGCCGCTTCCGGTTTTCCCGCGAAACTCCACGACTTCAACCGCGTACCCGGATACGGGCTGACGTACACGGTCACCCTCTCGGGGCCGGTCACGTTGAACGCGATCCGTCGTCGTCGCTCGTCGCCTTCGAGTACGACCGCTCGAGTCGTGGCCGCGGACCGTTGCAACGCCGGCGGCGGACCGCCCGGAAGCCAGCCGGTGTGTGGCGCCAGCGAGCCGGTCACGGGTACGCCGCACATAAGTTCGCTGGCACAGTCGGTGCGAGTCGCGTCCGGCACGTAATCCGCGACCGTCCGCGGGCCCTGCCGGTCCCAGTTGACGATCAGGTAACCCGAATCGTTGTACCGGACGCCGCCGCCGAAGTCGTAGAACGCGCGTCGCGTGTGTATCAGGTCGAAGCGCTGCTCGGCCACGGCGCTCGAGTACGGGAACCCGACCGGCCGGACGGCGACGATGGTCACGGCCATCACCAGTATCGCGGCGCCCAGACCGGCCAGCGCGGGACGCGGCCTGCTCACCAGCGCTATGGCCGGCGCCAGGTGGCCGACCGTGGCGTACGCGGACATGGCCATCAGCGCGCCGACCACGTAATCGGGGTTGACGTTGGGGCCGAGGCGTCCGGCGATCGGCACGAACAGCGACGCGAACATCTGCGTCAGGTACAGGACGAACGCGATGGGCACGACTAGCGACGCCGCGTACACCGCTATCCAGACGGCTGGCGTCCGGCCGGCGTTCAATATGCCTAACGCGCAGCTGGCGGCCGCCGGACACAGCACCATGACGGCGAACAGGTAGCTGGACCGCAGACCGGCCATGGTGGCGACAAACAGCAGCGCCGTCCAGAAGAGTTGCACGCCGTTGAGCATCGTCACGGTCCATTCCGTATCGGTCCTGGACCGGGTTTTCGGGTAGTAAGCCGCCACGGTCAGTATGGACCACGTCGCGGTGCCGAAGTACACCAGCAGGTTTGTCCGGTTGCCGTACCAGCTCATCGAACACCCGAGCCGGTCCATCGCGAACGCCACCAGCAGACACGACAGCACGGCCGCCACGATCGTGCAACCGGGACTCACGATGGCCGTCAACAGGTGCAAGCTGTACTCGCGGCGGTTCATGCCGACCGTCGTGAATCTGAGCGACAGGAAGATCGAGAAGAACGACGACAACACGATAATGAAGTTGCCGAACGCCCCCGACAGTTCCGTATAGGAAACCATGTACACGCCGAACACGTCGAAGAACACGTATTTGGATTTGGTGCTGTTTGTCGCGTTGTGCGTTGACATTGCTTTGGCGAGCGCGAACAAGTTTTCGCCCGTGTTCTGTAGCACGGACGGACCGATTTGATCCAAATCGTCGTGTTTCGTGTGATAAACATATCCGTTTTTGTAATGCGCCAGATCGAGACCAGACATGTTCCCGAAATCTCTGAATATCCTAAAATCTGTGTCCGACGGTATCACGCCCGATTGAAATAGTTCTTCACCAATCACTTGCCCGTATGGATGGGGAACGGTGCGAGCGTATAAATCTACTAAATACGAATCCGACTTTGTGGTTTGGAACAATATTTCTCGGCCACCTGCTCCACAGCTGTCGAGATTTATTATGTATTTTGCATTTTTAGACCACGGGTGTTGAGTGACGAAACCGTGGGAAGCTTGGAGCATTATTTCTTCGCCACCGTTAAATAAAAAAATTATAGGTCTCCTCAGATGTGGGGTTTTCGATAAAATTCGTAAAAGTTCTACCATTACAGCACAGTTCACACCATTGTCACTTACACCAGGCCCTGCTGGAACTGTATCATAATGACAATTTAACAAAATGGCATCATTTATACCTTGTTTAGGATCTATTTTAATAACAATATTTTGTAAATCTTCATAACTTAATAAATACTTCCAATTTTTCATATTTATGATAAATGAACCACTTACTTTTTGATTGTACATTTCAATATCATTCACGTTGCCTTCTGCGTTTATAATATCATTAATTTCAGTTTTTAAAAGATTAAAAGCTAATTTTTCATTTTCATAACTACCGACAGGTCTTGGACCTAAATTAGCTAGTTTGATTAATGTGGACATTGCACGCTCAGCAACAAAATCATTATTGGTTGAATTTGTTTGGATAGGGTGTGGTAATTTGTTGTCCATATAATACACAAACACATTTAAAATTATCAATACAGTTACTGATACTATGAGAGTCGGTACAGCTGAGAGACATTTTTGATTTCTGGTGGCTTCATCTTTAGTATCACTGGATTTTTGATCGATTTGAAATGTTTCCATTTGTTGATTGTTGTCGGACCTATTACCTCGATGACGCAGCTCCATTCAATTTTATCCTGTACAAAATACATAACGCTAGAATCCCCTATCATTAAATAAATTTTTTGGTTAGTAAGAATGTCTCAAATGACCTCTTGTTTGTGTTTTTGTAAGTAATAAGGTAATAAAATTATTAATAATAAATAAGCAGCGGCATGAACCAATATGAAATAATTGCTTTAGTAACTATATCAGTTAAACGAAAAAATGAATTAATCTAGTGTTTAACAATAAACATAGATCAAATTTTCTTTTGCTTAGATGTTAGATTTACTATGGTGATTTTAACTTCCTATATATCTCTCAAGTTTTGATTTATTGATTATAAAAGGTAGGTAAGGTAATGTATATTAATTTATTTTTTTTAATAAAAATATTCTATGCACTATATGTCTATCAATCAATAGCTACAAATCTTTCATAAGGAGGTATTTGATTTTACTAATAATAAGTTTAATATTAAAGGTTAGATTAGGTTATTTTGCAGATAAAAGTCTTTCATTAAAATATTGGATTAAGTAACTGACAAAAGTATTAGCAAAATTTCATACCGGCTCATTTTGAAAAGTTAGTATCTATTTCATAATATTTTTTTTATTTTTTTATTCTTTTTTTTTATAATGGGCTAGAGTGAAATGTACACCTAATCTCATTGAGTAATAATAATTATATCTTGTATTAGAGTTATTTGGAATATAATAAAATGCATAAATATATTTTAATACATAATCATATACGTGTATTAACAGTTAAAATAATTAATTTACAAATTTTAAATTCTGTCTTATAATTCTTAAAATAAAGTTTTTTAAATAAGAAAATACTTTGTAAATTATACTTAAAAATTAAAATTAATAATAAATATAAAAAAGCAATAACAATTAAGAACACATTAGAATTGTTTACAAATGGTATTCACTCAGCTATAACTAAGGTATTTTTATGATATATAAAATAAGAGTATAACAATTTATATGAAACAATACATCACATTTTGCAATTTAACAAAATCACAGTTCATTTTGATTTTATAGAATACTAATCAAATATAAAAATATATAGTAAATTAAGTAGTTATATAAACATTATAATATAGATGTAAAGAGTGCTCAAGGTAAATTTAATTTATTTACAAAATAAAATTGTGAATAACTTAAAATTAATATTAACTTTATTTACTATGACACAAATCTACTTATAATGGTTCATTTTTAATTACTATAAAATAACAATAAAATAATACTCAATTATTATAATTCTAAAAATGAAGGTTTTTTTTCTATGTCGTCTACCAGGTTCAAGTAAATATGTAATATCAATTTTTTCTTCATCTGGTAAATTTGATAGCAATTTTGTTAAAAGTATATCCAATCTTTGTTTTTTAATTGAAAATTGAGCTTTGGATAACTTTTTAGAAGTTTGAATAGTTTCTGTATGTCGAGGTCGAGGGGTTGTAGAACTATTGGTCACTTTTACCATAAGTCCATGAGGTGCAAATGTTCTTGCTAATTTAAGTTTTTTATCGTACTTTTCAAAAGCATAACTCTTGGTACAAATTGGAGGATTTTTTGACTTATTCATTTTAGCAAACATTCGTGCACATTTATCTACTCTGTACTCACATATATATAGATGTTTATGTTCAGAGCCAATTGGATAACCTTTGCTATATGTAGAAGGATCAAGAACCCAACATCTACCCATAATAAGATCTAATGAAATTTTTTCATAGATAGGGACTCTGACAACTTCATTAGGGTAAAATTTCCGTGTCGGTTCATGGTATGTTTCATGTGGTCGAAGATAGTGATGTCCAAAAGAAAAACGTTCACCATTTTCATTTTTCCACAATCGCTCCACTCTAAATATATCACAATCTGAATATTTGAAATTTTTTATAGTTTTATAAGAATGTGATTTACCACTTTCAGGATTTGTAATATCTCTAAGTACATAAACAGTATCATTTACTCGAATTTGTAAATCTTCTCTTATTAATGTTAAATAATGAACTTCTGAAGATTCAGCATAGCTTGGTGGTGTTGGTAGTTGTATTTCATAGTCTACTTCTCGGCGATCACAACGTTCACATAAGTAATATTCTACTTTTCCAGGATCAGCTTTAATACAATCACAATGTTGCCATACCAAACAACGTTCACATTGAATCATCAAACCTTCTTCTTCGTGTAAACCACAAATACATCGCACTACATCATCTTGATCACCACCAGGATTATTTTTCTCAGCTATAAAAGCTTCTGGAATAGGTTTTTCTAAAATGCTTTCAATTTTTGGTACAAATTCTATTTTAGCTAGATTATAAATCTTACGTAAACGAGTGGATATTACACCTAAATCTGAAGTTCGCCCATAATACTTCACATTGTTTGTAAGTAATTTTAAAATATCAGAATCAAATCCAATTACAGTATCATAAACACCTACTTCAATATTATTAGCAATAGTTGTCAAATCAATAGGTTCCGATACTTTTTGATAATAATTTGGAACTCTACGTTTAGATGGTAATGTTATAAATGGTGTAGCTAGTATTTCACCAGTTTCTTCTTTAGCATTACATATTATGTCAAAAAGTTGTTTAAATATTGTGGCCAACTTAGCCTTTTTTTCCATTTCAGGATCATTTTGAGCAGTTGCTAGTCTTCTAGTTCGTACTGAACAGCTATTAGTTAGGGCATTCATTTGTGCTCTAAATACTTCAGGTTGTTTTGGTTTATTATCTTTTCCTCTTCGTTTTTTCCTTATTTTTTCTATTTTCATAAGGTTTCTATACAAACATATTTTATGTAGAAATATTAGTTCTTTATCTTCTCTACTGATTACAATTGGTGCATTTGATACTAATTTTTGTTGTATACTAACAATAGATAAAGATTTTTTAGGTGAAGTATTAGTATTAGGAGCTGCTTTTCTTGAACGATTTCTATTAGTTGGTAAATGTTTTGCAACACTGGGAGATCTTATAGTAATTCTTTGGGTTTTTCCTCCAATAACACCTCTACATTTTTGAGACTTACATTTACATAATTGACCTTCATCTGGATTAAATAAAGAAAAATTGTAATCATAGCATAGTTCTTCGTCTTTCTGTATTTTACGAAGAGCAAACAATGCCATTCTAAATAATCCATTCACACTCCATTTCTGCATTTCACAGTTAGGTTCACAAGAATGATTTACAAATCTGGCTTCACCGCCCATTCTATGGCCATCAATAACTGATCCTCCATCTAGTTTTAAGCAATAATGGTGCACATCATTTTTATAAATAGATGTCATTCGATCTTTAAATGTTTGTTCGCTTACTACTTCACCGACATACTCTAATAATAATTCACCACTTTTTACCTCTTCAGTAGTTTTGATTCCCCAACCTTTTTCTTCAGTCATGAATTTAACTAAGCCAGGAGCCCATTGTTGAGTTTGTAGTCGTTGATTAGAACATTTTTCTTTACACGGACAAAGTTCAGGAGAACATTCTGCAAATATCATTCTATTTATACAATCATCTGTACAACCTTTACCTTCAGTTGGTACTACACAATTACATGCTTGTGCTTCATAAGTACAAATTGGTTTAAAATCATAATAAACGTTTGTCTTTAACTTTCTATAGTTCCAAGACTGTATTGAATGCTTTTTATCGGGCTTCTTTTTCTGAGATTTTACTTCAATAGGGTCAGTTTTAGTTTTCTTAGGTAAACTTACAGTAGATGCATCACTATCCTCTTTTTCATCTTTCTTTTTATCTTTTAACCTATTAAGAACAACAGCACGGATACTTCTCCTTTCTGGAGTGATTTCAATTCGTTCACTTTTCGGCCGTGGATCAATACTTTTATGTTTAATAGATATATCGTCAGATACCATAAGGTCTATACGTTTCTTCTTCTTTTTTTTTACAGGAAATCCAGTTCGGTTTATACATTTTTTTCTTTTCTTTAACTTTCCTATTGGATTTTCTTTTTCGGGTTTAATTAATTTCACTTTTTTAACATTATTTTCATCAACTTTCTTTTTCAGTTGTAAGCTTGGCATTTCAACAGTTGGTACAAATACTCCAGCCGGAGGTTTTCTTGGCTTAGGTTCATCTTTTTTTTCACTATCTTTTGCCTTAACTTCTGGTATTGCAGAATTACTTCGTAAACCTGACTTTTTCTTCACTTCGGATTTTATTTTAACCGTTTTAATTTGTTTATCAGATTCACTACCAGAATTTTCGTCCCTAGACACATCTTCAACATATGTAACACCAGCACCAGTTGATGATGTTATATGATAATGTCGCTTTTTAAGTGGTAGTCGTTGATCGTTAGTAGTTTCAGAATCTCTTGAAGTATCTGGAGATCCTTTTTTTCTTTTTTTATCAATATCATTATCACTGTAACTTGTTTTATCAATTTTTCTTTTTTTACCAGATCTGTCTCTTTGTTTTGATTTCAATGAGCTAGATTTACCTCTAATAGTTTCTGCAATTTTAGATATATTTAAACACTGAATAAACAAAGTAACCAGATTATCCATTTCAGCAATAAATTTAGGATTTAATGCCTTCTTACGCTTTTTTTTCTTTTTCTTATTCTTTTTCTTCTTTTTATGAACTTTAATTTGTTTAGGAGGATCATAATCTAAACTCTTTGTAGTTGGACTGTTTGGTTCTAAAAGCGGAGGCATTTTCTTTGGACGACCAGGTCCACGCTTAAAATTGGCTGACAATTTGGGCAAAACATTTTGTATGTTTGTATTTTTTTTATCACTTTTTGTCACAATTGCCCCTTTTGGTCTTCCTCTGCCTCTCTTAATAACATTTTCCTTTTGTTTAATAACTGCTTTGTTTTCTAACGAATGTGAATTAGTTTTGCAATTAGGTTTCTGTACCACATTTTCTGTTTTCTCCACAAAGTCTTTTAGCAATTTTGATGAATAACCTGGTTTTTTATTTTCATCTTCAGAAGAATTATTTAAACGTATAATTGCATCATTCACAACACAATCTTTGATTTCTATATCACTTGAGTCACTACTATCACTTAAATTTTTTGGTTGAACATCATCAAATCCAGTTGAAAAACTTTGATTTTGAACATCAGATAAAATTTCAGCTAAATCTTCTTGATTAATGACTTGTAAATGTTCAGGTTCTAAGTTTTCAAGTTTGTCCAGTTCTGAACTCGAAGAAAATGTTTTTTTTGGTTCTTCTTGCCAAAATTCCTTTTTTTTTGATCCGTCACTAGAAGTACCGTCATAAATTGGTTGCTTCACAAAATGTGCTGATTTAGAAGAAGAGCTAGATTCATCACTAGAACTTGAACTTGAATGTGAATGTGATTCTACTGAATCTTTTGTTCTTTTTTGTTTGTCTAATCCTTTTCTCTTTGACCAAGGTAGATATGATGAAAATGAAGTATCTGATGAATCATCAATGTTATCATCATCAACAGAAGAGTAACCAAATTTTTTAGTGCAATATTTTTCTTTTTCAGATTCAGTTTCAGATTCTGATTCCGATTCAGAAAAATCAACCACTTGGTTAGTTATAGTATTATGAGATGTCTGAATAGGATCTTTAATAGCATCCATGTCAACTGTGGAAGGCAAGTCTTCTAAATCAGAATCATGTGCTGGTTGATGAATAACAGCACTCCACGCAGAACTGCTTAGAAGATCACCACAGACTTTACTTACAGATTCGTTACTTTGCCCGGAACTATTCATTGTAGTTGTATTGTTTGTTAAAATCATAATAAAGACATATTTTACACTTAAATCTAATGAGAATTTGTTTTTAAGTGCACATTTTCCAACATATTCATGTTATTAAACAATATAAACAAATTATGGACCAAATTATATGACAATGATGAGATTTTTGTTATGATTAATGTGATGAACTTACTGCTTCAGCGCTTAATGAAAATAATAACAGTTCACCAATTCAACTTCAGTAAAATCTGAAAAATATATTAAAATGTTTCAATAAATATAAAACTTTATGAAAATATTTTATTATAATAGAAATAAGTAAATTTTAGTTTAAAATTTTACCAATACAAAATTATAATATATAAAAATGTAACATTACTTTGGTCAAGTGGTGTAACTATAATTTTCCATTACAATTATTAGGCGATCAGTTCCAACAGTGGTATAACTAGAATAATTTTTTTTTTTTTAGCAGGGGGAGAAGAAATAATTATATGTTTACCTAACACGTATGGGAATGATTATGTGACAAAGTCTCATCCCTCTAATTATTTAGCAATAATATATATATACACTATACCTACAGTAGTTATTAAAGTTTTTTAGTATAATTGTAAAACTAGTGTAAAGTTAGTACTATTCATATTATAAATGTGTGCAACTTTAATAATTGTACCTATACAATATTATAAACAGTGGTGTTCCCATGAATTTTTTTGAGAGTATACTATATCATCAAATACGCATGTATTATGGATTTATGGGTATACGCAGTTACCCATAATATTGAAAAAAAATCTTGAGAGTATACGGCGTATATGTAGTATACCCTATGGGAACACCCCTGATTATAAATATTTTAATAGCTAGTTAGTAATAGCATATAACACACACAACAAAAATAACATACAAGCACAATTATTATAAAAATTAAATGTTTTAATACACAATAAATTTAAGTTTGAAACAGGGAAAAAACAATACTTTTTAATGATTACATCTATGGGTATAAAGTAAGGTACTACGAGTACAAACCCAAATCTGTTTTTGTGTACTATATCCCAGGAACCACAAATATAACAAATTATTATTAAAGATTTGTTCAGGCTTTTGAAAGGTAATTTTTTATAAAGCAAATATATATTATTATTTTTTTTTGTTACATTTTTAACTAATATTGTTTTTAATATTGTGCATTAAATAAGTTTTAGAATCATGTACACAATTATAGAGATTCAGTACCTATGTTCTGTAACAATATACATTGATAACGTCTTAAGAAGGTACACCATAGCTAACATATAATGTAACCATTATCCATTTTAAATATAATATACTTTAAGCTAATACTGAATACACATATGAATTTGTATAACAAACAAGAAAAACCGATTATCACTCCTACCTATTATATAAATTAATTTTATAGGAATTTAAGATGTTGTAATTTGTTGGGTATTTAAGCAAATATATTCTACTGGTTAAATACAGTTTAATTGTATATTGCTTAGTGCATAAAATCGTTTTTGGATACACGTATCCGAATATATAATAATTTAGTTATGAAAATATAAATTATAGTGTATTGCGTTTACACAGAAGTACAAGACGAACAGACATCAGTCATAAATATTACATATTGAGTGTTACTTACCTTTAGACCAAAATATGTTCGTTATGGAATCGTTTTCATTGGAATGACTTCCTAGTTTCCATTTTTTTCTCCAACTGACAGAAATATTTGGTAGAAATAGAATTTAGAATTTATCAATTTTTTCTTCGATGATAAATTTGTCATTTGTTTGGTTATCCGTGTATTATTATTATTATTATTATTATTATTCACGATTCCGTTATCAGTATCACATGGAAATGGCGAAACGCGTTTATATGTTTAAACAGCGGGTAATTAGTCATTAGAAGTCGTTGAATCTTGTCCCATTTAAATTGGTCGACAATCGTGATTTTCGACCGCGGCTGTCGAGACTTAGATCGTTTGAATGATTTTAAAATTTACACGAAACAAACCATCGATTACCAAGTTAATTTCGTAACTCTCAAACGAATTAGATTAATATATTTTTATTTAACTTTATAAAATTAATTTATGCATATGTTTGTTTACGGTACATTTCATGTCAAATAATGCTCTTATCATTATTAACGTTTATTATCAATATATTACGTTGTTGTCGTTGTAGTGGACCTACGTAGTTTAAAATTGTTGTCGTAGAGTGTAGACCAACTGGTATTTTGGTACCGTTGTGGCGTTATATTGCTTACTTATATAAACCCTCAGCACGAAGTTTAAAACATAATTATATTATCTCATTTCATCATCATTACTCATTAATCATTTATGTTGTATACTTGTATAGCTGACCGCTGTACATTACTATAGTCTAGTGATTAAATCGTCCCATACTCCATGGTTCTCTTCTAAAACAGCATTTGATTAATAATATGTAAAAACATCCGGACCCTAGTAATAACTGTTATAAAAAGCAGGATTTATTTTTAGGATAATTTTCCAACTGCACAAACATAGTAATTTATAAGGGCTTTGCATCTGACACTACCTTAAATATATACTCTTATTTAAACTAAAAAAAAATAAGAATACAATACTGCAAATATTTGAATGTATATTGTTTTAAATATATACCTAACTATTGTTAACTATACACCAATTTAATTTCCAAGTTATGAGCATGGATTCAATATAAACGGGGTTAGTTATATCCACTTTTAAACTATAATTTATACTTGATGAAATATTGAAAACAAATAATACATTTATTTTACTTGTATGATTGATGACGAAACAAAAATACATCTTTCTTGTTATAGTTTTCTTTCTTATAATAATTATTGTTATTTAAAAAATTATGGAATTACCCAAGACACATATTCAAGTCCTATATCATTTTTAATCTCTATTAACTCAATACTATTGCCTTTATTAAAATATTAATTATTCATGTTAATTGATGATATAGCTCTAGTTAATGAGTAATATCAAACATAATTGGGATAAATTAAATTAAACTGTCAAAGTTGACTACAGTATATCTGAGAGGATGGGAAAAATTTGATTAAAGATCATAGCTGTTGGATATAAGATATAACATTATAATACATAAATGAGATGCTTCTGACCGGTTGCAATTATAAACCTATTAAAATAGTACTTTCATTCACATCTTTAGAAATCAGGAAAATACATAACACAGATTTATATAGCATTTAACAAGTTCAAAAATTTATCATAATTACACAATAAGAATAATATTTAATTGTTTGAAAAATGATTATGTTTAAGTTCTAACAAAACGTTTGAGCAAAATTAATTTATTAATTTCAATGATTTATGGTATAAATATAAACCGTGTAAACAAATCAATTAGTAAAATAATTAATGATTTTAATGAGAATGTATGTGTATCAAATCAAATTATAAAATTTCAGAGGTATGTAAACATATTTCCAAGTTAATTATAAAATTGAAGTTAATTTAAAATAATTTATAATTTAAATATAACTCAATTTTATAAATAATTATGTAACAATATAAATTGTATATGAATTTTATCATAATACAAATTATAAAAGAAACTCTGTGTATCAGATACAAGCTAAGCTCAATTGGTGTACATATCGTCTTTTATTAATATAATTTACTCTAAATAGTCTAAGTTAATGTTATTGTTTATTAAATTATGCTGAAATAAATAAATATAAATATAAAATATAAAAAAATATTTATATCAAGTCACAATTGATTGCATTATAATATGTTGAATAAACTTCCAATTTTTTTTATTAACTTCAGTGTTAATTTTTTTAGTAGGCACCTATATAACTTAAGAAAAATTTAATGCAACAGCATTTAATTTAAATGTAATGGTATTACAAATGCAGTGTTGCAAAACAATTATATTATTATTTATTGAAAAAATTGATGAAATCAAAATTTTCATGTTTCTTAAATTATATACACTGTAGGACGATTATTAATTAATAACTAATACTGTTTATTGACAATAATTTATTTTGCATTTATTAATATTATGACTAGAGGGCATTATTTAATACGTTAGCATATACAGCATTTTGCATCTGACATTTGATGAAAATATTATTATATAATATACATTTAAAAAATACAGTATAAATAATTAATAAAGCTTAAAAAAGAAAGAAACATTTAAAATTGTACATAAGCATAAATAAAAAGATTATCACAAAAACAATACAATAAATAATCTAAAATTAAGCTAAAATTATACTTTATCTTATTATAAACTTAGTCTAATTTAAATTGAGAAATATAGAATGACATAAAAAAAAAAAAACAATAAATAAAATAACTTTCACATCATGATTTGCACTCATTTTGGTCCCAGCGCAACACAATAAACATTTCCCATAATTTATACCTAATAATCGTATTATATTGTTTATTTGTTTAGTATCTTTAAATGCGAGTCTGAACTAACTAACAAATGTTGGAATCAACTGTATAATATATAAATGACATCTTAAAAATTATTAATTATTATTCATTCGTGCTATAATCGAATAAGTATAGTTAAGTAAATCATTATTTTATTATTATGAAGCACCAATGGGGTATGTAGGGTTTTAGTTAAATGTAATTTATGTCAATATTTAAATTACATATTGAGTATTACATATCAATACCTATATTATTCATTAGTTTCATAATAGCTAAATGGCACAAACTGAAAAAAAAATTATATTTCATTTATTTTATATTATCCATTAATTTTATTTATACTAAAAAGAAGAAAGATGTTTTGTAGAGTTATATTATAGAAATACTATTGCAAATTACAAGTAAAATGTTTTTAATTTAATAATAATATCTACATAATATACCTCAAGTAGAACTTATAATAAATTATTACCCTAAAAATCTACGAATTATGCCACAATAAGTTAATATTAAATAAGTTGTATCACGTAGAGTTTAGAGTGCAGTTGATCATATCACTTTACTGAATCCGTTTTCAATTATGTGGGACACAATACTAAAAAAAAAAAAAATGATTAATAACATTTTTAGTATTTTTTTAATATTAAGAAGAATATAACTTATTATAATGTTGGATTAATTTTTTAATCTTTAAAAGTTTTCAATATCTTAGGACAGTGCCATATCTGAGAATAAGAGGTTCTCCCCAGTTCCCCACCATAAGTTACATAACTTTTAGATTCTTAAAAGATATTGTATATTATTGACTGTTAGTAGTTAAGTAGTTTCAACACTAAAGAACCATTGATAATCCGTATTACTTGTTTATAGACATAATAAAATGTATAATTATAGTAAAAGCCACAAAAAAATTAAAACAATTTAATTTGTTACATTTTTTAACCCTCTCAGAAAATTTCTGGATACGCCACTGACTTAAGAAGTATAGTCTCAGAATATTTTTTTCTTCAGTGTTTAGTTTAAGAGGATGTTATATCTGTTGTATTATCTATATCTTATTAACATACATCATAGCAAATGTGTGTTCAACACAACACATTTTGTGTTGTTAACTTCAGTATTGGAGTAAATTTACCAATTATTAAACTTAAAGGTAAGATTATTATCCAGAGCATCTCACATGCTTTTATTAATATTATAATTTTAAAGTTGTAATATTTTACATGACTATAACTCACTTTAAAATTATAATATGTATCAATAAAAGCATATGAGATGTTCTAGATAATATTCTTACCTTTAAGTTTGATCAATGGCGCCAAACTAAAATTAAATTAGGGAGGGGGCAAAATTATTTCCTATTACCCTCCACCTTTTATACCATACCTATACCATTTATAGTTTTATATTTATGCTGACTATACATACTTTGACAACTTATTTGAAACAGATAATATGCTACATAGTATGTTATTTGTCGGGTAGTATTGTTGTTTATTCCTAATCCTGCTACACATAATTACACATTTATAACTTACATAAAAAGTTTATTTGGATACCTACAGACCCCACCTATTGAAAAAAAAAGTGGTGGTCTCCCCTTTTGGGTAGTAGATTTGATGTCACTGAGTTTAATATAATAAAAGGTAAATTTAGTCCAAAATTAAAATTAACATCATAAAATGTGTTCAGCTAAACACAAATTTGTTATGATGTACGTTAGTAAGATACACAATAGGTACATGCAGGTATAACATCCTCTTAATACACATTTTAACTGATTATTATATATAATTTTTTACCAAGTTCACCATGTACCAAACAAGTAAACTAGGCTACTAAAAAAGCTAGTTTACATGTATTTCTAATTTTAGACTGTTATCTACAGTAGTTCAGAAATCAGAATAATTAAGATGCATGTAGTCAGGAGGAAAAAACTTTAGACTTGAATTAAGAATTCAATAATTGGCATAAGCAAATTTGTTCATTTTCATATAAAAAGATAATTAAGATTATAAAATCAATAAAAATTGAATGTAAGAAATATTGTCCTATGATTATAATAATCAATATTTCTTGTTCTAAATATAAGTGAAAAAGTAATATTATAATATGTTTATACATTTTTTGTAGTATTTAGTTAATAATACAATAAATATGGTGAATAACTTAACATTTAAGAACATAGTATTTACCTTTAAGAATGTAGTCTGTTAGTAATGTTGGTACTGTGGGACTGTCTTCGTTTATTGCTTTTAAAACTGAAAATGTTATTATTATAAATTAATCATTTATAAAATCAAATAAAAAATATAATTAGATTTATTCTTCATACTTTTAATGAGAACTTGAAGTGCCTGATTACTTAAAGGTCCATTATCCAAATGGTATGGTATGACAGTGGTTAAATACTATAAAATATCAGATAGTATATAATCAAACAGTTATAAAAACAAAATGTATAACCATACAATACAAAACATACTTTAGGCTCATTTGTTACATTTTTATTTGCATTTCCTGCTCTTGAATTCCGTTTTTTTTCTACATGATATTGTCTCCTTCGATTTTGAACAGCCAATAACAGTGATATAAATGAGTTTTTTAATTCTTTTTCAAACTCCAACTCATCTCTTAAGGCCAGTTCTGTAATTAATGTTTCAGAATAGTCTCTGATCAACAACTCTAATTCCATGTAAACTTCATTAAGTTGAGACACATTCAATGTTTTTAATTCTATACAAAAAATAATAGTAATTAATACAAAATATTTTAAAAGTAGACTACACATCGTATCAATAATATGAACTAACTTTCTTCTAGCAATGGTGAATGAACTTCCTTATGATGTTCAGAGTCTGGAGTACAGTCATTTGAAGTACCCTCCTAAGAAATAAATATGTGTTCTTATAGTATCTGAATAGTTAACAATTTATGTTAAATTAAAACATTTACAACATACTTCCATTATATCATCAATTTCTCTAATCACTTCATCAGCAGTTGGAGGTTCAATATCAGCACTGGGACCGGACAATATCAAAGTATGCAAATCTAAATCGTTTGAAACAGCTTCATCTTCACTGCTAAGGTCATCTGAGGATTCGTCCTATTCAGAAAATTTGACACTTAGTTTGATTTAAATTATTATTAAGTCACTATAAATTATGTTGTTTTACTTGAATGTTATTATTTAAATTGAGTACTGGAAGTTGAACTTTGCGTGCATATGACTTGGACCAATCAATAGGAAGAATATTGCCAAAGTTGCCTGTGATTGTCCACCACATTCTAAAATAAGAAAACATAATTTTTTATTAGTACTTGAATTGAAAAATATTATTAAATATTAATGGTATATAATAAACAATTAAAATTAAATGTAACTATTAAATAAGATTTCAACTACCGTATTACATTGAAACTATTAACTAGATAATAAACAATTGTTATAAACCTATTATTTATACATGTATATTATACATTTTATTCATGTATTTAGTATTATACTATGAATAATGTGTAGATAAATAATTTGACCTTAGCCCATTAACTCGGATGAATAATATAAATTACTATTAATTTAAAAGGGACGACTCAACAAACCATACGTTGAAATTTTAGAGGGCAACTGGATCAATTGACCTTACATTTAAGTGATGTTAAAGCCATTGTAGGTATGCTTTACATATACAAACAATTTCTATGAATAACTTCAATATTTTAAACTAAATGTTAATATTTTATTATAAATTACAATGTGAATGTATACTTTTTAGTATGTATAAATATATATGAAAATTATAAGTAAATATACAATAGTTATAACTATTTTTCTTAAACTATAACATTTTACATTATTTTTATTTCATTAGTAATATAATTATAATATATTACACATAAAAAAACTTAATTATCTGTCTACCATAGTATAGATAATAGATAAATATAAATTTAGATTATAGATAAATAGAGTCTATTTTATTTTATTTTATGCAAATCATTGTCCACGCAAATTTAAAAAGTTTGATAAATAAATAAGTAGCCAGGTAGGTGATACATAAATTTAAAATCCTAGACTTACGTAGTTTGAGAATTAGGTTAAATACTTGGGTGTGTCACATTATCAATGTTGACATTATTATTTAAAAAGTTATTTGATGTTTTTTTGTTCCTTAATTAAGAGCCATAAATTACAAAATTAATATACTTATTGTTGATATTATATTTAAACACTACTACTAACTTTTAATATGAAATGTTAGTATCTAATTACAGGGGTGTGTGATAATCCAATTAGTTATGAAATTTTAAACCCAATTTTTAATACTATAATAATTAGTAAATTTGATTGTTGACGTATCAAATGTGTATACTATATTTGAACTATTTGAAGGTAAACAAATATAATTAAATAAGTAAATATAATAGGTTATACTATTAATTAATAAATAATAAAATAACGGCATATATTTTTTAAGGCATTTATCGTGGTAAAAATACCAAAATGAATTATCGAAAAAAGGGTAAAAACATTAAATACTACCTACTTACGTACGATGATTAAATAGATACAAATTTATGGCTATATTAATGAAATATAATCATAAACATTAAAACATGAATACAATAAAACTAAATAACTATAGGTATAAAAAAATTCATAAAAACAATACACAAATACGTACTTCTTTGAATACAACAATTAATTTTCAATTTTTTCATCCTGCGGTTATGTATAGTCGTATATATATATTTTTAAATAGTCTAAAAACACGTTAATAGCATCAAGATGGGTACCTATGGGCTAAATATGTAACACATACATACATAATCTGAGTTTTCGAGACATCTGTCCTACACCCATAACAATTGCATTTCATATGTTGCAGGATTGGTAGAATTACGCTAGACTATAGAGCACCCCAAAAGACGTGACACGTAAGTAGTCGTAATTTTAACGCCTGTTTCATTTTTAAAAATTGAAATAATTAAATTAGATAACCTAAATACCTATATTTTAAATACCTATAGTTTGATGATTATATACTTTGAAATTTGAATGTTGATATAACGTTTTAGTCATATTTTATATACTTTAGCATTAAATAAATGTTTAACTTTATTGTATAGAATGACAAACGTAATTAAAAATTAGACATGTTTCAAATTATATGGATAATAATATAATTATAACTATAATTGTAAATACAGTATGGAATACGACATAATAAGGATAATAAACTATAGGCACCAACTACTATAGATAAAACCAAATTTACTTCCGCTAAAAATATAAAATATGTCAATCACTGTATTAAATACTACGCACAAACATTATATGTTAAAGTATATATTTATGAAAAAACAGAACTCGAGGATATTATATTATTATCAAATTAACAAAAAATATATATCGTGGGAATCGTGGGATAGATAAAACATTTACAAAATCATCATATATGTAATTTGTTGTGCATTCGCGATCATTCTTAGAACGGCCTCACAGGCCCATCATTATTATTAAAACACGAAACGTGATCACGATTCAGCATTTGATTTAATTTAATTCACCATTATATTATACACAGAGGTAGAATGTAACACTTAACACATATAGGTACATATCCATTATATTTGTTGTTAAAACATTTCAGGTTAACTATATTTATCTCAACGATTATATTTTGAATGACACGATTTGAAAAATAAGTGCTGTGTATGGAAATAGGCTCTCTATTATAATGTATTCCTTTATGCTTTATGGTAATCTAGTAATGCACAAGCGACCGCGGTCCATCTTTATAATACGTTATGAAAAATATAACTGTAATATATATATATGTATATAATTATCAAAGCACAATAATATACTAGTCTTTTATTTATATTTTACGTTAATTTTTTAAATTTAATTTCAACTACTTATTTATCGAGTGTTAATTGCCTTATCGTATCCCAAAAACCAATATAATGAAACATTATACATAATTAAACAATTGTAAAAAATTAACCAAATAAATACGAAAATTAGATTAAAAAGTTACCACGGAAAATATTTTTAACGCAATTATATGAACTGCATGGGTTAAAGTGAAGTCTTGGTTACCTGATAGGTTACTATGTGCATCATTATTGTGGCAGTATTAAAACTGGTTTTTTAGTTTTTATGGGTTATAACAGGTAGTACATTCGACTATTCGAGATAAATCCACATGTACATGTATAACAAAAAGATGTCTATGCAACGGTTAATAATTTCATGTTATAATAGCATGAATCATCTCAAAATAATTGTATACACAAACTGACCCAAGCTTGTATTATTATCAAACAAGTATAGTTTCGTATTTTCACGTGTATTTAGTTAACATAATTATATATTCGTAACTATAAAATTATAAATATTTGGTAATTTGTTGTGGTAATTCGTCACAAATACTAAATAAATAAAAATACTTATAAATATAAATCGATCAGTAGGTAAACATTAAAAATGAATAGTTTTAGTTTATAACAACTATTATCTAACTATCAATATTGTTCTATAATAATGTATTCATTAAGAAGTAGATAAATATAAAATTGAACCAGTATAATAATCATAAATTACCTACAAATTAAGTATAAAGTAGATACTGCGAACATATCGCTTGCGCATATTAAGAGGATGCCAGGGCGCTATTATGTATTTGTTTTTTCTTTCTCTCTGACACACACGTAACAAAGCAAATTTTTGTTAAGCAGAACTAACCTTGTTCTGGAATAAATTGACTTATTATTATCAAAACCTAAAGCTAAGAACATTATTTGTATGTGAGTTATGAACATGTAAACTATTACAATTTAAAAATGCTCATAATATTTTGTTTTATGATTTAAATATCTTATTAAAAATCCAACATACAAACGATAATTTTCTTACTTTAATTTTAGTAATGGGTCAATTCATTTTTAAACTAGATCTAACAACATATAAGGTTGGTTCTGCTGAATGAAAATTCACTATATTGATGACGGGTTTGTGAGAAAATAAATTGTATGCTGACATCTTTTGAAGAATAAAACGAAGTCATTGATTTATACATTTTAATCACACTTTGAAATAAAATCAGGAAAATCAAGCAATAATGCAATATATTATATTATTATTATTAATTATTATAAATATTAAGTTAAGCATAAACATATTACATAATTACTTATAAGCTATGGTTTTAACTTTTGATTGTTAAAATGTAATGATTGATATGTTATAAACATTAGTAAGATTATATTATGTATTTATGAAAAATATAATTTATATATAAATACGAACAATTAATACATTACCAATTTAAATATATTTGGTACAACGTAATATAATGTATATTTTGCCGTCTAGTATAAAAAATATGAGAGATCATTCAACAACTTTCACCTAAAAAAAGTAACTGACTATTAGGTAGGTACTATAATATACAGTAATCATTTATCTTTATAGTTTATAACTAGTATAAGTTAATATGAATTTGTCATGTGAAATGTGCATGGTGCACCACTGCACCAGAGATCAGATGTTTCAAAACGTAGACTTAACAACACAACACTATTGGTTATTTACTTATTTGTATATAGCCGTTAGCCAAATGTCATATTGATTATACCTATCATAGAGATTGTAACTCTGTAGATATATTACAATATTATACACTATTTATAAATTTTAATCAGTGATAGTAAGATAGGTAGGTAATATTCCCAATAGATAAAGTGAATGTAAACATGTATTTTACGCGAGCAAACTTTTCATAAAAGCATTATTTAAAAAATTAGTCTTGTTTGTTTGCGAGATATAAATATTATTATTATTATTAATTACTATTAATATAATAATACTTATTATACATAAAATATTATAATCTTATATAATTTATGATAAATAATAACACGATTAACACATAGGTACTTTATGTTGATTATATCATATAGAATAAATAGTTTAAATTTAACTTTATTTATTTATTTACGTTATTTTATTAGACATTAAGTATTTTTATGAAGGTACAATCATGATGAGTGATGACTATTAAAAATTATAACCATTATAAAAGTATATTTAAAAATATGTTTTAGGTAGACGAGTAAATACAAATCCTAAATATTTTAACTTTCACCACATAAACAATAATACGTAATTATTATATATAAATCCTGGAACTTTGGCAGCGCTTTATATAGTTTAAAACGCCAAGATTGTTTTGACAAAAAAGTTGTTAAGTTAAAAATAGGCACGTTATATGTGTATTATATTTCAAAACTTACATTTTTGCATTTACGGTCTAACCTTGAACTTTGGACAACAGCCAGCGTATTTAATTATGTGTGTGAATCTATGACAGGACTTATTGTGGGTTATTATTTAAATAAAATGATACCTAGCAGTAATGATTTATTTCTAATTTTAGTTTCAGAATATCTATTATTTAGCTATTAAATATCTAAATAATAGTTAAGAGTAGCCAAAATTAATTAAATGCTTCAGTATGTGTCTACAGAGAAATCATTTTCTTTAATAATAGACAATGTACTCGTTTATATTCATACTTCATAATAATGGACAATGGCTTCTAAGTATTTATTGATTAAAAATAATGAAAATAAATCACTACAGTTTAGATTAATTTAGGCATTTAACCTAAATTACCTAATCATGATTGAAAATTGTTTCTATTGACCTAATTACTAACGGTAAGTTGTAAACAAAATATTTAAAAAATGTATAATTAAATGTTTATTTACACCTAATAAAAATTTGATTATTTAGGCTTACTTAATTGTTTATATAAAAAAAAGTATAATATTCTTTTCGTGACGATTTTTACCGGAAATTATCTAAAAACAAATTGATATTTTAATATTAAATTAAAAAAAAAATCTAAATATATTTAAAAATAGTAAATTAGGTACGTAATACTATGTAATAGCTAATAAAAAATAGTAATAGCTAATAGGCATCTGAAGTTAAGAATAATGTGGGAAACACATTCTGAGATTCTATTGAAATATTTAAGCAGCATATCGCACATATTATTTAATTTATATATATGTATCCATATGGCATATAAACTCATAAACATCAATACTTTTTATAAGTTAAAAATGTCCAGTTATTATTAATATCAATAATCTATTGGTTTGGTATATTTAAGTACATAATAACTAAGAAATATTCCAAGGGTAATAAATATATATATATACCAATTGTATAATATATTTTATAATAGTGTTAAATTGTTATAGTTGTTAAAACAAATTAAATTTATCAATTAATAATAAAAAAATCTAATAATTAATTTAGTGTCTTCATACAACTTCCACTGGTACACGTGCCAGTTTAGTTAAATGTGATAGTAACAAATCACTTATTGACTTACCTATTTGTTATTATTAAACAGTGTTATGCACAGGATTTTGAATTAACATTTTTTCTAATTTGAGTAGGCTTAATTCGTTCGAAACATTTCTAATGTAAAACTATTAATTTCGAAACGAAGATTGGTATCTACTATCTAGCTAAATAAATGTGAGATATTTGTATTATTATTTATTACCGCAATAGTCGTAGCCATTAGCTCGTCACAATATATATTTGACAACATTTGTTATCGTGATAATAATGATTCTCGTCATTGTATTATTCATTCGTTGTCTTAATAAAAGTACACACGGTTTGCGGTGGTGATTCACTTATTCGCGTGCCGAGGCGTAACGATCTCATTGTAGTACCTATATAATAACCCGTCCACTCGTAAATAATGCATATTGTGTTAGGTCGAGTAGGCGAATCGAGTTTTTACAGCCATTGGAATCTTAGCGAATACACTACGATATGAAAATAGGTAAACATTTGTTATAAATCGAGTCATTGTGTTGAAATATATAATGTAAATATATCATTATCGTAGATGTCGATGTGAATAGGTACGAAAATACGATTATCGGAATACTTGATTTTTGCTTGTATGGACCATGTATTTCACCGTGTGATTCCGCATGCGCAGCTGTGATTATCGGTTGAGAAAAAAGGTATTCGGTTAAATGACGATGACGACGTTCGATCTATATATGTAATGTTTGACCTACAAAATTATAACAACTAGGTACCTATCTAACACAGGGCGATGAGCCACTGTTATTACCCACAACATGCTATTTGCACTTACACAAAAAATGGGTAAACTCGGTGACCCATGCCCCATTCAGTATAAACTGTATAAACAAGTACTAACGTACCTAATATATCTTCCTTACCGCAAAACTGAACAATACTTCCTATAGCTATATTGTAGTTGTACATACATATGCACTTATAGGCTATTGCAATTCAACTTGTAATTTTACAATACAATCAATAAACAGCTAGGTAAAGGTATATTATTTCATTATTACCTTGTACGTAAACATAAAATATAATAAATATATTAAAATCCACCCTTCCAGACTCGCCCACAAGTAAATAGTAATGTAACCGAAATAAACACAACCAATATACCGCAATATACTGAAACTTTAGTATTACGATATTAATTACTATATTATCTTATTTTATCACGATATATATGGAATGTAATATATTAGGCACAACTCACTGGCATTCATTCATTATTTCTTCCTGAGTCCTGATCTGAACCGGTGCTAATTTCTCCACAGACTCCTCGTAATCGCAAAAGCATCTGGTTATTTTATCATCGAACGTGTGCACGAGATCTTCCAGGGACCCGCTAAATGTCTCGCCAAAATTGTCCGTGTCCGATGTCGTCACTTCCACACTGACATTGTTGTTGTTTGCTCCACACTGCGTGCACGAAGATTTGTTAGCAGGTTCCAGGGCTCTACTACTGTTGCTCAGCATGTTGTCCAATTGTTCCTCATCTGCGTCACGTACGCTACCACCTGATATCGGTTGACTATTTCCCTGTTGATGATGGTGATTATGGAGATTGTGTTTTGCCGACTGTAGCGGCGAGTCATCGTCCATAATTTTTGTCCATTCATCCGACTCTTCGAACTGCGCCAGCGGCGCTTCGAACTTGAGTTCGGCCATTTTATTCATCATATCAAGCATAGCTCTCAGAAAATAAGTGTTTGGACTGGTCGACGGCGATGGATATTTAAAACACTATTAATAAAGTAAGAAGCCTGCCAGGACGAGACGAACGTACTAACCAACGTAACTACGGGAACACGAACGGCAAGGCACGCGGTCCGATCGACACTGAGCACTGGCGACTGAGCAAGTAGCAACCACCGTGAAACGGTCGCCCGCCGCCGTAGGGATCGTGAACCGCTTGGCGCCGCAAATGCACGGAGCAGTGACAGTGTCGCGCATATACGATAATTATTGTACACGTAACGTTCGTTTTCGTCGTACGTCCAATCATTATATCATTATACTAATATTGTATCGTATACAGAGTTGTTAATTTTTTCAACACTTATCCAAATTTATAATTGGTTGTTTTTATTACTAATAGACGAATTTTCTTTTTATAGTTCCGACAACTGGCGTAGTTTGGACAACAATATTATATCGTCACTGTTAAAAATTCTGACAACCGAATTGGTGAAAACACGTATAAGAATAAAAAAATATTCCCGACAATCAAAATAGTTCATTAGGGATTTTAAGTAGAAGTTTAAAACTGTTTTATACTTGTATAGTATCAACGATATACGGTTATTTGATGAAATTTAATTGCAGTTGAACTTGAATATATTAATAGGTACACTCGTAAATTTCAACATTGTTTTACATATAGCCGCATTTGTGTTGAATTATGTACCTATACCTGCATAATGCCGACAGGTACATCGACACATCGTACGTATATTTTTACTGTATGGATTATGGCATTTACAACTTTAGTGAATATGTTGGTCATACTGAAAGTTTTATTTGGTCGAATAATTTTCAAAAGCCTTGCTGTGTACTGCGATTGTGTGTACAAGAAAGGAGCTCGCGCATAAAAGGGCGGAATGTACCGTCCCCTCACTCTACTCCCTTTGACGCATACTATTGATCCGTGAACACTGTGACCACTTGCTGCTGCGTATATATGTTTTTTCCCAGAGTATTTTAAAAATACTAAATAAAAGATAAGACACTATAAACAATTTACCTATAATTAACAAAAAATTATCATTATGCATATTATAAATTGGTTCAGTTTTTTGTTAAGTCAATATGTCACACACTAATACAATAATAAAATAATAATTATGTTTTTAAAATCGAATGCCCCGCGTATAAGTTACCTGTATAGGTATATATATTTATAAGTGTATAACGAATGTAATATGAATAGGTAATAATTAAAATTTGAACAAGTTTCTTTTTTACTAATAATAATCAATTTTATTATTTTTTTTTTTAAAGTGATAGATCACATTATTAATGATTAGTGATTACGAATAATAAACGCTTGTGTTGTGATTTACGGTCTGTGTATAATTTTAGAAACAAGACTTTGAATATGACTTAATCCTGTATATAATAATATATTAAAATAAATAAGCACTATAAGTCAGTGCTTAGTGCTTACTAAATCACGAGTAATTCATGAACCTATAGTTGTATCTAAATTTTTTACGTAATATATTATTTACATTATAATGCTTATTTTTCGATAGAATATCACGAAATTTATTATATTTTAGAAAAACATTTTCAGGATCGAACACAATTTTACAAATATGACTACTTATAATATTATTAAGATTATTACTTTAGGGTCTTAGGGACTTTTACAGTACCTTTAATAATTAATAATTTTACAGTGAATATTTAGGTATATTATTTCCTTCTTTATTCAATGCTAATATTGAATGTATACCATGTATTGTAATTTTTATTATATTACAGCCTACAAGGAAAATACTTAAATAAAAATATTAATATCAATATTTGGATGTGTACACGGGATATACTTTAATGACGCACATATTTCAATTTTTGACATAACAAATAGACGAAAGATTTATTATTTATGCATTTAATAAAGTTAAAATTTAATATTTACGAAGATGGTTTAATATATTATATAAAATTAAATTATGTAAATGTAAAATTCAACTTTTTAAATATACCAATAAGGCTGCAAATAGTCTTATTTCAAAAAATAAGGTACTTGATTACTATAGAATAACGTATACTATTTCAGTTTGTACCTAACTAACTATAATATTATACAGTATTTATGAAATAACAATTTGTACGGCGCAGGGTATCACGAAATACGAAGTTCCGTGTGTGCTTGGCGCCACCGATATTGCAGTTGAGTGTCTGCACGCAATGAAGAATTTTTCCCCATTGCACATATTTATATAGGTATAGACTATAGACGGCATGGTATATCTATTGAATTATATTCTATGTTTGCGTAATAAGTATATATTATGTTTTAGTAATATTATATTTTAAAATTTACTCGTCAAGAAAATAAATAATAATTGTATATACGAATATACGATTTACCAAATACCTACCTATCAATAAACATTAATACAATTTATTTATTTATTATTAAATGTGTAATTAACCTTAGTTACCTACTAAATGTATAATGCTAAATAATATAAACCTTTATATTAATATAATTATAAAATTATATTTTCATTTTACTATTTCAGTATGTACTTTTAATTCTATTCAGTGGCGTAATTTCAGAATTATTCCATTATTGGGATGCAAACCACTTTACAAATAAGTAATAACTAACCATAATCAAAGCCATTCTCAAAATAGATACTTTAAGATTTAAAAATTATTATTTATTATTACAAAATTTTAATAATGATTGATTTTTTTAACGCGAATGAAAATGAGTAGGTTGCTAAAAATGCTGAATATAATTATCAATATTTTCTTTTCGATTAAAAATGATTAACCTTAAGAAAATTCAGAAGTTATAATTTTGGATAGTTATTACTAATTACTTGGGCTGGGATTTGTATGTAAATACATATTTTTACTAAAACATGATAAATTAATTATTGGAAATGATAAATTCATTTCACGTGATTTGCAATAAAATAAATTATATTTTATTTTACATGTTTTTACAAATTTCGTCATAAATACATATTTTAACATTATTTGTAAAATTTCTGCTTTTTGTTTACATATTTCGTAAATGTTGACAATTTCGGTGGTTTAGTAGTATTATACTCGTATAGGTACATTTATACTTCGATAATAGTACTCATAACAATTGTAAGTGTATAATGCATATGGGAAATAAGTAATAACTAATAAGTATATGAAACTATGAAAGTATTAGTTAAATATTAATAACTTGATTATAGTTTATCTTATTTGTTTCTGTTCGATAACTATACATTAATGATCTTAGATTATACTTTATACTCAACAGTTATTAGACAAAATATATTTACGAATTTTCAACAGTGTCAATACTTGAGTTCGCATGGTTGTGAAAATATCTTTATATTTTATATTTTTTAAATTAAATTTATTAGAAATTAAAAATAATTAATTGTATATTATTCAAAAATTAATTAGAATTTTATTTTAATTTTACACGTTAACATAATTTAAAATTTTTCTTGTTACATATTGTTTATTTTATACTACTTATTTTTGTCATTTTAACTACATATATAATATATAATATGTACATATTTTTGGTCTTTTATTATATATTAATCTCAACCCTACTTATTACATAAAATGTATACACCAACATAAAATCTTCAATAAATATATCAACAACTTAATGTAATTGAAACAAAACAATTATCACTTTTGAGTATTAAAAATAATGTCTAAAACCATCAAAACATTATAATTTAAGTGAAAAAAGTGTTTATCAGTTTCAAGAACATAATTTTAAAGTATATAAATAAGAGCACCTATTTAAATGAAAATGCACACACTTGTGTTTTTCAAATGACGCTATTTTTATCAACATACATATAATATTATAATTTATTAATTAAATGTTTACAAGTCTATTTGAATATAATTGAATCATATGATATATTATATAATTGTAAGTAAAAAAATTACTTTGTATTAAAGGCTTATGTGCATAATTATATATAGGTATATAAAAAATTCAATATATGTAAGTTGTTGTGTTTGCTATGTTTGTATAAACTATAATATAATATTCTATTTGCATAGGTACCTACTAGTATAAAAGTTACATTAAACACTATATATTATATATAGTATATACTGTAGTAATAACTAATAAAGTATGTTATATATGTAATCATTAAATTTTCTAACCCATGTAATTTTTAATCCTAGTAAATATTGATACCCTTTTCCTCAAAAAAAAAAATGTTATTTTGATAGAAAGTATTAAAAAAATTATAATATTAATCATATATGTAAAATATATAAGTTATAGGTTAGGTATTTATATCATTATTATATCTATAATATACGTCTATCTATATAATATAAAAGTAATAAGTATAATTGTAGGTACTAAGGTACTGATTATAATATATTGTATTTTTATTAACAGATAATTATTAATTATTATTATTGAGGTTAATAATGGATAGTTAGTAACTACTATCATATTAGAAATCTACCCATTACCAATTTATTTTACTTATTAAAATAATAAACACAATTTAATGGATATGAAAATATTAATAAATACCTACGGAAATCTTTATTTTTATATACTTTTAATATTTAATAGTTACTAGTAATATACTAATACCAGTAATATGCATAATATGCATACGTGTTGATCTTGTACATCCAGGAAGAGAGAGATTAATTATAAAAGGGTGAATGTTTTATTTACAGAATCATTTTGTTTCTAATAATAACATCTTAATAGACTCTATATTATTATATTTATAAATGATAAATTAAACTTTATTCAATATAGGATAAATAAATTAACGAATAATAATATATTGACTATATAATAATTATTAGATTTATATTTTTTTTTTAACACGAGTTTACCTCGTAAGGCTCAAGTTATTTTAAAGCTGTATTAAATTAAAACTATTGTTAACTGGTTTATTAATGACCTGTCATAAATCTACCATAAAAAATAAAATATACACATTAAATTAAATTGTATCTGCTGTGTTAAATATTATTAATTATGATATAAAAAAATAGACTTAGTGCATAGAATATAGCCAAACAATAGGCACTTATCTATTTTTTTTAAATTATAGTTTAAAAAAAATATAATTTCTAACTTTATAAATACTTATTTTGAAGAAAATAAGAAAATATAATTGCCTGTAATTTGAAAACTTCTATGTCCCGAATGTATAAGGCAATGACTATTGATACTCTTCTATTTCTATTTCTGGAACGATCGCAACTACGGGTTACGAGTATTATTTCTAGATTCCATTATTATTATTTCTTTTTTATAGGAAATACTTAATTTATACATGACCGCTTGGTCAAACAATTTAAAATATTTTTTTAGTCACGTTTAACGCTTTAAAGTATAATACTATATAAATAAGAATTATTATCACACTTGTATAGTTCTGAATGGAATATGGATAATGAATATTATACTAAATAGAATAGGATAGTTTTATAATAAAATTGTAAAACTATTGTTTAATAAATTATAAAGTATTGTACTTAAATTATTATGATATGAAAAACGCATATATATCTATATCTCTTATTTATTAAAAAAAAAACTAGCATCTTAAATTTATAAATATGAAATATAGATACTTTTATTACTAAATGTTAATTTAAATATTTAATAATATTTTTTATTTCTTAACATTTAATAGTACTAAGTGAATAAAATAACTGGTAAATAACTGACTCATTAAATTATCGACTAACTTCATTGCCGGATTGTGAAAAGAACACTTTATATTTTTATAATCGAATAAATGTCTATAATATGTATAATTATTGTATATATATTATATATATATACCTCTAAGCATTCAACTGACTAACCAAAGTGCGTCTTACTTACAAGTTACACATAAAAGCTCAGATTCGTACAAGTTTGCCCAATTCTTAAATAATTGATATAGTCTCAAGCACTTAAGGTATGTAAACATAAAATTAAAATTAATAATTAATTGATTTCTAATCCAGTGGCCTAGTGAAACAGAAGCTTATAACGCCTCTACGCGCCTCAATGAGTATAATGTATATAATGCTATATATCTATTCTAATGTTTTCATAAATATAACCCTTTTTAAAATTAAATAATTAATGTCAATATTATGGTACCTATATGGCTATATCTTGTTGATCAAGTGGATTCTACTTCAATCACCATCAAATTGTATTTAGAAGATTTTTAAGCCACCATCAATCTTCTGACATTTATTGCAGCTGTAGTATGTATGTTAAAATGAAATATGTGGTTCAGTCCATAGTTCAGTTTGAATCACCTTTATTATTAGTGAATCGTATTCATTCATAGTTATATATTACTTAACAGTCTTAACAGGATGTCTCAACATATGTTTGTCCTCGAACAAATTCCGGCGCCCCCGCGCGCCCGTCACCTAACTGTTACATTACTCTACCCGCTTCATGACTATATAAAGGTATACATTTTAAAACTTACAATTCTATTAAAATTGAATCATGAAAACTTCATGGACGTAGACAATTTCAGTTTTAAAGTATTAATAAAAACTATTCTTATTATTAATTGGCTAACTATGTTACAGATTTGTAATTACAATATTTTGTTTTGTGTACAAATAAACCAAAAATACTTACATTAATAATAATAATAATAAAAAGTAATAACTGACAAGGCTTGATCTTTTTTCGTACCACGCCTCACCTAAATCACATCGTATAATATTTTATAGGCTATAGCTGAATATACTATTATGTCCATTATATAATACCGTTATATATGTGCCTATTTATCTATTATCATTACAATCTATGCAGTTTCGTAATTATTGTAAGCACACAATTTATAAACCAAGGCCTATTAATAGAAACGATCATATTATCAAGTAATATATTTTTTTGGTAAATCTTTTAGTCATTTATTTTACTTATTTACTTTATTTAATTATACGTTATGTTATACCATATTACCATATTATATTATAATTTTTATAACACAAAGTTTAATAACATATTAACATCTACATATTTCTGTAAATATCGTAAAACGTAAAACATTAAAAATAGATTCATAGTATCTATAAATTAATAATATTTTAAAATAAATCAAAAATTATATTTGTTATAGTACAATTCATAATAATATAAAATACATAAAAATTTAAGTTCACATGAATAATGTTTTTATGTGGCGCAAACTACATTACTACAACCTTAAAAAGTAGCATAAATTACCAAAATTAATTTTTAGATGTGGCGCAAATTACTTATATATTTTTTTTTCAGTTTTTATCTAGTTTTTGGCGCAAATTACATACGCCCAAATGCCCCAATAGATTATTAACAAAGGTATGCCGGGTCGCAAATAGGCGGTCAGCTCCCATTTTGCCGACGTTTCATTTCGTCGAATTTATTTTTCGAGTAACTTAACATAATTTATAAGTTACACATTACATACTAAATAATTGTATGAATGTTTTATTTATTTATGTACAATTGCATACGCCATCGTTATTATATAGGTACCTTTTAATTTTTTATAGTTATAAATAAAAAATCGATCCGCGTGTCCGCGTCATTACAGTTTTTAAATGAGAAACAAAAGTTTTATTAGTCCAAATGACTGAAAAAACATATACTCTTGGTCGCAAAAAATGCAAAATCCTTACCACCTTTTAATTCAATACAATTCGTATGACTTTTGAATAGTTTTCATTACCTATGAACATTTTTAACACGTTTTAGTATAAGTACAAGAGTTTAATATTATAGTACGAATAAATATTATTAAAATTATAATAAATTCTACATTCATAATGATATTTATTTTTATATTAACATTTGACATAACTATGTAATAATCATAAAAGGAATACCATTAGAAATTATTTACGTTGTGTCATTATATTTTATATTGGATTATTGTAATTGAAAATAAATGATATTTATACCACCATCTAGTTGTGAAACCGTTCAACTCATCTAACTTTAAAAGAAGTTAGTAGATAGCACTGCTGAATAAAAACAAAAATGAAAGTTTTCTGATATTCTGTACAACAAAATAAATGAGTTGTACATATACTTTTTTTTATTAATTTAACTGTATCAAATATCAATACATAATGTAGTTTAAGAATGTTAACTAAATATATGATTAATATGTTTACAAAAATATTTACAATGATTAAATACTTTTTAATTTTGGTTAGCTTATAAGTCTAGGTCCAAATCTAAATCTTTAGGTTCAAGTAGAATATCCTACAGTGGCCATGGTTTTAATTTTAGATTGGTGAATCTTCTGCTAATCCAAGAAAGGTAAACAACAGTCTGAGTATATTAGATTTTAGAAAGGGAAAATTTTTGTTTCTAATTCTAATTTAATATAATATATCACAATAGGTACTTCTTAATTATTTAGTTTAAGTATATTATTTTTATTTAACTGTTAATAATCCACATAATTTAAACAAAAATAATCATTAATAATAATAGTAATTGTTCAGTATTCATATTTATTGTGTTAGATATTGGTTTTTAATAAGTATTAGGTGATTTTTAGCCAAAAGAAGGAGTCATGGAAGGCTTAGGGAATGACCAATGACTTATAATATGGTTGTACGGAAAGGTGAAAGTACTCATTACTAAGGTAATAACTTTTATCGATATGTACCGTGAATATGAATACATTTATTGTGATCTATTTTAAAATTTAAAAAGACCTATTTTTATAAAAAATATAGAAAACAGGAAAAAAAGGTTTTTATTAATTAAAAATTAAAAAATCAAAATAAAACGTTTACTCATAGCGTCGAAATGAAATGAAATACATTTATTTGTAAACATTATTTTTATCTTTTTATTATAAAAAAAAAAAGAAGCTTTTAAATCTGAATCCCATTGTAGATTAGGTAATCATTTGTATTATGTATTATGTATATGTTTAATATCGCAGTATTAGGCAATAGCTCAGGCGCAGATCCAAGGGTGGGGGACTAAGGGACCCAAGGTAGACTCTGCCATCCACGTAAATGTTAGGTTATCTGTTTTTGGCAGCCGATAAAATACAATACGCACAAACGCATATGGTTTTTGCTTTACCCCGTAAATTTATTCTAGATCCGCACCTGCAATAGATAGTATTGTTTTGTGTTGCAGTAGCTAAACAGTACATATGTTAATTGTATGATAAATGTACGTGTATGATGGAGATATAATTTAGTCGTAAACTCGTAATAAATCAAATGTCATCGCCAAAAAGCCGATATTAAGTGCTGACATATAGATCATTTGGGAAATGTGAAAATTAAATAATTAACTACTAAACATTGAATCGCCATTCACGAAATTGAGATTTTCAAGTTTACCTCTCTTGTACTTGGCTGGAACGTGAAGAGTGATAATTATTATAATTTATAGTATTAATATTTTTCTAATGCTAAATTATTTAGACTAGATATAACAATAAACGTCAAATACAGTGGTACCTTAGGTACCTATATTATTATACATAAACGCTTGAAAATACATTAAAAAATGAAGTAGTCCATAGTTCACAGTTTTATTAATATATTGTCTTAAGGTAATATTTTGATTATACAGCACAGGTATACACATTTTTATATAAGCAATAATATTTAAATATACATTTTAAATAATTAAAAACTTAAAAATAACAATATGCTAATATTTTTTACTATGTATTATAACATATTATTATATATATAACTATATAAGTAACTACATAGGGTATTTAAAATTATTCAAAGGGATTAGGATTTAGGGAGGATAGAACTTCAGAATTTTAATCATATTAAGGTATAACAAGTGACAACATATATAATGTGATATTGACATATTATGTCATATTGTGTATAGACCTAGCTTTATAATATTATATTATATAGGTAACAGTATAATACAATAAGAACTTTTATATTATACTAAGAGTTAAGATGTTCTATTTATTCTATTTAGCACACATAGGTAGTATTATATTATAATCATACTATATAGAATATTGGTTTATGGTTATATATGTATATAAATTATAAATAAATCACACTATAATTTTATTATAATAAGTCTTATAAAATATAATAATAAAACTTCATATAGATTAATATTTTAAATATACATCGTATACCATGAGTTATTTTACTATTTAGTATTTATATATTATTGGGATAACATTGAATATGTTTACCTAAATAAGGATGCATTGTGCCGCTGTAGTATAATTTTTATAAATGTAATACATATACCTTCGAAGAATCGTGAGGAGGAGGAGTTTTAAAAACGACTTCATCATTTTCATCCAAATAGTCTCGAAAATACAAAGTATATATGCATTCAAACCCAAGTCTCTCTGCCGCTTTAGCTGAAAAATAACTGCTGCACTCTATATAAACCATTGGGCATTCATTCTCCAACGCTAACTCTCTGAAAAGTCAAGTATAAAAATGTATATTTAGGTATTAAATATCAATATTGAAGTAAAGAAAATATAAGTACACCAATAATGTAACATAGTTTGGATGATAAATAGGTATAAATATATAATATTAATAAGATTGTATTAAAAAAAAGTTGCAATTATCATACGTAATGTAAATACAAATGTCATTAATCTATGTATATGACTTTACACCACACAGCCGGGAAATTGTGCCATTGCAGCCTGCAGGCCATTCAAATCAAATATAGAACAGCCTACCATTTAAAATAATAATTTTTAATTATAAAAATTATTTTTAACATTTAATTTAGATTTTAAGTATAGAGTAATAATTTGTTAGATGACACGTATACTAACTTGTAATAAAACTATTGAACAAATTAAAATCATTTTACAGATAGTATTTTATTTAATAAGATAATAATAATAAAATATCTAACGTTTAATGTGTAATAACACTAATAATTAATAAGTAGTTAATAACTATAATAATCATTAATCAGTAATCACATCAGACTACAGTTGTATACTAATAGATAAATTTTGGTAATAAACCTTATGCTTAAAAACTAAAAAGGTACTATAAATACTGTGTACTATGGTACTATATATAAGCTTACATTGTTTTATCAATTAGAGCTTTGCATACTCCTTGTCCTCTAAATGATTTATCCACAGCAATTATTTTTATATCGATTAAACGATCTACATTTGGGTATTTTTGGAAAACATCTACTTCTCGCTCGACTTTATCTAAAAATGCCGTAATAATATTAAACTTGGTATCATCTTTTGTCTCTTCTTCGATTTCGTTATTTTTTTCTCCATCTATTCTGTACGTCAGATTATTTAGGACAACGCCCATTAAATCTCCATTAGGAGATACTGCTTTAAACGCCAAACCTGAATTTTAAAATAAATTACATCATGTAAATAAAAATCAACATTATATATTATTTTATAAATTTAATTTTAAACAATTAATTATTAATACCTAATGTATTATTAACTGATTAATAATTAATAGGGTAGGCTGGGTAGAGGCATATAAAAATATACAAGTATTATAATTATACACCCAGGAATCGTCCATATACTATAATTTACACGTAAAAATTTCATTAAATAATAATAAAAAAAAATTATACATTATATATATTTTTGTTTAGCGGTTTGATTAATACATATTAAAAATAAATAAAACCTAAAGTAAGAACGATATTGAATAAGCCTCGGACAATATCTAATTATATACGTATTTTGTGTCTATATTCTAATATTTATTTGACCCACCGCCAGGGGGTACTGCGGTAACCACTAACCAGCAGGGTGTGGAAACTTTGAAACAATCGAATATATAAGAAAAGAACTGACTATCATTTTTTTTATTCACAACTATAATTGGTAAATGTATCGGTTAAATAGTAATACAGTCAATCATTATTATTTTTTTTAAATTTATGTTATCACAATATAACTTGCGAGTTTTGGACGAATATATTTAAAATAATTTTATATTTAAACATCATCTTCAATAAAATATGTATCTTTTTACGTATCCCCAATGGCTACATCAAGTATCAACTATCAATTAATAACTTCATCTATAAAAAGGATACCACATCCGCATGTGTTGTTATATTGTCTTGCAAAGAAAATTTGCATTCGGCAATTCCAATTGTGTGTAGTAATTTAAGCTTTAACAATAGAGTGAATTGATATATTATCAGACTTAAATGTTAAGAACATTATTTTGTGTTTTCTTACGGCAGTGTTTTAAAGATATTATAAAGCGAGTTATAAAAATATGTAAATCTAATGCAATTCATAATTTGATGTTTTGTGTATGAAGAAATAATGTTTTTATTAATCGTTTCTTTAATCGCAAGGATCTCTTTTTATTTAAATAAAAGAATAACTGGTTGTCTGGTTAGGTTAACTTTGAATCTTTTTAACTGAAATTTTTAAACTCGCTAATGCAGTGGTTTTCAATCTGGGAGTCTCAAAAAAAAAAAAAAAAAAAATGAACGAAATAGTTTTACCAATTTACCATATTATTTAAAAATAATATATACATATACATACATTTATTTTACTTTATTGTATATACTTAAAAAAACGTTTTAAAATAATGTTGTTTTACAATTAATTCAGTTTTGAAGTGTAAATTAATTAAAATTATATACCATGTAAATATTTTATCGGTAATTAAATTAAATTCAATAAATAAAACAAAATTCTTTGAAGGGTCGCATTACAAAAAAAAAAAAAAAAATCAAAAATTGGGAGTTGCGATTCGAAAAAGGTTGAAAACCAATTCGCTAATGCACATAGCATTACATCGCTATAGCATTGATGACTGATGTATTTAAAAAAATATTCATTTAAAAAGGTTAATCATATTATATAAAAGTAGTAGTTACTTATTGAATAATATATATAATTTAGGTATTTATGTTATGTACCTATATTGTTTTATGACAATAAAACATATTTATGTATGATTTTTAAAAGACAGTAGAAGATGCATTGAATTTTATAATGTTATATTTAAGCTCACCATTATCCATAAAATTAAAACAGTAACTTTCAAGTTTTGCTAAAGAATCATTATCCTCCAGCATATTTATACCCAAAATAAGAGGCTCATCTCGGAAGAAAAATTGCCTTAAAAATTCAACGACAACTTGTTTATCTTCAGCAGTAATTGGGACAATGTTATGGATGCATTTCTTGACCTCACTCATTTTTCTAAGATTTTGAATATTTAAATTCTGAAAATGTAATATTTATGTATTTATTTATTGTTAAATGACAAGACAATTGCAATCATATTGTGAAATGTATAATGTAATGATGATTTTTAGCATTTTTAATTTAGTTACCTACTTTTTTTGTTATTTATTTTACAGTATAATAAAACTGATTTTTTCATCAAATTAAAAATTGATGTGTGTGGTCTATGACTTTTTTTATGAATTAAAAATAACATTGACATTTTTAATACAACTGAATTATTAATTTAGGTAAACTTTTCTATATATAAAAATTATGAGATAAAATATACAATTTATACCTATTATATTAATTAAGCTGGTATTTTTAAATTTCAATAATAGTGTTTTAAAATAAAAGTTTAAAGTAACTATTTTGCCACACCCAAATATTCATCACAATTAAATAATATCAAGATGAAGCAATATAAATTATAAGTATAATATGTTTATTTGAAAAATTAAAAATCGTAAAAGTTCTTATAAATTTTAAATTTTAAAAATAAACGCAAACCAATAATAAAATCTATTTAATTAAATACCGACTTAAGTTATATTTTTTTTTCAAAAATTTAATATGATCATAAAATGCAGTATTTTTTTTTATATATGTACCTATTAGTTATTATAATATTATATTATCAACAAAACATTATTACCTTAATCTAATTATTTTGTGTTGATCTATTAATACGATTTTTATACGTTTAATTTGATGATTGTGATTCGTTGATCTGTAGCGTGAAACTACGGCAATATAACTTTCCTCGACTCGGGGATTTTTGATTTTCGGGGTCTCCATAGCGACAAATAAGGGCGTCACTATCATCGTTTCGACACGACCTTGTTCACAATTGATTATATCTCAATATCCCTAATTTTCTTCCTACCCTCGGCCGTATCACTTTTTATCAAAATATAAAATCATGCAAACAGAAAGACATGAAATTGCACTTATAATTAATTGATACTTTAATTGTATTGGAATATTTAGTTTAAAATGGAGTTACTTATCTACTTTAATAGAATCATTTCATATAATAAGGCACTTAGGTTGTATAATGCATTTTAATTCAACTATAATTTAGGTACACATTAAGTACAGAATCTTGAAAGTGCTATATACATGCCTACTATAATATATAAAGTAACAATATTATACCTACCTAACACCTTTATAAATATTATATAATACTCAAATACATTTTATGATATATAATACCTGCTTATTAATGAATTAAGTATTAATAATTTATAATAATTTTTTTTTAAATTTTTTTAAATTTTTGGTTACTCTTTTTATAGAATAATATTTCAAATATTTAATACAACATTTTGCTATTAATAATGGTTTAGGAAGTTATTAATAGCCAAGTAGGTATCGTTTAATCGAAAACAAATATTGAAAACAAAATTATGTAATTCCAATATGAATTTTGAGATGGCTTTCTCACTCTATATGACTGTTGTAAAAACCACTTAAAAAGACGTCACATCCGCATTTGTTGTTCCCGTCCTAGAAATGCGTAGCTTAGCATATATTTACGCTCAGCTGTTCACGCTTAGCTTTGTTAGCTTTAATATTAGAGTGAATTAACCAATTATTAAATGTAATGTTAAGAACATTATCTATAGTTGGTGTTTGTATCTCAGTTTTAACGAACACAGATTAAGTTCTTAACATTAATTTTTATAATAAATCAGATTCATTCTAATTTTATTAAAAATAACGAAGGTAAAAGTAAACTGCAGCTGAGCGCAAATTTGCTACATTATACGTACTTGTAATTTGTAAGACATACGGAGTCAACAAACGATAATGCAGCGTCCTTTTAAAATCGTCAATACGTTATATTTAATTTAATATTGAAATATTGTTAATTTAGTAGTCTGAAAATTTTTTAGACAATTTTGATGGTGTTAATTTTAAATTTGTACGAGTAAAATAGTATCAAAGCGTGCGAATTCATAAAAAAAGTTTAACAGCATTTTGCATACAAATGTTCAATATGTACTTATTATTACCTGCTACTCATTGATTGCGCAATTAAACAGCATTATATATAAACCGAAAATCCTCCGTACAAAGCCTTTATTAATATGTATTATAAACTATAATTGCCATCAAACTACACGCTATACATTTTAATTTGATGGTTGCAAGTTGTAAACTTGCTACTAACAATTGACATCTGATCGTTTGAAGAAGATTATATAACTATAAATTGTATCTATTAGATTTGAGAATGTTTGAAATAAATTTGTAAAATAGTGCAATTAAATATTATTTATTAATTATTTTATTATTTTTACATACCTATTTAATTATTAATTCGAAGTTATAGTCACATATAAAAATTCAAAAGTGGACTATACAGTCAAACACATAATCACCGAATGCCAAAAATACCAAAACATGAGAAAAAACACCATGTATCACAACAGATTGTTAGGACGTTTGGACCAGACCCACAATCAATCACCAACATCATACAATTTATAAAAGAAATAAAAATATATAACTCAATTTAAGCCAAATAATAACGTAATTACACAGCAATGTAAAATTATTTTAAATTAATGTTAAACTAATGGTCAAAGAAGCCGATGTTTTATGCAAAAAAAACAAGTTTAAATATTAAATGTTTGTGTTTGTTTACAACCTTAAAAAGTTATTTATTTATAACGTTTATATATGTTATTAACGCTTAAATGCATAATAATATACATAATTATCTAAATCTAATATTTTTAAACTTCCATTTGAAGCGTAGTAAAATTTAATCATTAGATATACATATTAATTGTTACTAGTATTAATACTACTATATATTGCTTATTATACTACATTGTTCGATTGATTTGTTCAAAAAAACTTTTTTTTCACTCACCATTATTGAATAATCCAAATAGGAAATTTTTTAAATTCTTAATGACGTTTTTCTCTTTCATTAACTCTACAGCTGCATTTATTGGTTCATCCCGGATAAAGAATTTTAGCAAAAACTCAATCACAGTTGTTTCATCCTTTGCAATGATAGGCACAACTTTAAAAACATTTTCAGATTTCATAGCTGCATTCATTTTTTTCTATCTAATATCTTATCCATAGATAAGTTTCTATCTATAAATATATAGTTTTTAAGTATAAATAATAATTAATAATGATAATAAGTATAAGTACTAGAATGTTTTTTTCTTATTATTTCTCAACAGTTTAAAGTACATAATATAAAATGTTTACTTTTTTAATTAAATTTATGATAAGATACTGATTAAAAAATACGTTTACAATACATTTATCTAATTGTTTTTGTTTGATTTTAACGGTTTAAAAATCGATTTCAAATAAAAAAATCTGGTTGGTAGGTAGGCAGGTAGGTAAATAGGTAGGTCAATAGGAAGTTAAAATAAAAATAATAATTGTTTTTTTGTTATATGTTTTATACTATAATTTAACTAGTAAGTGTAAAAAATCACCAGCATAAAAATAATAGTTTATCAATTGAATGAAGATTTAAAGTAGAATAATTAGATTATTATATAATAACCTACCTACCTATAATTATAATAATCACCAAACAACGTTTATGTGGATGATGGAAATTAAACCACGAACTATAAAATTAAAACAGATTATTAACAAGACAACAACAACAAACGTGATCTAATAACTTATTTTATATTACCTATATATTCTAAATAAAAAAATAATGTGTTTAAATGTTGCACTCCAATATATGATAATTAACAAACGTTTATATCGTCAGACACAGGTGCACTACTATCACAACTCCCAAATAAAGAGAACACCTTTCTAGTTCATAGTTTTCGTTAATCCGTACATATTTGTACAGCTGTTCACCACACTACTAATTTCCATTGCCTTAAAAGGTGATGTAATATATATACATATCAGACATCAAAGAATTGAATTATTCATATCTACCCACAATGTAAGAAATGTTTAAAAACAATCGGTCTGTAATTTCAATTTGTTCCTTATCTATGCGCATGTGTTAAATATAAAACAAATTCGTATGTGTTTGAAGATTAGTACAATATTAATTACAACTATTTGAATTATATTTATAAAATAATAAGTTGTTTAGCAAGGATTTAACTGAATTAATAAAATATAATATTTACCAATGTTACCGTCATTATTTGTATGTCAAAAAGTAAAATAATTTACAACTTACTTATTACATATATATTTAATGTTGACCTTAATAATGGCTTAAAAATTAAGACAATTATATATGAGAGGGGGGCTGGGGCAGATTTTTGGAAATCGGCTAGAGGTGAGGGTTTAGTTTTACAAATTCTGAAAACCAACTAACAAATACTTATAAATGAAGATCTTTAACTTACAATCTATCCTGTTAGATTTTGTCGATATTGCGGGGGGAAGCTAACTTCATATACTTACGTCTTAAAAATTTATTTTTGCGAAAAAATATTTTAAATACAGTAAAATATAATTCAAAGTTAGTGTTTACTCTTTAGAATATTTTAAAAAATATTGAGTAAGTACACAAAGAGTCAAAGACACTAAGTATTATTAGATGATGTAATATTTTATAATTTCTGGAGAAATTATTTACTGTATGATGATTAAAATCTTGTGTAGGATGACAGACAGGTGCTCTTAGACTCTTCAATTTCGTGTGAAAATATAATTTTTCTCAACCACTGAATCACACATAATATTATATACATTACATTATATACACCTATCACATACATATGTAATATGTATTATGTTTAATTGTTTATGTATATTAAACAGTGTTAAAATGCTCGCTGTTCTAGTTCTAAATTAAACACGAATAATTATTACTTATATAATATAATAGATATAGAATTAAATTAATTTTCGCTTTTTTCCTCGGTAAATAACTATTATTATACATTTGGTTAAGCTTAGGTGGGCTCTTTGTTATAATTCGCCGCCCACATCACTATAAGATGATTTAAGGCTCATTCAAATGTTTTCAAAATTAAAATTATGTATCACAGTTATATTTATTAGCATCATTAGCGATTACTACTTTATAAATGTTAGAGAACTAAGCCGTAGCCGTGTCACATTGACCATTGCCTATTTGCCTATATCCTTATGTGACATGTCCGTATAATAAATCTGACTTTAACCTGCTCTATAGCCTATAGACTACTAATTTTTCTAAATATCTAATAACATACTTCGTTATTTGTATAATTTTAAGGTTATAGACTTATGGAATATTATATCGCTAATATTTAGCACAATATTTTTATAATTTTATAAATAAGATGAACACTTGTGGCATTATAATTATATTAAATGCATTACTGTTGCAGTACTAAGTATTAGTCAAAATTGCGATTTTTTAAAAATAGAAAATTATAATTTTGCGATTATAAACTTTTGTCTAATAACTTAATTGTTTATTTATCGTTATGTGTTTATTATTGTTATATAAAAATAAATTAAGTGAAATAAAAAAAATCAATTTTGGTTTAGATTTTATTGTGTAAGTAGATATAGCAGGAAAATTGTAATACAATTCAAATTTAATTTATACTTTACTATTAATAAACTTATACTTTAGAAGTACCTACAATATATATGATTTCCTTATCATTGAATACCTAGCTTATTGTTGCTGAAACGGTTTTATTTTTCTTCTTGAACCATAATATGGCTTACACATATTATACTAAACTATTTAAACATACGAGTAAACACGTTGCAGTGAAATACTGATTAATCTGTAATGCGTAATACTTTTAAACTATTGTTGATTAACTAAATATTAGGTACTCCACAACATATTGTAAATTAGATAAAACGTTATTATATTTGAATATCTATTGAATTTTGTATGCGGCGCTTCACACGATTCATGACGTAATATATTAATATATTATATGCGGAAATATTGATAAAATCAACAAATTAAATTTCAACTATCCCATAGAGTCATAAACTGTTATATGAAATACATATGAATACATGATACACTAATAGTCCAAAGTTATTGGGTGGGAACATAATATAGGCTACAATCCATATTACATAAACACAATTAAATTCAGTAGTTAAAATATAACAATCTAAAACATGCGATTATAATACACCCATAGATAATACTTGAAATTATTATGAATAAAATACATATTAAATTAATATTATATATATATTAGAAATAAGTTATACGATATATACGGGAGTTAGGTGTGTTACCCGAGAAATTACAATAAACCGTGACGAGTGTCTAAATTAAAGCAATTTCATAGTGAAAACGATTAAAACATAGCTATATGATATATATCTAATAACATAAAAACTTTAGTGGCTCATAAATATTAACTAATCATATAATTTACTAGTTTCTAAACGCATTGAATATATTAACGAATACTATATGTAACAAATGAATAAATGCATAACGATTTACATTTACAATATGTATCTTGATTCTTGACATTGCATTTCTCAATGTTAAATATTAGGTATATTAGTATTATAATTTATAATACATTTAATAAACAAATTACATAACTACAAAAGTGTGGTGTTAAAAAGTTAAAGAATAAAATCAATTTAATAGACGTTAAACAAAATTCACTCATGTGTATCGGCGTTAGGCGAATCACGGAATGTAAATTTATCGTGAATCATATATACATTTTATATTATGATACACAATCATAATATAAAAATAATAATCGAAATTGGAATTTTAAAAAGTTATAGATTACAAATCAACAAAGTTTTGTTTCCAAAATAAATTTCAAATAATAATTATGCACTATCGAAATTATGTACAAACTTTTTTCTTGGCGAGCCACTTTAATTTAACAATTTATTATCAATTTTTATTAACAATTGACAAGTAGATATACTGCTTTGCTATACGTTAGATGTCGAGTGGGTTACTGTGATGGATATGTTAAATTTTAATTTAATAACATAATATATATTACTACTATTCTGAACGGTGATGGTTTAGCTTATCACTAAATACATTTGATGATATGTTTTTTGAAACTACAACTGAAGTAATTTAGTTTTCTATTATTTAAAAAGTAGATTGATAATGTTGCCGAAAACATCGCCTTTGAAAATAATAATTGAGTATAAAATTAAATAATAATATACGCCTACAATTTTTATATCCGTACGAATAATGTTTTTAAACTTTAACAAAATAATGAATATCATAATTCATAATTTAATTATATAATTTTGTCCAAATTTTAACTTAAAATACTTTTAAAAATAAAATGTACCTATGCATTTAAATTGTCTGACATTTTTATAATAACAATTTGTATGGGATCTTGTATTCAATTTTTTAAGTTTTTCGACTGAATTAAAAATCGACATTTACAGAAATAAAACTAAGAAATATAGAACATTTCAAATATCTATAAATAACTTAAAAGAGTTGATATATTTTAAAAATAATACCATGTATAGGAAATTATCATTTAAACATTAAACACTTTGTAAAAATTAGAAAACTCAGCAGCAGTTGGAGTGTCGCAAGACAACTGGTCGTAGGCTAATTTCGTCTCCGGAAGACTACGAAAACACGACAGAAAACGACGTCTGTACCTAATACGGTCTATGATTTGACACTGACCGAAAGACTAAAAATAGATTGTGTCATCGCTCAGACCAACATCTGATCAGCGATTATTGAACTTATCAATGACAGTGATTTTTCCACGCACCGGAGGCAAGCTTTCAACGTCGTTTTTTAACCATAATAATACTAAGTCAATAATGATAGTATGTTCAGAGATTTTGACCTGCAGAGTGTTTAAAGAATTAGCGTCTATCTATGATCATATTAACGGAGTTCAAACACCTGTCTCCGATTCAACGCCGGCAATGTATATACTAAATATAATGCGCTTTATGGACATAGTTCCTCGTGTCGTGTTCGATAGTCCGATTGACGAGTGACAACCTGTCATCATCGATTTCACGTGTAGCACTAGCAAATTGACATATTTAATAGTCGTTTACGCCTGATAAAAGTCGTTTACGCCGAATATAACTACACGCCTGATAATTAATGGCGTTTACGCAAAATATTTAAAATTCGATAGTAATTCGTAAAAAAATCGTATCGATAGAGAATCGTGGCGTTTACGCCAAAATTATATTAACTCATTTTCGGCCAAAATGTCGTTTACGACCTTCTTCCTTGGAAGCGAGGATTTAACGAAGTCTCGTTAGAAATCCAAATTGTGGAAAACACTTTCACTTCGGCACCATTCTGTCTGGGAAGTGCATCGAAATTTGAGAACGTTGATAATATCTCGCAGATTCCACAGTTTGGTTGATCGTATAATATAGTCCATGTTTGAAGATGAGGGGATCGAGACGGCAAATTGTTGATGTTAAGTATGTATAACGAAATGGAGTTGGTGTTTAGAAGATTACACGGACAAAATAATTATTATATTTTATATAGGTATGTAAAGAAGATATAATATACAGAGATACCTATATATTTCAAATTCTCATAAAAGTAATTACCATCTTAATAAATACATTTTTAACACAGATGAATTGTTATGTAACCACAAGCTTTTCTAATGTTAGGTTTTTACATAATGTTTTCTCGATTTTATATAATTTCAAGTAAATTGTAATATTAGCTTAAAAGTTAAATAACAACCTGCTCGTTACGGAAGAATAGTAATTATTTTATACATTTTGTTCACGGTTTATTATAAAAATGATTACATCATTAAAGAAAATATGTACCTATAGCATTTAGTTATTTTTATTATATTTTTAATATGTTATGATTTTTTCAAATGAATGGCTAAGCCTACGATATTAATAAATATACGATATGAAAATGTTGGAATAAACTACAAAAATAAACCAATCAGATAAACTAGAATAAGAAAACAATTTTAAGACCCATTTTAGTATTACTCAAATGTGGTACACAATACGGATAGCTTAAAGTAATATACCAAAAATTAAATATTTAAACGATTTAAATTATTTATAAATAGAAAACTAAGGTTATTTATAGAGATATTGTATACGACTGGTAAGATATACTGGTAACTTAAACAAAACAACGTTACTAGGTAATTTTATAAGAAAATATTTTGCTTTAAATTATTAGTATGGTGAAGAATGTATTGATTTTACAATAATGAGTTTGGGCGTGTGATTATTTTTCTATGTCTTCAATCTTTTGATTAGAACATTTGTGCTAGTTGATAATTTAGAAGGAAATAACCGTAGAGCTTTGATATTTTAACCAAATATTTATATTATCAGACATACAGATATGAAACAATTTCCAATGTAGGTACTTTAGATATTTTTGTGTTAATTAAATTAATTTTAATTTATAAATTATAAATTTGCTCTTGGACCTTGGTCAATAGCATAACAACTTAAAATAAGGTTCATCATAATAAGATTTCTTACTATGATTGAAGAATAACAACAATGATTTGACACAATTTTTTTATAAACATTTGACGTTTCACTTATCTAAATTCGAATATTTAAACGAAAAATAACGATATTTTTGTCTAATTTGTAAAATATATGAAGTAATATTTAAAATAAATGTATATTTTTGTTTTTGATGCCTGATCTAATTCTTATGTACATTATTCTATGTAAATTTGCTTTTACTTATAATTAGTTACAACAATATTTTATGATATAATTAATTAATAATATATTTTTTTTTTATTATTATTTTTAAGCTAGAAAATTGTACAATCTGTAAAATAATTATTTACAATAAGCACAAGTGATTAAAGAGTTAACATAGAAAAGACAAAATAACATAATATAAAGTAACAAAGTTACAAATCGTAATAAGTTAAGTTAAATTACGGCTATATTATTAATAATATAAATTTATAATAACACAATAGAAATAATTTAATTATGTGATGTTAATCGCATTAATTAGTTTTATTTCTCGTGTTATTTAAAAATAAATTATTATTAGTAATATAGGTATATTAAAAACATCTTTAAAAATAGAGATTGACTCTAAAAAAAGAGATATCTGTCTCCAACCAGAATTCTTTTTTCGTTTTTCGTCAACAATGGTTTATTATTGAATTCAAAATTAACACGTTCATTACATAAGTACTTCTGTAAACTATGGATACTTTATGGCCCGGTTTATTCGAAATCTATATTACACAGTAGAGACATTAAACCGCATTTATTTAATATATTCATACGTATTTAAATTTATATTTTATTCTGCTGGTTTTTTAAATATTTATAAACATATAAGTCTTTATTAATTATTAAATTATAAAAATCCATTAAACGTACTAAATATTATATATTAATGAAATGATAACATTTTAAATATTTATTTAATAGGTATTAAACTTGAATATTTATTTTATTAAATATACAATATCATAATATTAATAATACATATAACAAAAAAAATATATATAATAATAATAATAATAATAATAATTCGCTTAGTAATATTTTTGTGTAAAATAGAAATATATCAACTTTAAAGATATAATCATATTATACATTTCAAACAAGAAATTTATAATAACATAACAGCAGACAAAGCAAAATCAATAAAATATCTTTCATATAAATCAACAATTATAAATAAAGTACAATAACATAATGTATATACTCGCAATTTAAAATTTTGATTTTTTGTTGAACATGTATCTGGTACATTTTAAACAATTCAAAAATTATATACAAAAATACGGTACTGGTAACGACTAATGATTATTATTTTCATTTTAAAGGAGGTGGGCCTACTGTATAGAGGTTCAAATTGAATGGTATTATTACAAAGGTAACACAAACACTTTGGCGCCTCTATGTGGTGATTGTGTTTTGAACACCATCTCACCATGTTCGTTTACGTAATCGTTATAAGCCAGTGAATATATGCATTGAAATCCAAGTCTTTCGACAGCTTTAGCAGAATAATGACTGGTGCACTCAACGTAAATCATTTGACAACCCATTTCCAACGCATATTCTCTAAAAATTAAAATTAATTTTTAATATTATTTGTAATTGCATACACTCAAATAAATATTTGTTAAAATACATAATTATTTATATTTGAATTATACTCTAGGGTTTGTACATATAGATATTATAATTTTTGATAAAATTTCGTGGTACATTTTAATACGCAAATAATTTTTTGTTGGTAATAAATAATATTGAACACAGTTCGCAGTGTTCTTACTTAAAATGAAAATGAAAATTTAGCCATGTCAAACTGTCTATATGCATGCATACAATTTTATAGTTAAATTTTTGGTTTAAGAAGAACCCCATATTATTGTATCTAATGGATGTTTATCAAACATAATATGCAATATGTATGTTAATATGTTAATACAAATCATTTTTGCATACTTAGTTTTATCGATCAGCGCCTTGCATACTCCTTGGCCCCTATAAGCTTCATTTACTGTAACGATTTTTATTTCCAATATACGATTTACATTTTTATATTGGGCAAACACGTCTGCTTCTCGTTTAATTTTGTCTAAGAGAACCACAATATCCTTAAACTTCAAATTGTCATTACATGTTTCATCATCTTCTTCGTCTTCTTCTTCATCATCTCTATGCATTATATTGTTCAAAATCACACCCATTATGTCACCAGTTTGAGATACTGCCATAAATGTCATACCTGAATATAAAAAGTTAACAAATATAAATATAAATAATTCAAAGTTTATGATTTATATTTGCGTAACGTTATTCCAAAGCAAAAATTGTTTATAAATTAACTTGTTTGTCATAATATAATAACTATAATTGGTTTCGGGTATGTATATTCCAAAAAAAATTTCAAATATTTTCTAACTGAATTCTTTATTATATTTTAATAGTATCATTATTTTACGAATTTAAGTTCTAATTCAATGTCTACAACTTATGAAATATAGAATCGAACCATAGTATTTATACCATATTGTAAATAGCTAATGCAGTAATTCTCAAGTTTCGCTGCTGAATCTGTTTCTTCCAATAATTGTATCGCCACGTTCAATGGTTCATCTCGGAAAAAGAACTTTCTTAGGAAAGCAGCCACAGTATGTTTATCTTTGGTAGTGATGGGCACTATGCTGTAAGTAAATTTTGCTTGGTTTGCTTCATCCATAATGTTACTGTAATAGATTTTTTTCTGAAACTAAAATTCAAAAATATTAATTTTAGTAAAACATATTTTTTTTTTTTTTATTTTTTTTATTTTTAAATACATTACTAAATAAGTAATATACATTAGTAATACATAACAGCAATTGATTTAAGAAAAATATTAAATGTATTCATAATACAATGGGCATTATAATAGGCAAAGAAAATGTCCAGTTTCCATTTATGTAAAGTTAATTGATCAGAAAGAGAAAAATATTTTTTTTTTGGTAAATTTTAAACAAAAATACATTTATTTTTTTAATGAGTTGTGGGTATTGAACTAATTATTTAAGATTTAGATTTTAGGAGTTAAATCAAAAAATATATTAGAGATAAAAATGTTTATAACAAACATTTGAATATTATATTGTATTTTGAGGATAAATAAAGAGAATATTATTATGATTATAATCAAAAAATGTATTTAATATTGTATGTGAGACTAAAATTCTTAAACAAAAATAAAATAGTTTAAAGTATTTTCATGTATCGGTTTGATAAAATTAAAAAAACTATTTTTGTAAGTTGCAAGTGCCAAGTATAATAATATCAACATAATCAAAATATGTATATAATAATTAAACCGTGAAAATGTATTTTTCATTAATTTGTTATATAAATACAAATAAAATGTCATATCTAATGTATTTATTAAATTTATTATATTCAGTGTTTGTAAATTTGGCCAGTAAAAATTAATAAATATAATTTTACATAAAATTGGAAAATTTGAAAATTCGTACACCAATAATTAGATAATTCCACCCGTATTATATGTGTATTATGAATAGACATTAATAATTTCCCAAAAATTTTTCAATAAACAGTTCTACAGATTGATCATTTCAAATCTGTATAGAACTGTAAATTACAAATTATTTAGTTTAAGAAGACAATAAAATTTAACCATAGCTATATCTATTCAAATATATAAATACATATTTTTTTTTTTTAAGGGATAAGTTTAAAACATTATACAATTTTTTTAATGACTACATCAATAATTATAATTTTGGGTATAATATAATTGTAAGAAAATTCAAATATTAATAAAAATGAATATGAAATTGTATACCAGTTGATGAGATGAAAGTTTGATGGCGAAGCCATTATCAATTTTGATTGAAGATGCCATTTTTTCGCGAATAATTGTCACACTGTTTACAGTAGACGATGAATAACAATTAAAATTATGGAGTACAACAATTGAACTCTGACGACGACTCTGTGAACTTGGTTTCACATTCTCCATTCTTTATATACTTGGACAAATCACAGAACACTGAACACGCCCAATATCCTAGTCCATAAGAGTGAAATCCCGTTCTGAATGATTATAGAATGAGCATAGTTTAGTGCCCTTCAACCACTAAACGCGTCGTTAAAGCAATGTATTTGTTGATACTACATATATATTCAACGTGATACGTGAATGTATAGAAATAAGATATAAATCTTTGTTTTGCAGACATTTTTGAAACGGAACTCCTTTACCAACAATAGGTATACATTTACAACTCGGAAGTCTTAAAATATAATTCAATATAGGTTACACTTTTAATATATTTCTGTTTTCTATATCTTGAATCATACGCTGATTCTGTTACTCGTAAATAATAAAATTGTGAAACTAAGAGTTATTTAAGAATAATTTACCCAGCTATGTTTCAATGTACGTATATTAATGTAAATATTGTATATTTAAAGGTCAATGCATTAAAATGGTACCTACTTTATGTAACGTTAAAATACATATTATATTAAATTAGAGCTGTAAAATACTTAATGTCATTGAAGGTGCATGTGAATTACTCACACACCTATTATAGTGTCACATAAAGTTACTTCAATTAATTACACGTATATTTACATTAATCGATTTGTATCTAACCAGTTGATTATACTAAAACTACTAAAAAACTAATTATTAGTTCTAATGTTATCTCAGTACAAATAGATACAATTAGTGTATGTTACAGACAAATTAGCTTCTCATAAGTAATTTTAGCTCTCTAAATTACCAAAAATCGAATACCTCTCGACTAAAATATATTATATTCATCATTTTTATACAGTCAATAGTGCCATTAACTTCTGAACCTTAATAATTGATAAATTTTACCAAATACATATTACCATTGAGTATAGATACTTTACTCAATGATATTACTATATACTATTATCGTATACTAATATTAATGATAATACTTACGCAATAATAAATCAATAAAAATAACTATTGAATTTATTAATTATCTATATTTTATAAACGATTATTTAATTATAAGTTGTAGACTTAAATATTTTCTTAATACCATAATTACCTTAAATTACACTATTTTCAATTTTGTATTTATTCTACAACAATATAATAGTCATACCAAAACTCGTTTAACAAAATTATTTAAATCAAAAACTATAAATGTATAAAGTATAGCCTTTTGGTGACTCCTTTTTTTCTTGTATGTAAATTCATATTACACATGCAATAAGTCAATAACTGCACAAATTGTATGCATATAAAAAAAGTAATATACGTATATTAAATATATTATAAAGATGCCTAAGCTAAAGTGTAGCATCTTGCAATTTTGATTTTTCGTTTTTATTCTTATAAAAATCGAACCAACCGATATTTTACAAGATAGAAAACTATACAACTACAACATAAGAATATAATAACAGTTCTTTTGCTATTGTAAAATGTAAATTAACTAAGAGTAAATATATACTTGGTATATAAAGTGCTATATATTTATTATATACTAAGTAAAATTATTTGTGTTTGTTTATGTACCTATCCATAATTTTTTTTTGTATTCCTTGTATCTAAATGCTTTTATATAAAAAAAAAAATAAATAAATAAAACACAAATTATTTTTAATAGTAAAATAATATTAATTACGTTAATAATAGTTAATAATATATAATAAATTAACAAAGTAATGATACAAAATAACAATAAAAAAACCTAAAATATTTATTTAGATTGAGTAACCGGGCTTGGTAATATAGTAAATTATAAGGAGGGAATGTTTGAGAATTTAGGAAGAGATTAGGATTCATCGAGATACATTCAAGGGAGCTTTAATACTATAGTTTGAATTAAATAAGTTTAAAATTAAAAAAATAATAAGACTATTAAATACATTTAAAAAAAAAATACTTTACTGTATAATATTTAAAAAAATATATAATTTATTATAGTGTCCATAAATATTTATTTGCTATATTTTTTTACCATAACTAAACTATAAGAATAATATAGGCATACTTTTTTAACATTATTTAAATTTAATTGAAAGTTAATATTTATAAACAATGCATTTGATAACTTTGATTTTAACTTTTTAACATTAAACTTGATAATAATTGCAATACCTTTAGAAGTGAAGGCCAACAAATATCGCAAAATCATACTTTTACACATTGCCCTATTGCCCATTGCAGGTAATCACGATAATGAAAGTCACGATTAAAATAACAGTCAGTAGGTAAATAATAGGTATTCTATACAATAATGTACTAATGTGACAATTGTGCAACTAGCCCTATATGAGGAGTGGACTGAACTTATTCTATCCATTAAATGTATAGATACTGTATAGTTTGCTTCGATCACAATTATTTGTTTCAACAGAACAATTTATAACGTCCTACGAATAAAACAATTAGTTACATAGATACTATAGGTACTGTATAGAAATTTGACCATAAAAAAGTTTAAAATTCTTGAATATTTTAAATGTATTCTAAATATGAATAATTAAAGTTTAAAAGTGATTAAATATATTTAATCAGAATTTATTTAATATATGCTAAAACTAAATATGCCAATTAAATAACATTGCTCAAAAATAAGTTCTCCGTTAAAAAATATTATTTTATTTATTGTATTTTCTGAAGTATAGCTTTAGTTCTATACTTATATTTATATATAAAACTAAAGTGTATACATATATATACTGGCTGTATGTAAACAAACCTAAAATACGGCGCTTTATCGATATATTTTGATTTTAGTGTAAGTTCAGTTCGTGGGTAAATTGTCATCGGCGTACCTACAGCTTTGTGAACTAATTCAACAAGATGGAAAATCTTTCCGTAGTGGATTGAATATTTTTTAATGTGGTTCAAACCATTCTCTAAACTTTCCTAGTATCACTAAGAACAATTTCTGAAACTTTTATCAAAATTATTCAAGTATTTATTGGGTCTATAAACTAAAAATATACAAGGACATTGTATTTGTTTTAGGTACATTTTAAAAACGAATAGACGGCTAATAAATTAAATATACAAATCCTATAGTAACGCATAACATGATGGTTATAGTCTATATCATTTTTTTTTTTCTGTAACTAAAATGGCATCCCTAGTTGTGTCAAAAATATACTTTAAGTGGTGCAAATGAATTGCTTTAAAAATTAGGTAAGTGGGTGGTTGAGTTAAATAATAGAATACTGCAGAGGCCAAGTCTTTCTGCTATAATTTTATTAAACACAAGAATGTAATTAAATTATTTATATTTTAAATAGTAGGTATATTTGTTCATAGCTATGATTAAAAAAAAAATCTTCAGAGAGGTGGTAAATTGGAAGGGGTAGTTAATTAAATTATTTGAACTATCTATTTCAACTTCATTCGGCGTTACTGAGTATCCTAACATATAAACAAAAAATGATTAATTTATTATGACTTTATGAGCCAAAATGAAATTCATGTATTATAATTTATAACCACCTTATAGTAACTATATAAGGTGATTATTTTACCATAAAACACTCATTATTTCAAAAAGTATTCATGTTTTTGAAAAAAATTTTTTACATAGTTTCAAATTGTTCAAAAAACAACGTTTTTATTAAAAAAAATTATATTTTTAAATATTTTTTATCCTTAAATTTTTTTAAGTTTTTTACTTTATTGAATGGCAACATAGAATTTTAATTTCATATTCCAAAGCAGAATAATTTTCTGAGTATTTTGGTACATAAAAATCAAATTTAGAGCGAGTAGTTTATAAGTTATAAATATTTAAAGTTTAGATGTGCGGAGTAGAGTGGTACGGGGTTATCCTGCAAAATGTTTGTGCACTACTCCGCTTGTCTGAACTTTAAATACGTGTAACTCATAAACTACTCGCCCTAAATTTGATTTTCATGTATCAAAATATTCAGAAAATTATTTTTCTTTGGAATATAAAATTTCAACACTCTGTTGTCATTAAAAAAAGTAAAAAAATTAAAAAAATATTACCATAAAAAATATTTAAAAATATAATTTTTAATAAAAACGTTGTTTTTTAACAACTTGAAACTATGTAAAAAATGTTTTCAAAAACATGAATACTTTTTGAAATAATGATTGTTTTATGATAAAAGAATCACCCTGTATAGGGATTGAAAAAACCTAAAAATAACCTCTGATTCTCAATAAATCAAAGTTATATTGACATAACTTTCATTTAAATCGCCCCAGTAGTTTTTGAGATTAACCGTTATAAGTAATAAGAACTCATTTCAAGTGTATATATATATTTATATATAAATGCTCAGAGTATAATATTTATTTCAGTACAATGCATCAATGTATCAGTTTTTATTTTAATATTCATAAATTCTGTGCATAGTAAAAATAGAGCGCTCACATATAGTTGTAATTATTGGTAATTATGAGGCAATTTTTAGAAGTTTTTAAATATTTAGGTAAACATTAATGGTTCACAGATATTGGAGTTTTCAATTCTTCTAAAGAAATATCATCTTTTCCAGTATATTGTTAATATGAAATAGTTGTGTTGGATTTTGTAAAGGCCATGGGGTTTAGACCTCTACTTAAAACTAATGAGGAAACTTATCAAGCTCTCTACCCACCAATTTCCTCGTGTAATCTATATTCATCCTTTTAAATTAGAAAGTTATGTTGTCTTAAGTATATTTTATTCTTACTTTCAAGATTTTAAATCGAATAAAGAATATGAATATTTAACAAGCAATATATTTGAGTGACACTCAAGGACCTTTGGTTGTTGTCACCGCGGATATAATACGATCGAAGACCGATCAGTAAGTTCAATTAATTCATATAAAAATTGACTGTATATACGATGAAAAAAGCACAGATAAGAGAATGGAAATACCACCTCACTTCACCCACCTTAGCACAATAAGTCATTGTTGAGTTATTATATTTTTGATTTGAAAATTATAAAATATACTATATTATTGTTTATATTTCTATAATTGATTTAAAAGAGATTTGGCTAAAAATACGAATCGGAGATAATATTTATTATAAAGTCTCTAAAAGTTTTAATATGAATATTTCTATTATTTCATGTAAATTTCAAGTTTCTGCGGTTATTAATTGTTAATACGGAATTTTATTACAACGAAAAAACAAAAAAAGACTGTTGAAAACTAGTTTTACATAAATATATTTCTGTTTTTACGGTTAATTGGATCCAATTTACTACTAGAAACCACTCTCAAAGTCGAAGATGAAGTATTTTTTTCTAATACAAAGTGTCTGCAAACACGACTAAAAACGTTGGGGATTTTTAATATGTAGACAATAAAAATACTTTTAAAGTTTTAATCATAGGTTTTGTTTTACATTTACGCTATTGATGCAGGTAATGGAATCACGATACTGAGCCGACAACCGGTGAATGGGATATCGGGACAATACGATATGTGGTCGACAGCTAGGACATCAGACTGACACATAATTTTTATTAGATAATAATTCTAATTTGTTCTATCTAAATTTCACTGTCTCATTCTTATCGTAATACATCTGAAAGTTGTGTGTTATGACACTATTGAAATTGAATTGAGTAAGTACCCCACTTGTATTAGGTTCGAATGATTTGATGCAACGAATGCAGAAAAGAGAATAATTTTTTATAATAAAACTATATAAGACGCGTGATATATATTAATTATATGTTCAATCCTAATATGACAATATAGAATGTGATAAGGAATCAAAGATAGAGTTTAATATTTTTTTTAAAAATGGAACGATAAAACGACTATATTTGAAGTTTTTATAACATAAAACTTTTATTATACTTTTTATCATTAGTATTTTTTCAAAAAGGTTTTCATAACTTGTAACTATGTAAGCTCTCAATTTTATTTATATGTATAAATTGTTTATAATATTAGAATGTTTATAGAAACCTAAGTGGCTAAGTCAACCTGGGACTAATTTAAATGAATCATATGTTATTTTGTATATATAATTATGCTTATGATTGATTATATAGATATTTTTACAGAAGTTTCCTTAAACGTAAGGAAAACGAATTTAAATATTACGAAAAAATTGTGAAATTGTCTTTTGATAATAGTTATATCTTATATAATACTTGCTGTATGCCGTATGGTATTTTGGATTATATAATACTTGACTTTATATCATAAAGCTACTGATACTGATAAAATATGTGATATTGAGTAATAAATCAATTTGGAATTTAAATAATTATTTGGGCGTAACTAAATCATATGTAGATAATAAATATATTTAAAAATTAAAAATGTTCAACAAAAATGTATTGATACATTAATATATGTATATGTATTAATTATTTCCCGATTTATTAATCTCGTCCTCGAAAACTGCGGATTTGAGTACCGGACCATACCTAACAACTGCAGTAGTGCAAGGTCGGCACTGTTTATTTTTGATGTGACCAATTCTTCTGCCTACCATTATTATTGTTGTTTTAGATAGGGTGGGCACAAATACGCGAAAATATAGGCACACTCTTCTAGCCCATACCATTTAGATATGATATATATTCTGGATATATAATACATAAATATAAATATTATTATCCGTACCGTTCCGCATACATCGCGTGTAGCGGTCGAACTAAGATTTATTATAATAATACGTTATGTTCTCTCCCGTTAGCGCCGTCGAGGCGAACTCCCTACCATGTCGGTTCGACTAACGAGAGCTTGCGAACGCGTGACCCGCACAACAGCATGCGTATTATTAGGTCCACGTCCTGTACATCGTATATTGTATTGCGATAGGCAACGTGATAAGGCGCAAATCCTCGTTCAAGACATATACCTACCTATATGCGTTTTTACCGCTCGTGGCGACAATTGACACTGAACCGTCCCCATATAATTCTAATGTTCGTAAATCATGTTATATTAGAAGGCCATCGAAGTTATCTTAATTCTTATATGATATTAATGCGTAAGTATAACAATATATTTTTTACGTTTTCTCGGAAAAACAAATATATAAGAAAATGGAAAACGTAAATCTACTTTTCATTACTTCAAAGGACAAACTGCAGACAAGAGATGCAAAAACTGTAAAAATTCAATTTTCACTAGCAGTGCCCCTAAGTGTTCATCAAGTTTTTTTTTTATAACCCATATCCTGAATCTGATTTTTATGCTATCATATATTACAGTGGCGTACGCAGGATTTTTTTTAAGGGGGGTGTCATATCATAATTATATGCACGAATTGACCTTTTATTTTTTTTTAGTCCTTGTTTCATAATTTTAACAGATACTTATTTTTAAGGGGGGTGTCATATCTCCCTGACACCCCCTGCGTACGCCACTGATATATTATGTATATATAGCGCAACACTGTGAGCTTAAAACGTGTTTATCGCATACCATCGAAGAAAAATGACTCCTGTTTAGCATAATTCTTAATTTTCTTTACAATTCAGTGAATAATTAATTGTTAATGGAAAGTAATAGTTTAGCGTTTAGCTTTTAATTTTTCTAGGGAAGATTTACAAATTTTGACATAAAAATAATTTTGTTATCCAATCGAGTATTCAAGTAATAGTTTAAAAAAATAATCGAGAAAATTGCTATGCTGCATAGTAGGTTTCTAATGTATCTCGTAATTGATTAGGTCAATATTATAATGGATGTATTAAATTTGAATACAGTGATAAATAATTGTAAATGAAAAAAATTCTAAACGGAGATAGAAATCCTTTTCTTTAGTTTTATTTCTGGCGTGTCAACCAGTGCTACAACTAGGGATTTGGAGACCTAGAGGAGAGTCAAATTGTATACGTTTTAAAATAAATTAATATCGAATTCTTAAGTTCTTTGCATACGATTATGAGACCTCTAATGATGTGCATTGCACCTCTAACAATCTCGTTAGTTATGACATTGGTATCAAATTATATTCTTATAAGGATCTTTTATAGTTTTATAATTTATTTATTTAGTTATTAGTAATATGGTAGCCGGTAGGTTAAATTAATTTTACAAAAGCACTATATTATACATTAAATATCTAATAATTTTCATAAAATCTTCTTTGAAAATTAATATAAAATTATATATTATACATAAAAATAAATTTAGCTTAGTTTTGGCTTCAAGAGTTCGAAACTTTTGAACCAGTCAGCATCAAATTGTGCACACATACTCCTTTGTTAATCGGGAAATGTTTATAGTTTTTTTAGCCTATAGAGAGTGATGGCTTACATATGAATTTTGTTTTGGCTCGCGAAAATCGAATATTTTTTGTTTATGCAGGGGTTGTTATTGGTTACAGAAAAGAAAATAGTAATTATATAATCAATGGCAATTAAAAATAAACAAACAACATTTAAAGGAGATATTTTATAACTAGAATTATAATAGAAAATATAGTTTTATTTGATAACGGCTTTTTCTTGTTTTTCTGTCTAACCAATAACCATTGGTATTTTCAATATGTTGTGCCCTTTTATTGTAGAAATAATTTACTTACTAACAATAAGTTAGCATATTTTCTAGGGGTGTTTTGAAATTTTTTATATATTATACACAATTATTGTGTTTGTGTAAAAACGTTTACAATATTAATACGATTTCGTTACTTGTATAAATTAGGAATAACTGCGCATTGGTGGTGTGACTGTTCTCAATATTAATTATTATTATCTTGTGATGCTTAGGCATCATTATTATTACTTAGTTGTTTTTCTCTAAATATTTTTTTATCTTTTTACAATCGATGGATATTATACCAATATTTTACTTTCTTTTAATCATTTTTTAATCGTTGGTCATCAATAATACTCAATAATTACAAATATTTATCGTAGGTAAGTCATTTCATAAAATGTTGCAATGATTAATAATTTCTTTAAATATTAAAAACAAAATATATCATATTCATAATATATAATATATAAATACATTAGTTCATTACATAGTGTGAAATTATTGTTTGTTCAAATTGGAACCTAAGGTGACATATTATAATTGGAAGAATAAACAGTTTTACAGTAAACAAGGCTAATACTCGTTATATTATAAGTAAAGAAAATTTAGTTTAACTTTGATGTATATTTAACTTTGATAAATATTCATTAGTGGCGTAGCGTGCGTGTTGCTGTGCATGCACAGAATATATAATACCTACTTCAAAAATTGAAAAATTATTTATTTTTTATTATTATTATTTATTACATTACAATAATTACGTAGTATTTCATAATATAATATATTTAATATTATGGATTATCTTTATAGTTCGTGGGGATTGATCAAACTGAAACACCATGGCCACACCACGCGATAACTTAATATATAATAATATTAATTAAAAGTATATAGGTAAACGATATTTTATGGTAACTACCGGCTACCGTGTTTACTATGTGTGCAGTATGCACTTTAGAAATTGCTTGCGTACAGTGACAATAATTTATATATTTTGTTATAGATAATATCAATAACAAAACATAGAATGCTCGACGCTCGTAATAGACCGTCGCGGTCGTGTACTCGTCACGCATAAATGCGTGATCAGTATTGCATACACGATACACTATATCAATTCGTACGTTATTCCGCTGCGTATTTTAAAATTATAACATTGATTATTATAATATTTTATACATGCGTATTATTTTTTTTATTTAGAATTGGGATATCTTATTTTTTAAATAAGCATTTTTTTAAACTAATTAATAACTAAAAATAAATACACGGTTGTCAGTTTGTAAGTGTACAATTAAAAAACTATTTTAAAAGACTTTCGGTGGTTCATTGAATTTTGATGAAAAATAAATAAGAATAATAACTATGTAATACTAATAATTATTAAGGTTTAAAATATTAAAAAGTTGTGTATGTTTAAAACTTAAGTTTTGAAAACTCAATGAGGGGGAGGGGTGGAGCCCACCAATTAATTTTCTTATATTTCTCAACGTATGTATAATGTTTAATCCCACACTACGCCACTTAAATTTATTGATATTTCAGGAGAGAAAACGTATTATGACTTATGAGACTATAATATGTTTTTATATATAACACTCCATGCGACAAATCATTAAAATATTAAATATAAGAACAATGAAGATTTAAAATTCCATCAAAATTGTTATTATTCTTAATTCGTGGTTTTAATTTCACCGATACATAATTAATTCAATTTTCTCACCGAAAAATGTCAAATGTTTTTACAGATTTCTTATTTATGCATCGTTCTTTAATGTTCCACCATACATCACACTTGTACACGTCCAACTTATTATAGAAAAATAAATTATACATTATTGATCTTCGTAAATATATTAGAATAATTGTATACGTGATCATACAAAAATTGAAGTAAATAAATATTACTTTTTTATATCCATATTCGACGTTGATATTAGTTCATGTTTATTTTCATTCATTCATCTCTGTTGTAATTTATAATAAATTATTTAATAATACTATAATGCAATATACTATGTTATTATTCATTAAAGGCGCGTATCAAGAATATATTTACGGGGGAATCGCTGCTTGGCCCCCCTTTGGATACGTGCCTGACTAATTATACTTATTACAATATTTACAATATTAATCAATGATAATCTTAGTTTTCGTTAAGATATAGATACCAGCTAGCCGGTAACACCGCTTGTATTATACAATTATTATTATATAACTTATAAATTTATAATTATAAATCAATACTGATGTGTAAATAGTAAATAGATTGTGATATTAATAGCTTTAAATTAGTCTAAATATTTTTTTAAATGTTATTGTGAATGGATGAAAGCTACAATATAAATAATAGTAGAAATAGTAGAATGTTTTAAATGTCTATGCTCCATATGTATTTTTGAATTATAACAAAAGTAGTTTTTTTTTTAAAATAAATAAATAACAATTATTTGTAAATGTCTCAAAAGAGTAATTTTGTAGAAGATTATAACACGTGCACGTGTAGGAAATATACATAAATAAAAGTTTTAAGTCACCACGAAGCATAAATAATGTTTTTGATTTATTACAAAATAATAAACGACTATTTTATTAAAGTGCTAACAATTTTATTTCGAACCCTTAAAATACTTCTAACTAGTTCCAATTTGCTACCAAAAACCACTCTCAAAGTTGAAAATCGAAATATTTTTATTGGCCCAAAATGTGACGACAGACAAAAAACACATCCATAGAATGTACATATATATATATATATACATTTAATATATTCATTACCCTACCCAGTCACCCAGAATCTAAAATGAATAAATTAAAATTTTAAATAAGTTTTTCCATTAATTGCTCCCGGATATTTTATTTCTACATTTCCCTTACCCTCGCATTAGTAAATCCTAGATAAACCACTTTCATTATATAGGAGTGTACAATAATATTTCAGTCTTCCTTAATTCTATTTGGATAGACCATTAACTAGATTCTAGTGGAACTATTGGTCGTTGGTTAATGCAGATATATCTTAACCAAGGTTAATTTAGGATATTCACAAAAACCGCTTCGTTTTATTGTTCATAAGCCTTGATCGTTTTGGATGCCTGTTGTGATTGGATGACTTGGATCATACATTTCTATATTCCTGGAAAACGCACAGTACCGTCGTTTACCACGTAAACAACCACGTGAATTTCGGCGGTCGTAGAACCCAAAACATATAAGTTATATGATATAACCAAACGTCCTTCGGAACTTTGGTCGGTCACTGCCACCGTCAAATCATCGCACATCAAGGGTGATCGTAACTTGTTTTTATTATTTAAATATAAACTAATGTTTTTTTTATTGAAAATTACAATGCTACCAAATAAATTAATAATTTACATTTATTTAGTAACATAGGAGAATACTATTTAAGGAGGTAACTATTTTCGACGGTAGTTTATTATTAAATCAATAACAATTCAATTTAACTATACTAAAAAGTCCTGAAACTTCCAGAAGATTCTAATCAAATCTCAACTTAAAATTACACTCTGTATCATACCACTACATTTCAACTTTCTCAGCTTCTCTTATTAGACGTAGACAGCGATCACAAGTTACATTACACAAATAATAAAAAGCTATACTCACGATGAATCTGTAAAGGAGAAATTACATATATATTTTTACATTAACTCCACTATTATTACTACATCAGAAATTAAAATTAAAATATAATTCCGTTTATATTTTAAAATTATAAAATGTTTATTATATGTAACATATTTGTAACACGATAATTTTAAAATTAAAATTTTTAAGTTAATACGCAAAACTACAATTGAATTTATCCAATATATTACCTTTACTATATTGTAAGATTTACTATATAGTTTTAATATTATTTTATACTTTTACAGAATTGTAGATTCTAATATTAAATATATTATATAGATATAGAATTTAGATACGTTTATTAAGATAAATATGTATGTTACATTATTTAAATGGGCTTAACATAAACAGAAGAATCAAGTTGATAAATCAAAACATTTATTTGAACATACATTTTTTTCATTGAAAACAAAAATTTATCAACATATGTTTTATTTCATCGAGTTTAAAAAAACTGAAAAACTATCTAGATATGTAAAAAAAATATCTTTTAATTGAAGTCAGTACTTTAATTTTTTTAACAAAAATAGAGTCAAGAAAACATTTTCTTTTTAAATTAATATAATATTATTATGCCGTATAAGTTTGCCACGGGTGAGGAATAATAGTTCTACAATACATATAGGTAAATAAGGAGTATGACATTATTCTACACGAAAATATTAAATTAGCAAAATTAATAAAGTAATTTTATTAAATTGAAAAAATCAAATTACTTTTAGTTTAGAAACGATGCATCTATATGTTGCTTTAATACTCTATTACTTTGTACTAGATATTGGTTTCATACTGAAGAATCTCTATATAATACGGGTGCATTATTATTAGATACATTTATAATGGATAAGTTAGGTTATCATTTATAATGACATTTTTCCAACATAAGCTATGCTTAAAGGAGGTAAGTAAATTGATAAAAAAAATTGTATAATATGTATATAAATATAGTATGTGTATCGATTTATCTACAATTTTCAACAAACAAAAAAAAAAAACAGTTAAAAAAAATATATACTCAGAATAAACTATCGACTATGGTACAAATTAGTTATCTCTACCGTTCGTTATTCTGTCATACAAACCATTGTAAGCTTTCACATTAAAATTACTAATTGGTAATATTGACAATTATTATTATAAAATATAATGATGATAAATAATATTAAAGAGCTATACAAGTTTGAAGTTGTATGATACTGTATTATCTGTAAAAATTTAAATATTTTATATAGTTAAAATAATTCAATGTATTTTCTATTCAAATTTATAAATTGTTATTGGTTATCGAATAATTAGCCACAGGCATAGATTGATGTGATGTAAAAAATAATGGGTACATCCTCAGGATCCACGTATGTAAACAATCTATAGTATCGTTAGGTTAAAATTGTATTATATACCATTAGGTTAAAGGTTAAAATGTATTAAGCGGTAATTATAGTAATGTTAATAGTATAAATATTCAATTTTAGGATAAACTAAATAATAAGTATAATAGCGTATTTAAATTTAATATATTAGATATATTTAATATATCAGATTAAGTTTTCAACTATGACTGTTATTAAAATATTTATACCATTTTTCGCAGTAAAATATCTATTATCAACGACGAAAATAAAAATAATGCATATTATTGTGTTAGATATTTTCATTTTTATATTTTATTTTTGATTAAAGAAAATTAAATAATTATAAAAATTACTGGAGTAATACCTTTCGTTTATTAATTCTTCATAATAATCAACTGTTAAATATTATTTCTTAGCAATGGTTTGTACGCAGTACGCCAACGAAGCCAATATTATAATGTTTAAACATAGGTAGATAAAAACAAGACTGTATTTTTTTCGCATACTGATGGGTGCTTCAACCATCTAACAGCCACTTTAGGTGCAGGTTAGTCTGAGCTTATCCAGCACCTATAGCTATACTTAAAAATATAATGTAATAAGTGCACTTTAAAGAGTAAAAGTTCAGGTTACGAGATACGACACATTCTTAAAAAAATGGATTTACTCTACACCAAACGTAGTGATACCAACTTTCCATTGCATATAAATATATTATTATTATGTGTATAAATTTATTTAAAATTAAAACATAAAAATAATTTAACCGAGAAAATCTAATTTAAATCAACTAAAACGTTTTCATGAAGATAAAAACCAATACTGATGATAGTGGAATACTGGCATAGTGCTAATTATTAACTTACACAAGAAAATACTCGTACATGCTTAGTAAGTTTTTTTTATGAAACATTAAAAAGCTTAACACATCTGAAATTTTAAATCAAACAATAGCTTAAACAACCCAATAAGTGAAATATTAAATCCCGTATTTTGTTCAATCGCGTATCAGTAACTATAATGGGGTAAGGAACGATATAAATAAATCGTTTATTAATAAAAAATAAGCAATATAATATGTCAAGGTTATAAACAATATAAATATATAGTACATAGATATATAGTTATATAAATTATAATAATACTACACTATATGAGTATAATGAAAATTAAGCAATATTGCCAAGACTTAAAAATCTTTAATTTATTGGAATTTTTCTACGGTTAAAGATCGTTTGACAGACAATTGGTGGCTGGTTACCTCGTATGTCTATTTCGGGTGATTGCGGCGTGCTGATACCAAAGTACTGATCTGTCCTAACTTGTTAAGTTTTATAGTGATTTTTTTTTAAATTAATTAATTTTATCAATCATTACATTTTGGAACTAACAAAATAGTTCAATTTTCAACATTGAATGATTTTAGATAGCATATTGTATCTATTCTAGTTGATACTTAATGTTGTCAATTATAAAAAAGTTCCAGTACTTTAATTAATAATTGGGAAAACTAACAAAAATTAGCGTAAAAACCGACAATCAATAACTACGCGGTACCAGTTTTCGAAAATATTGATTTTGTTTTTTGTTGTAGTTAAAAAATGAATAAGTTAAAAGTCTCGATGTATTCATTAAATATTTATCTTATAGCTTTTTCTAGATATGATATATATATTTTTTAATATTATTATGGTTTATTTAGAAATTTAAAATGTTAATTTCTTTTAAATTTTTGTTGATATAATTTTTGTTCCTTATAAATTTTTCTTATAACCGTTAAAAAATTTTTTTGTCGTTTGAAATTACAAGTGTTAACGAAATTAGAAGCCTATTTAGATTTATAAATCCTGCCAGTTTCTCTATTAAAGTTTTTAGTTATTTTGCTGTATTTAAAGAATATTATTAACAGAAGGAAACTATTGATACTTTTAGGTTATTGTTATTATTATTATTTTCTATAAGTACGCAATAAAATGTTCAAAAGATTTAAATTAATTGTATACTATTTATTATGACAAAAGGCTGTTTATTCCATTGTATTCCATCTTATTGACTTATCAGTTAATAACAATATTTTATGATATTATAATATTATTGTACTTAATTAATAACATGAATATATAAATAACCTGAGGTTTTTGTCAATAATAAATTTCTTCTCCCGTATTATTATTTATAAAAGAATAATTAACAACTAATAGTTATTTAAATAATATTTAAAATATCTTTAAAAATAGAGGTTCCGAGAAGAATGCCTCCGTTTAGAATCATTTTTCATACAGAATTATTTATTGTTGAATCAAAATTTAACACATCCGTTTTAGTAACATACTCGACGAGTAGTGCATTAATACCAACTATACATAGCAGAGGTAGTTTACCAGTGTCTTTAATATTACAACTTAAAAATAAATAAAATAAAAAACCCGTACAGATAATAGATCTATTCAATCAAATATTTCTGCTTAAATAGATACATAAAAATAAACAAGAAATTATAGTATAATATTAATTAATAAAATTTCCTTTAATATATTATAGGATTTAATATATAATATAATCAATATTTATGTATTATAGATTTTTCATATTTGTCAAAATGTTAAATAGGTATGCAGTATAAACAAATTATTTTAGTATAATTTAATCCACTCATGAGACATAGATTATATTTTTAAATCACCATGATTAAATAAGAAATATTGATATTTAAAAATTTTTATTTTTCAGTACTATTTTTTATTGTTGCCTTAGGGCTTAGAAATAGTCTTAACAATGTTTTATAATTTAGTTGAAAAATTAAAAAAAAAAATTCTTACTCTTGCAGTCTTAGTCTTAGCATTCTATATTTTTAAAAATAAATTCTTTGAGAAACATGTTAGAAAAAACTATTAGTGTACTTGAGCATAAAACATATAAGGTATTGTATACAATGCATATAATTTTAGAATTTATAACTATTACTATTATTAGGTAAATATAATAATAATAATATAATAAATTAGTCACTTATGAATATTAGAGTTATGACTTATTAAAATTAAGTTAAATTTAATACAATATATTTGAAAGGTTCTATATTATGCCTACAATAAAATGTTAGATTTATTGGCTTTATTAAAAAAAAAATAAGTATAAACCACCTGCTACACTAATGAATAATCAACTATATTTTAATGATAGATATGTTTTTAATTATTTATAATATAATTTCTATATTTCATATTTTATTAAATGTCAATTAATAATTGTATAATACCTATGTAAACTCTTCGTGTTTATGCATGTAAGTAATATTTATATTTACAGCAATTTTAGCCGATTATTTTCTAAGTATGTCAATTAATAAAATTATTAAAAAAAATAAAGTAACTTAATCGATGAAATTAAATTTATATTGTTCATCAGTGTATCGTATAAATATTAATAGACATAACAAATCATATAATTTAATCTTCGCGTACTTATAAACACTATCTAGATATACGTAATTTAAAATCTCTTCTTAATGACTTTATCAAAATAAATCAATTACTTAAAATGTTAAATTTTAAACTAATATACATACATTTTAACACTGATATATAATTTACTTACGTTTAAGTGATTGAGTTGGGTAACAATAACGTTGACAATTTATTACAATCGTTAACAAAGTACGTAACTGATATATTTTTTAAATAACTGCTATAAAATATATAATATAAATCGCTTCCCTTTATTGATTATCCATTTATTCATTGTTCCTTGTTTTTTTTATTACAAAAGCGTTGTACGTCGAAAAATATACTGCCTGGTATTTTATGGCATAATATTATTTATTCATCTGTGCAAATAATATATAGGTACCTATTTACTGGCTACGGCCTACAGTATAAATGATAATTATGTAATACATATACTAAAATACAAAATATATAAAATATGAAATAAAGAATACATTTAAAATGAAAAATTACGACCTTATTTTAAATAAGTTAAGTAATTTATAATACTTAATCAATTTTTTTCATTTGTAATGAGTGGGGACGAATTTAAATGCAAATTGCATTTTTTTCTGAATGTCCAAAAACATTGCTTTCTAAGCACAAAATTCATTTCATACCTAAAATAAAAAGAATACTACCACAACTCCTGGTTTCAGTGTGAATTACTGATAAAACGTGAAAAATAGATTAAAGACTTAAAAACTTTATATATACTTACCACTATATTAATACTTTCTATATAGTTAGTCAGTTAAACTTTAGAAAAGTTTACTCTGTTAATGCAATATTTGGCCTAGTTAAGTTGACCTTTACACGCACTTCCTGAAACTATAAATTCCCCCAAACCCCGAATCCTAATATAAAATCCAAATAAACCAAAATTATATTGCTTTAATATATCTAAACAAATGTTTTAAAAAATATATAAAAAGTATTATTTTATTAAAGTATTTGTAACTTGTAAGATTATTATATATAAATAGACAAATTTGAAAACAAATTCCATAGCTAAAATTGTAATAATTTAAAATTAAAATAATACTATTTATAATTTTATAAATTTTAATTTAAAACTCATTTACCTAATTACTTATTGTGCGTAAATTTTAAGTTCTCAAATAATCATTTTCCGATGACAAATATCAAACAATGTATGTCAAAACTCACAAATTATGTATTCTTGTATTAATAATTAATAGGTATACTAATAATGACTCAACGTCAAAACAACATGCAAATGATAGTTTCATTGTAATTAATTTATTATCGACGTTTTCGAAGCTAATTATTAAAACATAAATATTTGTAAAGTACATGCAATTGAAAATCATTATTAAGTATTTTAGTTTTATTTTAAAATTCGAAAAATTAATGTGGATATGAATTTCTAAGCATTACAGACAAAATGTAATCAAAAATATTTGATTTCCACCATCGAGCTTAATTATTCACAAAAATTGTACCAGATTTTAAATCATAAATAAATAAAGCGGATTTTCATTATACATTTATATCTATAAAGACGAAAATTAGTTAAAAAGTATTAAATTTGAAATAAAATACGATAAGTAAATCAAATAAATGGATACTTGTATATAACACAAAACTAATTTCTCAAAGCTTAAACAAATAAACAATACTGTTTAATGATGTCCTATACGTTTGAAATAATTTAATTATTAATAAATCATATTTTATATTATACTTATACAATAGAATATTTTATTATGATGTAGCAATAATCTACTATATGACCTATTATATGCCTACTATATAATAAAAAAAAAATGTTTGGTTTAAATATAAAGTATCATATAGTCTTTATGATTATTTATAATTTTTTAATTTACCACAGATAAAAAGGTAACAAAAAAAAACTTTAAAAAAAATAGGTTGTCTATTTAAAAATATATTGAATTATCAAATAAGATTATGTATTATACTATATACAGTCGAAGTCACAAAGTAACATGCCAATGACTCAAACCGTGTATGACCGTCATAAACTCGCATAGCGGACGTCGGCATAAATGACACATCGTGGTCTACTCTACTATTCTACTGTTTTATATTACACTCGAATGCATTCAGCAGCTACTATAAGGGTGTACCGGGAAAAAATAAAAAAAAAAAACAAAAACACAAAATAATCATAACAACAATGCAATACGCAATAAATACGCCTAACGCTGATTTATGCCTACGAAATAAAAAGTAAATAATTGCATATATTATCGAATATCAACGAGACTATAATACATGTTCAACGGATTTTTACCTCAAAACGCGCGATCGGTTTAATAATCTGTTGATCTGACGGCGAGGCACCGCGACGTGATAGTACAACGCGTGACTATAGGGTACGAGACGGCGAGTCGCGGAGTAGTGACGAGTGAGAGAGAGAGTGAGTGAGAGAGAGTAGTGATACGAGCGCCGCAGTGAGGGAGTCGTCGCGTGGCGGTTTCGAGTACACCACCGGCGTGATAGGACAGGGACCAAAATATAATAATAATAATAATAATAATAATAATAATAATAACTCGAGTGCGCGTACTATACTGCGTATATAATAGTGCAGCTGTGGTTGTGACGGTGGCGGCGGCGGCGGCGGCGGTGGTGGTGTTAGCGGTCGGCGGTGGTGTGCTATATAGTGGTGGTGTACTACTACTGTCGGCGGTGTTTCGATGATAAGCAGCGTCGTAGTACTACGCGCTGGCCCGACGTCCGGACGCTGCAGCAGGGATCCGCGGGCCGGGCGCGAACGGGGTCGTCATGACTACGGCAGGGCGTCTGTGCTGCCGTCGGCCCGATACGACCTTGGCCGGGATTGATTGCGCGGCTCTCCTTAACGCGGGCGCCGCAGAGATCCCTTTTGCCGCCGCCGCCGCCGCCACCGCCGCAAAGAGGCTTTTTTTGATTGCCACCCGCGCGCGCATATACGTGTGCGTGTGTTTTTCGATCGGTATATATATATATACATATCATCTGCGCCCACCGCCCCGTGGCCGGACTCGACAGTGGGACTTGAGACTCGGTTCGTGTATATATATATGTTTTATTACGTGCGCAATCAATCACGTGCAGCAGCAGCACCACGAAAACGCCGTAATCATATACGCGGCCCGCCCGACCGGATAGCCCGCCATCGCGCCGACCAGCTCGGCCGTGTGGAAAGTTTACAACGTTCGACGACGGACGGTCGCCGTCATCGATAATACATAGCGCGTTGTCCGGTTACACGGCCCTCCAGTCGAACGGCGGACGTGCTGCTACAAACGCGCCCAATATAAAGCATATTATAACCCCTCCGCCAGCAGCCACTCAACCGCGCCAACAACAAAAAAGTCTTCCGAGCCACTTAAAAACTATTGGAAAAATGATTTTAATATTTTCCCTTACAATATTATATTGTGTGTTTAGTCTTAAATATATATTTTTTTCGATAAAAAATAAATTAGAAAAAATATATAGAAAGAATGCCGTCGTAATATAATACGATACTACTATTAATAGATTATTTTGTAAACATTTACCTTTCCCCCTATCACCAATAATTATACCTGATTTATACTGATGGATGATATTGGCGTGTTGACGAGCGGCAGAAATCGCGTTCAGACCGAATGTACGTGATTCCGTGATGTATTATTATGAATTATAATAGGTACATTAATGCATATTACATAGCATTATAATTTATAACTTGTGATTAGCGTTAAGCCACGACATTTATATTACATTGACGTGCTAGTTCGGTACTGTGTCAGGGTATAGTGTGAAGTGTATTATGATCGTCACACGCCGCGCGATTCAAATCGACACGATCATACGCACGCCCATGTCGCCGTCCGTCGTCGACCTGTTGATCCCCGTGTCATCATCCCCGATTATGACACATGATGACAGACTCGCCTACTCGACAATAATATAATCAAAACCATGTATTTAAATCGCATTTCACAATATGTAACTACCTGTGAAACGTCCAGACGTATTGTGCGCGTGACAAATACTATCCTATGGGTCCTACGGAAAAAAACAATTGGATCTCTGTTTATTTTTAAATTACTTGATGGACAAAATCCATTGTCCAGAGTTACTTTGAAACTTAAACATTTTTGGTTATTTGTCTCAATACGGAAAAACATTACTTTTTATGTTTCATTCCAATCCACGAATTATGGTCGTAGTGCGTCCCCATGAATATATGTATTGAGTTAGATGATATTAGCTTTAATATAGTTTAAATAGTTTAATATAGATTTAATTTTATGTAAAGATTATGTTGATGTCTTTAATGTATATTTAAATAATTTAATTAATTAACAGTACAATCGATAAAAATTTGTATGAAAATTGTACACTTTTTCGAGTACCTACTTTTATATTATATTGTTCTTGGGCTTTTCGCCTGCAGTCTAAGTAAATAAAAATAGATGTGTTTGCACAACTGTGGATGTATCATGTATCGTGTATGCAGGACTGACTTAAAGAATAAATAGAGAAAAGGCCAAACTGCCAAAGGGAACACCTGTCCCTCGGTGCAAATTTGTTAAAAGCACGTACAACTTTACAGTACTACATATAATAAATGTATAAAAAAAGGCGAACAAATGGGACCGCATAACCTAACCCTACAGACTACAGTAAATGTCAAGATTGTCACTGTAATAGATGTGTTAAATTTGAATTGAATGATATAACGAAAATCGATTCTGAACGGAGACAGTCAACTACATTTTGCATATATAAAAAAAAACACTCATATCATTGTCAAATCAATATATTTATCTCTCTACTAAGAATCTAATATATATCTTACACTAAAATGTAATATTATATATTTAATAGTGTAAATTTAAGATCAATATTGAACTTGACAAAGAATCAAAATAATTATTCATTTTGTAGGTACAAGAATAATGTATATTTTATTAGCAATTAGCATATATTATAATTTATAGTATCTATAGTATCACGCGTGGAAATAACAACCATTAAATGATTATTATAAATTTTATATAATACATTTTGACATTCGGTAAAACAATATTATTTTGGTATAAACAGGAATAATTATTATTATGTAATCATTATTGTTATGCAATATTATTTTAAGTTTTAAGTATAATTATTTTGAAGTATAGTTTAGTTCATTTGGTGTTTTTTTTTTATTATTATTATTTTTATTATATATATATATATATATAAATACAATTTATAATTTATATTTTAAAGACAAAAAACACTTTGCCCGTGGTAGGTTTGCACCCTGCAAAATATCTGAATCCTAACCTTATATGTATATACGTTATTGACTTATACCAACTATACTGTTTAAAGTTTTCCGGGATTTTTTTTCAACAGGCACCACACGATTTATCATCAAATTACTTTAATCATATATTGTGGTGACGGCTTGTGCGCTTTAATGGCAACGTAGAAACGCCATTTAGACAAAATTGAATTTAGGAACAACATCTTACGGCTTTCTGAAAACGAAGTTTTTTTATACATATGTATTATAGGCCACAGTACAGACTTAATAAATTATGAAGCACTCAAGTGTTCCTATAAAAGTTCAAAATATCGTGCCAGGGAAAAATTATCATTTTCTTCTTGACCAAAAGTAGTGGATTTACAATATAAATAAAAAAATAACTTAGGATATTTAGGAATAAGTGGAACAACCATAATTTTTGATATATCAGTATTAAAATATGTTGATTAAAGCTTTACAAATTACAAATAAGTAACGTTAATCTATTTTGTGTCACTCTCAATTTTATAACTGTCATTTACCTTAAGATACTCACAGTTCTTAAAATATATCTATGGATACGATTGTAATTGCTTTAAATTTAATTTAATATCTATAATAAAATATTTAAATATATAAACAGATATATTTGATAATAAAATAATAAATAATATATAGACCAACTTAGGATAATTATTTTACAATAATGATAGATTATAAATTATTTTATCAAATACTAACCCAAATAATATTATTTCGTCCATTGATCATTTTCATTTACGTAATAATTAAATCATATGAAATTTGTACAAATCAGTTAATAACTGGTTTAAAAATGAACATATAATTAATTTAACAATAATAATTATAGATATTATAATAATTGTTACCTATATATTATTCACACGTCAATTACTAGTTTCATGAATTATCTATATTATTTAACAATAAATTGCAAAAATAAACTTGAATTTAAAATATGTTTATAAATTAAGTTTTAATATCTATAAAAATAGATCATAAATGGATCTTCTTAAAAAAAAAAAAATACAAGAATAGTAGATAATGGTTCAGAACGAATTTTAAATAAATAATCAATTATTACCATTTATCTATCATTATTATTATTCTATTTTTTTGCGTCGCGGAAGTAATGCGAAAGCTGTTCCCGCGGGGTCGTCGGTTATAAACTGGAAAAAAAATGTCTTGTATATAGATACTTAATGTATGTACGAATAAAAATTTAATTTATTTAGTGGAATAGGGCAGAGTGCACTGATTGCATTGTGCATGTCCGATAAACAGGGCGTATCTTCTGTTACCTGTGATTAGATTGTAAAGGTAATTAGATTTATATTTTAAATATCGTAATACCTCTAATAATTTTAATATTATATAATTATTTATTATTCTACATTTAAAATTTAAATTATATGTGGATCAATAATGGCCTCCCTATTCATTACATGTCAGTCTCCTTTCACTTTCAAATTTTAAACCTAGACAAAGTGCATTCGTATCACGTTTGTGATTTGAAGGTGCATTGTGCATCCGCTCCAAACAATAATTAATGTTTAGAAATTAAATTGCAATAACCGGTTATTTAGTAGCAAAGCTGATTATTTTTTTTTTACATAATTTTTTACTTAGTAATCTGTTATAATTTGAACAAAAAGCTACTAATTAAGTACTAACTAGTAACTAATAATAAATTTACATATTTATTAAAATGAATATAATATTTTATACCTGCTCAGTGCTCAATAATTACTATATTATGTATAATTCCATAGTACCATTATGAAAATATCAACTAAATTGGATGATTTTTTTTTAACAGTCATTATAACACTCATTATCTTAAAAGGAACATTTTGTTAATAAAGTAGTTTTGTAATTAATTTAAATGATTTAATTACAAATATATATTATCCAAAACGTTTATACTTTTCGAGATTTATGCTATGGATAGCGAGATACTTATAATCGTTATAACAACGGTTTATTCGTTATTAGATATACATAGTGCATACCGAAACTATTTCTCAAGTCCCTATCTAAAATATATGGTCAATTATAAATTGTTTTTAAGTTTTTATTAAATAATATAATACATCTATGTTACCTTAGTTTAAATGCCTAATCAAGTATAGAGTATAGTTATTTTCAAGAAACATATTATGTTTATATACTATTATGGCTTATAAGTTTAATATAACAATTGTATATTAAACAGAAATATTAAATATTATTTTAAATCTTTTTTCTCTCTAATATATCTTATACTTTTCTATAATAATATAAATGTCAGTAATCAAAACATAAATATTGTATACAAAAGTGACTAAAAAGCAACTAAAAAAATGTTCTAATACAATTATATCATTACCGTAAATATAAATAAATAATTTGATTATCTTTCGGATTAAGGGTGTGGCTTTTATTATAATAGATGCGACTAATCTGAATACTAGATACGACTTCGGGTTTCAGACAATCCTACTTACCTTTTACCTGTTTATATACTGTCGTAGGTATTATGTTAACTGCCAATATATTTTTAATAAAAAAATTATTAAATAGCAGGTATAGTATGTAAATCTATCCCAATTTCCAAATGTTTTAAAGTAATTAAAATAAAATAGAATACGACTTCTTATACTACTTATACCTAATTAATTATAATGTACTTTAAATTTATAATTTTTTTTAAAATTATGAAATAAATAAGTTACCTATATACAATTTTAAAATAAATAATACTAAAGAGTGTTGATAATTATTGATTATTAAAACCCACATAAGCCACAGAGTTGTGCAAATTACAAATATAATACAAAGATATATATATATAACATACTTAAATTAAAGTTTATAAAATATCTGGTGAGAAGTACATGGGCATTTCTCAGAACTGTTGGTGATATAACCCAACTCTATTTCCAGTACACCTCAGATTTAGAGTCAATTATAAATAATGCATAAGTGTTTAGTATACAATGGTATAGTATTTACAGCTATATATAAGTAGGTACTTCAACATACAAATGCTTTTCTGACAACCCTAAAACAAAAGATGTATTTGTTAATGATTTATCTACCTACTTGCTAGTTGGACTTCTAACATTGATTTGTCATTCTGTCTATTCCTTCCATTTTATAAGTACATCTGAAATCTGATATAGGTATATAATATATATAAAATATAATTTTAAGAATAAGAATATATTTACATATTTCAATAAATTAAATACTTATCTTTTGTAATTTAAATAAATTTGCACTATTATGATTTATGAATATAAGAGAAAAATATTTTGATACATATTGTGTTTGTATTTTTATAAGTACTTAGCTAACTAATATTGATTGAAATTAGCAAAATCAATAAAACATGCTACAACACAATTTACAATATAACTGCAGATTCGCGAATTATCAATTGCTGAGGTTATGTTTATAAATTATTTCTACAATATAGGCATATTCTTAAGATTTCAAAAACCAATAAAAATAAATTTAAATAAAAAGTACAATAATCTGTAAAATGAAAAATCTTAATTAGGTGGCCGATAGCTAAAATTAGTTTAGAATGAGTTGCTTTTATTTCCTTTCGTATTATAGATATAGTGGCGTAATTTGGTTCACATTATTGATGTTGTAAACTTTTTATGTTATAATGGATATAAAATCTCAATGACCTCAATCATCTGATCTGTGAATGTATGTAAAGGGTTTATTATTTTTTTTAAAACATTTACAACAAAATATTGTAAAATTTAAAAGCTAAAACTAATTTAGATCAAACTATAATTTGCATTTAACAGGTGTATCTATTATACTAGTATTAAAATAAATTTAAAACATGATAAATAGTAAAACTTATGTTTAAAAAAGATGGGTAAGAGAGTACCGTAGATGTTGAATGGGTTAAGTTAGGTTACTAACTCACTATGTGTTAAATTTAAATTCAATGATACATCATTGTATACGAAAAAAGATTCAGAGCGTAAACGCTCTATCAGCCTATATATCACTATCAGTAGGTATATTCCATGTAATATTTTTATAATAAAACTATTAAATAAAACCGCGGCGTATTTGGGAATTGTTTTAGGAAGGAGATGAGGCATTGAATGGTATACATAAAAGTAGGGGGCATCGCCCCCACACCCCCTATTGAGGTTTGCAATACTAATACTCACTAAATACTGTACAATCAACCATTATTAATTATTTTTAGTGAATAACAATGATATATTGATTATTATTTATTATCAAATATATCTGAAATAAATTTCATTTTTTATTTTACATTAAAAAATATATTCTTTGAGATAAAACTCTTTAATAATTACTATTGTACTATCGCCTTCAATTTCGAATAACACAATAATAAATTTAGTACAAAAATAATAGTATGTATATCATAAATATTTATTTAAATTCTTACTACGAATTTTATCGAAATTCTAAATTTAGATGCTTATAAAAAAAATCGTGACTATGTATCTTCAATTTTTTTTAATTGGGAAATTAAATACTTTAATGGAACGTTATATTAAATTTTCAATCAATTTTACCCAGTAAAAAGTAATTTATTGATTTAAAAAAATGGAAAATTTCAAATGTTTATAATAGGATAAAAAAGTTAAATTATATCATGTGTAGGAAATGTAAATAAAAATTTTCGGTAAGAATTTAAAGTATATCTATTTTATCAACTATACAAAATCAATTTTTTCAAATAAATAGGTTGGTGTTGTGTAAAAATGTTCGTTTGTCCTGGTTATTTCGAAAAGTCTTAGGTATTTTTAATTTTGTCAATTTTGACCTCTCTAAAGTACAAACTAGATCAAATTTTTTTATCAGAAACCACCCTTAAAGCGAAAATTGAAGTATTTTTATTGGCTACTTATCGTGTATATGTCGCATCCACTTAATGTAATCGTATTTTTCATGAAATGGATATCCATTTCATGAACAACGATCATATCGTGTAAGTCAAATTTTAGTTCATGAAATGGACATATATTTTATCCATTTCATGAAATGGAAACTCTTATTTTACACTTTGTGTAATTTTTTTAATTAATTACATCAATAGGTAACTTTTTGTGAAATCGAAATAATAACATTGATACGAGTACATTTTATTACATTTATTCATGATTATTATAATTATGTAATATTGTATTATAATTATATTTTATAATAATAATAAATTATATAAATATAAATAGTTATAATAATCATTATAATAATAATTAATAATTAATTATTTATATAAATAATAAATTATTACTTATTTTTACAAATACTAGAGCTATGGCAACGACTGTTGCATTTTACCGAAGCTTTAAAACAAGCACAACGTTTTGATTCACATTGGCGTTTACAAATGCAACTTAAAAAACCTTGTCCCCCAGAAATATGAGAAACTGTTTCACGTAATGTAAGTTCTTTATCATTATTAACTTCGGTAATTTTAAAAAAATTAGATGTCGCGGGTTTTAAACTTGCTGAATTGTACCACCCTTTTACTAAGCCATACTGAGTTCCGAGTTGGTGAAGTTTATGTTCGTTCTGATTGACAATAACTGCAATTACATTGGCAGGATCTGACGGTCCTCGATCTACTTTAGGTACTGTTATTAAGACGCAATCGCCAATTTGTAAATCAGGAACCCTTGTTTGGCTGACCTAAAGACAATGATATTACAATGATTTTAAATAAAAAATAGATTAAATAGGTACAATGATTTAAAAAGATACCTTTAACATGATTTCAGCTGCTTTTTCTTGTCCTTGATATCCAAGTTGACGTTGTTTGTTTATTTTTTCACTAGTTTTACATAAATCACAAATAATAGTTTCGGCAAATTCAACCTCAGTTAACATTTCTGTATTGCAAATACTACAATATGATGTAATCTGTTCTTTTTCATGTTCAGGTTGAATATTATTTAAAATTTCTTCAAGATGTTCTTCAGTGGTTAGTTTTTTTATTATTTCTGATGGAAGATTTGATGAAGACAATCCAATTTTCGGATCACATCCAAATAATGCTTTATACGGCGATCGTCCTATTATTCGATGGAAAGACGAATTTTTTTGAAACTGTACAAATTGTAATCCAACCGACCATTTTTTAGATTGGTTATCCTTCATCCAAGCACGAATCATATTCTCAATGTCTTGATTACTTCTTTCAACACTTCCCTGACTTTGGGGATGACGTGGTCGGCCGTGGACTATCGTACATTGTGGCCACAGATCCTTTAATTCCTTAATAATGGAGTTAACAAATTCTCGTCCATTATCACTCTGAAGTATTTTAGGGGCTCCAAATGTAAGAAAAATAGTGAGTAATTTGTTCGCCACTTCTATAGCTCGTTTGCTTTCAAGAGGATCACGACAGCGTAGCGGCTATAGATATAGAAGCTTATGACAGAGACAACACTGCGCGTATAGCGTCCTCTTAATTCCAAATAACATAAAACAAAATAGTTTTTTGAAATACAAGCCCTGATGGCTGATTGTTATAATTTTATTTGAAGTGTAAATATTTTGTATATTTTAACAATTACTTACATTTTTATTTTGGCAGCTAATATTTCTTCAATTATTAATTGAACCTCATTTTGGGTGGGTGGTTTTTTCCCGGGTTTGCCTACATAGTAGGCATTTAATTTTTCATAGTATTCAGCAAATGAATCAAATTCCATTTTATAAATTGTATTCCTTGTAATAACGTTAATATACGGCTCGCATCAAGTCAGAGAACGTACTGGCATCATATAAAAATAAAAATAAAAACTTTCCAGAGTGCTATTACACTCATACAATTGATGCGATTATTTATCGATAACAGGTGTCGATAACATATTACTTATTAGTATAGTACAGTAAGTTCTACAATACCTATTTAGTATCTTAATGCTTACAATTTAAAGATACTAGATTCGTGTACTCGTATCAATGTTATTATTTCGATTTCACAAAAAGTTACCTATTGATGTAATTAATTAAAAAAATTACACAAAGTGTAAAATAAGAGTTTCCATTTCATGAAATGGATAAAATATATGTCCATTTCATGAACTAAAATTTGACTTACACGATATGATCGTTGTTCATGAAATGGATATCCATTTCATGAAAAATACGATTACACTAAGTGGATGCGACATATACATTCACAAAAAAAACAACATTGTAAAATCAATACGTTCAACGCTCTGTTCAAAATTTAAAATTTACAAACTTAAATATTTTTAGCACTTTAGCAGCAATAACTTTTACAACATGTCAATTAAGCTACTGCCACTGCATATATAGATAAAATAGGTAAAGTTTGCAGATTTTTAGACTTTTGTTTTTTGTGTTAAAATTAACATCATATTTAGTGCTTTTGAAAATAAAAAAATAGATTATTTTTCATAAATTACTTGTATTTTATTTTTTATTTTTAAATAGTTGTACAGTTATACAATTATTATTAGCCCTATAGTACGGTAAGTATAATACGTAGGTATAGGTGACAGGTATATACATATATAAATTATTAAATCAATATTTAGCTCGGAGCTAAAATAATACTTCCACACTATAAGTTCAAATAAAACCAGGAAAAATCGTTGTCAAGTATTAAAATCTATATAAAAAAAAAAATTGGACGGTTACTACCAATGTAAATAAAATACAAGTAGATATCTCAAGGATCAATTAATCTCTATAGAAAATAATGAATATATATGTTTAATTCCACATAACATATAAACACTATTTCGGCACTACAATATCGTTGTCTATATTATATATTGTAGAAAACAGCCGTGGACTAATGTAATATAAAATGCACCAATATTTCGTTTAAGTAATTATTTACTATGTTAATTTTTACGAAAAAAACTTTATTTATATTTGATTCTTTTGATATTTCCAGAGTTAAAAATATAAACCAACCTACGATATAATTAAATGAATTATGTGAATTTATTTTTGATTCTTTTTTAAATTTTCGAGTGGATTGATAATAAATGTATTGATTTTACAATGATCTGAGTTTTTTCTGTATCTTTTTTGTTTTATATGTTTACAAGATTTATAGTACAAAAATAATTTAATTTTCGACTTAAATTTTCTGGTAGAAAAACCAATATAGTAGGTATTTTTTAGATGTAAAAATTTCAAATTTCCAATAATCTTAAAAATAATTGAGAAAAAAATAAAGAAAGAAATAGATAGTGGTTTTTTTGAATACCCTAACTTAACCTTGACCAAGACCCATCACATTAACCACGGTATACACTTCTACTATAATCCAGTCCATCCAACTAGAATTGAGGAAGACGGCAATGTTATTATTGTAATCAATTTGATTTCAAATAAAATAAATAAATAAATAAATATTAAATACTGTATAAACGCATACGCCATATACAGTAACAATGGTAAGTATATTTAGGATCTTCTAACGTAATGGTACGGATATTTATATGTTGGGTTTGGAATGTACCTAAACTGATAAGAGGTAAAATAATATTGTTTGACTTTTAAAGTTCTAAAAATTTGTTTTTACATTTTAGTATCTTTTACTTTTTTTTTTTTTTAAATTTATTCAATATTTTAAAATTAATATTACAAAATTAGTTAGGTATAATTTCATACAAATGTAGATTAGAACTTCAAATAAATGTGGTGACAAATAGATTATATTTTAATGCCATAATGTTTATTTGCAAGTGGTTAAGCATAATTAAATATTGCATTCACAAGATATTATACAAATTTATATTGTAGTACAAGTCTGCGGGTTCTTTGCAGCGGAATTTTTTATTAGGGTGTTATGTTTATATGTTTTTCTTTCAATAGAATTTTTCTAAAACATTTTTATCGATTACCAACTACATTACGCTGTACATATTTTCAGCACTATCTTTTTAAATTTACTTTATTTGAACCAGAAATTATTTTCCCGCCATTTATTATGACGCTATCACGCTATTTTTTCTAAATAATATTATCATATTGTGTTTATCATGTGTTATTATTATCAACAAGCTATATTTTTTTAATTTAAAATGTTGATAACATAAAGAAATCTAAAAATTTTTAAATTACTCAACTATAATTTGACGATGAAAATTTAATTTTTTAGTATTTACTTGTTATTTATGTTTTTTCGTTCTAACGCATCCATACAATTTACTTTTGATGTAATTATTATTATTAATCGTGTGCCCTTTACTTAAAACAATAAATAATGAACAATGGTTTTTATTGTGCCTATCACTCTAAAAATAATTCGACTTGGTTTCAAGGATATATCATTACGTCGCCAGTAAGTCACAAGTTTACGACGCAATTGATATATGATATTATTTAAACATAAATTGTAAATATAGTTAATAATTTTTCCAACTAGTAACTACAAATAATAACTGAAAAATTTTGAAACTCAGGTAAAAACAAAATTTCAAGTCAAAATTGTCTACCAACCAGCTCTTTTTATTTATTTTTAGTAATCTTGTATTTGTTTTTATTAGTTCCTTGTATCTCCTTTATAAGATATAACCTTTCAATTTTAACAAATGGAAATTTCATTCTGTCATTGACTTGCAATATTAGTATCATTTTCTTCTGTTTATAATTCACTCAACGTTATTCTCATAGCAACCATGATTTATTTTTACTCTCTGAAAGTATTTTTTATGAGTTATGTTTATATTTGTTTTATTTAACATTTACACATATAAATTTATTTACAATAACATACCTTTATACATACATAAAAATTAGTTTTATATGTTTAAAATATTTAAGTATGTTTTGTTTTTATCATCCAATAGATCAACAAAACAAAATTTGTCTACATACTATGAGACATTAAACCTGAAACCAGGATGTACAAAAAAAGAAATACGTAACTCATTTATTAAACTATCTAAATTAGTTAGTATTTATTTATCTTTATTTTAAAAAGAATTACACAATTTATTTTTGATATAAATATTGTTTGCATTCTAGAACCATCCAGATGTCTGTGGTCCTTCTTCTAATGATAGATTTGTACGTATCAATGAAGCATATAATGTACTAATAGATGAAAACAAGAAAAAATTATATGATGAAACACTAGTTTACAGTAAAAATAACAATCCAATTTATTATCATTACCGTGAACATCAAAACAGGTAAGACGAAGAGCAATGTATAACAATTCTAATACTACACTAAACTAATGATAATAGATAAATATTTAATGATATTTTTAATAAAAATTTATGTCTGCTTATTTCTCTTAGTGGAAATTGGAAAAATGAGTACAATAATCCAAGTAATCATTGGCTAGCATCAAATATTGCTATAGCAGGTGTCTGTCTTTCAATACTACTTGTTGGATCTCTAATACGATATAATGGCGTAAAGTATGTACATAATATTGTTATATTTTAGTAATTAATAATCAAATCTATTCTGTTTAGTTTAATAACCATATAATGTACTAAGATATTCAAGGATATTTGATAGTTAATGTAATTAGTATCTATTATCTTAAGATTATAATATAATGATTAATAATTATGTTATTAATTAGGTATATTAGTTCAATTAACACAAAATACATTCAGAAAATATTATTGTATCTTATCAAACCATTTTTAAATTCCTATGGAATCATAAAAATTAATTTAATAAGTAGTTGTTAATTTTGTATTCTAACCAAAAACAAATATTTTCATTATTTTTTTTTTCTTAGAAAATCTGTCTCGATGCGAAGTTTATTAATGGATGAATCTGATGAACGTTTGTCCTTTTTAGAAGAACAAAAATTAATGAAAATTGATAAAACCAATGAAGAGCTTATAAAAATATTTGAACAAAATATTGCAAAAGAATATGGTTCTATTGTAAAAAAATAATTGTATGTTACCATGTATTACTTGTTTATAGTTTATTATTGTTAACTCTTATATGTGTGTTTAAAATAAATTTGTTAAACATTTGTTTATATTAACGCATTTCTGTATTTATGATTATATTAGTTTTATAATATATTAATTGTCACTGGCAATAATAAAATTAAAACAAATCTATAAATTCAAAATTATGTTTTATCATTAATTAAATAAAAAAACAGCTAAATCAGTAACACATGAACAATTTTGAATTAGATATAAATATATTTTAAAGAGGAACGTAAGGTACATCTTGAATTTTAATTGCATATATTTATAAATTAAGTTCAGACCTACTTCTTAAAAATGTCTGATGATGCTCTTGTGTCAAATACTACATTAATTATTATTATTTAAAAACTACATGTATTACATTCACAATATAGCAGTTATTACCTACTCACTGTTTTCAGAAATGGGAACTTTGGTTTTACAAAGAGACATGGGTTATGTTGCTCAAAAAACAAATGTCATATGGCTTTCAAAAATTATTAGGAAAATAATATAAACTCCTATGAGCCTAATTCCTTTTTTAATAAAAAATTTTATCATGCCTTTGATGAATTAATTACCTGGAAATTATAGATAAATCATATTTTGTTTTTATATAATTTAAAGTTTCAATTAAAATTATTATAATAATATTCATAGTGTATTTTTAATATTCTTTACACTTCATTATTTATCTTTTCATATAAATAATCCATAATTCATAGTTAAATCTTTTATTATAAGCCTTCAGTTAATCATACCTCCAGGTCCAACTTCTTTCATAAGGTAATAAAACTATAAAAGGTAAATATTTGTATTCAATATTAATTTTATAAAGAAGATTCCTAATATTTAAATTAATATTTGATACCTTATCCCCCAAAAACCTAACTATCCAATTATGAAATCATGGTACACCTATTCTTATTTAGTTCATATAATTTAATTTTGAGTCAATAATTAATAATTTTACACTATATATTTTGTTATTACTAATATGACTAAAAAGTAGAAATAGTAAAGTAAATATTTTTCATCTCTTTATTTGTAAATAAAAAGGAACTAATTATTAACTTAAAATTTTAATTGATTTTGGTTATAATAACATACATTGATCAATAAAATATGGATATGGAAAAATGATTATATTTTAATTGCTCATAATATATTATTAATATGTTTTTAAAACATTTATTTTTAGATTCTGGGTTAGATGAAATAGGTAACATTATTAGTAAACTGGTTAACATACATAAGTAGATAGGTAACAAAAATATCAGGTTTCAGATTATTTTTTATGCATATATATTACATAATAATTGTAATAGATTTATTAGACAGGTGTTTTAATATTTATGATATAAATATTTAGTATGCTTTACACCTACTTCTTATATTACGAGGTAGGTACCTACCTAATAGCATTGATTTTAAAATCAAAGGTAGTAAATAACTACAAGGTGTTTAGGTATAGATAATGTGTACTATAATAGTATAATCATTAATCACTAATACGAGTACAGAGACATGTTTAGGAATTAATAATGGTGGGTCAGATAGGTACATAACCTAAGTAAAACCTCGGAGAGTTGACCAGGAGAGTTTTTTTCTAATCAACTATAATTTATTATGTAGGTATTACTATACACTATTAGACTATTAGAGAAATGTAAATTAAATACACAATTGATAAATTACAAGGACAATTTATTTAGTTATAATTTTTTCAGAGTTATGGTCAGTTATAGACTATAGACTCCTTTCTCACTGTATTTACAGTTGACCATCAATACTAAACAATCATTCTTTGCTTATATTATATTAGCTTGTTGGCATTAGGGTATTGTATTTGTATTTTATTATTTATTTTTTAAAAACAATCATGTAGTAAAATCCACATTGTGTTTATTATAGGTATTAGTATCTGTTTACAATTCATAAAAATACATAAATATAACTTTTTTAAATTAAATTGTTATTTCAATATTTCATACACTGATCTAGATAACCACATATTTTTATTTATCTTTAGTTTTCACCTTTTATGAAATTAATACATTCTAACAATTTGCAAAAATAAATATTAATATTATTAATAGTTCGCCATTTTATGTTTAAAGTAACTTAGTAACTACTTTGGATGCTTGGTGAATCACAATATTTATTTTATTTTAGTAATAATATGCTATAAAAATATATAATAGCTATTTTATTTTGTAAAATATTGTAACTAATGCTTTAAATATTGACAAATTTGAATTTTAGTTACAATTGTAAGCGTACACAGTACAAGTATATGTAGGTTGTAGGTACCTACCTTAATTTTTCTCAGGAACCTTCCATTCAAAAAAATATTAAGCTTTAGCGACGTCATCGTACTCTTAAACATCATACTGTTGAGTAGGTATTCAGAGTATTGAGTAGGTATTTTGAATATTTCTAAGTACTTTGAATGTTGATATCCTATAATAAAATATAATACAGATACTGCGATGTAGACTTAAGTCTTAAACATTCAAATACTGAATATTAATAAAAAGAAGGAACTACATTTCGTAAATTGAGAAATAATCCTACTCCATCCGCGTATTATATATGCGAGAAGAACCTAACCTCGACAATTGCAAAGGGTTCTATAGTATATATAAAGTAATGAGCAGTGAGCATTTATTTGTTAACTTTAATTGGATTTCGATGTCTGATATTATATTTTATTCACCTGTAAAATCTAAGTTTTAACATTGAAAGTTTGGCTTTTGTTATAATACCTATCGTTTTAGTAATCATTATACAATTTTGGATTAATAGATTTTATAAAAAATTGATAAAATTCAAAATTTATTTTGTGTCAAAAAGACTAATATTGAAACGTAATAATTTCTGATGGTATTATATATCTAAGCTCGAATTTTTCATTTATGTTTTTAAAAAGGTATTTAGAGGAGACAAGGATATTTACAACGAAGTTCTATTGAGATTCTGACGAAAATTGATGTTTGCTTGATATGGTTGATCGTCGCCCATAAGGTTAGATACATTATTTTCGCAATAATCTGAACGATATCGATGAAGCTGGAGTACAATACTTTTATTGAGAAACGTATGTCAACGTCATAAAAAAATAATTATCATCTACTCACCTTCAAATAATCTTCAGTCCATATCCTACTAGCTGTTACAATCAAACTTCTCAAATACATCAAATTGCCAATATGTACAGTAGATAATCTACTAAGAAATATAAAACAATAATTTAATCTATTATTTTAATTTTAAAATATATAATATGGATACATAAATTATACTTACCTATTATATAACAAATAACGATTATCTAGTACAGGGGTGGTGAACCTACGGCACTCGTGTCAAAGGTAGCACGTTGATCAAATTGCAATGGCACAAAAAAAATGGAAATTATTAAAAATTATGCTAATTATTATGTTTTGATTATAACTGTTATAAGAAATTCAAAGAAACAAATTAAATACATTAAAAAAATTATAACTGCAAAAAAAAAAGGTGTGCTTACTTAATAAAATAATATATAATACACCAGTAACTTTATTTTTATTCTTAGAAAATTTAATTTCCTTTGGGCACGTGAAAAATTTTCAAAATCTTGATTGAGAAAATTTGGCACTTGACCCCAAAAAGGTTCGCCACCCCTGATCTAGTAAGTAGCTAGATTGCCAGATAGGTATATGAGTATAAGTGGCGAGGTAACAATAAAGAAGCTGCTTGTATCAGTTGTATCTGTATATATATTATATATAATATATACTTGGTTATATTAATCTACTTTTTTATTATTTATTTAGAGATGACTAAATATATGGTAAGGGTACCTACCTATAATAACAATAGAATAAACTAAGATGATATTTTTCTGATCTTTATTGAAATATAAAGTTTACATTGTGAATGCAACTTTTTACTCATAAAATGTGATTCCCAATCATACATTTTGGACTTGAAAAATATGTTTAACATCAATAAAAATGATTAACAAAACATCTATTTTTATATTAAATATAGTTATCACATTGTTCAAACTTCAAACATATACATAAAGCCAATAAAAACAGTTAAATACGAGAAACGCTGCAGGAAATGCAATACGACTGCGTTGATCGATCCATTGAGCGATCTCTTGTGGAGTTAATGTAAACAAACCTCCGCTACCGACAGTTTTATTATCGTTCAACGTTGGTACCCGGATACTAAAATTTTCAAGAGGTTCTGGATTGGTGCACACAGCAGAATCCAAATCACCAACAGTGAGTAAACTCCTCGATCTCTTTAAAAAAAAAGTCAAATAAAATCAAATTATGTTTCTTTGTTAATTGTTATAGATTTATAGATACCTAAATATCTATAGACTATAGCTACGTAGGTAAGTATTACAAGTAATAAATTGAAAAAATATGGTAAAATTGTATACAAAATAATGATAGGTACTCCTATTTAATTTGTTGATAACATTTTAAGTTTGTTATTAAAGTGCAGATTTAAAATGACTTTGTAATTTATAGCGTTTTATTGTATAAGGCAAAATACATTACTAGGGATGAAAAGTTATAGAAATTAGATATTTTTTCCCATGTCTCATATTTATAACTTGGTGAACTAAAAATTTGTTCTATTGTTTAGTGAATTCATATTTGTAGTTTTTTTTTGTTTTGCATATTAATGATTTTTTGTGCGTATAAATGCATTTTTAGTAAATTTGTATTTATTTTTAATATAATTTATCTCATAAAAATATAATTGAACACAAAACCTGTAATTTCATATTATTTAGACGATTGTTACAATGAAAAAATGGAATACATATAATTTGGAGATATGAAAAAAAATAATAATTATATGTGTGTCACAATAATATTTACAAATACAAATATATTTTTTAGATTTATAGAAGTTTTTCCCATTGTAAAAATATTTATTCGGACAATCGTTGTCATCTAGATGTTGAAAATTTTCAAATTTTCAATGCAACAAATTTAATTTATTTACATAGATGCATTTATTTTTTTAGTTGTAAAATAATTTAATGAATAATAATAGTTTTTATGTAAAAATATTAAATATTTAAAACAATTTTTATGAATATTTTCGATCTTTTTTATGCAAATTTCATCAATTTTACATTTTTACCTCCTATAATTTATCATCCTTACTCATTATCATTAATCAATATAATAAACAATACTTGGATGTTGATGTCCAATTAATATCGTTAAAGGATGATATTATATCTATAATCTTTAATTAATTAAATGTACGTGAAATGGTAGGAGTTGTTGAAAATCAATTGTATGCCGATTGGACTACATTAATTAGTTTTAAGTTTTGACTAGTTAAAAGTGAATATAATGATTATTGATTAACCACATTTCATGTTTTATGGAATGGCCGGAGTACCTCGTCTGCAGTTGGTGTCATATTTCATATAGGTTATGCCGGTTATGGATACCAGTGGCGTACATAGGGGAGGGTGTTAACCCTCTTGCCCCGAAATTAATTCCTATATATGCCACTGATGGATACCTTATTGGATAGTTTGATAATTAATTATTCAACATGTATAGCGCTCTAAACTCTCAAGTGGTTGCATATATGGATACGTGCGATTGGTAAATGCCATATAATATGGTATTGGTCGTGCAGTTTCAAATATCTTAGACAGATTACGCATTAACGTCTACAGGTATAATAGGTATATTAATATATAATATACTTACATTTTCTCTTCTATTTAATTTTCCACTCGTCACTGTAGGACTAGCACCAGCAGCACCTCTGTCAATACCGCTGTCGACAGATATTGACTTACGTTGCATCTGAGGCGTTAATGTCGACTTAAAAATATGTTTACTATTGACTTTTTTCAGTTCCACGTTTTTTCTATTAGTTAATACCATTTAAATTGTTAACATGAATACACTTTCTTTATACTTAATATGTAGAATTTATAATATAAAATTGGATAGGTAATACATAATAATAAGGTATATTTTACTTCCGTCTCCATATGGTGTTGACAAATGCAAACTCCACTAACGATCCGAATATGAATGCTGTGCACACAAGGAACCATATTTCAGTAGCTTTAATGTAAGAAACTTTTGGCAACGAGCTACCTATGTTTCTGGACAGTGTAATGAATGTTAACATTGTACTGGTACCTGGATTAAATATACATATACAAATCGTGTGGAAATTAATATTTTAAGATCAAAGCATTTTGACAAAATGTTAGTAAAAAAATGGGTACCTATCAGGTTAATAAAAATAATTTTAAATGACAAACGTTTAATATAGCTTTATTTACCTAATGTTGTGCGACCCGGTACTGCATTTGGGTCTAACCAAAACGATACCCATGATACAACTACAAGCATAATACTTGGTACGTAATAGTCCATTATGTAGTGACCAACTTCGCGTTCTAATTCAAAGTTAACTATTAACTGACTATAGTTACCAGCTTTTGAAAAACAATAAATTAATATACTATTAAGTTATATTTAAATAACATATTTTTTCAATAAAACAAGTATATTTTAAAATAAAGTTATTACATTTTTAATATATAGCAGTATACAGGGACTTACACAGGGGGTATTTTTGGTATTCAAACACCCCCCACCCTACCACCACTGAAATATACTTGGGCTTTTGCATGGTTATTTACTTATTCAATTTTAATGTTAATTTTTTTATATCAATGTTTGTATTTGAAAAAAGTTTTTTAAGTATACCTAATTTCCATACATTTTTTTTGTAGATTTATTAAAAAAAGTTTTACTTTTCAATAACTGATTTTTAAAAACACACCCCCAAAACTTTTTCTGCGTACATTCCTGACAGTATAAATAGTATATTATATTATATTATATTAAATCAATATGTAGCATAAGGTATGTTTTAACAAAACTATAAATATTTAAGTTCATTAATCTATTTGACCCGCTACTATAGATAAATTGATGAAACATCAAATAATGTAATGAACCACCTATCAGTAGCGTGTCCAGGGAGTTGGAGGTTAGGGGTTGTATATTTTTTTTTACCAACTTTCAGAAAACAACTAATTATATATTATAGTTGTTATAAACACATTACTTTTGATTATTATTAATAAGTTATTGCTTATAAATTATTAACCCATAAGCCATAAAACCCCTTATTTATGTCTTTGGATTACTACAATTTACAAAAATGTAATATATTTAATGTATTAATACTTAATACTTATAACATATATCCCATTATCCCCCATTGAAAATTCCCGGGTACGCTACTGGCATCTACGCATACTAAATTTTAGTGGGATAACCTTTATTTTGACGGAAAGAGCGTATATTTAGTTGGTACTTCTAAGTGGCTATAGAAACTAGAAGATATTATTTTATTGGTAGTAATATCATATTATATGGGGTACATTAACATTAAAAATACATGTGTTCTATTTAGGTTATTATAATTATTAATCGTCTATACTTTTAAAGCATGAATTAAAAAAATTAGTAAAATTAACTTACCAAATTTTCCATAGTAATGTACATGTTCAACGGATAATGGAGAATATTCATTTTTTTTTACGTGTTTATCTTCGGCTGTTGATAACAACGTGTATTCACTGACTGTTGCGTCTGTCCAAATTGACACTAAATTGTATTCAGTCATTCGCAAATTGCTATTCAATATTGCAGGAGAATCGTGTTCCCACCCCAATTCTAAATGAGTATTGTTGTAAGTCCCTGAAAATATAATAAAATCTATATGTTGACATGCATACAACATCAACGGCGTACATAAAAGGTAAAAAACAAAATCAAATTGTCTACAAACAGCTTTCCAGTATCAAAGGACATGTTTGTTGATCAAATGGGAATTTTTGTAAATTCATCATGCATAATAATGACACTTTTAACCTACAAACAAATATTTACTTAAATTCAATTACTATTATAAAGTAAAGTACAATCAATTATCATGTTTTACGACCTAGCTGAGTACAAAACTGTTCCATCCGGCTGAACCGTGACTAGTATGTCTTGGCGACCGGATCCCATTATGTTTGAATCGTGTTCATTGACGATGTAAACATGCGGAGTCCATACCCGTTCCTTAAGTTTGTTCTCGCCCTGTATAGAAGACTTGGAAGAAGAATGTACGAGCCGATCGTCCCGCCACCGATACCGTATCAATAAATGGGCCGTGAAATGCTGAATTTTCAATAAACTACTATTATAAATTATTATTCGACATTCGTATATACAGTTATATTTATGTAATCATATCAGAAGTGATAGTCGTCAAAGTATTATATAATACAGTACATTGACAATTGCTAAAGTATCAATTTAGGGTACTATTAAATCGGTGCATCCAAATTGCATGCCAAAAAAAAAAACATAAATTGGAATGTCCAAATTACTTGCCACCTCTCTTAGATAAAGGTCTGTCCGATATACAGTATACACGTATTTAACGAATAACCAAAGTTACGTATTATATTTAGTTGATAATAAATAGAAATCATGGATATTTTTGGGTCAAAAGATAGATAGAGATATATTCCACGTATAATATGTGTGTAATATCATATACATGTATTTTAGTATAAACTTCGTGTATTGACATAGATTTTACGGAGACTTGAAATAAACGACCACAATGTTGGATGGCTGCGACACCTATTTCAGTATTGAATCTAAAATAGTACGATTAAAACTCATACACACAAATTCTGCACACGCAATCCACCGGATATGGGAACGTGATAAACTATTTTTGCCATAGCCGTATTTGAACTTTAAATGCATCCTATCGGGTATTTTTTAACGGCAAAGTGGCCTTACGTCGAAATGGTTTTACGGCAAAATGGCGATGGCGAAGTGGCGACGGCGAAACAGCGATGGCCATTTGACCGTGTTCGTTATTTAGGGGCCTAAATTACACTAAAAAAATATGTTACAATTTACAATCTAATAATAATAATAAAAATACGTAATAATAATATTGTCTTTATTGAAATATTCAACGTCAAGTAAAATAAATTTGGAAAAGTATAATTTTATTTATTTTACTATCGGCAACGCCAACTTTTCTACATATGTAATTCTATTTATTTCATTATTTTTAAATTCCGTCATCATTAAACTTATAATTTTTTCTTTATCTAATATTTCCCGAAGTCTATTATTAAAATTAGAACTACGCATTTTTACATATACATCACATTGTACTTGTTTTAAGGCATCGACTAAATAATTGAGAAATATTAGGACTTGGAGAGTAAAACATGCTATTATAAAATATATAAAAATAAAGTTTAAATTGTGCACATAAGTGCATCGTGAATCGTGCATGATAAATAAACTTGTAGGTACACGGCATGTAATTTGGACATTACCTCTAAGAGGTGGAATGCAGTTAAGACATATTTTTTTGGCATGCAATTCGGATGCAGCTTATTAAATAGTAGGTATAAACAATACAGTAGATACTTACATACAGGCACGTATACAGGGGGGATTTTGGGGGTTCAACCCCACCGAAATATTTTCGAGTAACGAGGAAAAAATTGTTTTATTATGTTGCAGCACAATTTATATTGCTAAATTTTGTAACCCCCCCCCCCCCCGATTTTGTTTGTATACGTGATTGTCTACATACATATGCTTCAATCTACTGACTGTACATTGCAAGGAATTTTACCAGTTTGAAAAACAAAAATGAATGATTTAACTATTCGATAGAATTTATACGTCATAACTCATAATATTCATATTATGAATGCGTTTATTACACGACAACTCTGCTGTGCAAGTAATACGCGATTACCACGCATGCTTATATTATAATTAAATATAATATTATATCTTTTATAAATTACTTTACAGCTAGGTAACAAAGCCGCCAACTTAGAAAATATGGGCCTGGAGTAATATAATTTTATAGGAGAATGTAATTTAAAAAAGACAGTGAACTTTAAAATAACATACCTATAATAGCATTAGTGAACAACATTTTTTTTTTACAGAACATAAATTAACCAAATAATATCTTGGCCCGGGGCTGTAGTCTCCCTAGCCCCCCCCTACATAAGTTCTGCTCTGCTAGGTAAATACGAGTGTCCAATAATACAATTTACTAAAAAGTTGTCGTATAAACGAAAACTATAATACCTACATTTTTTATTATTTCATATAATTTACCTATAAATGAACGGACTATCTTCCAAAACCAAAACAGAATATTTATTACGAGTTATGAATAACGAATGACGATAGACCATCAAAGTTCATAATATTATTATAACGTCTGAAGTTATTATCCACAGCAAGTGCGTAGGAAATGAGACTTTTTTAATTTGTATTAATATTAATTATAACGTTCATTTACGAATCGTGATGGACCTTAAAGCTCTTGAATGGTAGGTACTAACCAGCTGTTGGGCCTCTACTGATCCTAAAAAGTATACATATACTCGAGCAGATACTCGAGTAGGTGCTCCGGTTTTACTGTTACCGTCTGGTGGTATTGGTCTTGTCCAACGGTCGTACCGACATGGGTCTGTTAGCCACATGAGCATTTCTACGCGATTACCACCGTCTGCGGTACTGTCATCACTGCACGCCCTAATGAAAAATATGATTACAGATTTATGACAGGTATTTTACCTTAAGTGTGAAATATTTTGATAGTATTTTTTTAGTAAGTATTATAATCGGAACCTATAGATGAATGAAATTAATTGTTATTAATTGTTCATCTATTGATTATTCATAATATTATATAATGAGCACATTTAACAAGCGACCTTCAAGTCTTAGGGTTGAACTCTTTTTATGTGACTATGACCACTAGGACCATAGGAAAATCATATGAAAATAATTAATAACTAAGTTGATTATTTTTTTTTGTTTTGTTATTTAAATAATAACAATTACATTTATTGAATAATTTAAGTACAAACAAATAATTTAACAATACGTAATTTGGCCTTAATAAATAAAATTAAAAATTATTTATATAGAATGTTTTTTGTGCAGCTCACGTATTAGTATTTATTAGTGTTTATTAAATATACTTAATATATTTGTCTCAGTTAATACTTTAAATTTAGCAAACCTGATATAGGATAACCTAATTAGTAAAACATATTTGACATCGTGTAAGGTTTAACTAATTCTAATATTTGCAAATTCGTGGTATTGCATTTCTCATACTTTATTATATTAATAGTATATGGATGTTTTTATACCTATATGTATATATAAAAATGTTTAAACAGCTGTTGTAACGTTAAAAATGAAAGCTGTGTGTAAAATCGAAAATAAAAGAAAACTTAAATGGGCCATAACTGTATAATTATATAGTACATTAAAGTAAATACTACACACATAATATAAGTTCTTTTGTACTGTATTTATTTATATAGGAAATATATAAGAAATGTGTATCACATGATAGATAATACACTTGGTTTTATTTATTAATATTTACGATTCTGTTGATAAAAATATTTAAAAATCAATTGTTAATTAATGTGTTTTAATCATCAACATTGTTTTTTTAATGTGATTTATATTGGTGTATTATTATTGGTTGTTTGCTTACATCTATTTTTTACTTAAATTATGTAAATTTATTTCACATTATTTTTCTTTAGCCAGCGTGGTTTATTGTGTGTGAATATCAATTAATGTCTAATTGCTAGGTATAAAATATATAGACGGCAATTTGGTTCCTAAAGAAGGTGTGTTCTTATTATCGAAAAACAAATCCACTATTCCACTATATATGTATACAAATTTACAAGACATCGGAGCATACCTATATTTATGTATCATTAGAAATGAAACGCAAAATAATTTTTGCCGATACAACATCAATTGATTTGAGTTGATATACTATATAATATACACGAAAATTGGCAAAATTAGAGATAGGTAGGTATTGGTTAAAAAAAGTTAAAAAAATGTAATTTATAAGAATTTATGATCCATTAGTCTAGTATAACCCCCCACAAGGCCACAAACAGAATTGAAAAATATTTTCAGAGTAATGAGTGATAAAGTGTACCCTGTTTCAGCGGACACACGGTATATCCGAGTGCGTGCTCCATTGAAGGCTGACTGCTGAGAATATATAATATCATTAAGTCGGAAGGAATCTCTGCAACACGCAGCCATCATGCATTACCTGTATAATGCGTTTGACCATGGAACGAACAAAATTAGTCTCACAAAAACGATGTGGTCTCGTATTAACTAAAAATATGGCAAATATAATAAAGTATGTTTTGACGCCGCGATGTCAATAACAACAATTTTGGTGGACCTCTATATATATATATATATATGTTGCATTTATGTTGCTGGTGGTGTTTGTCGATATGACGTATTTCGTCGATATAATAAAAAAATGGTCTCTCGAACCGCCTAAATGTAAGACTTGTTGTATATTGTATGGGTGTGAGACGTGTGCAGCACTTACGGTTGGACTGTTTGAACGCAAAACGCCGTGTACACTAAGGTTACGGCCTGCAGTGTCCGAAGACCACGACCGCGGTATCCGATCATCACGCCGCCGCTACCCCCGAGCGTCACTATGAAATTTGTCCGGTGCACAGCGTATCATATGTGCTGTACATCACTGTCGTCGGATGCACGCGTAGTTACGCGTAAATATAATGTAAGCGATAAAAAAAAAAACGGAACGAAAAAATAAACAAATCGATAACAACAATAACCATGTACAATACAAGAAAACCCGATTTATTTGGTAGGTATATATTAATTATTATTTTGAATCAAAGTGCCTATAGTATGCGGAAAGTTTCCTTTGCCCGAACACAGTACGTGTTATCAGACGACGGCACGACGCGCGACGTTTGTGCCGCGTGTCACATCCACAGGCCGCGAAGCGCGTGCGTATAAAGGTATAGACGACATAAATGTATCGTATTAAACATAATATTATGTATATACATCATGTATCTATACTATATACGGCCGTACATTACACGTATTATTATATGTATACCGCGGCGATCCCATTCATTACACAGCCGGCGCGCCAAACGAAATTCATTTGTTCCGACGTGTATGCATACGACGTAGACGGTGACGAATACGTATAAGTACCGCTTATTTTTACTATTATTATTATTATGATGATTATTGTTGTGCTTATGCAAATATAATTGTACTTGCGTACATTTATTATATAATATAATATGGCTACGGCACAACCACCGAAGATAGTTGCACGTACGGAGACGAATATACAGCCATCATGTACATATTATATTGTACAAGCATCATAGTCGAACGCGCGTGTGAAGAGCGGTGGTCATCGTTGTCGCCGCTGCCGCCGTCGCCGCCGCCATAATTACACAAAATAATATACGATTTGAATAATTAATGAACGGCCGCGAAATCGCCGTTTCCCTAATTTCCAATTTACACGTACCTATATATATATATATGTATTGGTAGGTACACTGTATATTCTTGTTATATAATTGTATAAAATACATGCGCGAATGCAGTGTAGGCAGGTATGGGCACCGCGCGCCGCTGCAGGTACCATAGTATTATAATGTTAATGTATAATATATTTAATCACGTGCAACATATACTATATAGGTACCTACCAGCTACTATACATATTATTGTAAGCACGTCGGTTCTGCAGAGGTATAATATTTTGACAATAAGCGTAGCAGCAGAGTGCCGCAGGTACATTACTCGTATTATATATAATGCTGCAATGTGTACACACGATACAAGTAAAACAAGCGCCACACGTATATTTAAATACACAACGTATGTGCTTACTGCTTATATTGTACAACAATTCAGTGGCGCCGAACACAGGGTGCAGATCGGGCGGCCGCATTGTACAACGAAACCGGATATACAATTGTTTTCGGGTTATGGGTTCTTCGGTTAAACCCTTGTAAAATTATTTGTGGGTTCTGCGTTCATAACCGGGTAAAATTGACAAATTGTCCATGACTTTCTCGTCTGAAACCGGATAAAAATTACGTGTATTTTGGATAAGGTGCTGTCGCTGTGTATGTGGGTTTCAGGTATACGAATACGGAACAGGGTAATATTTTCTGCGGGCTACCCATTTTTATTTTTTACTCCCTAAATTAATAATGTAACGGGACTAAAATAAATAATTATGAATTATACGTTTCGATATAATAATAACAGCCATTTTAAATCGTTAATTACTAAAAAAATAATAAATTAGCATAGTTAACATATTTAAATGCATACATCGCAAGTTCTTGTGTTTGTGAAATATAATTTAGAGAAAAAAAATTGTTATTTGAAAAAAGAAGTAATTACGACATTACGTTGAGTGCATAAAAGTTAATTGCCTTCCTACGGTCACTGTTATTTAAATTCAACACTTTTCTAATTCTAAAACTATACTTATTATATAAATATTATTTTAAAATAATAGATATACATTATAATAGATATATTATAAATCAATAATAATTATAACTCTCTATGATATAGTAATATTTTATTGTAAATATTTAGATTAGTCAGACAGCTATTGTAGCTGAACTATTAAAATCAAAATACTCTAGGGTTTTTAATCTATAATGATACAACAACTGAAATGAATAAATATTACTCTGCACAGAATGATGTATAAATGTTTTACAGATGGCAAACTGGGCAAACTGGCCAGCTGATCCGCCTGATCCTATATATCTATTATAGTATTATAGCATATAGGTAATATTTAAAAAAACGCACGCACAAGATACTAGACATATTATATAATAGTCATTTTACAAATATAATATATGTAATAATTGAGTACACTATTGTACACCGGTACAGTCGGTACACCTTATAAAAGAAATACACTAAATTTCGTGGAGTTTTGCACACATAATAATTATGAATAGAGCTAGGATTTCAATGCAGTAAAAAATTGTAAAATATGTATTTTATTTACCAAAATATGCAAAAACAATTTTTTTTTAATATTATTTAATATTATTACATGCTATTATTAAATTATGTTTTTTTAAATTTTCAATTGTGAAGGACAAGCGACTAAATCGAAGATTTATATTGGCTAAAATTCCTTTCCGCATCACACAATGTTATTAGAGCATATTTAAATGACGTGATTTGTCCCGGATTTAAAGTAGGTAATATTAATATCTTTTTCTTCAGTTTTATATTCACCGTTTATAATGTTACACATTTTTAGAAATGTTTTAAATCCCTTATTCTTCTTTAGTATTAAGTTCATTTTAGTTTAGATAGGTAGTATTATATTTACGATGATTTGACAAATAAATCAATAATTATTAACGTTCATTAAATAAATATCATTTAAAATTAACAAGATTCTCAAAAATTTATATATATGCAGTTATAAGAATTATGTTCTAAAATGTGCAAAAATATGCAAAACAAAATGTCGTATTATTTAATCAAGAATAAACCAATTCGTAGACATATCTGACAACCGATCAATTTTGACTTAAGGAAAAAAACATTCAAATGCATAGAAATCCTAGCTTTAATTATGAATAATAATTATAATAACTATGAATGCATTGAAATAATTTTAAAAATATACAAAAACTTATAAACTATGTACTAATACTACCAATAATACAATATCATAATCATTTAGTTCAATAAAGATACCTATAAAATACGATTTGCGTTGTATTACAAACTTCAACATTATACTGCATATATATATAATATAGTAGCGTCGAACGTGTGGTTCCGCAGCATTAGGTTTGCGAAAATATCGTACACGGCGTTTAAAACCTTAGCCATCGGCCGAACTCGTTGAACAGGACGACTACGACACGTGGAGAAAACTACCTGTGTCGGTTTAAGTCAATTACGCACGTTATTCGGCCACCTAAAGACTCTACCGGCTCGGTCGTGGTTAGCTGTAAAAGCGCGGTTAGCGTCACCGCTCCGACTACAGTACCAAATATTATGCGGTGATAGTGACACATTAAGTCGGGGGCGGAAATTTTTCAGAGGTCAGCGTCGCGACGGTCAACTGAAATCACAATCAAATTACCGGCCGGCGAGCCAAGCGCTTGATTGACATGCGTATATATAGTATGTACAGCATTCCGAACGCATGCCGATACCGACGCAAATTAATGTGTCCGTGACACGATGTCAATGATGTCACCACGGTATTTTGATATATAATAAATATATATATCTTCACCACAGCCACAGTTAGGATATATAATATAATATACAGTAAAACCACGATAAGACGGAACTTCGGTAAAACGGAAACCTTGGTAATACGAAAAATTTCTTTGGTACTTTTTTTCAAATTTCATTTTTTTGAACCCCGTCAAAACGGAAACCCTGTTAACACGGAAAAATTGCATGGTCCCAAGCGATTTCGTCTTATCGAGGTTTACTATATATATGAATCTGGACAATCTTGTACAGTACCGCCGTGCCACCGCAACTATATAGACATTGTCATTGCATTCGAAGACATGTTTACCCATTGGTTGTGTGGTTCCCGTAATCCCATATAACATCCTCCTTCTCGTATATTATTACCCCCGGGTCCCGATCCAACCGAATTCGGTATTAGGAAAATCAATTTTTTTTTTATAAACAAGAATTCAGTTGAGAAATAAAAAATGTAATGCTAGAGGAAATCGGCAATTTGAAAATTAGGGAAGATATTGTTGAAGCGATTTTTTTTTCATCTACGATGCGTAAACATGTTTGTTGGAAACCAAAACCCGGTATTAAGAATATAAAATTTTTTTAGTAGGAATAACATTTTTAATATGAATAAAACTTAAGTAAATACTTATGATGGTATAAATTCAAAATGTGTTTTTAGTCTGTCCAACAAAAGTCTAACAACGTCTCTATATTATGTTATATGTATATTTTTAAATCAGCTTTTAGCGTTTTATTTTAATTTGTACTTTGTAGTGCTGGTGGCTGTGAAGTTGGCGCTACAAACTTTGTAATTGAATAACTCCGCCTAAAATAAATTCTAACAAATTTTCAACAATGTTCACGAATGTCTTCTGAGTAATATTGGAAGAGTTTTGATTGTTTTAAGGTGTTGTTTTGCTTATACGTAGTGCTGGGCATGTAGTTAGCACTTTACTACAAACGTGGAAATTGAATAACTTTTAATAAAGCTTCCAACTATTGTCTAACATCGTCCAACAAGTCCGAGAAGAGTTTGTTGGAATAGTTTTAGATTGTTGTGCCAACTTTGTAGTGCCAGTTTCACGTAGGTCCCCGATCCGGCATCCCTGCGTCGTCCCATTCGACGGGAACAGCTAAGAACCACAGTTTTACGTACGTCGTCGGTTCGTCAACTACTGTATCTTCGAAAGCTTTTGAAAGTATCTTTGTATAATTCTTCGCTGTTTGCGTTATCAAAAAATACCATAATTTGCACTTTGTACTGGGTGCTATATAACTCAATCAGTCACCATGTAGGTGACCTATACTGATACAGTGATACTAACTGATTATTGTGTGCTTTACGTTTCCGATTTCTAATGTCCTATATAATGCATTAAGATAAAATTGAAAGTGGTTGGGGCTGCTGACACTGCTCGTCTCGGGCATAATTTCTAAAAAAAACCTATCTTCAATCCATGAAATCATCATATTGATAATGATAATCCTTGTATCGATGACTTCATTAATAATAACATTGATTCGATTTCATTGATGTTGGCTGATTCGTTGTCTGCAGACATTTTATAATAAATTCTTCTTAAATAAAAAATAAGAGTTTCGTCCGATGCTGTGCTTCCCAGACGACGCACGTCGAGTACTACGTTGTTGATTACTAGCCAGCTAGTACGTCCATCGTTCATTATTATTCTTATTAGCTAGAATTAAGATCTAACGTCATTTTTATTTTCCAAATATGATTATTTTTATGTATAACACCATAGTATACGTACGGTAAGTAGAACAACAAATTATGTCCTTAAAGTACAACAAAAGTACTACAAACACCGAAAGCCTTTCCAATAATACCATAATAAATTAAGACAAAACCCGTAAAATAAATTATAAAATATAGATACCCTATAGCTTTATATAGGTACAGTAGTATTACCGCAAGAGATTCTAAAATTCGAAATCCTTCGAAATCGATGTATTAATATGCGTTCGTAATGTTCGTATAATATATTATAATCTGTTGACTCACTTGATAGAATACGGTGGCCACTCAAATGCCCGATCATGATTATCAAGATCCTAATGCACGACCGTCACTATAATTGGTTTCTCCAGTACTAGTGCTCTACTTATGTTAATAATTTACAAATTAAAACATATAATATTGTATTTCTATGCTAAATAATAAATATATATATTATATTATAATGTTTATAGTTGTCTATAGACTATAGTACACGATACTAATATTATTTGCACGCTGTACATAAGTATACACCATGATATTGCACGCAAGAAATTATGTAATAACAATTTATAAGTAAATGTGCTTTACTTTCAGAACTGACCCAGTGAATAAATGGTAAACAAAATTGTGCACTCAAAACTTCGTTAATTGATATAAGAATTGAAATAAATAGAAATCAAATACTCAGTACCGTGTAGTCACTATACACTCTAGCATCACGCTAGATTTAATAGTTAAATAAATTATTATAACATTAAAATACATGTTATTATTCACAAGTTATTTATTTAGTTTTGAGGATAATTTATTCAGACAACAGTTCTATATTTGACTAGAAAACTGCGTGCTGACGTAGTAAGGTTAGGCATATATATTACCTACTATAATACATTAATACTATATTTTGTTTGTGATCGTACACGTGTATCACGTGTCTGCAGCATCGCATCGCGTGTGCCAATGCAGTTTTTAATTTTCTATCTCTAAAAATTATCTCAATAAATAAGTGCACGCAACAATCGTATACTAATGCATTATGTATGGTACGTTTGGATAATGGGGATAATATTATATTACAACATGTTAACATATATTTACTTTGACCACGAACTACTGAACTAGTATAAAAGCATTTTTTATTTATTTTTTGTAAAATTACAACGTTTTAAGTAAAAGTTTCTAATTGTTTTTAATTCTTAATTCTTATTCCTTTTAAAAGTACCTATCCATTTTCAAACAAATATTTCCATATAAATATTATCTAAAATATCTTTTTTAGAGTTTAACAACATAAATTTTTTTAGAAGCTTTACGCTTAGCATTTTAGCAATTTAGTTAAGTAGATCTTGTATAATTTTTACTTATTTCAAGTTTATTAAGATGCTGTACTAATTACTAATAAGCGCATTATTATATAATAACGGGATACGAGATGCATATAAGCTAAGTGGAGCTGTTTAACCAAGGTCGTACCTGGGGGGGTTGAACCCCCCCCCCCCCCCCGAAATTTTTTCGCGTTATATTATTAGGTAGTAAAATAACTATTTCAATATCTGTTTTAATCTAACCACAATTTTTTAGTTTAACCCCCCGAAATTAATTTTCAGTTACGGCCTTGTGTTTAAACAATACATCAACTGATTAACTGCAAAGTAACTATTATTTACATTTGGGAAAACTTCTTGAAGATCTAAAGTTATAATTATAAATATTTATAATAAATTTGACATATTACCCATACTGCAATGATGAGATAATACTAAACATGCTGTCAGGAATCCCATCATAATAAACAATTTGTTGGATGCTTCAAACACACGAAACAGAAACTCTATAAGTCTGACGGCGCTGAATCTGTAATGGATTTACAATGGAAAAGTACAGATTGATCATTTTGACGGCAGCAACGACTAGCATCACCAATATCATTGGCACATTGTCACCTAGGGACGGGTACAAAAGAAAAACGCGCATGCAACCAAGTCTGATCAAATCAATCCGCGTTAAGTCATCGTAGACTTGCTGCGTTGAGAGAATTAGGTATATACTAGCCCAGCATCACCGCCGTCTGTCATTGGAACTGATCTCTATATTGTCCGTCGACGACCACCGAGTAATACAAAAAGCCAAAAAGGCCGATTTAGGCGTCGAGCATGCATCCCTGTATCGATCCTCGGCTTCGATAATAAGTTGGTACGGCATACACCGTAGTATTTCTGGGTGAAGAAATTCTCATCTCTACAAGTTGTTCTGTTAGGAGAACGTCATACTACTCAATACTCATACCCGCATGTGGTATCTCTCGTTTTACACACGTACGATATAGACAAAACGCGTTTAGTGTTTACACAGGCTGAGTAGAACTCGATCAATTTTGTTTCTAGAGACTAGAGTAAATAATAAATTTACCAATATAAAATTAAAAGATGACAATATTTCGGAGGGCAAGACGCTCGAGTTTTTTCCATTATTCCTATTTCCCAGTATAACGTTCATTATAATCGTTTATAGAATTAGTGAAAAATCTAGTCGAGACAAATCCATGATCAGAATTTCTACATTATTTGTTGCTGACTTAGGTCCACACGCCGGCGTTCATAGACGTAAATAGGGTCTTCAATTAGTCAATATAAATGCATAGGGGTTGAGTGTTGAGTCCAAAAGGTTTCAAGAACAAAAAGAGCGAGATTTGTTTCCACTCTTTTCATACACATAATTTTATCTATTATGTATTTGAAATTTGAATCATCAGTTATATTTTTGTTTGGACGATTGTACGACACAGTTTAATTTTACTCACACATACACGTTCGCGGCTCATATACGTCTATGCAGATATTCGAACGACGATGCATTTCATCCAAACGCAGCGAAAAATCATTTCATAATTATTAATAACCACTTAAAAGTTATAAGAGACCATTAGCAGCTGTTTATAAGACGTTAAAACAAAATCAATGAAAATCTGCTAACATATTAAAATTATTACCATGGTTAAAGATTATATAGGTAATAAAAATTACCTACCTAAATAGGTATTAAAATAAAGTAACACACGGCAAGGAGGGCTTGCTTAATAATATCATTTTACTTTTTTTATCTTAATTTTCTGTCAAACTTTATATTATAAAAATACAATCGCTATAACATCTACTACATTTATATATAAATTGGTCAAAACAAATATTTGAATTATTGATAACTGAATATATTACCAAAATGATATTGGTTTACAACTAATGAATTTAAATATCCATAAGTTAATGCTTATAATTCATACACACAGGCCCTGATTTATGTAAGTGCAGATGGAGCACTTGCACTTGGTCCCAATTTCTGGGGACCCCCGGGCTCTGTAAGTTGTAGAAAATTGTTTTTTTTAAATTAATTCCACAAAAATGTATTTTCTAAAATGTAATACCAACTGTCAATGTTCAAAGTTTAGTATATTCTTATCATTAAATTGTCAGTTGAATTTTGGTTATTTTTGTCATTCCACACCACCCCAGTGCTAATCAGTTATCATCACAAAATATTAAAATAATAACAATAGAAAATTGTTTGAACATCGGAAATTATTTGATACCTAATAACAGTAATAACTAATTTAAACTTTTTTATGATAAAATGTTATAAAAATTGGTAATTTTTTATTTCATTTTAATTATATAAAATAAATTGTCAAATTAATAAGTTATTTTCCATTTTTATAATTTTATGGAAGCCTGAAAATTAATTATTTTAATTTAATTTCATATGATAAAATCCTTAAGTATCTTTAATGTAGTAAAATTTTGTTGTTATTTATTAAATCATGCCCTACTATACAGTCTATACACAGACGTAATAATAATTGTAACTAATGCCTCTGACATACTATTTAGCAAATATTAAAAGACTAAGTGGATATTAAGTAGGTAAAGAAATATATAATTAAGAATTAAGTAGCAAACAATTTCTGTTTCCTTTGCAATGTATAAATTAAATTTTTCTTTTATGGACAGTTGCTTAATTATAAATATGGAATATCCTACAATCCATATATTATTTAATCAATATTTTGATCATATTTAATTACATAGATAACTAATAGTTCAAGAACAAGTTTTATCTGATGCAAAAAAAACCTATTCAAGTCATTAATTAGATATTGACAACCACACACAAAAAAATTTCAATCAAAAATAGCTGTTCAAATTTATATCTCTTTTTTTGTTGGTCTAGCAGTGCTTTATATTTACATGACTGACATATCATGTACATTGTGTACAAAGCTTATTTTTCATATAGGTATATGAATAAAAATAGGTATTATATAAATTTTTGATAATTTCAAATAGGATATAAAATCCATTAACTCTTCAAATCATATGGTTAAACAAGAATAAACACCACTTATTTAAAACCATAAAAATAAAAAATGGTTATCTTTGACAAGATTAATAGCAGCAATTTGACACAAGTTTTAAATTCTCACTCTATATAGTATATAGCAATACCATACAATTGCTTTTATAACTATAATTATTAATAGACTTTAAATAAATATTGTATGATAGATATTTTTCAGGATTGGTTATGCAAGGAAATAAAGACTTAAGATACCATTTTTAGATCTGTAAAATGTTATGTATAATTCAATGGTATTTGAAATACAAATTTAAACTGTAGAGAATAAATATGCAACAAATAATCCAAATGAGTAATTTCTTTAGATATTATATTGTAAAACACAAGATTTCTTATTGTTAACAAAAATTCTATTGACCAATGAAATGCATTGTTTTATGAAATATGAATGAACAGATTAATTACCAGTAGTAAGCACAACATAATTGATGTGATCATCTTCAAGTCCCTTTTTTTTTTTTTTTTTTTAAAGTATTAATATTGGCAAGCAATATATTTTTTTTATAAAAAAGAATTTATAAGGTTATGAACAAGGCCAATATAATATGGTGGACAAACATATGGTTTTAGTAGTAGTCAATTTTTTAATTTGATAATTTATCAAAAACAAAATTTCCAAAAAAATGTTGTGACATTACTACCGAAATTTAAACCGCACTATATTCCAGTTTAGTTCAATTTAATATTTTTTTATTTTTTTTTACATTATTTTAATTTTCCCATTTTTTTGTTGATTTTTTTTAAATTAATTTTTTTATGCGCTCAATTTTTTACTCAGACAGAATTTTTAATTTTCCCACTGTATAAAAAAAATTAGTTATTAATGAAAAAGAAATTTTTAAACGAATATTTGTATAAAATGTAATATGATGAAAATGTCATGGGCGCAATTATTCTTTCTTCACTTGGGTCTGTTGTGCTTGATGGGCTTGAAGTACAGCAACAGCCTCTTCTACTTTGTTCTTCAAAGATTCATGATGTTCCAACATGTGAAGCAAATCTGAGTTGTCAATCTCCAACAACATACCAGTGATCTTACCAGTCAAGTCAGGGTACATTCGCTATAATATAATATTGAATAATTTAAAACATACCATCTAACATATTAATACAAAGTATAAATTTAAATTTTACCTGAATAAGAGGGAAAAGCCTCTCTCCCAACATCTGTTTTTGATCTTCTGGCTTAGCGGTAGCCAACATCGTTGCAGTAAGTGGTTCTTGTCCATGTACATGTACAGCTGCTTGTACTGGTGCAGGTGGTTGACCAGGTTGTGCTTGTCCCATACCTTGAGCTTGGCCAGGAGGATTACGCATATTAGCTGTATATTTATATCCAGAACCTGTACCACGTGCTCCAGGAACACGTACACCTCCAGCAGCAACAGCACCTGGCATTTGTTGTTGGGCTGTGCTAATAGGTCTAGCATTTCTATCCACCATAGTGTTTCTAGCCAATGCAGCTTGTTGACCAGCAGGTACAGGAGCACGAGCTCCAATGTTTCGGTATTGTGTGGCCATATTTGGATAACCTAAAAAATAATTGATAAATTACATAAATAAATGTAAAGATATATTATTTTGATTTAGGCAATAACAGGCATGATGTATTGATGTATATAAGGCATCAATGGCGTATTACCTAAATAATGGTCAGACTATCAAAAGAGTGTAGTAAAATAATAGTAACTATAGATGCAAAATTAAATAAATTATATACAAAAGGTACCTGCAGCAGCAGCTTGCGGTGCTCCAGCCCTAACTTGTGGTTGAGAAGCCCATCTTGGTTGTGGACGAATCTGAGTCATTTGAGTAGGTCCATAGAAACGCTGTGGCTGAGGAATAGTAGGTACGAAGTAACCACTTGAAGCACCAGGTTGATATATCTATAATTCAAATTTGGATGTTAACTTTTTAATTTTTGTTATCTTATGTGATTAGCTATTGTTTACAATATTAAAGTTTATTGAGTAAATTGTATTGAACAAAAATATTTATGTTATAAAATTAGAGAATTTAAAAAAAAATATATTAAATTTGTTTAATTGCTAATCTAGAATTTTACACATTTAACTAAGAATTAAAAATAAAAACTACAATTGACTTACTGGGCCAATAGATTGCATTCTCATATTAGTGTTGCGTTGTAGATATTGGGAATCCAAATGGGCTTTACGATCTTCTTTGCGTTGAGCCAATGCAACATATAATGGTTTAGTACCAACAATGCGACCATTCATATCTGTTACTGCTTTGGTAGCTTCTTCTGGAGATGAGAAACACACAAAACCAAAGCCTTTACTACGGCCATCATCCATCATCACCTAGAAAATTATAATTTATAATTTAATATTAAACATACTCAACAAAAATATGCCAATGATAATTTGTTTAATCAGAAGTTAACATTATTTTCCAGATATTGTAATAGATAGTGACTAGAAAATTATTTTATTTTAAATTTTTTTTAATATTTACCTTGGCACTTGTGATAGTTCCAAAGACACTAAATTCTTTGCGTAAACGTTCGTCGTCAATTGTGTCATCCAAATTTTTCACATACAAATTAACTCCTTGGTATCTATTCATACGTTCAATCTTATACTGTTCGAACTTGCGTTTTAATTCTTGTTGGCGTTCAGCTTTCTTTTGAGCACGACCTACATAATATGTCTAACATGTCGTTTTATTAATAACATGAATATCATCTTCTAAATTATTATATACTAACTTTTCCTTCTGGGCTTTCTTTGCCATGTAATTCTGTGACAGCTTTTTCAGCTTCTTCTGGATCTTCAAATGCCACAAATCCAAAACCTCTAGAACTTCCATCTTCTCTAAACATGACCTAAAAATATATTATAAATTAATATATAACTATATTATAAAAATCCAAATTATGTATAATAACCTTGAAGCTAGTAATTGATCCATATTTTTCAAACATCTCAAACAATTCTTTGTCATTGACATTTTCATCTATATTCTTAATGTAAACATTTGTATAAAGTTTAGCTTTTTGACCCAACTCCTTTTCACGATCTTTTCTGCCAACAAAACGACCAACAAATACTTTTTTTCCATTGAGCAACATGCCATTAACTTTTTCGATAGATTGAGTGGCAGACTGTTCCATTTCAAAATGAACGAAACCATAGCCTTTTGATTGACCAGTCTCATCTTGAGCAACCTATACAAGTTTAAAACAAATAAAACTATTAAAAAATAATAAGGTAATTTAGGTAATTATTTTACTTATATTATCAAGTAGGTACCTAGATATTGTTTTATTTAATTATTATAAAATGTAATATTTTATATAAGTGAATTTGTATTAAATTCACAATTCATAATATAATTTAAATTTGTTGTAATAAAAACATAAAATACAGTTTTCAAATAAATCAATTGATCCAAGGTCATTTTATCAATAATACTTATTACACTTTACCATTGAATCAGAATAAAAACCTTAGCCTGGTAATTTTATAATTAATTCATCCATATAAAAACAATCACTTACTTTACAACTCAATATGTTTCCGAAGGCAGAAAATGTGTCATACATAGCTTTATTATCAATACTCCTGTCTAGGTTTTTGATAAACACATTGCCTACACCAGATTTTCTAAGAGAAGGATCTCTTTGAGACCACATAATTCTCATTGGGCGTCCTTTAAGAATATCAAAATTCATGGTGTCCAAAGCACGTTCAGCTACAATAAAAAATGTAACAATATAAATTAATATTTAAATAATTAGTAGGTACTCAATTAATAAATATCAGTGTTCTGATAACCTATAACAATATTTTACATTAAATAATTTATAAAAATATAATTTTTATTTTGCATAACATATCAAGTACATATATCAGGATTTTATTTCTGCAGAGAGAAGATGGGGAAGATTTATTATACTCTATTTTCCAAGACAATGTGTCTACTACACAAATTTAAAAATTAAGAGGTTAGGTGGTTGTAGTGAGGTGTCGAGTTTTGGTTTATTCGCAATCACATTCTATCAGTAAATAGAGTGTACAATACTGAACTGACAAAACTATTTATTCAAATATTCTTATCAAATTTATTATCAAAATGTATCAGGCATATACTTGTCAATAAAATCATTACTAACAATTACATATTAATCAAATGGATAGATTAATGTTTGTAGCGCTAAATTTCACATATACTTGTTTTTTTAAAACCAATCATCGTTTAATAAGGTGACTGCTAAATTCCATACATCTTTTAGTAAGTGATTATGTACTGTAAGTATAATAATAAAGTTCATAAATATTAATAAACTTAAATACAGTCATATATTTTAAAACAGTGTGAATACTTATTTAAAATAATCTATTTATTAATTAAGTTAATCAATGATAATAACTGTCAAATGACATCAAACACATTACTGAATCTTAAAGACAATTATTGGTATTGGAAATCAGTTAACCTGTTAAATTAATATATTCAAGTAAATATTCTTATATCAGATTAATTTTTGCAGCAATATGTTTCAGATATATGCTTGTCTCTTTTAATTTAATCATCATACAAATTATTACATTCAAGTAAATATTCTAATATCAGATTAATGTTTGCAGCAATATGTTTCAGATATATGCTTGTCTCTTTTAATTTAATCATCACACTAATTAATAAATATAAGTAAATGTTCTGATGTCAGATAATTTTTGCAGCAATATGTTTCAGATATATGCTTGTCTCTTTTAATTTAATCATCACACTAATTAATAAATATAAGTAAATGTTCTGATGTCAGATTAATGTTTGCAGCAATATGTTTCAGATATATGCTTGTCTCTTTTAATTTAATCATCATACAAATTATTATATTCAAGTAAATATTCTAATATCAGATTAATGTTTGCAGCAATATGTTTCAGATATATGCTTGTCTCTTTTAATTTAATCATCACACTAATTAATAAATATAAGTAAATGTTCTGATGTCAGATTAATGTTTGCAGCAATATGTTTCAGATATATGCTTGTCTCTTTTAATTTAATCATCACACTAATTATTAAATCTAAGTAAATGTTCTGAGGTCAGATTAATGTTTACAGCAATATGTTTCAGATATATGCTTGTCTCTTTTAATTTAATCATCACACTAATTATTAAATCTAAGTACCAACATTTTCTAATATGTGTCAGATTAATGTTTACAGCACTGTGTTTCAGACATATGCTTGTCTCTTTGAAATCATCATTAAATTAATCTACTTACATAAGTTAAAAGTTCCAAGTTCTTAGCGTCTTGGTAAAATTGAATTTCCTAAATAATTAATACATATTGGTAGACCTTACTATAAATACATGTTATTAAATTTTAAAATATTTTAGTCATACCTATTTTACTATCAATATATCAGATTTGTGTTCACAGCAAATTAATTCAGACATATGCTTGTCTCGTTAAAATCATCATAAATATTAATAAAGTAAATAGATTTTAAGCAAAATACCTTCTACTCAATAGTTTAATGAACTAATTCTATGCATCACTATACAACATCCCACCATAATTGTACCGGCCTCGATGGCAGGGTGTCAAGTTAAAATACGCAAAAGGACTGATTTTATCGGACTGGACAGTGATAAGTATACTTATTATTAGATTTGAATGAATACAATAGATAATCACCAAGTTGTTAATATGCACATTCATAGTTGTATATCAAAATAAAAGTGTTAACAATATCACTGTCTATCTAAAGTAATTTTAATAATAATGTGAGTATTTAAAATTTAATAATAAAACTAATATAATTAAGACTGTCACAGATTATTTAATTATATAAGATTTAATGTAATTATAAACAAGTTAGCTATATATAAAGAACCTACAACCTATAATTGTTATGTATTAAGTTTATTAATGGATATTAAATGTTTTTTTTTTATCACGTTTTATAAAATAATCAAAAGTATCTATCTAATCTCTATAATTTAAATAAATATTATCCAATAATACTATTGCATCAAGGGCATAATACATTAATATTCAATTCAATATATGGATATAAAACAATAAAAAATTTCCAACTAATTTACTGATTTTTATCTATACATAAGCTATCAACAGAATTTAGATGAGACTTGAGACTTCAATTCAATTACAATCGCTTACTTAAACACTAAAATATTATCTTTTTGATAGACAAATGGTCAGACAGAAAATAGGTTATCATTAGTCATTTATCAGTAGGTATGAGTATAAAACCTATTAAAAAAAATAGGTATTCTCATTAATCAATTATCGCGGCACACCTGAAAAATAAATATGAACCACATGAACACGTTAAGCTGTGTGAGAATAATCGTGAGACACACACATTGATATTGTCAAGATACAACCACGTGATAATGTTGGCGGTTCCGGTAGAAACCACCCCGCCATCATTGCCGTTGACAGTCACCAGGTGAACAAACGGCGATAGAAGGGTGGGGGAGGGCAAAAACATGATCAACGCATGGGCGCGCGACAGCCACGTACAACACCAACGTATTATAACTAAACTTATGTGCACCTACCCCTCCTCTAACCACACTAACTATGATAGTTGAGAGGAAAATAGGAAAAAACCGATTCAAATATCGAATATTTTTATTAACGATAGAAAATCACACGTGGCATTGGTATAGGGTAATTTCGGTGGATTGGAGGGGAGAGAGGAATTTGGAGAAAATAAAATTTCTTGGAACGGCTAAGAGAAATCGGTTGCGTACTAATCGTTACCAAGCACGATTAAACATATATAAAAACAAAAAGCTCACCGTCCGCCATGTTTTGAAAGTTGACATAGGCGTATCCCAATGATCTTCTAGTGATCATGTCACGACACACGCGGATTGACAGGACAGCACCGACCGTGCTGAATTTCTCAAACAACATAGCTTCGGTCACGTCCGAATGCAAATCTCCAACGTACAACGAAGCCATCTTGGTGATTTGGTTGCTGCGTCAAATTAGCGTCGACAAAGAGAAAATATTAATAACGACGGCAAAACTCACGCGATATACTTCTTCTTTCGGATTTTGCGCGTAGACAAAATAATTATAATTTTTTTTATGTTTTAAGTAATTTTTCCTTTTTTTTTTAGTTAATTTAGTTTATTTTATAATTTTTTTGGGGTTTTTTAATTTATTTGAATTAAAAAACTACACTATTCCTCATGGGTTGTGTTTCGTAGATACGTACGACACAACCACATGTATTGAAAAGAAAAATTGGAGAAAAAAAACGAACGCACTGAGCTAACTCTACGAGATGACGCGTAGGTCTGCCGTCGTTGACCCCCTCCAATCAACATGCTCGTTCTTGCGCACGCGTACCGCTTCAGAATCCGTTTGACATATGACTACGACCAAGGTTACAGTTGTCAGGTGTGCCTCCCAAACAGACAAAAAATATCATCCAAAATCTGAATTCCCACCAAAAATCCAATGTATTTTTTGACATTATTCTGAAAAATTAAATTTTATATTTATTCATTCATTAATTGTTATGCCATCACTGGCCCATCAGTACAATATTTATGCCTTATGGAAGGACAGATGGGACAATTGCACTAGGCCCACCGGCAATTATTGCATTGTATAGTGTATACCTTTTTATCATACTTTGGGAAAACAAAACAGATATGGATTTTATTTGGATATTTTGGTTGATTATTAAGTATAATGTCAATAATAGCTTTTTTCCGAAAACGATGGCACTAAAGCTGAAATCAAATTTGACTTACAACATTTAACATTATTTAGTTTGATATATAAGTGTAAAAAATAATAAACAAAATACTAATTTTTATTTAAAAAAAAAAATTAAAAAACTAAACTTTTTAATTTGTATACTAACTTGAATAAGACACATTTACACATTAAAGTGTAGTATTCTTGTATAATAAATAATCATATTTTTGACAAAGAAATATTATTCTATGATCCAACTATTCATTTATAAACAGCTAATTACACATAACATTAATTTTTTTTTTTTTTATTTATAAAAGCTATATTTTACAATCTGTACAAAAAAAAGTGCAACAAGTAAATTTGATTATAAACAGCTAATTACACATAACATTAATTTAAAAATATATTTCGCATACATTTTATTTTGGCGTTGGAAAATAGAAATAAACAATTTGGGGCCAAACATTATGAATTGGTAAATCAGGCACTGTATGCCATTGTAATGGAAATCCTTATAAAGATATCGACTTAAATTTTATTTCATTGTAAATTATTATTTAACGAAAATAATTCATTATTTATCCAACTGTTAAGTGTATAAAATACCACGAGCTATTAGTTTGAATTACCATTAAATTTATTATAAAAATCAAAAGTATTAATTATCAGTTAACACTATAGTTTTTACTGTTTTTAGTATAATTACTACAGTAGAACCTCGATTATCCGAACTAATTGGGACCGTACCTAGTTCGGAATGTTCGGATTTGCAAAAGTTCGGATATTGGAAATTAAAAAAAAAAAATTTTTTTAAAACAGTTAAATATTTTATAATATGTATATAAATGTATATATTTATTATTATTAATATTTTATTACATTATTTGAAATGCATTACTTACATATAGGAACGTTTAATGTTTGTTATATTTTTTTGACAAAATTATCGATTTTTATTTGATGATGAGCTGCAACGCGCTTTTTTGCAGCCAAATCGTGGATACGCTAATTGCAGTTCAGATAATAAAGGGTTCGTATAACAGAGGTTCGGATAATCGGGGTTCTACTGTATTAATAATACCATTGATTATAGAATAAACAAATATCATATAATCAATGATAATACCAAGTAAATGGATTTTTAGGTAATATTATTATAAACAAAATTTGAGACTTAAATCAATTTAAATATTAACCTTATTAACAGGGCTCGGGACTTAAAACATTTGCTTATTTTTATGGAGTGACTTAAAATGTAGCAGAATGCTATGGAGTGTATGTCTTGTTACAACACGTTCAATTATGAAATTTGAAAGTGCTTTTTTTGTTGTTTTCAAGAATTTTTTTAAAAGATGCTTATTTCCAATTTTTCTGATTATTTTTGCTTTTTTGACCAGTTTTTTTTTACTTTTTATAGTTTTTTCAGAAAATCTATAAACAATAAGGCAAAATGTCTTGAAAGTAAAGTTTGATTTATTATTATACAAAGATTTAATATATAGATCCACCCAACCAAGGTGGTTACTGGTTATATCAATTCACCTTTCACCCGACTCTTACTTTGTGTTTTGCAGTCCTTGCACCCGACTCACCTTCTTCTTATCGTCCTATCAGTCTGTTACCCTCCTTCTCGAAAATATTTGAAAAAATCTTATTAAAAAAGTCGTAACATTATCGTAGATAACATTGCCCTTCACTCTTCAGTCTTCTCTGAAAAAAAAACATTTTTGCCCAGCTTTATTTCTTGATGTGGCCTAGGCGTTTGACCCACACGTTGACCGTGTTTGGTATTGGTGCAATGGATTTCTATACAAACTTAGATGTTACTTGCTCCCTAAACTCTTTATTACCACTCCGAACTTTCCAAGTGAGATGTAAGGACTGTTCGCTGCTTATCCAATTAAAGCAGGTGTCCCTCAAGGTAGTATTTTCGCCCCCCCCACTGTATAACCCTTATGCCACTGAAATCCTACATTCTAACCTCACCCATATAGCCTTTTTTGCTGATGATTCATGCATAAGTTCTTCTGCTTCGGATATTGATATTGCCATCAACAACCTTCAAAGCCACTTAAATAAACTAAAAATCTGGTTCAATCTAGGGAGAATAAAAATAAATCATCACACATCACCTTCACCTTGCGCCTTAAAAACAGTCCTACACTCTCATTGAATAATATCCCATTATCAACTCAGTCAAATATTTTTCCATTCATCTCGAAAAACACCTTACTTAGGCTAATGACATCAAAACCAAGAAAATATCCCTAAAATTAAAACTACTTAGCTTAAGACATCTTTTTCGCTCCAACATTTCACTCAGTAATAAAGTTCTTCTATTCAAACAACTAATTTGATCTGTGACGACTTATGGCATTCAAATCTGAAGATATATTGAAGTATCAAATCTAAAATTGTTTTAATCTATACAGTCAATAAACTTAAGTTTATTATTCAAAGCTCATTGGTACGTTAGCAATAAAACTTTTCATAATGATCTCAAAATTTCTACTCTCTCTGAACTTACTTTCCATTCACTCTATAAAATTTCACTCCAACAGATTGATCTACTTAAATCTATCTTCTCTCACTATCCCAGATAATCCTCCCAGACGCTTAAAGCATAATTGGCCAAGTGATCTCCTAAACGCATAATTTGTGGTGTAATTAAATAAAAAATATATCATTCAAGCTGAAATAGTGTACCTCCCCCTTCACTTAAGCCGTCAAGTCCTATTAAAAAATATTATATGTATTACTTATTGTATTTCTGCTATACACAAAATGTAAATATTCGCTTTAATAGTAAAAAAAAAAGCTTATAAAAATAATGGGTGTTTGAATATTTTCAAAATATTTATGAATTTATTACATATTATAAAAAAATATATTTATTTTTATGAGTACCAATTTGTATTGAATTAATTTAAAAATAATGTCAAAGGGCTAATATAGTATTCATAGTATTAATACAAAAATATTAGAATTTATAATTTTTTCATGGCATATTTCAATACTTTGGTATGACTACATTTACATGCATATATAAAAATAGGTTAATAGCACATAATTGCATTAGTAATAATAATATAATGGTATCATTCATACATTTGTTTTAACTTTCATACCAATTACAGTAATAATGATGCATACAAAAAAGTATATATTATTGTTTGAGCTACAAAAAAAAAAGTTCAATCTGGCAATTGCTCTCCCAGTTCACTTCATAAATATAGCCTATGCTCTATAATATAGATTGTTGTATTTTGTATATAAAAAACAGGTATGTAATAAAAAATATTACGTGTAATTAACAAATAAAATTTATGATTTGCTGAATATCTTTATTTTTATTTAATAAAAATAACTACAAAATATTTCATTTTTTTTCAAACAATGTTCACCTTACTAAAAACATTTGTAATTAAAATACAAATTAAAGCTGTTTTGACATATAAGGCCCATCTAAGTGGTATCCAAGTTTTTTATAATAGTTTCTAGTACCAACACCTAAAAATAAAGATACATAATAATTAATAGGCATTTTTAAGCAATTTATATCATAATATATAATTTACATGGATAAGTAGAATCAATTGTATTTGATTTTGAAAGAACTGAGAAGTTGATAGGGAAAAAGGCATGTTCAATCACATGATTAAGATAAAGAATGATGCAGTATGTGATAGGAATAAGTTCAAATACTTAGAAGTTAGGATTGGTAGTACAATAAAATGTGATTTTTAGGATGACATCAAAAATAGGATTATGTGTAAATAGATTATATGAAGTGGAGAAAAATGCAAGGTATTTTGTGTGAAGATTTTAAGATGTATTGAGTCATTAGAGAATATAATAAGAAATTAATCTATAAGGGGATAACATAATATTTTAACATCAATCAACATAAAAATGACATCTGTTGATTTAAACATGGTAATTTATGATTGATATGTCATAACATATCAGATAAATAATAACTAGTCTTTGACCACTATTCATGAAATGATTAAATGTTTAGATATACACAAACCTGAAATAACAGCTATTTTGGTAGACTTGTGTTCTTCTAAAGATATTCTTTCAGCTTCTTCCATTAATAACATACCAAATCCTTGATGTTGAAATTTGGTTGGATCTCTGGCTCGAACAGGAACTACACTACCGTATACATGTAATTCTCTTATAATTGAAACTCTTCCTTTTAACTCTGGTCTATAAAATATGATGTAAGTACAATATGACTTTATAAAGTTCCAAAAAAATGAAATGAAACAAAATTATATTTTATACCTAAATGAATTTGTACACTTGCGCAATCTTAATAAACCGATTAAAATATCTTGTTCGGGATCTTCATACGATAAAAATGTTTCCCATCCATTATTAGCAACATAATCTCTACGTATCAATTCAATCTAAAATATTGTAATTAATAATAAATACAAAAAATATAGCAAGGACAACCTATTAAGTATATGTATAATCGTTTATAAACAAAAAAATTATTAATCAATCAGTAAACATAACATTTTTAATTTAATCATTTTCCAAGTGCTAAAATATACATATTAAGCTTTACAAACTTCAAATGGACGAATTTTATTATGTATTTCTTGAATTCCAACTTCTCTAGTTCGAACATCACGGCATTGTAAGTTAAGATCTTTCATTCTTGCTAAGGCCAGTTCTCGTAAATTACCATGTTCAACTCCAGATCTATATAAAAATAAAAATATATTACTAAAAATGAATAAAACATTAAAATTTGATAATGAAATTCTTTTTGAATATATTTTGTAACTTATCATTGGGTTTTAAACCAGCAGTGTAGTGTGCGTGTATGTACAGTATACACTTGAAAAATTAAAAATTTTTTTTTATCATTACATAGTCTTTTATAATATAAAATATAAAATATTATGGATTATTTTCGTAGTTCATGGGGATTGATTAAACCAAAATACCATGGCCACATCAAATGATAACTTAAATAAATTAATAAAATAATAAATAATAATATTAATTAAGTGTAAGCTTAAAATTTAATTTTTGAAAACTGAATGAGTGATGTGGGGGCAGAGCTCTCCAAAAATGTATAGTCTTATACTTTTCAATACATACATTAAATTTAAACCCATACAATGCCACTGCATAAAACATATTCTTCAATTTATATATATTAACTTTTAAGTACTAAGGTATGATTGATCACCGTTTTTTTAATACAATAATTTAGTATTTAAAAAATGAAAACAAAAAATATAATAAGGAAATTATGAAAAAAGGTTAAATTTGAAAATAAATTGTAATATTATTGAATATTTAAAATTATAATGATAATATTTTTGATTAGTTGTTTATTAAAAAGTATAGCAATTAATAACATAAATTTAATTTAAGGCAAGTTGAAAAATTTAAAAGGTAGTTTTTTATACATACGTAACTAATGGCATTGGAATATCTCTTTGAACTCTATACACACGTGTCCATGGAGGAATAAGACTTAATATGTGAGCAATTAAATCTACTAATTCAGATGGTGAATAACTACGATATCGTCCGCTACGCCACAGCTCATATAACCCTGTACCTCTCATTACAAGAGTAGGATAAATTTTTAAGCCATCAACACGAAAAGCTGGATTTTCAAAAAATTCCTGAACATAAATTAATATGTATAAAATAAAACAATTAAATATATTTTAATTTATTTATATTTTTAATTTATACTTTGAACTGTTGAAAGTCTCTTTCTAGATCCACATTAGGTAAATCAGGCATCATATGTGACACAATTTTAAAACCACAATCTTTAGCAAGATTAAATGTTTCACAAACTGCTTTAACTGTATGACCTCTGTTAGTGTCTCGTGCAACATCTTCAAACACAGACTGAACACCAATTTCTAATCGTGTACAGCCATAGTTTAACATGTCAGTTAAATGCCTATTCAAACAATAATCTGGTCGAGTTTCAATAGTAATGCCAATGCATTTTACGTTACTTCTTTCTGAGTATCTAAGTAGAAAAAATAAATTAACAACATTTTTTGAAAATAAAAATATATCATAGTTTAACACATACTTGACAGCTTCTCGAACATTAGAGCTTGTATGACCCGATAAAGCATCATGTAAATTTCTAATGAAATAATCCCGGTAGTCTTCAGGTAAACTCATAAATGTACCTCCCATCACTATGAACTCAACCTTATCAACATTATGGCCTAATTGTTTAAGCTATAAACATACAACACAAATAATTTAATACATCTAAAAATGTACAATTTAAACTCAATGGTAAAAAACATTATTTATAATTCTATAATTAAATTTAAAATATAAATACCTAATAATTATTATAATCAATAAATTTAAAAATCTATAAAACACATTAAGGTTTAATTATTTTAACTTCAACTCATTATAATGTACATTTTTGTATATCAAAAATAAAAGGTTCTTTTTAAAATTTAAAAAATTTAGAGTTTTCATTTTTGAAATAATTTTTTATAATAGTGATATGTTTAGGATTTTTTAATTCATAACTAAATTAAATTAAACTGAAGTTGAATATTTTTCAAAAACATTGATGTATAAATATTTAACATTGAACAACGGTTTTTTTTATAATATAAAATTTTAGTTGAGCTGATTAGTGTCTAGTGGTCAATACATTATTTAGAATTCTCTTTTTAATTTATTTCATTGATCAATAAAAATATTATTTGTTCAATTATAGATAGTTCTATATTCACCAACATCATAACATTATTAGGAAAATATTCTGATTGAAATTAAAAATAATAAAATAAAATTCTATTGTAGTCAGCAGTATAAAAACATTAAATGGATGTAGTATTTTTCGATTAAATTAAAATTATAACAAATAGGTACCTGCTCAACTCTATGGCGGGTTTGAACATATGGATTGTAATGTGCTCGGATAGCTCTCATCGAAGTAGGTTCATAACCAGTATATGACTGTGTTGAGTATTCAAAATCAGAATCTGGACCACCAGGACAATACACACATATATTTCCAGTCATATTTATATGAGGACAACGATGTGGTTTACACATGACAGCAACGATAGCTACCTACATGATTGAAAATTAATATATTTAAGTATAAAATATAAATATAAAATTATTTAAGCATGAAAATTAATAGTTCTATTTAAAAACTTACTCCACTAGCTGTTCTAACAGGTTTTGCTTTCAACTTTGGGTACAATAATTTTTTAGCATCATTGGGAACAGCTGATATAATATCAACAAGTCGGGGAGATGATTTCAGTCCATATTTAGATGATATTTGAGATTTTAACTTATTTAAGTTTACGTCTCTGTTTTCCTTTTGAGCAATCAACAATTTCTGAATAATTTCAGCAACTGTAGACACCATTCGTTCTTCATGGCTTAATTTGGATATATGTTCTAAAACGATTAAAAATAAAATAAAATTGAGTATTAATAAAAATAAATAGGATTTTTAATTTACAGACTACTTTGCAATATTTCGAATTTATACACTTTAATTTACCCAACTTATACAACTTATCATATATTTTTAATTAATATAAAACAAATTTATTGGTCATTTAAAAATAATTACAATTAGTCAAAAAACAAATACGAGTAAAATACCTACACTTTTGATTTAATAGTATGAAAGTAAGCATATTCATATATTATACTTAAGTACTTATATTTAATTATTTATGGTTTATACTCACCATCTACTTCAGACATGATGAAATTGTAGTAATAGGAAATTTGGCATTCGATTTGTCAACAAAAGTTTAAAATGAATACATTAAAATAACAATAATTATTTATTTAACTTCCTATCCGTAGTTCAAATTTATTTTTGTATTTTACACTCTTGGTCTTGTATTATTACTTATGCAGTACAGCAATAGCAAGTAACTGAAGTAACAAGTAGTGACTACAAGTCTACAACTGACTGTAGTGAGTCGCAAATCGCAATTCGTAAATAGTAAATACTAAATTCTTAACTCGTATAAATGCAGCATTTGATACCACGTGAATCGAGATAAATTGATAATAAAAAAAGTTGACAAGTGATTGGTGACCATTTGGTTTATACCACTGATATGAATCAAAAACCCTTTTATTAGAATCGAAAAAATATTGCCGATAGTGAAATGTGCCCGCGAAAATTCAAAATAATTTAAACGCCATAAATAATTATAGGTATTAATATATATATTACAATTTAAGTATTTAACTATGTTCTGATGTTCATATTACTTATTATCTTGCTTTAAAATTAAAATATCATAAAAAACTCACGTACCAAGTTTCAACAGTAAGTTTGATAATAGTTAAATACACTATAAGTCCTTATGTGTAAGTTAATATTTCTTTTACTTCAATAATTCCTAAAACTATTAACTACAAATTGACATCTATTTTTAAAAGAATGTTTATTTCGCAACAACATGTTTATACAAGTAATAAATTAACATTACTCAATCTTATTAATTTAAAAAAATTTATTTTACATTTATAATCATTTTCACATATCACTCATTGTCTCAAACTCAAACAGATACTATTTTTACTAACTTTGAATAGGCGTTAATTAGTATTAATTATAGTTTATTCATTTTAAAATTAAAAAAAAATTTAATTCTCTGACCCTTTATTATATTGGTTCTCATCATCTCATACTTTATTTCTCTACGTGTAAGATTCAATAAATCATTATGTATTTGAAGAGATTGAAGCCACTTCGGGCATTTCACAAGGTTGATATTATTTTTTCCTTTAACAACTCTAATATCTTACTTTTTGTTGATGATGTGAACATTTTTCTGTCAGATACTGAGGATCTCCATTCTCCGGTGATTTAATAAGCTTTAACAACTGGTGCTTACAAAACAGATTTTCCTTAAATAATAATACATTTCTAACTATTACTTTTTCTTAGAAACCCACAAACTTGGTTTTTAATTATAATTTAAAAGTTATTTATCTCACTGGTGCCTTGATTGTATATGTCTCATGGCTGGGGTCATTCTATAAACGTGTGCTACACGAAGAGTCCGAGAGCGTTACCATGTCGTCATAAACCACCTGCAGGTTACTTTTAGTTAAATCAGTTAGGTAAAAAAAAAAAAAAAAAAAATAAACAATTAAATATCTTAACAAAAAACTTTATTCACGTAAAATATAAGTTTTAGTACACTGGATATAGCTATATAAGCTATATTATATTAAAATAGGTACACATATAACATTCTATGCTACGCCGTATATTTATTAAGCGCAGCAGCAAATCAAACGTCGGGAAAACCATTTTGTCCGTTTCCAAAAAAATCCGCGTTTATCTTTAACAATTATTGGTGCCATGTTATACGAATCGTCGATCGAAATTTGTCTTTCTATTTCGTTAGGCGTTACGCTTATTGAAACACTCGGCAATGAAACAGATCGCCTCGCTGGCGGACCAGTGACTTCAACAGGGCTTAACACATCCGACGGGCCTTCGTTATGCGTATCATCATCGGAATGCTGGCGTAACGACGAAGAGGGAGCCGGAGATTTAGCTTCTACGGCTGGCGCCATCACAGCAGCGTTTACGATCGCGATCATTCGCCGAATCTGCGGTCCTGCGTAATTGGCCAGCAGGATTGACGATGGAGTCGATGGACGATATTTGAGTGGCAAGTCTGCAGAATTCTGATGCGGTTCGTCGGAATTGCCATCGCCGCCAGACGTTACGATTTTTATGTTCAGCATCGATCTAAAGTACGGTTTAGAGATTAAGGTTTAGAGCTTTCCGAAATCTTTGTGGTCTGAGCGTTTTGCGATTTTTTCCCAATGGTTCCCATCGAGGCCAGTGTGATTTTACAATCGATCGTAATATCATTATTATCTCGCATGATTTATTTTAAATACGCCTATAATATTAATGAATGATTAACGTTAAGAGAAGCGAGTTCACACTTTAAAGAATTATTTGATGTGTGCTCTTTGAAACAATACCGAAAATCAACTGCAGTTAGACAGATATTAGAGTAGGTACACGACGAATATTTTTATATTACAACACTACATATGGCTGATAATGACAATAACAATACATTTTTAATTATTTATTTAGTTGATTGATAATCTGCCATTCGGGCAAAGAGAGTGCATAAAATAATACAAAATACAAGGAAAAAAAAATATAAGAAAGAACAGTAATTACAGAATTTTAAAATTAAGTTTTACCATTGTATAATTATTATTTATATATACAAACAGCGAAGTTTATATTCGTTATTAAAATAAAAGTTAAAGGCAAGGCTGTTTATTTATTTTTTGCTAATCATTATTATAATTGGTTTAGATTCAATAATAACTAGGTATATGATGATTTTAATTATTTTCTATGTTAGCAGCTTTGTCGCTTTAAGTGAATCAAATTTAACACACGATACAGTATAGGTAATAATACTAAAAACAGTGCCGTAGCCAGGATTTTTTTCGATGGGAGATGGGGGGGTTAATTTTTGATGCCAATTATGACAACAAATTAAGTTTGCACTGTATTTCTGACAATATAATGCATATAATTATACATAATATAATCAAATCAAGATTAAGTGTGATTAGAGTGGCGTTGCTCTATCACCACAGACGGTAATTAAATTAATAAAATTATTGTAGTTTGACAATTCGGGGAGGGAGGGGCTTGAGCCTACGGCAACCCCCCTGGTCACGGCACTGGTAAAATAGATACGATGCGCACGTCATAATGACACAACGATTCGGCTCAGTTGCTCATCAGTGCGGTAGACACTAGACACACGTACACTGACGAAAGAATGACACTGCAGACTACAGTCTTTATAATCAAAAGATGGCACACAAGGTGTTATTAAAGGATTTACTATTTTGGCTTTCGAGGACTATCTCTCTCTCAGACAAGTCCTATTTTTCGGCCATTTTTAGTCTTTGATAGTTTGATAGAGAAAAGTCGCACATTATTCAATAAATCTTAAAATAGATACTATTACCTATATGTGACAAATAATAATGATAGTATTGCAAGTGAGCATTTTCCTTTCGTCAATTTTGAGAGGAGGCAGTGTTTATTTGAAAGATGATTGTTCCTTGGACTTGTGAAACAAGACCGTTGCCGTTGGCGGTCATTACTTTTAAGATAAATATAAGTATTATAATCTATACAAATGAATTAATATAATATCCAAACATGCAGTACCTAACATCATTACAAATTACTGAGATTGACAATTGTATAAATGTATAATGATGTTTGAAGTGTTTTCAATTTTCTAGTAAAAAAGATTTTCATCCTAATAGAAGGCATTCTTGTAAAAACTCACTACTTATATATTATTTTGTACTTTAAATTGGTTCTTAATTTCTTATACTAAATTAAAATATATTTATAATAACAATTATAATAGATATTTTTAATATTATACTTAATTTCTTCATAGTTCATAATGGTTGTTACTTGTTGCAATTTCCAGACTTATCCATATTTTCCAGGGTAATTTCTTTATTTTTATCAATTAAAAAAGAATTATTACAAAATCTCAATGCAAGTTAAAATTTAAAAATAATTTTTTTTTGCCATAGCACATGATTATGACTGTCTATATGTTTTTGCATTTTTAGAATTTAATTATTTTTATAATGCATAGTAATTAATAATAATAAAATAATATTAATTAAAATATATCTAATACTTTTAAATAAAACATTGCTAAAACTAATGTAGAAAATATTGATAAATCTCGATTTACTACAATAACTTGATTACTAGTACTCTGAAATTTCCAGATATTACCCTGAGAAACCAAATTGGGCGATTTCAAAAATAGGTTGAAATTTTGGAGTTTCACTTTTCAAAACCGATGAATAATTCAGTTAAAGAATTATTACCTTAATAAGTTATGAAGCAACATTTTATGTGCAATATAGAACAGTTGCAGATCTTAAAAAATTGGGGTATAGAAAACTAGGAGATTTCCGCCGTATTTCCTTACCTCCCTAAGATCTTATATTGATGAACTGGAATATAACTGTTGCATATTATGATGGTTACTCTTTGAGTACTTAACGACTGGAAAGGATGCAATCTTTGCATTTGTTGTATCAGCCCTAAAAATATATACAACATAGCAAATTTGCGTTCAATATAGAATTAATTTTATGTTCTTAGTTTAAGCTTTTTTTCACATTTTAAACTAGATATGAGCATTTTTAACTTGTAAAATTTACAATACTCTGAATACTCATATCTTGCTACGAGGGTAGCGTTATCCTAAAACAATACGGGTAGACTAGTAAACAAGTACGGTTAATAATACTTTTTTTTATAAATTCAAACTTTCAAAAATTTGAATATTAATTTTATTTCTAATGCTGTATGCTTATAAAATTATAAGCCATAAGTATAGATGTTAAAAATATTTTCCTCAAAACTAAAATATAGAACATGCACGGTTGGTAGGTTGGTTTGAAAAAAATACACATATTATACAATATATTTCTTATAATATCAGTGTTATATTATAGTTTCAATGAATGTCAAAATTATACAATACATATGTGACTTAATTCAAACAATATTATTTAGGGATGTCAATTTATAACATTCTAAGTACATATATGTATAACATTATGTACTACGTGTGTGTGTTTGTAACTGAATTGCTATTAATTATAGAATAACACAAAATATTACACTTGGAAAAAAAATCATAACTACATAAATTTATTGCGAACTAAATGACCTTTTATCTAATAAACATAATATTTAAGCTACATGCGTCCATTCGGAACTATGTGAACGATGAAAAAAAGTTTATACACGAAAAATTGGTCCATTTACACATCATAAATATCTAAAAATAAAATATTTTATACCCATATATAGTGTTTATATATATATTTTTTTTTATTATTATTTTTTTAATACCATTTTATTAAATTTTAATCACTTAATCAAATTATTTAATCGTTTGTCGTTTTTCTAACATTTATTATATTATACTCGGTTATTAGGAATCAATAATATAGTATAATAATAATAATAATAATATTATTTAATTTTTTTTTTTTTTAATCTATAACAAAACATTTGTATAAAGCAAAAACATTGAAATTATGCGACTAAACTAAAAAAAAAGCGTAAAAAACAAAATATGTATAAATATACCACCGACCAGGCCAATCACAATTGGTACATATAGTTGGTATATAATAATATATATTCGTCGATTCGTTATACTTAATTGCGAGTGTGTTTGATGGGCGGCGGGTGAGAGGGTTAGGTGAGGTGATGGTGGTGATGATCGGAAAGCGTGGCTTGAAGTCGATAGTACGAATACAATATCGGTCGTACCACCAGCGAGCAATAATAATTATAATTAGTGGATGAAAACAATAACGGTATAACGTGAGCTCGGAGGATATATATTATTATTATTGATATCGTATGTTCAGCAATTAATGATGACTAGATATATAATATATGTGCACGTGTGTGAATTGAGGAATATCTTATATTGGAACGATCGAAAAGCGAGATATTGGTGCGGCGTCGTCTACGAGTGCAGAAAAAAATAACGCGAAGATAATGTGTGACGGCGAGGGTGCGAGTTGCGGACGAGTGTTTGGCGGGAGGGTATATCGATTCCGTTTCCACGCGAGCGGACCGCTGAATAAATGCACACGCAAGTAACCGAAATGCCCATCAACAACATCATCATCGGTATATTATATTATCCTGCACATCGTATGATGAAAAATCATATCATGAGTAGTAGTAGTAGTAGTAGTAGTAGTAGTAGTAATGCTAATGCTAATAATAATAATAATAATAAAAATAAAATCAACTAATTTCCGTAAAAAATAATAAGAATCGAGGAGAATAAAAGAAGAGGTAGGTGGTAGAGCGGAGCGTGCGGCGATTATAAATTAAACACATATATATATTAATCATATTATACCTATAATACTTATTATTATACATAATATTATATAGCGCGCGCAGACGACAAACGAGTGTGTGTGTGTGTGTGTGTGTGTATATGTGACTTCTTATAAAAAATGATTTTTCACAATAGTTTCGAAAAATAAAATAAAATTTAGATATAAAAAAGTATTCATTTCGGTCAATGTTACGATTAAGTACATAGTCATTTCTTCAATAACGAATAAAACCAGCTGTGTAAACACCTGTTGGTCGAAGTTTTTAATTTTGAAATGATTTGTCTTTCAAAAATACAAAATATATCTCAAATCATCACAACAGTGTTTGCGGGGAAAGGGGTGCGCGCAAATAATAATGTATATAATATAATAGCTATCGGTTTTTAGTATCGAGGCCTACGATCCCGTCCGAAGGGTTTTTTTCGGGCCCCGCACACAAAACAAAAAAAAATAATTAATTTTTTGTCCATACATGTCGTACAGGTATGACATGATAATATTACAATATCGCGTATTATCGTTTTGCAACGTTCCGACAATAAAATAATAATAATAATAATAATTTAAGAAAAGAGCGAATACAATTGAAACGAACGTTATTATATAGTCGTAATAATAGTAATTATAATCATAATAATAAATAATATAAACGCGACAATCGCGACGGTAGTATGGAAAAACCGCAGCGGCGATAGTGCACGGCGAGGAGGACGAAGACGCGGCGACGATGGCGGCGACAGCGGACACGTCTTGGTCAGAGCGTCGGCTTCTTCAGCAACCGTTTTTGCCGACAATCGTACACGCGGCGGCAGAAGAATATCAGATCTGTCGGCGCGCCGTCTGCGGGCAACTGTCTGGCTCGCGGGTTGGCCTCGCGTAACGGCGGTACCACCGCCTTGCACAGCACCAAATTCTCTTGTACCGACTTCATGTGCTTCCGGTGCCTGTAACATACCGAAAACAGAAAACAATATCGTTAGTTTATTATTACAATTAATATATTATATTGTCACAGTTCACGATCGTCACAATAATACTTAATGGGGCAGTGACACAATATCTTCGAGGGAAGCCTAAAATGTATTTTGAGATATATATATATTTTTTTAATAGGTTTTAATCGTGATTACGTAAACGATAGCATTTGGCTTTTCGTAGACGTGATGGCGAGATGAATTTGTTTAAAAAAAATGTTTATAGTGCAAGCAATCATGCTGATCATATAAAATCGTTAAATCTGTCATAATATCAATAATATAATTTATACTTTAACATTAAGCAATATAATACAAGGCTTTGCGTAATTAAAATCATTTTTCCACTTCTGTTTTGGCATTTTTACAGTTGGGACGAATATGAAGAGTAAATAACTCATGATTTTTGATCCGTGATCTTTGCCGATTAACTCCTATTTTCACGTTTAACTCTTAGTATAATATTATAATGTAATCAGCATTTAAATAAAAATGATCATAAGAATATTATTGGTTACTATCTGCTGCTGCAGTGTTCCACTTAAATTGTCGTGCGTAGTTTGAAATTGGTGAAAAAGACTGAGAAAAAAAATAGAATTCTTGTTTATACAAATGTAAACACCACAGTGTTTCAATAAGTAGGTACTTCAATATTGTAGAAACCATGTGTGTTACGCATAAAAACCCGTCTTGTATACATATCATAAGCAAAGAAAACTGTTCATTACACAAATGTATCGTGTCAGTTGATCGGTTTCGAGTAGACGTAGACGTTCGTATTAATATGCGCTTTTAAATTCCCTATAGAACCACCCAAAGGCGACCTTTTCATACTTGAATTTTGGTGGGAATTGTAGTGTTATGTGTATGTCATTACGAGTATTGAGTAACCTACACATTATTGCACAATACGCGTGGATACTTTCGCAGACGGTTGTTGTGTATACATTATAGTATTATACATACTATATGCACTTACCTAACTCGTGTATAAAAAAAAATATTGTAAGTTTTGCTTATTATATTATACATACTATATGGACGTAATTTGTGGGATGCAAGTGTGTGCATTTGCAATCCATAAATATATTACTCTTGAGATAGATTTATCATTGAAATCAATGGATGCTTTTCTAACACGAATAATGAAATTTGGCCGTTATAGATATTTTTAAAGATAAAAGTGATAATTTTTTAAAGTTCTTCTCGGGTAGTCAGCTATATAATATATATTATTAAAACAGTACTTTAATATAAAATTATTTAATGAATTTTCTTTTACTTAATCATTTTTAAAATAATATTCTCTCTTGTTTTAATTTGTATTAAAGTTAAAACAAACAATTATTAAAATAACGTAATATTTTATAATTATTTAAAATCTGAAAGTAACTATTTTGCGATAGACTGTGATTGTGCTTGATTATTAATGCTTTTTGGCATTCCACTCAAAATTCCGAAATAACGGCCCTGTTATTTTATTGAATTCATGTCGACAAGAGGCACAATTGAAAATAAGAATATTTATCTCAACTAATATTGTAGGTATGTTAATTATTGTGGTAAGGATAACCTAAATAATGTGAGTCGTTATTGACCGATTATAATATATACGACTAATATGGTAGTTTTTAGATAAATATTGAACTGTGAAAGCTCACTACGCGTAAATTTCGTTGATTTAGAATATTTTTTATTTTGACTATTTTCAATTATTTATATTTATTTGAGTTTCTATACCGATTAATGATTATGTAATATATGAATTCAGTTGAGTTAACAGCGGCTGGATAAATACAATTTATTTCGACTGACATTTTCAATTTTCTATATAATATGAGCTGTTATATGAATTCAGTCAATTCTGATGTGTTAAGCTCGCTCAACACCCTGCGGCATAATAATAAATACACATAAGTCGTATACGAAAATGTTCAGAGAGGCGAGCCAAGTCCACCCTCGTAAAGGTCGTATTTCTGCAGTTGATGACCGTTTTTGGTTCACGAAGGGTGTTGAAAACCGAAATCAAAAAACAATTAATCGGATTAGACGTAAAACGATTTGCTTCTCAATCAGTCACCCGGCGGCTAACACCATCACTGCAGTGATGCGTAGTGATTTTATTATTATTATTATTTTTTTGTCGTTGTCAATGTCGCGTGCGAGGTTATAATATTATAAAGCGCTAGTGTGTACTACCCACCCGTAAACGATTGTAAACACGGACATATTATGAGGTATATAATATATATATTAAAAACCGACTATATTATTATTGTGTTCGTTACACGCGTCAACGCGATGTGCTGGCCGACGTATTTATTATATTGGCTGCACACACTTGTTTTGCTTCGCAAGTCAATTTTAGAGAATTTTTTTTTTTTTGGCAATGGTCAACTCTCTATACATATATACACACACATTCGATATTTGTGTATGAAGACTAATTTTTTTTTATAAAAGTATATTCTTCTAGTTTTGATGATGAAATGATGAAATTATAGTCATTAAAAATACTACAATACAGAATACAGATACAACTAGATTTTGTACTAAAAATTATCCATTAAGACTAAATTAATTCTAAAACTATTTTCAAAAAAATTAATAAATTTTAATTAATTGGTAAAACCACCATTTTATATCACAAATCAAACATAACCAGACATACACGAAGATACATGAAAAATAATACTACAGAAACAGATATATACAATCTTGCATTCGTTATACTATTATAATATAATTATATGTTTAGTTGTAGACTAACCAACAAAAAAATGTATCTCGACCAAATCTTGACAATCCCCAAATCCTCCCAATAGGTTGAAAATAAACCACTACCATGACTATCTATTTTCTGCGTACATAATCCTTTTTATCTGAAACCCTATATATAGCCATGTGCTGTCATGTGAACGGCTTCTCCAAATCAAGTTTTTTCTAAGTTAAGCCGTTTTCTGTAAATATCTTCTAAATTACACACATAAGAGCTTGAGAGTATTAGTATATTAGTATATATACTTTTATTTTAGTAAGATATGAATTTGTTTCACACTTATCTGAAGTCTTATAGTTATACAAATTTTGTTTGCCAATATTTACATATTTCCTAGGTTTTTTTTAGTTATTTCGGGAGGGTATATAGAATTTATTATGTTTATGGAATCAATTATTATAATATAATTGGAGATTTTATTTTTTTTATTTGTCCATCATTTTATCAAAGAAGAATATCCTATAAATTATCACATTTTCTCAAATAAAGAAGGAATCTTAAAGTAGTAATTTACATTAAAATATTCCTAAAAAATTATAATATTATAACTTCACATTTTAACAGTGTATATACCGAATCATTAGAGTAAAATTGTTTGTCCTATATTATAATAATTATCATACGTCACGCGGGTGCGCGCCAAATCAACGGGAGCAGTGAAGGCACGAGCGTAATTGACGTACGATTCTATGAAATACTGTGCAAAAGTCGCCAGGCGGATTTCTGATAATAATAATAAAGAAAACAATGAAGATTGTAGACTACGAAAACGACAACAACAATAATAATAACCGTAGTACAAACCCGGCACCACAACGATAAACGACAAATGATAATATACGTATTTACTATTTAGGGATGGTCGAATTTAATTTTCGCGAACTGTTCGGGTTAGAATTTGAAATCGAAGCTAAAATTTTTCGAAATATAAATTTAATTTATATTAATACTTTTTTTAATTTTTTATGAAAATAACACTTACAATCTGTACATAAAAAAATCACAAGAAATAAATGGGTAAAGTAATTAATGATGTATAGACCTGAAAACAGCGAGTAGGGAAGCTATCCAGTGATAGGACCCTTTAATATTAATATTAACGTATTTGATACACAATTTAGTGTATTAAAAAAAATATTATCATATTTAAGTAAACATTTTCAACGAAACCGCAATTATATTTCGAAGTTTGTGAGCAGATGGACAAAGCCATTGGTGGTTGAGTATATAATATATATAGTCGTCGATGACGTCTGCGGATTTTTTATTTCATTTTCAATAACACTTATACAACAATGTACATACCGACATCGTACGTTACACGTATACGAATTATATGATGTTTGCACATCAAAATTTTTACTGATGACAAACTATATAAATTGAAGAAAACCTCATAATACACCTAATATTGAAATGTGATGGATGCATCAATAGAAATTATTAAATATAATATTAGTTCAATACAATAATATTATAATAATGATTTAAAATATATTTTATAATAACTGTAATTAAAATCAATCGTGAATTAGGACTACATTTTTGGTGTATAATTAATTTCATCAGCTAATTTTTTTCGTATCTAGTTAAATTTTATTTATTTTAAAATCATTTTAATCCTTATTATCTTTAAGTATATTGACAAATTATAATTTTATCTAATAAGTATTTTTAAACTTAAATTGTCTATTAATATGAAATTATTTTTCACCTAACACTGCATATTTAATGTATATACTGCGAATATTGCGAGGAATAAAATAAAACGTAAGTCGAAAACATAATATTATGTATTATGTATATAACATACCATTTATTATTGTTGTTGTTAATGAAAATCGATATTACCAGAATTGACGTATGACGTCGTCGTATATTAGGTATACCATTATTATTAGGTCAATACTGCGGCAAGAAAGCAACCCATAATGCAATCATAATAACATTTCTACCGTACATATAATATTATTAAATAAATCGAAACGATATTGCTGCACGTAGGGCGGTAGCGACTAGCGATACGTTTGAAATAATATATTATATTTCATATAATATAGTTACAAAGGCGGTGGCGTGTTGTTTCGGAATTCAAATACTATAACATTATAATAATAATATACTCGTCACAAGTTCGTGCATATTATAGATGCAAAAGTCGCGACCTGCATTATATTATTATTGTACAGAAAAATTTGATTTTTCTGTTTTATGTTACATAATAAATATACAAATTTCGAAAACTAGGAATGTTAATACATTATTATAAAAGTGGTGGTGAGGAATTTTAATGATAAAAATTGTCGAATTGGACTCAGTGACACGTAGATACAACAGGCACAGCTGCCCTATACTCGCAATAGGCGTTTTAGTCAATAGTCATAATAGTAAAAATAATAATCATAATAATAATTATACAGGATTGGTTTTTGTTATCAGTTAGTCATGTTTTTTAAAAATTTATCAAGTTAAGGCACATAGAATTCAGTGCTGAAACTATAGGTATTTAACGACAGGGGTGGAGGAGAAGCATATTATACGTACGTAGCGCAGCCAAATACAAATTTTAAATAATCGATTTGGTTGAGTAGGTAATAAGTATTAAATACACGGTTGGACCAGATACAAATATATTATGCTAGTTGACAGTAATTAAAGTCGATAATAGGAACGGTATCAACGGTAATACAGTATTTTCAGTGATTTTCAAAAAAAAACTAAAAATCCAATTTAAAATAAATGATGATGATTTTCTGATCTGGACGTTCTTTATTATGTTAATGTATTATAGATTAAAAAAAATATTACCAAATCAAGATGACCAGTAGGTATTCTAATTCCGCTGTCCTAAGTAATTCGTAATAATTAAGTTTAATTAAAATCAAACTGATTGGCCCAGTACGATTTCATGACCCTAACTAAGTAGCACCCCCGATAGTTGTGGTACTGTTTTATCGCGTGCAAACACGTCAAGTTTACTTAGGTACCTACTATGTACGCGATAAGTTTCAATTCGTTGGGTTCGGATATTATGAGAGAATGATTTCAGTAAATAATTACAATATTATGTTATCGGTATAATATAATACAACATAGGCGAGACACGGACCTGCAGTACTCGTTGAACGTCAATACATAACACCGATCGTCGATGCAGGCCACGCTGTTGACGTCTCTGTGCTTTGACGCGAACAGCTCGTCGGGCATGTCTTCCTTCACCCGTCCCTGTTTTGTGTGCTCCGGCCTGTAGTACCACAGCAGCGACATCATCATTTCTCCTGTGAACACGCGTCACCGTTAATGATTAAAATTTAAAACGAGTTAAGTATACATATTATTGTCTGGGCGCGCAGCCAGGATTTTTAAAGCGGAAAGGTGGGTGTTTAATTTTAAATTTAAATGTAACTTGCAGGGGTTTTATACACTAATGTCCATTGTAGTCATCAATCTTCAAATAGTTATAAATTATAATATTAAATATGGCCACATTTTTTTTTAGATATCTGAAGCATAATATTATAATTAATATATATTTTGCATAAATAAGGTTAGGTTAAGGGGGTTACAACACCAAAAAAACGCAACACATTTTTTCAAAGGATCAATATAATTTAAAGAGGAGGGGTAGAGAAAAGCTGGTCGATTTGCATTTATTTATAGATAATAGTATGCCCAAAACAAAAACTGTCGAATTATTACACTTGGGTTAAAACTTATTAGTTAAACTTATAGTTATTAATTTATTATTTATTTATAATAACAACTGGCAATGTAGCATTAAAAGTTACCCAAGCTCATTATTTTTATTGAGCAGTGTTAAATCAATTGAATATTAGTTGAATTTCGTAAAATAAATTATTTTTTTTATAATATAATATATTATCTAATATTCAAATAAAATTGGGTTTTTTTGTCCATTTTTAAAATATTTTAATTTCCTATAACTCGTCAAATTAAACTTTCGCCGAGTACCCAGATTCACAGAAAAACAATCACGTATAACAGGCAACATGTTTGTTGAATTCAACGAATCGCAATGCATTTTGAAAGTAATTGAAGTCCAAATATTAAATACCCAGATATTATGTCATTATTATGTTCAAATTGTAATATTTATAATTATTAATATCATACAAGACGCACGTATTCATACTTTTCCGGCGTTCCGGAGAACGATTTTTAATTATTTTTACTTAAAAATGTACCTATGGGTTAATGTCTTATTGATTATTATTCGGTAAGTCATCGAAGGTAATATCGTGGTAAACGTATTTGCAGTTTGTAGTTGGTACCCACTACGTTATGAAAAGTATTATGTATACAGAACACACTTTCTACGGACTCGTGACATTGAGTTTATAAATTGTTAAGATAGTAAATGCATAGACGCGATTAAGGTTTTATACGAAAATTATACGTTTTACACAAGTTACACGTTCGTTTTCACACCGTCGATTTTTTTTTATAAAACTTCTTAATTCGCGCATTGAATAATTAAAAATATACAATCCAAAATAATAAAATATATAAATTCATATAATTTATTCTTGCATTATTTTCAAGTTTTGACGTAATAGATAATTATATATAAAAAAAAATAATTTTAAAAAATGTGATGACATTTGGATTAAAGTTTTTCTGCCTAAATGCATTTATTAGGCATAGTTGAAGCTGGTATTAAACAACCAATCACAATGAAAAAATAAAATAAAATGATAAGCATTTTCCCTTTGTGTTAATTAATTGGATTTAGGTTTCATTTAACATAATCATGATATCGACAATTACAAATCTATCAGTGAAATTTTAATACGAGTGTAATTTTCGACTACCTAAAGTAAGTGCGATTCGACCTCATATACAGTATTATAATAGCAGCAGATGGGCGTGAGTACTTTTTTTGTTTTTGAGCGAGTATTTTTTTAAACTTCTTCTTTATGAATTATTTTAATTATATTTAATTTAACCCGCTGATCGCCGCGTGGTGTGGTATTATACAAGTTACCACTGTCTACAGTATTTATTACTATAAGTATATCCATAATATACCCCTTTTATCTTTTATCAGTAACGTATTATATAAAGAAGCTGTTAAGCAGGTAACTGTTTCGTTGTTTCGCTGTTCATTAAGTGTATTTGGTCATTGAGTAGATTACTGTAATGGAGGTAATAAATTTGAATTCAATGATAAATCATTGTATACCATAAAAAACGATTTTAAGCGGAGACGCTGCCAAAATGGTCAAATACTATGGTAATTATGATTACTAAGAAATTGAAATTAATAAAAATTGTGATATTTATTTTGTTTTTCTTCATTATTTAAAAAAAAAAAACTGAGAAAATTGTATTTCTGAATCACGAAAGTATTTAAACTTATATCCGATTTGTTATCAGTGGTCTTCCTGACTCCCTCAAAGTTGATGATCAGAGCATTTTTATTGCTAAGAAAAGTGTCTTCAAATAATAAAATAAAAAAACCCACTTCATTGAAAAATCAATACATTCATCGTTCCTCTCAAATCTAAAATAATTGTACATTTACGGAGATTTTAATAGACTTACGACTGCCAGTGTTCGTCTAACGTGATCTGTACTAATATATTTATATAGTGAGAGAAATTCTTTATACGCGACAAATAATAATATAATATTAATGCTTCATAATTCAATTTTGAATGTGTTTTATAAATGTATATGATGAAATAAACATTAAAATATATGAATTTAAATTGATCATAAATAACATAAATGTGTTTTGGTAATTTAAAATCTAAAAACAATAAAGAAATTCTCACTACGCATATAATGAAGTAAAAAAATAAAAATAAATAGACACGATCAGTCAATTTGGTTAAGTATTACTGTAAAAGTAATACATTTATAAAATACACACACAAAAAAAAATCATAATAATATAAATAAACAAAAAAACTATTCAAATATGAGTAATTTTTATAATGATATTATATTATTACAATTAAGTTGAGTCAGGTACTTACGAGTGGCTACCACACCATTTTCCAGGCAAATTAATATATTCTTCTTCAAACAATAATAATAATAACGGAGTATATAAACTTACCGTTGACGGGATCTTCCCACAGGTTGGCGATTTTGGCGATGAACGGCAAGTCGTTTTTACGAGAACCCGACTTGAGAAGCACGCAGTCCCTTGCGTATATGGTGTCGCCTTGCATGTGACGCATGCATGGGTAACATTTCCTTAACACTGGTGTATCGTCGTTCTGTGAGTACCGATAACAACAACGCAATATTAATATTAGGTACTATTGTCGTTATTACTACGATTACATATTAATATATTATTAATTATTATACACCACTTTCGGAATCCTCCATTACATACATACTAAAGTGAAACCTTCCCTCCCTCTAATGAGTCTAATGGATACTTCTAAGTAGCGATAACCTCCATAAAGAAGACTTTTTGGGGGGAACTAATTACAAAATCTCTATAGACTAAACCTTCTGAATGGCGAGTAAAATATCATCCTCCAAGAGTATTCGGTATTTGGTAATTTCACTCTATGATTAGTGATAGACCATATTAAAACGTAAACGAAATGTGCAACGTACAACTGAACAGTCTTTGTATAACCACACTTAATGTTTTTGTATAACGTCTCAATAGTATGTAAAAATGTAAAATAGAATGTAAGAAAAAAAAAGGTTACAGGAAACAAAATTAATTATTATTATTTATGGCAATTGAGTCTTAATATGCTGTCTTTTACTGATTAACGATTTTAATTTTGGCTCCCAGTTATATTGAATGAAAAATACTTAATTTGTTAAATATTATTATTAATATTATTTTAAATCATATTTTCGGTGACATGTGTATTGCATTATTATAATAAGTACGTCGTTTAAAAATTTTAATTGTCTTACGTTCATTTTATGTTTACCTAAATAAAAATAAATATTTTTTTTACTAGCTATTTTGGTTTTAGGAACCTTATTCTAATTTCCTTTTCCTTTTTATTACCTTAAACGTATTACGGTTACCATATTAAATTATAATAAACGTATAGTCACTAGATAAAGTGTTTTTTGTTACATACCTCTAGGTAAACGGGGCGCTTGAAAGGTTTTCCCTGCCATATCCAACCGTTGGACCATCTGGGCGCTAGGTCTTGATTTTTGAGCCGAGACAGCTGTGCGAACTCTTCGCGCATCCGTTGTTCCAGCTCTCTCTTCATCGCATCTGATATATAACAACAATAATCATATATTGTGATAAATGTAAAAAAACTCATTCGTCGCACGCGCAATCCAATACACTATATTATTAAGTACCTACCATATAATATACATTACCAGTGGCGTGGGGACTTGTAAAATTATTCAGAGGCAAGTACAATATATTAAACCCACCCACCCAAAACAAGATAAAGGCATTTACTGTTATATTTTAACTGAAATACTAGTTAATACTCTATCATTCTACCCGTTGAGTTAGTGTCCGCTGTCCACCTTACCTTGTCTTACCCCTTTTATGACATACATTTTGTACACAGACTGGATTTAGTACAAGTCTCTGCCTTAGGGTCTCACTAATATTCCACCCCAATAGAAATGTAAATTATTAATAATTTAAAATATCTGCCACTCTTAGGTCCGAACCTAGGCTTGTACATCATACAATTAATATAATCATCACTCACCGGTCATTTCTTTCTTGTTCCCTCCGTTCTTCCGGTCTTTTCTGCCTTTTTTCGTTTTCTTCGTCACGCCTTTTTTCTTGACGAAAGCTTCGGTGATCATGTCATCGCCGTCGCTTTCGTCCGTCAACACCGACCGCAATATCTCTTCAGTCATGCACTCGTCCAATTTCTCTTGTTCGGACTTGACTTCTGTCGATTTAATGCTGTTCTTCCGTATAGCTGCAGTTAGGTTAGCTACAGTTACCGGCGTCGGTTCGTCTTCAGCCGAAGTTGGTGGTGTAGTCGCAATAGTTGTCATCGCCGTCTTCATTGACGGCTCTTCTACGTTTTCTTTACAGTCATCGTTGTTGTTGTCGTCGTCGTCATCTACGACAACGGCAACCACGTCGTCGTCGAAATCGTTACCGCTGACGTCTTCGTTTTCTTCTTGGATTTTCGATTTTTTCGCTAAGACTATTTGCATGGGATTGGGTTTCTTCCTCTTCGCGGATCCCTTCATTACTATTTTGTCACCGTCAATGTTAATGTTGTAATAACCATTGTTGTTATTATTTATAGTATTGTTGTTGTTGTTGACGGGTGTATTGGGTGTGCAGTAAACAGTAGTAGTCACTTCCAGGCGTTCCCGGGACTTGGTTGACAAGTCAATGGTCTGATGAAGACCATCGTCATTGTCATCGGTCGCCGACACGGAATCGCCCTCCTCCTCGCTGGCCATGTCCACCTTGAGCGTGTAATACGATTGCGGTTGTTGATCGTCGTCGATAGGTTCGACTTTTGGTACCACGACGTTGTCGTCGTGTTGATGGTCGATCGGCTGGTCCAAGCCCAACACGGACTGGCTGAGGACTTTGCCGATAGCTAACAAACCGGTGGTATCGCATTTCTCTTCGCTAATGGTGTTCCACTCTGAAGTGGGGTTCTTTGCGGCCAACATTGCCGGTGATTGGGGCGCCAGGTGTTGCACGGATGCGCGGGCCGGGCTCAGTGGGCTCATGCACCAAGGAACTTGCTTGCACGGGCTGCCTGAGCTTGCGGAACGCGGCGGTCCGGGAACACCGGCGCTGCCCCTAGCCGGGCTCGGCGGGCCATGGGCCCGCGGAGGCTCCTGTGGCAGTGCCAATGCCACAGGCGGGAGTGTAACTACTGTCGAATGATGTTTTGGCCCCTTACTGACTGCACCAGTAAGCGGGCCAGTATGTCCGTTTTTTGGATTGGGACACGATTGCATTGGGCACGGACAAGAATGGTATGTCGGGTCTACGTAGGCGCGGGGCGGGGCGGTCGAGTAGCACGACGGCCCGGGCGGTGCACCGTACGGTGAGTAATAGAGCGGCTGCGGCGCAGGGTAAGCGTCGGGCGGCGGTAAGGACTGCTGCTGGTGGTGCTGTTGCTGCAGGTGTTGTAGGTGCTGTTGGTGCTGCAGGTGTTGCTGCTGCGGCGGCGGCTGCTGTTGCGGCGTTGGTTGATGCTGCTGCTGCGGAGGCGGCGGATGGTGTTCCGGCCGGTCGCCGCCGGGCCTGGTAATGGCTACCAACATTTGCTGTTGCCCCGCGGGAGAACCGGTTGGCGCCGGCGGCTGTCCGGGAGGTGGTGGCCCGTAGTACTCGTGGTAGTACGTGGGCGGTCCACCAGCCTGTGCGTACGGCGGTGCGGCCGGCGGTCGTCTGTGGTGGAACGGTATGTGATGGTACGGAGAGCTTCGGCTGTGGTGGAAGTAGCCGGGCTGGTGGTGTGGGCCACCGGGGTACGCACACGGGTTGGGTGGCTCCGGCAAGTAGTGGTGAGCCGGCACCTGTGGTGGTGGTGGCGGTGGATACTGGAGACTGGCCGACGCGGGTGGCGACGGATAGTACGATGGAAGTGGCGGCGGATGGTAAGGGCCTTGCGGCTGGTATCGGTAACCGGGCGGTGTTGGCACTGAAGTCGATCTAACCGGCACCACTTCGGTGTCGGACGACTCAGCAGGTGGAGGTGCGGCGGTGCCGGCCGAAGACGGTGGCGTGGGCACCAACGGCGGGGCTAGCGACTGTTTCACGTGCGAAGGGTGGTGCAAGTGCACGTGGTGCGGCACCAGGTGGTGGGTGATCAGCGGCCCGGCTGGCTGGTAGTACCCTGCGAATCAATAATAAAATTACGATTATATAAACATTATAATTTATTTGTTAAAATATGTACACAAGTAAAATTGCAAGTAATAACCATTAGTCAACCAATAACATAATATATATCATAATAAAATATTTCTGTATATATATTAGTATATATTTAGTAGAATACATTTCAGGGACATAGATTTATAAGTTTCCTAAATATATATAGTACCCTTGATATTTGACGTAATTGTGTAATAATATCTGCAGAATAATAATTGATCACCACGGAATAATACTTTAAGAAAATTATTAAAATAATTGCCATTTCTATAGAATGCAACAGCTGTGTTAGACGTGTAATATATATTAAGTATATTTGTATGCGCGACCAAAATGAAGCTTGTAATGTTATGTTAAAAACAGTAGAGCAACGGACGGAGGAAACAAATTCTCTAGAGAGGCGATATTGATATACCCTTAGTATTAGAAAATCGAATTTGGAAATAAAAATACATTATATTGTTTAAGTTTAAAGATATGGAAACATCTTTGACTACAGCTTTCTATGGAAAGAACTTTTTTAAACTTTAAAAAAATTAAAGATTTTAAATAACTATGTTTTTTAGAAATGGTAATCTGTCCGAGCACTTTTTTAGTGTCGGACAAAAAGTCCGAAAATACAAAATATTTTATATAATTAATATTTATTTCTATTTTCTTATTTTCATTTATAATTATATAATTTATTACAACATATTAGAACAACAATATCAAAATTTATTTGTAACTAAATACATTTAACAAACAATGTATATTTTATTTTATTTATAAACACGTCAATCTAAAGTAAAACTAAAAAAAAAATGATAGTATATCATAATTATAATAAGAAAATATAAATTTGTCATTATTATAACTATACTACTATAATGGATTTCAGATTTCTGTTATATTTTTGTTAGTTATACGAAAATATAATAATATGTGTACAGCATTTGTACATTTTTATAATAAATATTAATTTTGGTATATAAAATATTTTGTATTTTCCGACTATAAAAATTGAATCCGGACTTTTTGTCCGATTCTTCAGAAATAACGGTTTAACCTGAAATCGCTATGACAAATTACGCTTAACTGAAGAGGAAGGTGATGTGGAAAGAGCGTTTAAACGATTGCAACAAAAATATTTTCGAGTTAAAATATTCTAAACCATTCGGATAAAAGTATTTGTTACCAGGAATTAGTTAATATTTCGAAAGACGCGTCTAAAGCATCGATTAATTTGGAACAAATCATGGCACAGTGGTGGTGTGAAGCAGATCGATCGATGATAAGGCACTAACAATTCTCAGACACCATAGACGACGATACACTCGGAGAATATAATATAATTTAGTACACTGCACAATGCACTTAACACATACTAATATAATATGGTACATTCGTATGGAATGAAATAGAATTTAATTGTTATTCAATTATGTAGTACGTAACTCGGTCGGATTAATATATTATTATTTATTATTAATGTACAAACGGAAGATTTTCCGCAAATAATATAATAATGATTTATCAAGAGTTAGAGTATAATACTGTTGGGTCGTCCGTAAATGATGTACCTACGTAATAAATATTATAAACTATTATACTCTTATGGTGCACGAACTTATACAACACTGATCAATACTCGCGGCTACGATGACAACAGTTGTCGGCTGTACGTTTATAATATAATACTAATAGTGCTCGATTCGAATAATGTTTAAATATTATTATATTATAGAGTGCATAGTGCATTGCCGTATTTAAGAGTATCGAAAACGACAACGAGTTTTGAAAACTTATGATAATATTGTTATCTGCCCGCGTGAAATATTGACGCCACGATTTCACTGCGCAGGGGACACTACAGAGACAAAAAATAATAATAATATATTGTACATTATAATGACATTATATCGTTATCATTTTGAAAAAAAAGGCATTGGTATTTTGATGACGACGCGTCGAAGCCGTGGACGAACAACAACTCTGTTGGCCAGGACCGGTTTTAATCGGACCGAGACACCGAGTCATTAGTCTAATATTTTATTTATTATAGTCTATAATATATACATATCACATCATAATTATATACATATTGTTTGCAGAGTAGGGCTAACGAAACTACAACGACGACGACAATGATGATAGTTTTATTTCCGTCGTTTCGCTGTCGTCGAATATCGACAACAATTATTACAATTAGCAGCTGCTGCACCGGTGATATCGCGTCCAATGACGACGTTGGTAATATGATAATAATAATATAAACGTCGCAATCGTGCGGATGCGACATCGTGTTCAAACGGTCGTATGCAAATAATCGAATTCATCCCCGTGCCTGTGCACACAATTATTAAACGATTTGATGAGGCCGAGCCGAAGCCGTTATTATTTTACGGGATATGTGGGACGCGACTAGTTTCAATCGACAGCCGCGCAGTATGCATATTGTAGTTTAAATTTCGGGGGTGCTAAATAATTGAAGCCTTGCCCCAATGTTTAAAATATTATATTATATCGTTAGACCGTGAATAAAATTAGACAACTAATAAGAAGCTACATACTCATAATTGAATGTTGGCGTAAATCGAGGTGGGACGGTGGGATGATTGGGGATTTAAATTTTAAGTACACCTTTCCACCACAAAAAAAATTATTATTTTACTATTTTTGTAATAGATTTTATGAATTGGTTCATTTTGTGTAGGAAGATTTTAACTCTGTTTTAATTCTGCTCTCTAAAATTTAATCAAACCTCCGGCTATAAAACTGATTTGCATCCCTGGCACTTATCTCAATATCTATGTTCAACATAATTTTTCTAAATACCACATAATATACATTAAAATTTAAGTAAATTATTTTATTAAAAAACTTTACAAACTTCTTTTTAAATTATTTTAATTTTAATTTTTCTATAATTCAATTAAATTCACTATCAATAAACGATTACGTCGTACGACGTACGTCACAGTATTGTCTGATTCCTAATAGGTATGTGTTTAAAAATGTACCAATAGCCGATTATTATACACCTTACCTTAATACCAATATTAAAAATATTAAATTGGTTAAACTAAAGACAAGAAAAAAAATCAATTTGACATAAAAGAAACAAGTGAACATCTTGTACACGAAAGTGCAACCCCTAGCACTTCACTTGCTTATTAATAAATAAATATGGCCTATGCGCATGTACGCATATAATAATATATACCCATGTAAACACATTATAATATACGCATCACGCATACATATTGGTGTAATTGTACACAAGCTATACATGAAGGATACTTATTGCAGCTTTAAGGGTCCTAAACGCACCACTAATGATAGTGCAAGTTAAATTTGTATGCGACACCTCATAAATACACTCACTATTACATAATTATTATTATTGTATTAACTGTTTGGCCAATTAAGGCCAAAAATCTCATGGCCCCACAATCCACCATATTTTTATATTGACATTTTAATATAGTTTGTCAGTTTTTATGAATTATGATAATATGATATGTAATTAATAATATATAATCTGTTAAACACGTGGGGTTACATATTTATTTGTGTTCACTGGAATGTCCAGATCACGTATGATGTATGGATGCCGGATGGAGTTGTAGTATAGGTGTTACTTGTATTTTATAATCACTTGTGGCAAATAGTATAATAGAAATTTAAGATGTTGACAACAAGTCACTAAAGTTAAGAACTTGTACACAATAATAATACAATAGGTCTTATAATTTTATAAGGTATTCTATAAGTTTTTTGAGTATTATAATTTGTATAGTTTTTTAACGGCCCCCCTCTTTTTAGAAATCATAGCTACGATCGAGTCACAGCTTTCGACGCATAAAAACGTGCGTTTTACGTTAAATAAAATAAACCACGGTCATCGGCGTAAATATATATATTTTCTCATCACCGACGAACGTCACGGCCGCTCTATAGAATTATGAGTTATGAGTTTATGACTAATTATATTATTGCTCGCACGACATTGTTCAACATAATATGACACGAATAAAAATAAAAATATTATTCACAGAAGTTTTCTTAACAGTTAACGGACTCTGTGGACTGTGATACACGTCAACAATCTATAGATAGCTAGTACTACCTACCTAGTACCTATAATATAATACGTTATTATAATAATATCATTATTATATGGTAACGGTAAGTCGACCGCCGAAATACGAAACAACTCAGTCGGACCGTTAATTCCCGCGCCGTATCTCCTGCGATTCACGTTGAACGTATATATTATAAATGTTTAAAATATAATATTAAACTCATTACCAGTGATTATTAGAATTTGCTAAAAATATCTGTAAGTATACGCATTTTTCACGCAGGTACTTGTATAAAGCTATAGTAAATTTTTCTCGCTTTCCTCGAAATAGTCGAAATTATTATTTTTTTGCATCCCTTATTATAATTATACAACTATTCATATTTTTGAAAATATAGTCTTTTGTGGATATTTATTGTAATAATTTTCCAAACAAGTCATGAAAAAAAAATGAAAGAAAAGGAGGCACATTAATGATAACATTTACTGTTTTTAGAAACTTAATTCAGAAAAATGACAAAATTGGTTCATAAAAGGTCAAGAGTTTTAAAAATAATTTTTTGATGTTCACTTGATACAAATTTCATCATAAATCACAATAATATTAATATACCTTGTCGTTAACACAAATATTAAGTCATATTAAATTTTTTTGTTAATATGTATTTAAAAGTTCTGTATATTATTTTAGGGTTGAACAGGGTTTGAATATATAGATATAATTAATTAAAGATGATTTGGTCGAATCGTAGGAATATATACGAATGTCACGACTGAGGAGAGGATCAGTGACCAAGATTATCAGTTGAATACGAACCATAAAAATAGACCTAAGTACAATTATCATCGATGATTCAAACTAATTATTGAACTAATTAATACATTTTTTATACTATAAAAATAAATTTCATTTCAGAAAATGAATAACCATGATTTTTTTATAGATAATAATAAATCATTTAGAAATATGAAAAAGAGGTTACCTAAATATTATTCAAGTTCTTAAAAAAAAGTAATGAAATATACAATAAAATGTTAGGAATACATTTTGTATAATTAACTAATATTCGTCCTCACTTTCTACCACCGTATAAACTCGGTATATTTATTATAATATGTGAAAATCTAAAAATCTATACTCTCAAAACCATAAACATTGTAAACTATTCCCGTATTCGTCGATACAAGAAATAAGAAGGTATAGTAAATAAGTTGTTATAACATGTATCTACTACCTATAACAACATAGAAATTATATCGTAATATCGTTGACACGAAATATACTTTAACGAGTTCCGAGAAACGAATTATTGTTGAATACACCAATACTACTACAGGCGTTGTCGCTCTATTCTGAACCGATAATATGTGCGCTCGCATGACGAATTCACGTGGCTTTTTCGAGAATTCACGACGAACGACCGAGAACACCATTTTCTTCTAGTAAAATTATTAATAACATATTATACTTAAGAAAGTTGGGCAGTAATAGTATAAAATCACCGCCGAGACGGCAGACGACAACTGCATATTATTATTATTATTACGTTATCGTGCGTTGGTTTTGATTACAATGGTCAATGGCCAACAAGTATGTTACTTTTTTTTCCAAATATTATAATATTATAATTTTGTTGCGTTCGTTCGAAGACGATTAATATTTTAAATAACCGAATCAAATTAAAAACACGTCTGCGCAGTGCTGAAACTGAACACCTATATTATAAATATATTTTGTGTGTTAATTATTTTCATTATAATTAGAGAACAAGGTGCTAAAGGTAGTACACGGTGTTTTTTTTTACAAAATATTTTTAACACATAATTTTTATGTTGTAGAATTGTATTGAACAAGCTATAAGGCACTAATTTGATGAATTATTATTATGCTGCAAAGAGCGAGCTATGGAATACAATTTAAAAATATACAAATTAATAAACATTTAAAAATTATTTGTAATGTGATTTAACGACTCGTTCAAAAATATTTATTTTAATCATTCACAAGTAGGCGTTATACCGCAGCGATATGCCGATACTGGTGTATTGTAATAGTTACAATTATAATTATTATTTCCACGAAGATAGCTGGGCATGCGGGGACCGGCTTTAACCCATAAGTTAGGCTGAGTTAAATTATTTCAAGGGACGCTAATTTTTTCAAGTGTTCCCCGATTTATTTTTCTGTTTATGTATTATTCTTATGCATATTGACATATTGTACGATATACCTACATATTTATAATATTTACCGTACATATACTTGGCTACGTAATAAGTCCACATAAAGACGAATAGCGCGCTTGAAGCTCCGACACCAAAAAACCATTATGCCATTGTGGTCGTTCATCACATTATTAATAATGTATAATAATATATAGATATCAGATAGTTATCGTTATCGATAAATTTGCACAGACGGAAAAAATTTTTGGTGGGACATTTACGACAATCGATCTTAAAAACGGCGTCGAATTACATGTATCGCGTATCGTTGTCGTTATAATACAATACTGAATTACTGAATAATAATATGTCATTATTTCTACACAAACGAACGACGACGACGACACCGGTTGACGCATGCGGCTTAATCGCAATCGATGACACATCCGTTTTGTCTTGTCATTCGAAATACGCACGACGATTTATAAATGGACTACGCGGTGCTCGGTGGTTTATTCGGAGATGTAAACAACGTTCTCTCGAAACTAAATCAATACACTGCAGGTATTACTGTATTATGTGTTTGTCTACCTTAGCTATATATTAAATAATAATATAATGTTTATACGTACATTAGTATATAATTATATATAGCATAATATATATATATGTGTAAGGAGTATAGATGGTCCTTTGCAGGACGCAGTGGACTTATATATTATATACATAATATATAATGTGTACCTATAATAATGTGTGTACCGATTCTCCGTTTTGATTGCGTAAACCCCGCACCGTGCCATCACGAGAAATCCCCGTTAATTTCGCACTCGAATAATCACACCTATTATTACCATTGCAGAGACAACGTTTTAGCGAAATCGATATAGTTATGAGAAAATTATGTTCACGGTTAATTAATATACCGATAGATTGCGGTCCTATAAATTCGCGTGTTTAATTTTACGGTCAAAATGTAGGTACACATCAGATTTACTGACATTGCGCGATTCTGACGACGTAGCATTTATGCTTCATTTCGCGGTCAATTAATTTTTGTTCACCAATTGGATTAGTCTGTTTGATTAAAACACAAACGGGTGACAATATAAATAATTACGATCACAGGACCGTTATAGGACAAACGACGATATACGGTAACTATAGACATATGAAAAACGACATGACGACGATTTTGAGCTTTCGCCGCGGCAAATTGTATAATATGGACAATATATTATATAAACAAAGTGAAAACGCACCAAAGCTCGCAAATCGATTTATCAACGCGTGTGTAATGACAACGCCAAAATCGACGATCGTATTATATATTATATGGAACACTCTATGTTACACGACGTTTACAAGGATTAAGGTATAATGTGTTTTATAAACAAAGCCAAGACTTGGATTGGATGCAAAAGTATAAAGGCACGACGCTATGTTATTATATTATGCGATGTAAAATATATATAAAAAAAAAATATGAATAAAATAACCGTGAAAAAACGAGCGTATAAAATAATATATTACAGGTAAGTTTACTACAAGTACACGCGGCGTTCCATACGACAAAAACTGCAATAATGATGATGATGATGATGGTGGTGGTGATAACTAAAATGAAGAATTCCGCTGCTACGAGGAAATTTATTAGACGTACGCGAAATTGTTTGTCATTATAATATTATTATTTCGTGAATACACCGTTGGCAAGAACCGTTGTTGCGTTGTTTGGCAATGGGGCCAAAACGCAGTATTGTTTTGCGCATTCACAGAACCGTTTTCTCGCTGCATGCACCACAACGTATACGTTCCCAAGCCCCCCCCCCCGCCATGGAGTTTTTTAGAAATATTTTAAATTTTTGTATAAATTTGTATCCACAAAAGCCAAAATTAATTGTATGGATTTATTTACAAAACAATTTAAAAAATAGTGTGGGGGTTGTGGAAACGTTTCCCCAACTTTCACTAACATTCCATCAAAAAACAATTTTTTAAAGTAAATGTCAAATATTTAGTACTTCATAGTTTATTTACACTTGTACAATATTAAATTCTTTTCTGATCCGATATTAATTATTTACTGGCATACCATATATATTTACATATATTACTTACAAAATACATTTATGTCTATAATATGTGATGCACCGTACGCGGATAGGAAAACAATTAGAAGTTTGGGTGGACCGCTAGGGGGCGGTGTGTCATATAAGCGCGTGTGCGTGTATCGCCAATCGTGTAAAAACGGCACAAAAAATATGCCACTCCCGATCTCTTCCGTACGATTTAAATAGTTTAATACAACTATATAGTGCGCGCCCGCCATCGTTATGTACGTTGAGTTGACCTTCTTTACCGTAATGTTGTGAAACATACGAATATATGTATATAAATATAATGTGGCAATACAACTGACAAAATACGAATGCGTAAAAAATCGATCGACTGACGAGACTATCTCAAAAGGCACAGCAGGTATAATAAATATTAACATTAACTAAATGTTAACAAAAATATTAAAAATAATCAGAGCCAGAGATATATAAGCAAATAGATAGATAATAGGTAGTTACATCGCGAAAGTATATACTTTTAACCATTGCAAACTAATTTGTAAAATACTAATACATATATTTTTTATGACTATATACTGTATAGTGTATAGTGACCAAAAATAAAAAAAAATATTAAAAAAGCAGATATGAACATTGATTTCAATACACAATGATTCAATGTAATATGTAAAGATAGACAAAATCACGTAAATGGCAAGATGAATAATAAGCGTCAAAATGAAATCATATTTTTGCATAATAAAACTAAAATAAATTATAAAATAAACAGCTTATATAAAATATGTAAATTCACAAAGTACAACTGATATCGACAACTAATTATTATAAATTTAAATCTAGAAAATTCGATGTGACAATTTTAGTCATTTACTATCTACAGACATTAAAATGGTCTATGAGGAGATAAGCTTATATTATCTATACAAATTGTATAATATTTGTATTATTTTATATTAACAATTGCAGAATTGGTTTTTTTTTAAATACCACGATACACTGCACACACGTAGGTAGGTATACAATTGTAAAATATAAATTTCACGAATTTTTTTTTAGAACGTTGCATCATTTCGACAATTGTCGCTACTGTAACGAGGTGTACTGAGCTGCAATCGTCGAGTGCGCCCACACAAACGTTCACGAAAATTATTATCACTTGGCGACGTTTTAAAAAATACATATGTTTAGACACACTACGCCGATTAAGTCGATGAGTTTTACAATTTATTATTTGTAGTTTTTTTTATCGATGTTTCATTTTTTAAATAATACCAGTAGTTCGTTTGTTGCACCACAGTAAACTTTTTAGGTTTATGCATCTACCAAAAAAAAAAAAAATAATATATATAGGTATATACAAAGGTCGATAAAAAATATCATATAATAAAGACGGCGAAAGGGCATCGGTATGATATTAAAATATAAATAAGTCTTTAAAACGGTATACCTCGTTAAAACGCGTGTGCACGGTGATATTATGTTACATGAACATAGATGCACGATCGACGGTACTTTCGGAGCGGCACACTTAAGAGGAGGCTGCACGGACACCGAATATAACAGTAATCGCCGCCGTCTATCTAAATCTAAACGAATTTGCGGTCACGATAGCTATACATATAGCGTGGCGGGCGAGGCGACGACGGCGGTTTGGGTAATTTAAACAACGCTATAATATTATTATTATATGATATCGTTAGTGGTATACGCTACGTTTAAAATCGCAGAGAAACGAGAAAATCATACAGTTTTTAACAGGTATCCATAGGTACCGCGGGGTCAGAAGATTTACACCGTTTTGAAGACGCGTCGGAAGTGAATCGGTTAATCCTCACCGAGTCACGTAAAAGTGATAATAATAACTGCATCAATAATAATATATGATATTAAAATTTACAAGATATGTATAGGTTAGATTCATATTACTATCGAGTGTAGATTAGAATAATTAAGACGCGGTTGGTCTATGGAAAACTTTTTTTTTTATTCGTCGATACCTCAAAACTCGCATTTAAAGCGTCGATTAATTTAATTTAATTGTCGTTGAATACTAAATATAATATTACATTAGGTTTATTGTACTGCATTGTTTTTCCAACGACGTCGTTGTTGTTGTTGTTTTCATCATAAGTCTCTCGGGCGCACTGTATAATATTATAATATTACACGCTATTCCTACTGAATAATATAACAACAGTAGTGTTCATGACGTGCGTTTCCGATGTGCCCGACGCGATGGCACGCGTTCCACACCGCACTCGGCTATTATTATTATGTATATTATAGTATAGTGTATACTGCACAGATCGATCGCCGGAAATGCTGCAAGACCAACATTACTGCCTCGTAACTCTTGTTTTACGAGAACGCAATAAAAGTATATTATATTGGTACCTACGTTGAATTATATATTTCATTTGTTCGACGTGACATCATATACTAAATAGAACACTGTACATTTCGTCGAGTACGATGGAATCGATCAAATCCCCGTGGTATAGGTTATACGCCGTTCTCATATTAATTATACAACCAGCTCTTATGTAGGTGGTAGGAGCGAAGATTAAGACGTGCTCGGGGTGATGGGATTAAATTCGGGGGAGGATCTAATATCTCAAGAATATTTTAAACACGTCGTCTCGGAAGCGATCGCGAAAAGACTTGATCGACATTTAGAGAGCTACATATAGTAACTACCCAAATAGCATACCATCTTCGTCGCAAATAAAAAGGTCATCAATATAATACATATGTTTCCAATGATCAGATATTCATAATTATTTACCATGTGTTGTCTAACAAAAATGTTAACTTTTTTTTTTTATAATACCTATCAAAATGCATCTGATCATTGCAGTTTGTAAACCGTGAAGTGGTAAAGTGGGATATATGAAGCGAGAAAGGATAACTCTAAATCAGGATCATAACAATATTTGTATGACGTACAAACATTTTAAGTCGTCTAGAACAACGTTTCTTGAACGGATGTGCCTGCACAAGAGACTGCGTTTTATAAAGCAGGTGTTGGTAACGGTCGGAAAGGGTTGCTGACGGAAGGGAGAGAGACCAGTTATGTCAGTGCCGCGACCGCCCTTCGACGAAAGAAAAATTTATAAATGAATGAGGAAACGACGCGCGTGGATATATTTTGCGCCAAAACGAGACGTGCGACGCAATAATATCGTTGCATATAATCTTATGCCTTCGTCGCGGTTTTGAATGGCGAAGGCGCTCTACAGTTTTTCGTATGTAAATATATATTAATTAATATAATAATTAGTGTTAGTAAATTATGATACTTATCGATCACACCTACGTGCATGATGTATAATATTATGTATATTGCACGTATACCTCATCACTGGCGGTCGACAATGAAATATTCCTATCAGCCATACAAATATAAAAACACTACTACTAATAATAAAGTTCTACAGATATTGAGATATTAGATTGTGCGTGTGTGTGCGTATATGTATAGGTAGGTTATGTATTACTATGCACACGCACACATCGTAATAATGTAGTAAACTAGTAAATGACAATTAGAACAACAACAACAACAACAACAACAATAACGTCAATATCGTAGCAGTACCTATTCGTAGTACTTACATATTGTGACGTAGTTTCTTCGATGTGAATACATAAGAGCGTAAACTATTATAATAGTATATACTAGATACCATATTATATAGGTACGATAAAAAAATTACGAGAAAAAGATGCGTGTGTGGGGTATTATTTTTTTATTTTTATACCGCACTTTGAATTGCAAGGTTGGGAAACTCACAAAGGAATGATATACGCAAGAGCGCACCAATATCGATTAATAATTTATTATATATTATATCGTTATCGATGGAAGACTTACACATAGAACAACGACAATGATAATATTATTATATATATTGTAGAAAATATATTATGGGGTTTCAGCGTTTGTGACTTTGCAGCGAGTTCCGCCATCGGAATTGCGCAATACATATCATAGACATAATATACGTAATCGTTGCGTTAATAATAACTATTAATTATACATAAACTATATTATAAACCCTTTGACGACGACAACCTTTATAACGCGAATTCATACGCACACTTGCGCGACTTACTTAATACATAGTTTATTATATTATATGTACACGATAATATTAATTATTATTATAATTGAAAGGTTTGCCTATTTGATTTTCTTCTTTTTTTTCTTTTTTTTTTTGTACAAGAATCGAGCAAGTCCAAAATTTAGTAATTTTTTTATGAAAAAAATGATCACATTTCAACATAAAACAAGAAATTATAATTTTATAGGACCTATGTATATATTTTACAACTTGGTTAAATATTGTTTTGCTTTATTTATAATAATTTAATACATTTTTTGGTGAAAAACAAAATTTATAGTTGTGAAGAAAAAACTAGATAAGGTATCAAGTTCTTACATTTTTATGAAATGTATAAACAACATACGTATTAGACGAACCAACAAGACAATGTACATAATATGTCCCCAGTATCTTTTATAGAATTAGAAAAATTGTAAGATAAATATAATTTACGAAAAATATTTGTAACCATATGTGTTTCTTGATCATCCTAAAATGTTTTAAAAATGGACTTGTCTGGTTTTTATAGCAAATCTTCACTTTATATTAACGCTAATCTTAATAATTACTATGTAATAGTTGAACGAAAAATTTTTAAAACATGTTGCAAGAATCCCAAAGTCTATAAATTACGACGCGTCGATTTCGAATGGATAAGCCCCGCAAACGCCGAACGACATTTATAAAAATTACCCTCACTGTACTATAATAATAATTATATATCATAGACCTGAGTCGAAAATCTGTTGACAATTGTACAGGCATATTAGTAGTATATTACATATTATATTATATTATTATATACAATATACAGTGACTGTAATAGTATGTAATTATATGGTACAAGCATTAGCGACGGTCAAAGGCGTAAATACGTTAAAACTTAAAAAAGACATTTTTATGGGAAAGCAGTCATGGTCAATGTAATATATTAAACGCATTTTTGTCGCAATCCGAGCAGAATAAAACACAATAAGGTTTGAAACAAATGTAGAAAATGTATTTCGTTTCAAGTCTTAACTCATATTAGCCATAAAGCCGTTACGTTATAATACAAATTTTAACACGGTTTATTGAATCACATGCGAACGGCGTGTTTTTAATATAAGTAATATTTTTCTTCGCATTAAATAAATAATAATAGTAACAATATAAACAACAGCAAATTATAAACAATTATTTTTACTGTTTTAATAATACACTGAATACGAATAATGTGACTCACTGAAATGAAAACTTTGATTTTCGACTAAATGTTTCCATAGTAGTTATACTGACATAAAATATATAAAAAGCTAAGGCACTTGTAGTAACATATAATATGACATATTTAAATATCAATAGTTATTATTATTATTGTGTAACACTAAAATCACAAACGTTATGATATAATATTTATTTCATTTTTAAATTGTCGAGAGTATAAATAAATTATTAATTAACGTCCAGGCGAAAACGATACACGAAAAAATTACGACTTATGTTTATTTTATTCGTATATTGCTTATGCTACTATGATTAGTTTGCGTATTATTATTATTGTGCGATAAAGAAGTGTGATATACGCAATAAAGAATGTATTTAATAAACGAGTGCCCAAAGTAATTAGTGAAGTAACATAAAATATATAATAGGGAAATTTTTTAATTTTTATCTAGAAATACATTTCGGTGACGACCTTGCAGTTTTACACAGCAAATTTGACTCTTTACCATTAATGATTAATATAATACTAATAATATTAATTTAGTATTAATAATACTAAATTTAACAATCGATGAGAAATTTAAACGAACTAGCGCATTGTTAAAATCATGTTCACATTTTTTTTTTAAATAAATATGAACCAGTATGCGTTTCTTTTGATCACATGGCGGTTAAATTAAAAAAATATAATTTTGACTAACGAACCAACGCGAATTTGACATCACATCAATGATATTAAACATTCTTTAAGACTTTTTATTTAAATTTAATTTGTGAATATTTAATGTAGATAATTTTTGTTGTTGTCATAAACTATAGAAATTTGCAGATTGGCATTACTAAAAAAATTGATTTGTAAAATTTGTGTAGTTGTATAATCAATTTAACGTTCTCCAATACTCAAGGCTAGAAATAAGGATTTATGCAAAATATATATAAAATAAAAGTCACTTAGCTGTATACTATACATATTATATAATAAATACACTTCAGTATCAGACGACAAACTGTATAAAAACTATCTGTTTGCCCGATGTACTAATAAAATTCAATGGAACGAATCGTAAAAAGATTACTACGAACTAAAAAATGGTATGTTCTACTTTTATATTTTATATAGAACTATTAAGTTTTAAAAAATAGATCAAGTATTTTTATATTATATAGTTCGTCATGACTACGCATTATTCGAGGCATTATTGTTTTAAATTTTATTTGAATCCGACATTAAATTATAAAATTTTATTACGAAAACTGTTATCAACAATCAACATTATGATTGCTAATAAATGTTTAGTTCTAAAAAGTCAAAATAATATGTAAAGGTACCTTTAGCTACCCATTTATTATATATTTTAAAAAGAGATGTCAAACTTATCGCAAAAGGTATAAGCTGTTTACTTGACTCATGTTTTCTTAATTCGATATAGAATTTTTATCTTGCTGTAAACAAGTTGATATACATATATTATGTACAACTAATAACAAAACAAGGACTATATAAAGGACAAACGTATGTTTATAAAGCCCTCCCTATTCGGCCATAAAGAACAGGATTTTAAAGAAGCTTAATAACAGTGATAACGATTATTTTTAGGAATAGGTACAACAAATCTTTTTTTTTTTTTTTAAATAACAAATTTTATATTGTAAAATATATAAAAAAAAACATGATCGTAAATAAGTAGCACTTGTAAACCATAGAAGACAGGTATTAACACAAAAATAAAATGGGACTATCGCAATCTCTAAGAAATGTAATCAAGTATAAAAAAGTAAATCATAATATTATGACAACTGACTTTTTGATAAAAGTCACGTATTAATTATTATTGAGTATCACCATTAATTAAGATATATAAAAGTATTTAAATCGAGGAATAGTTAACAAAAATTCTGTTTTTATAGAAAAAATAACAGTAGGTACTAACACTACTAACTACTAATGAAGTAAGTCCACGGTATCATAATCAATATGTTGGGTAGAACTTTTTCCAGGATTAAGATTTGGGGATGACAGGGTAGGCATTTATATATATGTAATATAGTGTGGATTCATTCTAGTGGACAGCTAACCATTGCCTTGGGTTAATTATGGATCATTACGACTCGCGTTAATATGTAAATACTAATCGGACATATTAGGTAACCTAACCGTCCTAATCTATAGTAAAATAAAGTCACACGCGGATGGATGTAAAATAACATTAAAATTGATATAGATACAGAACTTAATGCTACAAGACTAGATAATTGTGGTTCCGGTTTATATTTCAATCAATACACGTAATTATTATTTTGTTAAAAAGAATTCAAGGTTAACAGTTGTATATGGATGATCAAAGGATTAGCGATTTACTTGTATAGTATCTAACTGTAGCCTATGTCATGTGGAGGACACTACTTCAAAAATAAACCTAAGCCCTTTGAAACGAGACGTATGATATTTAGTTATCACTTTACACCCCCGAGGGTCGAGAGGCTATATTATTATCAATGTTATATGCACAAATTGTTTTTTATTTAATATACAATATTATAATTGTATAATTGTAATTACTAATTTAATTAATGTCTGTAAATGTACACAAAGTATAAACTTGTTTGTGACACCAAGTTTTTTCAGTTATATGGGTTGTTCAAAACTTTTGGCATCCCCCCCTTGTTTTTTTTAAAATCAGAAATGGTGTCATCGAGTTTCCCGAATACCGTTCTATCTCCCATAGGTAACCGTTTTCGTTGGTGCGTGTGTGGAAGGATAGGATGTCGGTCGGACGATAAGGATGATTCGTGGAGACATATTACGTTGAATAATATACTCACTGAATATGATTTAATATTATAAAACATAATAAACGAGATGAGCGAATTCGTATGCGGTGTCTTGCAGCAGAGGCAATGACGATAGGACGGAAGAGTTCGACTTTGGCCGTTCGAATTATACAGACAGAGCTTATGAATAATGCGAAATCGTCATCGTCGTCGTCGCCGTAGTAAATGTCGTTAAGTTATTAAAAAAATCGAGTGGATAACAATAATTGTCGCCGGTCGGACGAGAAAAATCACTGCGCGCCTCGGTCGCTTACTGCGTTCGGATGCGTACTGGCCGAGACTTTATTGCGCGTCGGCGGTACCGCTCAGCGCCGTAATACCGGTGACGGCGGCAACCACGTGGGAAACGCGCCCTTCGGGGATGACTCAACAGCTCTCGTTTACGGCGGCGGCAACTATAATATTATAATGTAATACTACGGCGTAGTATGTGCGGCGGACGTATTGTATTTATTATACCGCCGCACCAGTGTAGGTATTTCTGGTTTTTGGTTCCGCGTCGTATGTAGTGACGTCTGGTAACGTCGTTTTCATGAATGAAACTCGGAACCAGACGTTCCTCGACGAAGGGAGTCCGCGCCGACGCCCGGCGTTCGATTTTCCCCCGTTCCCGGTCCGACGCATATTTTTTTTTCGTCGTTTGAACAGACGCACTGCGGCTCGCCAACCGGAACGACGATCACGCGACACGTCATGGCCGATAAATAATTTTTTTATTTTATTTATAATATTATATTACTGCGTGTTGTTGTTGTTGTTGTTGAGGTGGCGGTGGTGTTATCATATCGTCGTTAATATGATTTCATTATTCACCGTCGTCGACGGTAAGCGCGCGCGCGCCCAAACAGCTGACGTGTACGCGAACCCTCGTGGTGAACGTGTGGTCACGTGGAATACATTGTATTATAATTTTTATTATCATTAGGTATCATTGTATTATGAATGCGCGTGAAACCTCGTGTATTGTGTGTAATGATACATTCTGATAAAAAATAAATTATATATTATACAATATTATATCATTACTTACGAACAGACTTATGGCTTCCTACAATAATAGTATAAATGCGATGTCGGCGTTTCTGTCGTTAGCGCCGAAAACCCGGCGGCGGAGGTCCGTTTTGGGGTTCTATCGGAAAACACGGCGACGGATATTGCGCGTCGGTCGCGCGATCTTGTCGTGGCGGGGGACGGAAGAACGGCGGCGGTGGCAGTCGTCGTCGTCGGCGGGAGATCTCGCGCGCGCACTGTAACAGCATCGCAACCGTCGCCGCCGATGAACCGAAGCGCCGACGGTGTGTGTGTGCGCGCGCGTGTTTGCGCGCCGCGGCGTTTCGGTGGGATTTTTTTTAATGCCGTAGTCGTCATCGTGGCCAGCGGACGGTAGCGCATGCGCGACGACACAGGCCCGACGTCGAGTGGTGTCGACTCGGTGGGTGGGGTAGGTGGGCGGAGGGGAGTTAGACGCCGCCGTTAAGTTGTGCGGCCGCGGGTGTCGACGGATGGGCGGTGCGGCAGGCAGGAAAGCGCGTACGCGTGGTGCGAGGGAATCCCGCGAGAAACGCGACGCGGCTGCAGACGTGCCGCCGTCGCGGTCGGCTCACGCGACGGATTTCTGATATGATAAATGTTGTCGTACAACTTTATACATTTTTTTAGTCTTTTATATTTTTTTTACATTACGAATTACGAGTTCATGTAATATTGATAACAATTACGAAAATTAAACAGAAATAAGAATGACCGTGTACTAGAAATGAAACATTGAAACCTCGCACAATACTGGCCATTGGTGAAGGCACCATTTCACACTCTTCTGACTCCCTGACCAGGAAAGTCACTTATATGTCCTAAAATAATGATAAAACATTTGATGTGGCCTATTAATATTAAAAAAATTCATATTTTTATTAAAACGATTTTGTCTTGAAATTAAGTGCCATATTTAAATGTCAATATCTACGTAAATATATTAATGTAACAAAAATGTATGAGCAAATTACGTTCATTATGATGTTTATAGGTACATGAATTGTGTACTCGGGACAAAAAAAAATTAGTCAGACTCGGGCTAAGCTGGTAATACAGCTAGTAAATACAATATATTGATTTAAAATATACGTATATAACATATATAATATATATGTATAAATATACAATGGATATAACCTCGGTATCTCGAAGGACCGAAACAAATGTTGACATACGAAACTTAGAGATACCTAGTTAATTCAAAATACATATATAATTCATAATATACCTATATCTGCTAGCTAAAAGTCTATTAGCTTATTGGTCGTTCAACTTAAACTTAATCGTTAATCACTTATTGACATCAAAAACTTCATACATTCGAGATGGGCTTTGATAAATCCGACATATTGATTATATAAATTACACGTAAATCTAATGCTGAATAGTTGAATGAAAAGCATCGATATATAATATAGAAAGTTAGAGATAGCGATACATATATACATATACATATTTCATCAAAATTGAACGATTCACTGCAAATTCCGCGATCAACAAAAATCACCGAACAAAAATTAATACTTTTTTAAAACAATTATACATAGAACCTACTATAATATATATAAATACATATTACATAAATATGATTACCTTTTTAAAAAAAATCGTTTGAATTACTCGAATTTTTGGATAACTTGACCTTTTTCCCAAGCATTCGACTTCGATTTATTCCAGTCAAACTAATATATTAACTGTATAAAACATATTATTATCGTAATGTTCTTTAGTTTGTGTGTGCAACGAGATGTGATGAGTTTCATATTATAATGTATGTATTGTGCGAGGAATAATATGCAGTGCACGACATTATCGCGTATTATTATTATTAAATTATTATTACGGTTTTTCACGCCATGCTATACCATTACGAGTATATAACATTCCTCAGCGATTGACGTTCGTTTGCGATTATATTATTATTATTATTATTATTATTATTATTATTGTTCTCGGATGGTCATGGTTGTCGTCGACGTACGTCATCATCATCATCGTCGCATTGGTCGTATAATAATCACGAACACTAATATTATATATGGACATAATAATCACCGCCCATCGTCCGCTCATCGCGTTTATCTTTCATGTTGCAGGCGACACATGCAGGGCTTACACGTGAGATTACACACGTATTATATATGTAATACGCAAATACTATCCAGGCGATTTGACTGCTGTACACAAATTAATATTATTATTATCCTATTGCGGTATTCATTAATTTCGTTTCTTTTTTAACAACACAGTTACCAACAAGGCAATAACTATCAAAAAAAGTTTAATTTGTTTTTCTTCACACAAACGGATGAGAATATTATGTGCGGATGTGTATATTATAGGCATATACTTCACATATTAGTACGAGTATGTATATAGACGAATGTACAAAATTACAAAAGTTAGTTTAGGTCCGCGCCAAAAAATAAAACTGGCAACTATGGTATTAATTATTGGTAACTCATCAGCTGGAGTCGATTAAGTAAAATTATAATCATTAATGCGTATTCATCTCTGAAAGCCTACACAATCCCGATGCCGAATTGCATAAACAATCGCTAAACATTGTTATGGCATAACGTCGCGCACATCAAAAAGTCTTTTATCAAAACCAATACGTTATTGGTCGACAGAAGACGATGTAACAAATGAATCGGAGGTGCCGGTGTGGCTAACGATACTTACACAACGCTTGGTTCTACACCAGAGACCAGAGAGAAACAACAGAAAGACTATGCAAAATTACATCGTTTGAATTAACCGGCTCATAAGAATGATGCGCGGATACCTTGTCATACTATTAACAACAACCCAATAAACGACACGACTACAGGAGCAAATGGGTATATATACTGGAGCATTTACATTTCTCATTGATCATCAAAAGTTCATAGCACACCAGCCAGAACAGAAGAACTGGAGGACCGAAGATTGACTGCCGCCCGATGAAGCCAGCCTGACGCGCGATAGAAACCGTTGTGGCTAGCATGACCCGGGAGCGGCAGGAGCTGTGGAATAAAATCCAGAAACTAAACGACCATCGCCGCTGACGCAGCATTCAACGAGTTATGGGTTGCTTATCCTGCACGACTGGCAACTTAATTGGCGCACAACACAAAGATTTAATCGACTATTACCGGTGATTGTCTATTTTGACACCCGACGAATGTTCTCGACGTACCGCCGTCCGTGCCAAATCATGTGGGCCAGTAGACTGGGGCTTGACATGTACGTCAAGATCATTGAATCAACTAACTTCCCAGCCATAAGGTAGTTCTCGTACGATGTAAGCGGGAAATAGTAAAATTGCCCTTTCTATAGGGCAATCAAAATCCACACCCGGACAGGACTACAAGCAGAAGCTACTTGTTCGAGTGTGCCTGATGTAGGATAACGTACCCCAACCAAACAATGTATAATATGACATATTCCGGACTTGTTAACGAAAATCCCGCCTGTCAGACCGAAAGTCTCGGAATCGTCGGGCGCGTGATTTTGTAAATATAAATCTTTATGGTAGGATAAACAGCAAACTTATATAATAAATTAATATCTGCGCGTGGTAAAGTTCTAATATTTATGAGGTGGTGACTCGCTCAGTGCAAGTATCGGTTCAACATTGAATGAATCAATATATATATATATAGGCAAACTATTGGTCACTTTAAACATGATTTAGTGGTCACGAAGATGATTCGTTAAATTTCAGTGAATAAAAGGATTTTTTATTTCAACCCAACGGCTTAACGTATATATTATATTATTATGCAATAAAAGGGCGAAAAATCATATATTATTTTATTATATTCACTGTGTGAGCAAAGTGTCATATCATTAACGATGCAGATGAATACAGAAAAAATCGAATAGGCGAAATGTATGATGATGATTGTCGTACGAGAAATCGTGTACAAAAATAATACCTAAATAAATAAAGTGTGTACGTCGATAAGACGCAACTCGTTAGGGAAAAAATCATATTGCAAATGTACACATTCGCGTTTGCCGAAAGGCACAGAGGTGAAATAATACAGAGAGCATACAAATAAGGTGTAAAGTATAAACTTATATATTGAGGCGTTTGGAGCGACGACGTGTGCGCGCCGCGAAAACTGTACGTGACGTTCTACAAAGATTCCAAAAGTCTTTCTCTATATACACACAAACATCACATCACACAACGCATTTCTTTAACTCGGTATACAAACTCCGCGTTGAATCGACTGTCAACAGTTTGAAATGTTATTGCGAAATACTCGTTTATAACAATAATATAACAAGTATACCAACTTCTTTTATTTAGGCATATATACACATGAGTGTTGTGAATTATATCATCATCACATACCTGCCTATAATATACTTATAATCGTGTATGTGGAGCTGAGACGCGCTAGAATTAATTTAATGCTAGTATACATACATCAATCGATCGAATTACACGGTCTTATACAGAGTGATTCATCAAGTGTGCTTATACTCTTATTTTCTTCAATTATCAAGTTATTCAAAATCTGATTTTTGGAATTTTTAATTATACAATATTTATACCAGATTTCCGAGATTTGTTGCACTATTTAACTTTGTGAACTAAAGAAAATAGGTTTGGGAGATATGAGTAGTTATGGGGATTTGAAAATGATAGTAATTAATCAATTAACATTAATAATTTGATTTGACAAATCTGTAATATATTATATTAAATCTGTTTTATATTTATTATATAAATATTATAATAATAAATAATATAACTTAATATCCTCAGTATAAACGTTATAATAGCTGAAAAAAATACTCATTTAAATTTTAACTTAGGATCATCAAAGTTTTAAATAAAATTACCAACGAAATAATATATATATAAATATATACATAATAAAAAAAGGTTAATATTTTAAAAACAGAAGTTAAAATCACTAAAAGACACTCTTTAAGTAGGTAGTACAAAAACTGTCAAGAATTTTAAACTATAATATTAAATATATTTAAAATTCCAAAAATTAGAATTTGAACAAGTTCATTATTAAAGAAAAAACATAGATGAGCACGATTAGTGAATCCTCCTGTATATATACGATATATATCTATAGACACCCACACAAGGGTGGAAGGAAAATCGTTTCCCGATACGACTACGTGATGTATGTGTGTTATTATTATATACATAATACGCACGCCACCGACGGGATTGTTATCATTTCAGCGTACAGACATCGGATATATATAAATATATAATATATACACCGCGATGATTCACCAAATACGCTCACCCTAATTTTTCATCTGCCTAATAATAAAAGTTCTTCGAATTTTTTTAATTTTAAAGTAACCTAACTACGGATCACGGTTTTTAATACACGGATTTATTATGCTATTAAAGGAGTCATTGGTAATACTAATTTCTTTTTCTTTTTTTTAATGAGAATTAAATTATCTGCTTCTTGATTGTAAATTGTTTAATATATATGCTCCTTAAAATTGTCCCTTAAACCTACTATAATTCCCTTCTGGAAACTGCTAAGAAAGAAAGATTATTGAAGTCCTAACCAGCAGTGGTAAAATTTAAATTTTGTCACAAGATTTGTGTTTGTTAATATTTTTGATAGAGTATATATAGTGAAAATATTTAATGAATTGATTTACATAAAAAAGGCGACTCTTATTTTAAAAAGGTGTACCTATAACCTACACATGCGTATATCTACAACATGTACCTATAGTAGAACGAATGATATCCAAAATCTATATTTTAAATTACGATAGGTTAAATGCCTTTCTATCATTATGCATATACTTAAAATTACCAAAAATCATACTTTGTATAAATTTACTATCGAACGGAAAATATGATGGTGAGAGCGTCCTCGATAAATAACACTGTACCTATCTATATTGGCTGGGTGCAATATAATAATATAAAGTACATAATCAAGTACAGGCCGCAGTGTATAATATAATGTACAAACGGTGCGGATGGGGTTAACGACGGTGTGTGTGTATGCATCATGAGATCTATGATTCTATACATAAACTGATCGCGGGGAAGGGTTCTATATTTACGAAACGTTTACTATATATTATATGCTTGTATAATGTATATATATACATACGCACGTGGTAACTTTTGAGTCCATATAGATAATAATAATATTATACTGTCGTGTAATTCTCCCCAGGCACGAGTGCGTCACTGCAGCAGTGTGTTTGAGTTTTGTACGTAATAATATTGTATTTATGATATAGTGCTAAACCACACAAAAGGACCAAATATCCTGTTAAATACAAACGATTCGGGCCAAAGACCATATTATAATAATAAGTGTTCTATTCGCTATACAGTATACATATATACGACGAAATGTTAAGTGTTACAATAATAATACATAGTGCGGTATATGATTAATGGTATTGGCCGCATTTCCACTACGAGGATAAGCTTATTATGTGCGATTTTAAATCATTATAATTATTTGTCCGTGGCTGTTCCACGCGGGTATACCGATTCTTTAATATTAAAGAGTAAAAACAGTGTCTAAATAATAATAATAATATTGATTATGTTGTATTATATATTATTATGCTCTTTTGGTCAGTCATGTTGAATCGCGGTCTAGTCAATAAGCGCCGTATAAATCAAACGGATTACACTTCGATAAAACGCTTTTAATTACACAGGTACTGAGGTACATGCGAAGAGAAAAGATTGTACAATAATGGTACGGTGAAACAGTCACGTATGTATATAAACTATTATATAGTATTATGTCGCATTGGGAAAACTGAGACAAACAAAATACACTTAATAACCATTTCACGTAGGAACGATATACAGGGTGATCCATTGATTATGCTTACCAGTTACCACACCTTTGGTTTACTTTAATAAATAGCGTTAATTAAAATTCTGATTTTTGGCATTTTTAAGTACCTATATTAAAGTACCAGATTTTCAATTTTATTTTTTTAATATTTTAGTCGTATGAATTATCATACATAATAATATTTATAAGCGTAAAAGTTTCAGTGAACACTGCCCATATACAATGTACATTATTAATATATTTTGTAGACTAAATTGACGAGTCTACAGCAGGCCTCAAATTAAGAAGTTTAGAAGCATCGATGAAGCAAACGACTATATCCGCTCTTGAGTCATAAAGTAGTTGAAACGGTTAATATTTATTTATTACTATATTAATATATTATATTCATACATCATATATAAACATATTCGCATATTATGATATAATATAACATAATATGTATATGTAGATGGTAGCAGGTAACAGCGCTGGATTCAAAATTACGGCAAGTAACTATGTATTAAAGGATCGAACTGATGCAAATAAAATATAAGAAAAATAGTCAAATAAAAATTAAAAAAACCAATATTTTCCAATATTGTAAATCATCCGTCCTTTTTTTTTTTCATTTACGGCGATCGTAAACAATTCCCATACGACTTGGAACGATAAAGAAGTCAAACTAAAGGAATAACGATTTAAAGTCAAATATACCGAATAAAATGTTTGAGTATGTCAGCAATACTATGAATGAGTTCTATTCAATTGGAGTGTGAAATGAGATTCATTCCATATGAATGTGTCTGCACACCGCATTCGTATAACTTTCATACGCATAACGTGCGGCGGCAACGAAATATTTTGTTTTTAATGTGATAAAATAATTCACTTAACACCACCGACAAAAATTCTAAAAAACAAGTGGCGTACCGTAAATGAATGCCTCCGATACACAACATAAGCTCAATAATAATAAATAATAATACTCATCATCGTTATAGTGAAACATCATATTATCATTGTTGATCTATAGAAAATAATGAGCTGGTAAAATTAGTTATGTATACAAATTTTCAATGAGTCTATAGAGACTCAAACAAAAATAATAATCGATTATTATAACTTCATAAAGTACCTATATCACAATATTACTGTTGTGCGTGTCGACGACGGAGTAAATTATGGTATATATTTAAAACATATGGGCAAATCTGTAGTATAAAAGTGAGGAGAGAGAGAGAGAGGATGAACTTGTGCAGGTTTTTAACACATTTAACACGTATATGTACGCGTATGGGTTACCCCTTATTGGTTGTTTGCGAGCCAATGGTCATAATATAACTCGCAAGGACACGTACGTCCGAAGAAACATGATTTGCATTACATATTTAATATAAATACTTATTTTATATTCATTTATAAAATTAACCGTATACTGAAAAATGCCCAAATTAAAGATCATAAATAGATTACGAGTGACTTCGAGACGCATACTATAAGGTATATACCTACATATTATTATATATTAACATAATATTAACTTTTATACTGTAAGTTGATTCTCGTGATCTAAATAATTTCACATGACTAAATTATCTATAACTTTACGTCTTTATCCGACCACATATCATTATTATACATATATTCCGTGTGCTAATAAAAAGTTGATAACGCTTCGCGATTTAAAAATTAATTCTAATGACTCAAAATAATAATGAGGACATATATTATATTATTACTATATTGGTTAAATTGCTGTCGTATAGTGCGATTGATTATTATGGTGCAGGACGAGGACGGACAGGGGCGGCGCGCGACGTCATCCCGTCTGCGTGTTAAAACAGTATTATTTGTACTTATGACGATAAATGCAGTAATAAAAACGGATAAATTATGGGTCAATAACATAATAATTTAATATAATTACCATACCAAAACCATAATCTAACCGAAAGTGGTAATAGTGTAGTGGTCATCATAAAAAAATACGTGCGAAGGCCACCCTTATACTGATCATTTTCGATGTTTTAGTGTACCGCAAAAATATTGAACAAAAATCATAATATATTCAGTACGAAACTTCTGAATATCGGATAGTTTCGGCCATTGAATGTTGTTAACTATTTAGAGATTTCACTGTATTTTACTTGAAGATTATCGAAAACTACACATCATCGATTTTCGTCAAAAAGTGTTTTAAAAGACTCACGAATAATAAAATACCGTTCGATCAGCACCCGGCATTTGCAGTAGATAAAGGTACTCATAATAACATTTGATTCCACGGACCTTTATTGTGTAACAGTGACACGTATATAATTTTATTGCTACCGGGGCTCACGACTGCGAGAACGTCTCGGCCGTGATACCGCTACATAAATGCAACGAATTACTTAAACTACCTATATATACGATCCATGATAACTTTTACTTCAGACATGTTTTTTCAACAGCGATTAAAGTATCGTCTATATTATAACCTTTCCCGTGGCCGGGTGCCAGCCGGTATACATTGTGCGTATTATACACACCACTCGAGATATACGCCGAGTGTAGTAATAATAGTCGCTCGATGGATGTTTGCATGTATATATTATATAAATAAGTGTGCGTATGTGTCCATTTCCTCTATACTACGCCATTATAATATAATATACACCGTCTAATTTGTTTCGGTTGACCCATTGTTCGAACTATATAGGAACTGTATAGGCACTGCTAATACAACCATTGTCTATTTTAACATTCGCACTATGTACACATTGTAAACACATACATCTAAACGCGCACGTAAGTATATAATTGAGATTTGAGATCCGACACTGTAATATATCAAATGTCTACCTCGCCCTTTACATAGATACACGCAGATGGGTACAATATTACGAACTAAAATTATGATACTTGATTCGATACAGCGGATAAGTATAATAGTATGATGTATCAGGTATGTCCAAAAGATTGTTTTTTAAGGGAGGAAAGGCGTACTCATTATAACAATATAACTCAATAGTTACATAATATTTAATTTAATAAATAAGTATATATTATTGTTTAAACTCAAATACCTTTTCAAAAATAAAACTCATTATTTTAATTGTCTATACCTACTTGCGGTAAATTAAAATAAAATATTAAAATCTGCCTTATGTTAATTTATTTAGTATTTTTCCCTCATATAATATTTATAATCAAATTGTAATCATTATTATTTTATAGATAACACTTGATCATTTTTATGTTTTAAAAACTGATATAAAGTGGGGTACTCCCGACAACCCCTCCTATGGTACGCACCTGGTGCCACCTACATATATATGGTTACTATAAACATTTAGAGGATACAGAAACAATAATGCGGTAATAAACTGTAATACTATAAATCAGATTATTAATTTTAAATTCAAACACGTGACAAACGATTTATCTCCTTCTATCGTGGCGTTGACTTAGTTTTTAGTTTTTAAACAAACAACTAACAATAACATCATCAATTATCATAGTAGTGGTACAAAATTATAAATTGTTTGCAATAGGTTTTACCTATATAGACAACAGTGTACTGTTATACATACATTTGCATGCATTTTGCAATCCGAATGTATACAACGGAACTCATTCATTCGGCGGTATTAAAAAGAAATTACACAAATCATATAAAAACCACGAACAAGAATAAAATATTGACTGGGCAATAAAAAAAGAAGACTGTTATTATGATGTATCAAGCTCATAGATTTCAGCTAACACTGCTAAACGTCGCAATCGAAAATGTTTAATATAATAAAATAGATTATTATGAGTATTATTAAAGCCGCAATTATTAACAAATTTGGTTATACGTGTATATACCACGTTTGATATTATAGTAAAATCAACAAATAGTATACGTTGAATAAGCTCTTGAACATTAAAACTATGAAGGTATCTAACTTAGGAGATCTAAGTGCATTTAAATTTACTGTATTCGAAAATGATTTATCCGATTTCAAAACAATGTATTTATTATAAAATTTGAAGCTATTATATACAAGTTAGGTTAGATCAGCTATCACATTAAATTTATTTCACATTAATTGCATGGTACACAATATCTAAGCGATATTATTTCATTATTTGTTTTTCATCTTTAAGTAGGTACCTTGCTCTTGCTCGCCCTGTACTCTAGATTTTACTGTAGTTTGCGATTTGTTTCTTCAAGGGTACATTAAAGACTGTTTATATACCTCCTCTTCCAAGCAGAGATCTTGATAAACTAAAAAGTCATAGATGCCATCAACTTTCAGATTACGATAATCAGCATGTTTTAACAAGTTTATACAACATTTGACTATTGGTTATAGGTATGTATGCTGTGCAAGTAATGATGGTTAAATTGAACATTTGAGAACATTGTAATAAAAACTTGATATAATTGCTACAACCTATATAAGCCTATAACCTTGTTATCAATTATCCTAATTTTATATTATTTTTCGAAATCAGATGAATCGTTTTTAAAACACTATCCGTCAACAGACAACGACCGCATTTGTTTGGCAGCTAGAAAATTACTGCGCTATGAAAATATATGTACTTTATAGATACGTTTTATAATCTCATTGGGCAACATTCGCCATCATATTTAGGGTTTTAGTAACTGGTAAGGTATAGTTCATATAAATTATACACTAGGTACTGTCTACCATTTGTCATCGCTTTTGCCGCGTTATGGCTTTAGAACCAACACGGATGCATTTTATCGCATTATTATAATAGTCTTTTCGTATAAATTCTTATTACACACGGGTACTCTTAAATATATATATATTTATTTATATGTTAAAATACAATATACATCGAGTTATTGTTTAAAAGTACAATGTCGAAACGTTGATGTATTTGAGTGTGTACACTGTACACATGGTTTTACATAACGTATACATATTCGAACTACGCAAAAATAAGTATATGTACAGTGGAACCGATTATTATTATTCTGTTAAAGGTCCCTTTACGCTCATTTTGTGACAATCGTATTTTTGTGCAACGTTATATTAATGCATTCTGTTTATGGCAAGCGTACACACACTGCGGAATTCAATATTATACGATATTATACATAAATAGAATCGATTTAAATTATTTTTCTCTGTTCTCGTGGGGGTAAAAACGTAAAACGTAATACAATATATATACCCACGTATACAGAGTAATTCGCTAAGCATTCTCACCTCCATTTTTCCTAAAATGTTCAGATTTTTTATAATTTTTTATAATTAATCCTACATCATTTAAATATTGTTCTAGGTGCGATATTGGCTTCTTTTGTTTTTTATGAGAATTGTCTTTTTTTAGGGAATAGATATAATAAGATGATTTTTTTATGTAACTAAATCGAAATTCGAAAGAGTAGTCTGAATTTTTTGATTTGGGTGTTTAAATGATTATATTATACTGACATTTTGATATTTTAATCAAATATACAATGGGTTGTATAATGATTTAAATTTTTTCAAAACATACATTAATCTGTTAAAATTTTATAATTTGTAAAAGATGTGCTATTATAATAAATATTAAACTCAATAATACATACATATTTAATAGTTTTGTAAAAACAAATTGTTAAGGCTAATTATGCTTACTAAATACATTGTTTTAAAACAGTAACTACTCGTTCAAATTTTGATTTAGATACATATCATTAAACTTAGTTCACCCGTTTAAATCATAATAAATACATAAATAATCATCTAAACAAAAATCATTTGATTAACAGATAAAATAACATCTACTTATATAATAAAAAAATGTTTGTTCTTATTTGAAAAATAGATGAGATTTATATCATCGCAAGGTAGAACACTCCTTAAATTCTATAAAAAAAAAAATATAAGTTTTTGAAAATATGGTCTTCAAGAATACCTACTCAATAATATTAAAAATACTAAAAATATAAATTTGAATAAATTCATAATTGAAGGGAAAATATGGGGAGTTGATATGTTTGGTGAATCACCCTGTAAATAAACTATACATAAATATCTATAATATGTAAAATTGCATGATGAAATCATATAACAGGCCCCTATAGCTGTGTAGTAGTATGTATATAAGGGAGGTTCGATTATAATCAAAACCATGTATACGCGACTGTGACACAGTATTGTTAAATTACTCGTATATTATATAAATAATATATAATATGTACATGTATATATAAATATATTTATAAACATAGAAGCGAAATAAAAATGGTGTATCATTAAGGTAGAAAATTAATCTTTTTTAATCATGTTAACAGTTATTATATTATTATATTGACAAATGTTGAACAAATTCCAATACACATGTAAGGCTTAACTTTCATTACTCCCACGAGTCTTTAACGCGCAATATTAAATCTCTACCGTCATAGGGGGATTACTATAATATATTTATAATATAAATGTTTGATACATTTAAATATTATTATGTTGTAGAATTTTTTTAACATATGATAAAAATATAAACAGAATTACGTTGAAGGTAATAATTTAAAATTATTTTAACGAACATAGATGGTTTAGTCATTGTGCGTAGGTACCATGCGTTTGTATTGTAGTATATAATATATTATATAACTCATGCGATATTTTTTACTACTTAATGAGTGTCCTGCGGAGATACAAAATGTTTATTTTTCAAATGAGAACTACCCTTTTTTACTGTAAATTATTAGAAAATATTATATCCTCTAAATCAGGTAGACCAGTCTATAGATTATTAGGTTTTTTTGCTTTTGTACATAGAAATCGAAATAATATTGCATATTTTATTTTATTTTCGATACAAAATATATATAATATTGTTCGTCGAGCAATAAGATAGTGGTATATCATATCCGCAGTGTATACATTATAACACGTACAGTAGGTATTATATTTATACGAGGGAAAGGACGGGCACTCTACTTTCATCGGGACCAACTATACCAGCGACTTTCACTCGGCCAGGCCACTATCAAAGTCATTACGTACGCCCGAAAAATCGCAGTTTATGTTATACGAGTATAAAAAAAAAAAACGAGACTTCATGCGCCGTTTTCAACGGAAAAGAGTATAAAATGGGGATTTTTAAAGCCGGTTATATAAACCTTTTGGATTCGGGTATTAAGTATGCAAATAAGTTGAGTTTTTGGGATTTATTTAAAATCTAAAAACCGTCAAAAGTTTACGAGAATACAATCATATTTCACTTCCCTTCTACGGAAACTTTTCACGAAGAATGGTGCTAAAAAACTATTGATTTTCAAATAAACAATTTTACAAACCAAGTATTAGCATAGCAGTAATTTTAGAGTTTTCATTAATTATTTAGCGATTTCAATTCAAAAGTGGATGTTGACAATAGAAATATTTTATTTTAATGTATTTAACTTGTAATATTGGAAAAAAAAATAAGAAGGATTTTTTTTGTATAGAACACCATGGACTAATATATTTGTTTAATGTATTTAATGTCTTGATACAGTTGTATATTAAATAAATACTTTATTATCAAATTTCTAAACAGCTATGTTAATATGTTTTCTTAAAAGCCTCGAATAAAATGTGTTGTTTTATACCAAGAGGATAGGTCTATAACAAATTTGTCTATAGGTACTAACATTTTCGGAAGTTGATAATAAGTTTAAATAAAACTGCACTTATCATCCCCGCGAGATCAATATTCTTTGAATATCATAGTATTATTTTATTACACGACACGGTTTTATTATTATTAATATTATATATACGTATAGAATGCGTACGGATGAAATATGTTAATATTAAATGCTTAAGGTATGCAATAAGCCCGTAGAGACGATATAATAAATAGGTGTAACCTACGTATATAGTATATAGATGTATATGAAATCATAATATTTAACTGTATGCCGAAATAGTAAGATATTCGATTTATTTCTTCAAAAGAGAGTGGTCGAGACGGTGAATGGTGTACTGCATAATGCTTTTATAAAAATAAAACGAATGACATTATAATAATGTATTTAAGCCGCATCAATGCCGTTGATGGAGCCGCAAGGATTTAAAAAGAGTAAACATTTCTGTTTAAACGTGGCTTAACGCCTTGTTTGATTATTTGAAACCATTTTGTACCCAAAACAAAAAATTTAAAAAAATAATAAAAGAAACAACCATTATATAATTTAAATCATTGTTCTGTATTTTTACCTACTCGAATTTAATACCACTGAAATAATATAATCATGGTTACTGTGTAAAATCACTGTCGACGTATAGACAGTTTGATCCGTTTGATGTTTATTGTTGTATAGATTTCCGCATTAGAAATGCGGACATATTTGTCTGCAGTCATCAAGTTTTGGAGCAGAAAATTTATACTAATGTTCAACTTTGAGGTTGGTTTTTGATATAGTTTTATGTCGACTATTGTACTTATTCAATTATATTTAATACATTACATTATATTTTCCTTTATATTGATTTACTTAATGACGAGGTACCTTCATACAGCAGAGCATATTTTTTTTTTTTTTTTTTTTTTTAATGACATTTTGACATGATTTAATTTTTTATTGTATTTTTTAAGTCTTATTATAACAAAAAAAATGAATATTAGACCATAACTTATATTTTTAAATTTAATATGTATAATATAGAAATGTTTTTTAACCTACACAAACTTCAACGCAACGTCAACAATATTTTATTTTAATCATAAATATTCATAGTGTTACACACATTTACATTAAACAAGCTATAAGTATATAATAAGTTCTAAAATAAATTATATATCTAACTCGAATATGTTCATTAAATTAATAAAAGGACTTTGTTATATATATTTTTTTTTAATTTAAAATATTGTGTAAATTAAATAGTTATTTCAAGATCCTTAATTCTTGTTAATAAATAAACACGATAAAAAAAATAAAATAAATAACTTATAAAAGTTAATAACATTAATGTATGATACAGTACCTATGTGTTAGGTTTTGGAAATAATTAATTTAAACTTTCATATAATACTAACAGTATAATAAAAATAAATAATAAAATATCATTAAGAATAGGGGCTGACAAACCGTCTCTGGTCAGAATCGTTTTTCGGATACATTGGCCAATGATTATCACCATATTTAAATTAACACATCCATTACATACACAATTATAATGTACCTATACACTTGAAATTTACTATACGTCTGTACGAGTGAATTCCTTAGTTATTTTTTTTTTTTTAACATTTTTAGAGAATATATAATCTATAAATATTTATATTTTCAATCAGTGTATGTATAATATTGGAATAGGATATTATTTACATAAGGCATAAGACTTAAATTATATAAAACCAATTCCACCCAATTAATAATTATACTGAAAATACGAGTATTTTTCATTTTTATTTTATAAAATAATAATAATAATGAACATTTTTTTCAGACCTTTAATAAAATTTGCTTAATATAGTACATTTAGTTTCCATTGTACATACTACATATACATACATATGGTGTACAGCAGCCACATTACAAGGACGTGTGTATAAATACATTTAGAAGGTTAAGTCCACTGCGCAGAGTTGGACACACGATGCCGCGCGTTTTCTTAAGCTTCGTATGAAAAATATATTATTTTAAATGTACTTAACTATAATATAATATTGTGACAACTACTGAAAACGAGCAATCTTTTATAAAAACCAGACTAATATGCTGCAGGTACTTATAATTTATATATATATTATCTACATATTATATAGTATTTTAATAATAATGAAATAGATCAATAAACCAACAAACAACAAACCTATTCTGAACTGAGTTATGCAGTTAATTGGAACATGGATATTAAATACCTTATTAAAAACTAAAGTAAGTATTATACGGTATTCTCAAAAACTACTAGAAAATAAAAAAAAACCAATTGCTTTTCAAAATACTGTTTACGTTCAATATTCAATCTATACATATTACATAGGTATATATATATAATGGTGCCATGTAAGAGCTTTTTTACTGGCACCAGTTTTTAAAGAATAATAATAATATACAGATATATATTTTAATATATTTAATAATTATAGGTAAATTTCTATAACACAAAATGTATTTAATAATATCTTCTTTATATTATATAATTGTTTATAACACCTATATAAGTAAGATATTAAAATAACAAAATGATAATTTTATCGACCTCGGTAAGTGGCAGAATTTATAATATCGAATGAACAAAAAAATGTGTCCAACACTTTTGAAGATGAACTACAGTATAGAAAAGCACGAGTATGAAAAATATCAGTTGACCTAGTTGTCGGACCTTACGGGTCACAAATCTTGCAGTTTTTTAAGCTTTCTCTTTGACGTGTCGAGCATAAATCCATTCTCCAGACACTCTAGTTGCTTTGTACCCATCGTAGATCACGGCCAATTTCGGCAGAAACAATCACATTAGGATAAAACTTTATTTATAATTTAAAAAAAAATCGATTTATAAGCATTATAATGTGATTGAAAATTAATAATACCTCAAAAAATCTAAATCATACTAAAACTATATTCCTGCGGATAAAAATACAATTATTTAAATTAAAAGTTTTATATTGTTTTAGTGAATAAAAAAAATAAAGGGTTAGAAAAATACATCGTATCATTGGTATATCGTAGGTGTATTCATAATACATCACGTTATTAATAGCAGTTATTTATATGACTTATGAATATGAAATATAAAATGTAAATTTGTTCATAATTAGATTTTAAGGTTCATTATTTTTTAAACGTGCGTTCGAGTTATTATTTGAAGATAAGATATGACATATTATTTCCAAACAAAAAAAAATAAAACCAACTAATATTATAAATTCATAAGTGTTTACGCCCGGAAAGTAATACTAATATGTGTACGCCACCGTCAAGTAGGCAGGTACCTAAAATGCAGTCCGTGTGATGATAAGATGACACAAAAATATTATATTATTATTGTTATTCTACGACTACGAGTATAATATAGGTACATCAGTAGGATAAACGTTGTATACAATCGACTATCAAAATCAGATAACTTCTCAAATATCATAAAAACTATAAGTACCCACTATAAAAATTTTATTAAACGACTAGCAGACCCGGCGAACTCCGTTTCGCCACCAGATTCGTTTTATGTAACATTTCGTTTGGTGATTAAAACATAAAGAAAAAAAATTTTTTTTGTTATATATTTGAAAAGGAAAATATTTATTTCATTTCACAACAGTAATAAATTCATTTCAATTACCTACTAAAATGAAGTGTTATTTAATTGTTTCATTGTAGTGCTCTTTGGTAAACCACATTTTTTGTTTTTTGGTCTGACGTTAACACAAACAAAGCGGATGGTTTCCCAACTCGTGAACACGCAACGTATAACTGTCCATGTGAAAAACAATGATTTTCCAAATTTATCCCGCAAACACTAAGCGATTGGCCTTGCGACTTATTAATTGTCATTGCGAACGCAAGGCGAACTGGGAATTGCAATCGTTTGAAGTCAAACGGAAGATCAGTCGGAATCATTGGTATTCGAGGAATACATACATTTTCACCTGCGTACTTTCCGTTAATAATGGTTGCCTCAATTAAATTCGGCATAAGTCTCTTTACCGAAAGTCGAGTACCGTTGCAAAGTCGCGGTGGATTCAAATTACGCAGTATCAAAATAACTGTACCAACTTTCAGTTGCAAGTTATGTGGTGGAAATCCTGGTATCTCCAGAGAGTTCAAAAACTCCGTTGGATAATTTACTACATCATCGGGATTTGTTATTGAATCAACGGATTTGTATGTCACCAAATCGCCAGCAATTTTTGATTGAATGGTGAAATTCAGTGCGTGGACATCATTATTCTTTGCTGCAAGAATTGCTCGTTGACTTAACCAAGCATAATTCTTATAATTCTCACTAATGTTTGGGAAAACATTTTCAATAAGAACTAATTGAGTGTCTACAAATCGGCAAAAGTCGTTGGTAAGAGTAATTAATCCAGATGTCGCATCAACTGGGACTTTTCCATTTCCAAGATCTAACAATTGTTTGGAAAATTGTGCAGCACTTTGATCATTTTGAAGTTGAACTCTCATATTAGTGGTTAGCGATAATGTTTTTACGTTATTCCATAAAGGTGATGCCTTTAGGCAAGCATTCAATTCATCTGCAGGCGTTCCACGGGGAACTACTGGCAACGTCTGCCTGAAATCGCCTGCCAACAATATCATCAAGCCGCCAAAGATGTTGTTATTTCTCCGAAGATCCTTCAGTGTGAAGTTAAGTGCTTCAAGTGATTTCTTATGTGCCATTGTGCACTCATCCCAAACAATGAGCTTGCATTGCATTAACAATTTTCCAATTGCACTGGATCGGGAAATATTGCACGTTGGAGTATCAATTGTGTTTAAATTGAGTGGCAACTTAAGCGCAGAATGTGCAGTACGACCGCCATCTAGAAGAGTCGCCGCAATTCCAGATGATGCTAACGCCAAAGCTATGTCACATCTTGATCGAATAGTGGCCAAAATCAATGAAATGACAAATGTTTTCCCTGTTCCTCCAGGTGCATCCAGGAAGAATAGACCACCAGTATTATTGTCCACCGCTTGCATTAATGTTTTGTATACTTGTTTTTGCTGTTCATTCAGCAACGGAACATTATTTCTAACGAATTCCTGCAATGTATCAACATTGTATTGCAGCTCTCGATTTAATTCTTGGTTGAATGCATCGTGCATCGATCGATTTGGCGCAATCATTCCTACTTCAATCAGTAGCTTGTTTGCAATAGTCAAGCATTGATCCTCAATCAGAATCAATCCTTCATTGTAGATTTCATCGGTTATTTGGATGTCAGGATTATTCGTTTGAATACGCAAGCGATGCAAGATATCTTCACATATGGCGTCTTTGTATTTGTTCCATAACTGAATTGGTTGTGAAGGAAAACATGTGGTGATGATAATTGCGAACAGCGTTCGTATTTGGTACGCATTTGATGAAACAACTGAATCTGCAAGTGTTAAATCCCAATGAGAATCGTTCTCCAGCAAACCCAATAGTTGACATGCTTCTCGATATGTTTGGCATTGGTGGCCATTCACAGTTTTCAAATGCGCAAATGATTTCGGTCCACGTACATTTACTAACAGCAGTCGCAAATAAAAACATTCATCGTTTCTAGGATGAACAGTGTACATACGACCTAGTGCATCAGTTGAAAACACCTGTGGCCAGTCTGGAACTGGGCTTCCTTGTTTGCGACGTTGGAATTTCTTTGTTGATTGATTCCAAGTGTAATACTTGGGCATTTCAACGTACATCAGCGTCGCTGCGAATGGATCTGCTTCACACATTGCAAAGAAGCTAGTCAATGTTGTCGATGGTGGTCTCTCAGCTCGTTGTGCCGCATTAGCCTCAGTGAAGTAAACTCTTTGGCCATTTTCCAAATGCACTGCTAAATGTACAACTGTGGGATATCTTTCATGAATTTGAAATGACAATAATCGCCACAGTGCTTCATTAGTACTGACGTATCTGCCCATTTGGAAGTTGCTGATTTCGTCATTCACATTTTCCGACGCAATACCAAACACAGCCATGTCGCTGCCTTTTGTGACGTACTTGCACAAATATTTGATTGATTTGGCCGAATGACAACTCTCAACGTTTGCATGTGTTTCGAAAATTCGTGATAGCAGCGGGCAATATGGTACAATGAATTCATTTCCGATCTCAATCTCTTGATTTTGAACTTTAACTTTGATAGTTCGACCGTTATCTTCTTTTGAACGCCGACGATAAACTGGATATCCATCGTTCCCTGTGACTGTTTCAGCAACTAACGGTCGCGGATATCGTTTTGTGCACTTTCCATCAGCCATGCAAGGCGATAATGGATTTAATGCACCGCACGGTCCATGCACCATCTGTGTCGTCACAATGTCGTGTAGACGGGGATCAGTGACTGGATCAGGAATTTCAGCTGATATGATGTCATCCACTTCATTTGAATGTAATTTGTTCAGCAACCAAATTAGGATATGAGCATGCGGTAGTCCACGCTTCTGCCATTCCACCGAGTACATATAACAACGTGTGTCACCAAAAACTCGATACTTAGTAAGCACATCCATCATAACCTTGAGTTTTTGCTGAAATACTCTGGCGATTATGTCATGGCGATCTTGCGGTTTTTGACCCGGTTCCAACTCGCGTTCAATTTCCGTCCACTTCGGATTGCATGTGACCGTAATAAATAAATCCGGAGTTCCATAATTTCGCACGTACCTCATAGCGTCTTGAGCGTATTCGTGCATGTGGCGTGGGCTTCCGATATAAGTTGATGGGAGAATCGTCAGTCGTCCAATATTCTGAACATCACCATCTGAATGAATAGCATCACGCAAGTGTATATAGTCCTCAGATCGTAGCTTTGGCTGATTGAATCTGATGAACGCTAAACGTTCGGTCTCGACTTTGACATACATGTCAACAGCGAATTGCTGGAATAGCCGACCGCACTTCAGAATGACATTCTCCTCATGTGTACGAATCATCATACGATACGCATAGTAATTCATTGCGCTTAGATTTTTATTATTCGTTGATACTCCTGAAAATGCAAAATTAAATGAATTGTTAATGGAAACCAATAAAAGTAATAATGGAAATAATTAGTGTGTGAATATTGTACCTGTAATTGGATCGACCATCTTCAACGTGATGTCGTATCCGTCTTGCCCTTGCCAATAAATGATTGGATATTGTAACGCATCGTACAAACGATGTGTCTCGTTTACACGATGCATGATATTGCTTCTTCGCTGAACGACAATGTCTCGTGATTTAGTTGGATCGCCAACAATAATTGCAGCAACATCATTAACGGTGGGTGCATTGAATCTTCGCACATGTTCACCTGTCGGAGTACAATCCGCTCTTATGACAAATTTGTGCGTATCCGATGGCATTCGTTCCAATGCTGTTTTGAACATATTAACCACAGCATTATTAGCGTGAAAAAATGCTTGCAACTGTTCAATAATTCGTCTCTTTAACTGTTGTGCTCCCTGTATATTGCACCGCACGTTCAGCTGATCCACCATCGACGAAATGAAATATATTTGCAGAAATTGATGCGGTTCATCTGGTGTTGGCACCATTGAACCATGCAAATGATATATTTGACCTTGTATCTGTAATTGCAAATAATCATTAAAATTTGTTCATGAATACATTGTAAATCGTGTGATGGTGTAGTGTGTGGTGTATATGAAGTTGTTATGTGTTGCAATTATGTGTTGGTTATGTGTGTTGTATCTTTTACCTTGCAAGTCGGCATGAAGCCGCCTTCTCGAATGATATTAGCTCCAAAGGAAGTCATGCGAAAGCAGTTATTGTATTCAAGGATGTGTTGAAGAAAATGGCTGGAATCGGGATCACTTCCATCAAACAATGTTTTCAGTGGCTGTGGTGGTGTAAGTAATGGATCCAGTTTGACTTTTCCACTTGCGCAGCACAATCCAACCGTTTCTCTTTTGAACTTTACCGCATTGCAATATCGGCATATAGTCGTCATTCGTCCAATATCCAAATTTTCATCATCACTGTAGTTCGCAGTGGGATCATATTGGAATGCCAAGCGATTGTATGATGCCAATGATCTTCGTGTGCTCACGCGATGTCTCAATCGGTCATTTTCTCTTATTATATTTTGTCTTTCTTCTCTTAAGTTCCTTGAATAGACTTGTTGCTGGCTTGCATGTCTTGTGCGGCGGCCGATGTTCGCACGTCGTTCTCTAGGCATTTTGGACTATGGACATAGTGTTGAATTTAACTTCAAATGCACGATCCATATAATTTACAATAAATGAAATTAACTGAACAGAGAATAATGATATCTGTCACACACTTTATCACGCACCGTTGCTATTGGTTTGAAGTACATGCTATGTATAATAGATGGCGCTGTATGTGAAAAACGATTTCCCCACTTTTCTGTTGAATTTTTCCTGAATTTTCCAGAATTTTCTTTGCTATAAACCTCACGGAGCCCAAGACCTTTCCAACGAATGCAAAACCGTGGAAATCGGTTCGTGCGTTCTGGAGTTATAGCGTCAGGGAGGAAAACCGGACTTATTTTTATATAATAGATTACCAACGGACTATGGACTATAGGTAATACTCTTTATATATAATATTATAAACGAATTATAATTTTTATTATATTGAGATATAAACGTATAAGCCACTTTTGTTTAATAAGGGTATTCAAATTTTCACGGAGAATAACCTACCACTACCACACTACAATATTGTTGAATGATTACCATAATGTTATGTACGACAGCGCGCGCGGGGTTGTAATGAACCGGAAGAGCACATCACATCGATATTACGACTTCGACCACCCGCCGCAAATACAAAATAACATAATAAAAATACATATATATATATATATTAAAACGACAAAATCCATAAAAGAATCCGTATAGTCAGTTATCTATTTTTATAGCCCTCTTATTAAGGTTTAATCGCGACAATGTATGCGGTTTCTTACACGCATATATAGTATATAGTATATACATTATATACTATATGGAAAGAGAAGGTTGATAAATCCAACGTATAATCGCCGTTTTAAATACATGTATATATAGATTAACGTATTTGCATGTGAATTTTACTCCAAATAATAATAATAATATGCATATTTAAATGTCTACACAAATAAGAATATTATTTGAAACCTGCAGCGACAGTTAACACAAAAACTAAATTAATAAAAAAAAAATGACGTAAAAATTATAAATATTTATACATCATTGTATATATTTTTTTTTTGTTTAAGTGACAAATATTTGAACTCGAAAATATCAAGTTTTAATATTAAGGAAATAATGAAACGAAAAACGAAATTAAATCGTGCTTTATAAAAATAATTTAATGTAAATTACTTAAATGGATGAGGTAATTTTTTAAGAGGGGATTCGCCTTGATTCAGGAATATTATAATATTTATTATAATTTCTCCCTCTGTTTTTTCATATAATTTAGTAGCGTTTGGTATATTTATTGGCTTTTCTCTTGTTTTCCGAAAAAAAGTTTCTCTTGCTAAAAAGTATACCTACAGATTTATTTATTTTTTTATTAATATTTTAGCCATATTATTTGTTTTATATTCTACGTATATATTTATAAGAAACTATGTTTTTAAATTCGATTAATAAAATAATAATATTGAAAGTTATAATCGGAGTAAATAAATGTTTTTATGAACTAACTTAGCTCTGTTAAAGTCTGAACAAATACACTTTGATAATATTCTATACAACTATCAACACGAGATGAAAAAAAATTCGACTGTAAATTGTATGTTTATCAAACAATGATCCTTTATAAGCTTTTGAATGTAGATAACAATATATATACATCATTTGTCTTTGAACAGAACCAATTAAGAAACGTAAAAAAGAAACAAAGACATCGTAAAGCATTTAAAACTACAAAACAAATACTAAAAAATTTGACCAGCATTAACGGACGAAATTGCAACTACGAAATATGACAATAACGCAGTATACAGGAAAGTACATAAACATATAATATATATCATACAAACTGCAGTTTAATCGTCTCAATTCACCATAATGCCATAAAATACTATATTTATTACTGTATACGATATGTATACGAGTACAATATGCACTTGACGAAACAATAATCGCAGCGTTATATATTTATAGAGCGTTTAATAGGATCGTATTTAGTCTTTCTTCTAGGGCTGGACCACTCCATTTTTACTTCTACCACTTGCACAAAATAAAAAATAGTTAAAATCATATAGATTTTAGAAATATATGAACCATGTATGAAATGCAAATCTCCATATACTTCATAATACGTTTCATAAACTCTACTACCTTTGAAACATGGTCCCTGCATTATAAAAAAAAAATTGCAGTACCTAATTCGAAACATTCTGCAATATTGCAAGGGACAAATAAACGCCACTCTTAAGAAGATGTCACCACATCCGTGTATATTATCTCTGTCTTTCTACCGCACAATGCATACAACATAGATACGAATGTTTACGTTAAGAAGTTTCAATTTTGTGATGTCGGCTTGATGGCTTATTTATTAGAAAACTAAATATACTTATAGTATCAAAGTTAAGTATAGTAAGAATATTATCTTTGTTTTATCGTTGGATTTTTACAATGTAGGTATTAATTTTAAGCGATTTATAAGTAGGTATATAAAATATTAATATTTAAAAATCTCATCTCATTTAAAAATTAAAAAAAAAATGTTGAACGTATATTTTGGAACGTGCATTTTGGTATGTTATACGTAATAGCATTACATTTTATGTATAACGGAAACAATACACATGTAGGTAAACATATATAACAGATTTTTACTACAATTTATTTATAGTTAAAATAAGTAAAAATTGACTTATTATCGAATACGTAGAATAGTTTATAATAAACTACCCGAGCAAAAGGTTTATAGTCATATGTATTTAAAAAAAATTAACTATTTAAATACCACTTTATAACTTATTTTCAAATAAAAATATGAAAAACTATTTTTCGTTCAAGCACAATTTAATTTAAAATGTATTTCTAATATTAATTGCAAATAAACTGTATTACACATTGAGAATTTGATTGAATATTTGCCATATAGTGTAAAATACAGAAACTCTACATATGGCGGGTACGACGTCCTCTTAAAACAGGACAAGCGAATCGAACGTTAATAATAACATAATTATTATTATCAAGTTACATCACAGTACCTATATATATATCACGCAACTACACCCCTACGCGGTGGAATCGGTTTTTCACCCGTTTACACGCTCGCTCGCGTGTCGGTGTCGCGGGGAGGAAATATTTCCATCCGGTCAATTTGACACTCTTCCCGTGGGCCGCTGCTCCGGAACGGCGAGCATCGATTACGTCAGCGGACGACGATGACGCATATATACGCGCACATACACCTTCCCGTGGTCGCGAGATAAATGTAACACAATAAGGGTCGTCGCCGACGTCGATGATGGGCGGGCAAGAGCGTCAGTATAATATTATAATGTATATTAGTGATCGGGTGGTGAAGACGTTTCAGCGGGGGTGACAAATAATAGTAATAATGTAATAATAATAACGTATATACTATATAACGTCTCCGTACCAAATCGAATTGAAGAACAGACACAACAAGAAATCGCGAGGCATGAATTATGTTCTACGTTTTATATATAAATACGTATATAAATATAACATAAATCATATAACGTCGTATGCGAGTGTAATATATTGCAAAGGCAACCGAGTTAATTAAAAAAAAATTAACCTGAGTTAATTGAGTTAAGTGAATGTTAAAAACATTAAATTATAAGTTAATAGTTAAACAAACAGTATATTATTATTATTATTTAAGAGGGCATCATACTCACCCACATGTATGGTTTCCGTCTTACAAACGTAAAACATATAGCAAATTTGCGTTCAGCGGAATCAATTTTATGCTGTTACCTTAATATTAGAGTCAATTTACCTATTATCAAACTTAAAGGTAATAATATTATCTATAGGCTTTTATTGATATCTTAATTTTTAAGCGAGTTATATTATAGTTATGTAAAATATTAAGACTTTAAAATGCTCGTAACTAGCTTAAAAATGAAAATATCAATAAAATCCTATGAGATGGCCTAGATAATATTATTACCTTTAAGTTTGATAAGAGGTAAATTGGCTCTAATATTAAAGCTAACAGCATAAAATTGAATCTGCTGAACGCAAATTTGTTATGTCTTACGTTCACAAGATGGAGACAACACATACGGGTATGACGTCCACTTAACTATAAAAGTTTAAAGTTAATATGATGAAAAATATTGACCTAAATCAGTTATAATGAAATTCATTATTTTATTTTTTAATTTTCCGCTGGGACACGCATATTATTACAATAATGTACAACTTTCAATTTATATTTTAAAAAATAACTGAATATTTTGTAAGCTATGAAATATTTTTTTGTTTATTTGTGTTTAAAACCATTGTGTGTGAGGAAAACAAATTAGTTATTAATTAGATTAACTAAAGTTATAAATTTATAATATTAAGTTATGTTTAGTAAATATGTATAGAGATATAATTTTTACTTATGTAAACATATTATTTTTTAAATAAAATTAAAAAAATATTTTTGTACTCGTTACAGTGAATTTATTGACTAGTTAAGTTAAAAAGTTTATAAAAAATTAACTTTTTAACTTATCATTAACTTGTTAATGGCCACCTTTGATACATTAATTAACGGACGGATACGTTGGTAGATGCCTGGTTAATGATTATAGATGTTCAAGTGAAATTAAGCTTAAAGGCGTTATATTTTGATAGACGGCCAGGGTTTTCATCGGGATGAGTTTTTTCTTTTCGGTTTCAGATGAACAATGTTATACTGCAAAAACTACTGTACGTCATAATATTGTCTCGAGCTCATTACGGCAAACCAAACCTATCACTTGCAGGGCACACCATTACCCAAAAGGGTAAAATATATCACACACATCCACTCCAAATAAAGAGAAAGTAAAGAGTAATACTCGACCAAAAATCTCAGAATGTATATTTATATATATATTATATTATATACATTATATTAAATTATACGAGCATTGTCTTCGACCACTGCTTTTTATATACACGAGGAAAAATTCTGAACTGGACACTATATATATATATGTGTGTGTGCTCTGTACGACCACCTCGTGAAACCCACATCATGCATGGACTTATGGTTATGAAATCAAATTCTTGGGGAAGGACGGGGAAGAAAAACCAAACACAAATAAAATACAAATAGTTCAATAAATATTTATAGATATTACGTGTACCAGGTACCTATAGATATTATGTTATCCGAGTCATCATAAGCGTCCCTGCGCTTATATGAAACACTCCATATCGACTTTACCTTTTCACAGTAAACACGAAACAGCCAATAACTAATCAAAATGCCGAAAATCATTAACCTGATTAAATACGAAATCGTGAAAATTCCACCTAGTATCTAATAAAATCCCCAACAAATCCCAGCATCCAACTACATAAATGTAAGTAGTCAACATGCAGTATTTTATTATAATTGTAGCGTGCCTAGTATAACTCAAATCAGTTAGAGTAGGTATACTTACCATATAATAACCAAAAGGGCTTTTCGTTCTCTATACATATTCTTTTTATCATAAATGCCAATATACATTGTACCTCTTGTACAAAGCATAGTATGTATAATTTCCAACAAAAAATGTATAAAAAAATTATTTTGGTAACATTTTTGTAAATATCTTATATAAGTAAAATCCCTCCGTAATTCATGAAATATAAATAATATAAAAATTAAAATGTGTTTTTTGAGTTCTTATCGCCATATGTGGTATTAACAGTAAATAAGCTTATTGTTAAAAAATATTTATAGTATATTAGTATGTATACGTTAACATAATAATATTTTAATTGAGATAATTTTACACAAAATGTGTTTTATGAACATTGTAAGTATAACATAGAGACTAAAATTGAATAGTAAAAAAAAATAATTTATAGAATAATTCATTTCGTCGGGGGTATGAATTGTGACAGAAACCATATACAGAGCATATAATATTATCTATAAACAACACGCGATATAATGAATTAATAAATATACAATTGTAAGTGATATAGTTTACGAAATAAGTAATGACATTAAAATTTTAACGCGCGTGAGGTCAGTGGTAATACGATACGATACTACAGACGTATAATTTCTACTTTTTATTTTTTTAAACCTGGTTATCCTCGTGTATCTTATTACGTAACACCCAATGATCAAATACTTGTTTGTTATTAAAAATACACTTTATAGTTTTGACAAAAAAATAAATATGCATATTATATATATTTTTTTTTTCATTAGTATGTACTACCAACATCATATTATTAATTTTATTTTTATTTTTTTTTCTAATACTTTAAGGGTTGATTATTTTTTGAAGCTTGATGCAAACATTGATCTAAATAATCTAAACGTAGATAATTATATATTTTATAATAAATGTTAAAAGCTGAGTAACAAATAATTGATGGTCGAAATCTGCGTAATGGAATGCAATCGAAAGAAGATTTTTAAAAAAAATACTGAAATCGATAAAGTCGATTAAAGGGTTATAAGAATAAAATATTTTGTCTGCGCAAACTTGTTGACTGTCGTCTTATTTGATAAGCGTAATTTGTGCATAACTGGACAGAGAAAAAAAATTCCTTACATTCAAAGAGGTGTTAACATTTTTCCTTGAATTATTTGTTCATTGTTTACATTTTTCGAACTGGTTTTGGTATTTCATCTAGAATAACTGTTTGAAATCATCATTTAATATAAATAATATGGTTTTAGAAATCCAACAGTCACGCAATCGAATATTTCCATATTACGCGACAAGTACACGGCTGTTCGTGATTATTTCGCGATTCCGTTCGGTACGTACGCGTTATTACATTCGAATGTCGGTTATTATTATTATAGGTATGACACTATTTCTATACAACTAAAAGCAAAAAATATTTATTATTTTTTACATGTAAACAATATAGTATGTATGGTTATTTATATATAAATGTATAGTGTATAATGCTGTATACAGTATACCAATAATACCCATCACGACATTTATCTGCAGCTAGCACGGCAATTAGTTATTACTCACGTAACACCTTAACATAAAACTAGAGATATTAATATATTACATTATGTTTATGATTGTATATTATATACCCCATACATGCCATACATGGCAGTTATGAGATCTAACCTAAAACTTACCAGCACGGGCGCCGGGAAAATTGTTTTTATAGTTTTCGACGATGAATTTAGCACAACATAACACATATTATACCGCACACGGTAAACGGATGTACATATATACAAAATATACCTAATACCTATACACTATATACGTATTGTACATCAGCGGTTTATAAACACCGTCGCAAAATGTATATATAATATAAGTAGGTATATAAAATATACTCGTATGCATACCTATACGCTTTCGTCGATAATATATATATAATCATCGTCATCATAAGAGTTGCAGGTTTTAACAGTAGTAGGGGACTCCTTAACCTGATATAAAAATGTACCTATATAATATATGCTTAAAATATATATATATATATATATATATATATACGACATACGTATCACGTAGTATCGCGTATTACCCGGTCGTAAAACGAAAAAAATTACAATAATAAATGATAGATCGTTCTCGTGCGTCTTTCTAGAAACGCGTTAATCGTGTCGTCGAAGTCGTGTACCCTCAAACTCCAAAGATTTTGTAGCCGAATATCTTTTTATTTTGTTTATTGAAAATAAATAAATATACAATTTATAACCTTTACAAAAAAACATTAAGTAAATTTGCTGATTTTGGATTTAAACAATAAAAAGCTGCAGAATTGCGTGAATAGGAAGAAGGCACAAGTCAACGACACTAATATGACTTTAATGATTAAAGTATAAAAGTATATAGAAAAAAGGTATAAATATATATATATTCACTTGGTTAGGAAGTTACGTATGGCCAATTTCGTTCAAAGAGACGATCATCCAGGAGAGTAATAAAAAAAAAGATTAAGTATTAGAAGAGATTTGGGTGATGTTAATAGTGGAATTTAGTATGGTGGGTGTACACTGTACAATTGCAGAGAGAAAGAAAAAGAGTAGGCATTTTAAGGTTATTGTGAAGAGTGAGGTCCTGACGTACCCGACAGGACTTAAGTTAATAAAAACGTTAGTTGATTGATTGACAGAATTGAAATAAATTTAGGTTTTAATCGATCACCATATTTGAGATCATATCCCTATATATAATATTGTACCGCTAGTGACGTCCGAAACTGTAAACATTTTATTATTATTATATTGAGTATATAAATTAGTGTATGGAAACGAATAATTTTTCTCTCTCCACATTTCGACGTGCTAAATTATTTTATTCTCCACGCGATCACGATCGACTCGTTTGCGGCGGTGCGGTCGGTCTATACGGGAATAAAACGTATAGACACTAGGCAGGTATGTGCCTGTACTAACACAGCGGTGGAAAATGTAACGGTCTATATTATAATATGGTAGCCATATCACGGTCGTCGTGTCGAGAGTGTATACTGTATACTTATAAGTTATAATATATAAATATATAATATACATATAATCCAATATATACAGACGAAAATCGAGTAAATACACGTGATATTGTAGCCAGTTAATTACGTACATATAAAAAAAAACATATGAATAAAACGTATACGATCAGAGAAGGGTACTGCAGGTACTACATGATATAATATACAAACAAATATATTTTCTACAGAGTACAGAATTTAAGATGCATGTCCCCCTCACTGACTGTGCGACGTCGGTATGAATGTATTGAAAAAAAAATTACTACCGATAACATGATATTTATATACGTACAGTATAGGTGGTAGTAGTAGACGATTTGTAATAACCCGTCGGTCGTCACGTATTCGAAAAGATTACGTACGCGAAAACTAATTACAATACGTTTTCTCTCTATAGTCTATACCTGCAGTATCGGAACGTGTGTTATTTAATAACGTTTTATTTTTACTATATAATATAGTTATATCGATTGTAAATAAAGTTATTCGAGACAACCGACATGGTACGATTGTAATATAACGCAGTACGAAATCCCAATTATTTAAAATATGTGCGTCACAAAATCCGAACTGTTGCAAGAGCAACATTTTGGAGCACCACAAGTTATATTCTCTCAAAATCAATAAAATATAAACCAACGAGTTCATCAATTACATAATATACACCTAGATGGTTTTAATTCATATAATTTGTAAACATTAAAAATGTAACGCATGTCAATGAATAATATATTATAACAATAATAGTATGATACACACAATATTGCTCACTATTATTTATTGAATTTTGCACTACAATATTTTACCGTTCGAAAATTTAAATGTACTTTATCGGATTTGTTCACTCGCCCATACATAACATAAATAATATAATATATATATTATATAATACGCTGCAGAATACATTGTACATTGTACATATTATACTTATTATATAGATTATAGACTGAAGAATTTCACCGATTTTTGACGCAAAAATGCGACATAATATTTAAGTTTATCGACGACATATTAAGATTTGTGAATATCATTCAATAGTTATTTATTTGCTTTTTGTTTAATACACCATAATAACCATAAATTATTGTATCGTGGCAATGACCATCACACTCGATTTTGCACATAGCTTTTTCTCACGATTAGAAAAATATTATATAACCAACGTTAGTAATAAATAATATTATAATAGGTACCTACGAATACCTAATAGGTATCAGTGGCGTAGCCAGGATTTCTCAAAGGAGGGGGAAAGGAAACAAATTAAATAAATAACAGTGATTTTAATTTTTCAAATATTATTTTGTCCAGTCCAATGTTTGTACCTTGGAGATCTCTTTATAGTAAGTTTTAAACGTTTTACAAATCCAACATCCGTTGTTATCTTTGTACTTTGTAAATTTGTTATCTCTTTTTTTGCTGATATCAACTGCAGCACAGAATGGTGGTACAGATTATATAAATTTTATATAATCTGTGATGGTGGTTGTAGTCCATGCATGTTACACGCTTATCAAACCACGGAATTCTGATAAACAATTAACATTTTTTTTTTTTTAATTTAAACTCCAAACCGGTAGAGTACTACATGGCCAAAATGAATTTTTCTACGTATTATTTATCCTGTGACTCCTGCAGGCTACGCCATTGCCTACTATTCATAGTAAAGTTGTTCGATCCGCTTATCCTTTAAGGTAGGCGTTTAAAAAATTTCAAATAGGTAGATACCAATTTTTTATATATCGATAAATATATAGTTTATATGCCGGTCGGATTAGTTGATTTTGTAATTGATTAGTGTATGATTTCATTAAATTCACGTTGTTTAACTTCAACTGTAGTCTGTAAAGTTGAGTATTTTGAACTAAGTAAAGAAGCATTAATAATAATATGTAACTTTAAAATGTTTTGAGATGACTTATAATGCTATTTCACAAGTTGTCTTTGTACCAATATCATACGACATACAGGATGATCCATTTAATGTAAAACACTAAAGTTTTCATTCTAATTTAAAATAAGGAATAAAAACTGCATGTTGTCAATAAAAAATAATAATAAAAAATATTTAAAATAAATATTTTCAAAAACGTAATAAGTTTAAAAAATAATGTGTTTCGCCTTAAATGAATTACCCTATGCTGTCAGCGTGTGTTAATTAAAGTGACTTTAAGTATTCAGTGCATTTCATAATGATTTTCTGGGGAACTGTTCATATTTTTTAAGAAGAAAACCAAACGGCAATAATTTGATTTGAACTTTAAACATCTATAGACAAAACTCTAAGCCACATTGTACATATCAATTAAATTATACGCATTTCATAAATTATTTATATTATTATCGCTATAATTATAAAGGCTTTCTGGAAACTAATAAAAGTTTATCACTTTTTTTCACTCGTCAAAAGTTATTTCCTTGCGTCTTCAACGAAATGATCAAACAAACAGGTCATTGTAGTATATCTAAACGGCTATACATATTGTAGATACTAGATACATGCATATAAATATTTACGTAAGTTAAAACAGTAGAAACTTTTATTCATATATTATTGTGTCATAATGGTAGAACATATATTTTTCAAAGTGAGAATATAATACAGGGTGCCCGTGAAGATTTACCCATTGCGATATCTCCTGAAATAATGGATATATCATAATTCTGGTTTTTTAATAAGATTCACAGAGACGAGAACTACAACTTTTTCATGTTTTAATTTACTTTAATGTTTTGGTAAAAAAGATAAAAAAAGATTTTTTTTTTTATTTAATTATTTTCAAAAAAAAATGAAGATAGCCATTTTGTAGGGTTCATTTTTTCTGAAAATATTGACGTTTCAACATTTAATTTCATTAATCTCCTGATTTTTAATTTTTTTTTCTAATTTTGAGATGCCGACCGATTAGTTCTCCAGCCGTATGAGCTCGCAGGCCACATGTTTGATACAATGACACCACTATCGTATTAAATTATTCACAATTAGAAAAAATATTAAAAATCAGGAAATTAATGAAATTAAAAAATTGAAAATTCAATATTTTCAAAAAAAAAACTCTACAACATGACTATCTTCAATTTTTTTTTTAAATAATTAAATAAATTAAAACGTGAAATAATTGTAGTTCTTGTCTTTGAGAATCTTATTTAAAAACCAAAATTATGATATCTCCAATATTTCAAGAGATATCGCAATGGGTAAATCCTCACGGGACACTCTGTAGTCTGTATACACCACTTGTATAATATACAAACTATAGTATGAAATAATAAATTATGTTTTAATTATTTAGGTACTGTGGAACATATTGGTATGGATTAGAATTCATGCATGTATTTAACTGTTTGACATACTCTGTACAGTGTATACAGTATACAACGGTATTCGTTTTACTTTTAGTTTTAGATTTAAGAGCAGTGAATCTCCTAGTATGAGAAAAGCATAACAATATCCCGTTTAAGATAAAACTCATAAAACCCCAAAGTAATTATAATATTATCGCGAAGCGTAATAACCACAGCCGACAGTCAAACCACTAATCGATTTTGTGTTACCATATTTATACGCTTTAATGTCGGACTGGTTTTATCATATTTACTATATATTATAATATGTGTACTTCTTAAAATTATCACGCAAACCAAATAATGAAATGTTTACTCTTACACCGTAACAGGTACTAAGGTATGTGCTGTATTTACTTTGACAAAACTGATGTATTAATAAAATTAACAAACACTATATTATTGAAATAATTTTATTTATTTAGTATTTCGAAATCAAATTTAGTTTATTAATAATCTATTAAATACTGAGTTGGAAATAAAATCACCTATATTTATTTAGGATTTAATGGATTTATAGCAATGCATTCGGTTTAGATTTGACGGGATACGTAGGTATTACAAAAGATACCCAATTTCAGTCAGTCAAAGAAATCAATGCCAACTAACAAAAGACTATTGTTAATTAATAGCGTCTAAAAATGTATAGCAATACTCAGTGCCCCGTACTTGTATACAATACATGTTAATATAAATAATATTTTTACACGCGTAAAAAACAGTTTGTGTACAAAATTACAACAGACCCACACAGAAACAAAATTTTCGGTACAACTATCGAAACTAGTTGTGTAAAAAATTATTTTCGAATATAAAACTATGCTTTTGTGGAGTCTCCGCTTTATTCCTATTATGATTCCTAAATATGCTGCGGAATCAACGACCTCTTTGCGCGAATTGAACCGTGACTGGAACAGTTTCGCACTGTTTTTTCGCATCTACGCGCGCGCACACATACACACACATATATATATATATATTATATACTTAAACACATACATACGCGCGTGCGCGCCACAAGGCGCTCGCGGAAGGTTTATTGAACTTCTCTCGGGTATTCGATTTAAATCGTCAAAAACATGGCCGAAAATGTTCATGATAATTATGACTATAGGTACAGAGTAAATACAAATCGGTGCTGCGTGCACTTATTCTAATGATATTAAAATTCATATACGAAAAATCAAACCCATCATATTATTATATACATTGATATATGCATGAATATATATTATATTTATACATACATTGTGTGTGTGTTAGTGTATTATATGATTTTCAAACGATCTGACTGGACAAGGGAAATCCTTGAGGAGATACGGTACATTTTTGCGTTAAAGGAGGAAAAATAATAGAAAAATAAAACTAGACAAAAACCGCACTGTGCGAGACGGTGACCAGCTCAATCACCCCATGAAGTCAAGGTCTCGGACACACAATGGCCTTAACAAAAATTGGCCGTCTTTTCCGCTGTTGGAAGTGCGATAATATATTAAATAATAGCAAAAATTTAAAGACTATACCTCTGAATTCCTATAACTATACACGTGAATCAAATTTTATGGATTACGATGTCATACATACGTACTAGTTATATAATAGCAGTAGAATCAACATCTGGAAGAATAACATTTAACAGTAAAATCATTCTTTTAGATGAAGACGGGTTGTTTTAATTGCAACAATGTCTACGTAGCATTAATACAATTAGTGTTGTTTATAGTAGGTCGACGGATAGTTTGAAAACTTTGCGAGCGAAACAAAAGCAATTCGATTAGCTGTGTAAAGGCGGCGCGCAGAGGTACAGAGTATAGTTATATAAAGGAACAGCCGAGAACCCTCAGCAAAAATTAGCAAACAGCAAGTGAATGTATTGCTTTTGTAACATAATACAGATGGGAAAAACAATAATGAAGAAAATATACATGAGCTTATACAATATTATATATGTACCTTATCTTATACAATAACTAACTATACATTATACGCCTCTAATCGTTTTCAAGGTAGGTATAGGTAATTTTTTATTATGCACTATATCAAGTACTTCAGCATAAACTGCCCAGCAAAAAAATAGATAATACATTGCTTCTACTTCTGATGTTGAAGTAGAAGACAAATTACTTTTTACAAACAGAGCCTTTGGTATTTAATAGTTTTGAGTTTGGGTTTATAATAAATACCTATAATATCTATAAACTTGTACTTAAACACGGATTTCTGCGAATCGTTGTTGTAATGTTTAATACATATTATTAGTGATGATAATATAACATATTAAAAATAAATCTTCAAAAAAATATAACGAATACTTAACATCATATTTTCCACTTTAGCAAGTATTGTATTACCACTATTACCATATCAGATTTTAAAAGAACCAAAAACTGTTATATGCATTATTTTAAATCAACAATTTTGTAAATAATTGTATATTCTAAATACGATATTGAAACAATAGTAATAAAAATTACATTTATACAACAAAGAAATTACTATGGTCATGCTACTAATATTTTACATTGATATAATCATAAATTAGGCAATTTTCAAGGATGTAATAATAACTAATATTTTATAAATATTATTTTTTAATTTGTACAATTACCTGCATATAATATTATAATCAAAATATTATATCTAGTTACTTACGAAGTGTTAATAAAACTTTTATATATACAGTTTGTAACATAGAAGTTATATATTATGTATAATGCATATAAAATATTATATATACAATGATGAGCTAAGCATCAATATACCCAAAACTAGCTGATTTTCATAACATATTAATATAAGTATAATAGTAAATACTATAAGTATCAATCAGCTTTATTCATAATTAATAAATAAATGATCAAAGATTAATCATTAAACACTACTGCGAAAATGTATTAACAATGTCATAGTGTATTTTTTGGCGTCGAATTGATCGCTAAAATATGGTGCTATCTAGTTGTAGCCAGATAAAAGAAATATTGGAGGGGATGTCCTTTTGTAATACAACTGAAGAATATATACAGGTATATTATATACATTATACTAGTTACGACCTTGATCGATGTTTGACTTCAACTGCACATTAAATATGTTTTGGTTCAATTGAATTTTAACCACAAACACCATGATAATTTTAATTCAGAGGTGTTTATATATATATATATAAAATGTATATAGATTTATATACAATTCAATGTTAACGTACTTAAAAAAATAAAAATAAAATATTTTAAAAATGTTTCATTTTTATAAATGAAATAAGGAAATAAGTATATCTACATCTAAAATATGTCTTATTAATACAATACCTACGTACAATCTAATAATAATAGTGTTAGTACAGTGGTTTTTCGGTGTAGTTAAAAAATATAAGCCATCAGCCCTTAGAACCCATGTTAAGAATAAAGCACCCTTTGATAATAAACTAATAAAGTTTAATTTTGAGTTTTAAACATCGGAAACAGAGTGTATACCTGAATTGAAGTATGCCGTAAGTATCCAATCTCGCATTGCCAATGCGGTGGCCACGAAGTTCATGTTTCGTTTCGTAGCCGTCTCCGAATCCATTCGCATTCCGATGAGTGGAAAATTTACGGCGTCATAATATAGGGACAGATTTGAATCATCGCATCGTTCAATGCGGCCGTTGGAAATACTATATATTCATTATTCATATATATTACAATGTTTGAAGGTTTTAAAATGTAAAAAAGACTTAAAAAATTCATATACGCGTGTCCGTTTGATTGAAATATAATATCTGACAAACCGTATTACAGTATATCTATAAAAAATGTATTATGGTCACAACCTATATTGCAGTTTAAAATGCATATTTTATTTTATTAAAATCATGTACTTACTATTCATGGGAAATTCAATTATATGAGTTTTACAAATTTATTATTCTTACATCTCCAACTATCCATAATTTTTATCTTTTTGCTTTACTTTTAAATGTTATAAAACCCAACAATTTTGAATTTAATATCATTAAATATATACAAAAATTATTAACATTTACCATGTAGCAATTCAAATTCTAGCTCACTACTTTTGCGTGAAAAAAATAATATTAATTACTAGGTAGGTACTTGTAATAATCTCAATGCCAAAAAATAAAACAGCTTAAGATATTTGTAAAACTACGATTCAAGGATATTATAATTCAATGTTTTAAGAAATAACAATGAAATACTACGTGCACATTTCATGAACAAAAAACTCTGAGGTTATTGATGTAGTTTACACCAACCAAAAACAGATCTATTAGAAACCCTGTGTTCAATTCGAGTTTACTCATTTGTAAACCTATTTTTAAATACTTATGGAACAGGAGAAGAATCTAAAGTATTCCTCAAACCCCATTTTGTTTATTTATACGTTATACCACTTGTACTTGACATATTTGTATGTCTTAAACAGTTAAACATAATATAAAAAAATACTCTTAAACCGCTATAACCGTGTGAACGAAAATCAGTTTTTCTACATTTAAAATTAAATGTACCTAATCGTATTTTATGGCTTCATCATATAATACATTTTTACTAAAAACTATTATTTTAAAATATCGGTAGTAACCAACAATAATATTTATAAAATAAATTTAAGTTGCTAGCTTTTCGAGAACCTGTGTGTTATAACTTATAAGATATTTTTAATGATTTTCTTTATATAAAGCAAATAATTACAAATATAATCATAATGTTTAAATTTTAAGTGAACATAGGACGTGGTACGTATATATCTAATGAGAATTTCAAATAGCAATTAGCAAGTTCCCGTAAATCATACAACTTATTTACAACATAGACACACAACCACATCACAACAAATCCTTTGACTGCGAACAGTAGTCCTTCTCAAATATAGTCACATAAATACGGAAATTAATATTAAATAATATTATACTTTTTGTATAGATTAGAATACAACAAACTCATGATAAACTTCTAGAAACAAAACTATATCATATATATAAATTTGTATCACATAGATATATGGTTATGTTAGGAAAATGTTTTTGTGGTTTTTAACAATATACATACATGCGCAGTAAGTATTTTAATTATTCTGACTCCGAATGGTCGATATACTACTACTACTACTACTACTACTACTACTACTACTACTACTACTACTACTACTGGTATTACTGTAAAAATCATATTATGCAATAAAAAGAGGGTTGTTTTCAATGAATTTAAATTTTCATCGAAAAAACGGTACCATTTACTTTTATGAGTACACAAAATAATAAGAAAAGACACATATTTTTGTAAAAGTTACTACACAGTTTGACACTTTCTACAAACAACTATTATAATAGTTTGAATTTTTTCTGGCACGTATTATTTTTTAGTATATAATACTGTAGTTAATGTTTTTGTCATTTTTTTTTAAATTGTATGTTTATTTTTGGTCATGAAATTTATAATGTTGTATTCAATATATTAAGTACTATTTTTTTTTTTTTGTAATATAAAATAAAATAAAAACAATTATATAATGATAAAACGGTCCTCTCTACGAAAAAATAACAAAAACAACAATATATTGTTAATAATGTAAAGTATGTACTTTTTTTAAAAAAGTTTTTTATACGATTTATTTTTTTTCCGCTCCCAGAATTTATCTCCTATTATTAATTTATCGTTAAACCAACATACATTATTATCATGCTGAATATAAGTTTCGGATCAATACGATTTAGCGCTGAAATGGATAATATACATTTTTTTCCCCCGAACATATAAACTGAACATCTACTGTCCGGAATTGAGATTTTCTATACGACAGAAATCCGCTTATTCCACGGCTACAGTAATAAAATAGGTCTCCACCTTTGCATAGGTAATATCCACACGGTAGACGAATGCGTAAGTGTATTGCAATGTCATAATAATTCAGTACCTAATCATCCAATAAGCGTTCACAGTCTTTAATCAAAACACGTTTAGAACGAAATAAATACTGTAAAAACAAAAAAAGTGACACACGTTTCCTAAGCCCGAGGTCATTCGGTATAATATTAATAATATAATATGTGTTTATGCGTGTTTCGTTGGCCAAAAACAACAACGCAGGGCACTGTATATGTGTATATTGTAAACACCTGCTCAAATGTCAATTTAACCACATACGTAATTTATAAAAATAAAATATTATGTGCATTATATGTTTTTTCGATAGAGGGTTATTTCAAAATCTCGTTAAAAAAATGTTGCTCATTGACTTAATAAACAATTTTTTTTTTAATTGCTTAGCCTTTGATTTGGGTAATATTTGAGTTCTAACAGTTCTACGTTGTATTGTACATTTTCACCAAGTACCTATTCAAAAACAGTTTGATTTTAATAACTATCATACTCCGAATACTCGTATTATTCATAATGTATTATTTGATAAATGCCTATTACTTTTTGTCACGATTTTTTATTTTCAAGACACTTAGTAAATTAATTTTGAACATTAACCGAATTTCTCTTTTCAAACATATCGATAAAATTAACAATAATCCATACCAGAAATTGGAATTGTATTTAGCCGGGCTAAAGGTAAATATACATATCTACATGGAAAATTCCACTTACTATAATTTGAACAATATAATATAGTGTTATTCTATATTTATGAACACGATATACTACAGACGTAAATACACATAAAATAACAGATGTAAGTATACTTATAGTTATTAAGATAAAAAAAAAGAAACCAAGGAAATAATAATCAAATTAATTCTAAATAATTAATATTATTAAAATTATCAGCAGGTATACTGTAAACTATACACTATTATTTTATCAGTTAAATATGATAAACAATTCGTTTTCGAAATTTAAAAACTACAAATAATATCAATTGAAGATATGTCATGTATGTATAAGTCGCATTCAATAAAAATTGTGTTGCAAGTTGGAAATTCAAATTGTAATACCTATAGAGTATTTCTACGGCCAATAATATAATAACTTTACGTGCATTTCTTATTTAAGTGGACTTTTTTGAAAATTCAATTTGCATTAGAAATGATGTTGTATTATAGAAAAATATTATTTAAAACAATAATAGTGTAATAATTTACTATTATCGGTAATTTTATCTACAATATACACACAACACACGCATATTAAGCATGCATACATATTATATATTGCATAAAAACAAGTCAACCATTCGAGATAATGAAATAAAAACATAATTTCAACAGTCAAAGGGAAAACCGACAAAAACAGAGATAAAAAATAAAAATGCCAATTTTCAATAGTCCTTTTAAGTTATTGTTGAAATGTTTGGTACCTATAAAAATTGCAAACGTAGTAAATTGTTTTATTTTTATTATAAGCCATTGATTATATTCCAAGTTTTATTTTTTTATGCCAAAATCCCATTGCAGATTTTCAGTTTTAAATATTACACATTAAATCTATAGTTAACTATCCAGTAAAAAGTATAAAACGAACAATGTAGACATAATAATAATATATAAAATAAAGTAAGGTTTATGTGTTATATATATTTAACACTGATCATAAAACATTTAAGTATATTTTTATTTATTTTTCTTTTCTAAAATTTATGAACAATTTATTTCTACGTAAATAAATAATTAAATAATATTTTTATGAAATGATCTAAATTTATTAGGGAATCTGGGAATATACCTATATGGTAAGAAATACACTAATAAAAGTTGTTGAATAATTTTAATTTTAGACTATTAAGCAATAAGAATATAATAAAGAATACAATAATTGTAAATATATCAAAATAGTTAGTAGCTTTTATTCTTAATTAAAATATTTAAAAGAGTAATTGAAAAATAAATAATAAAATTAGCAACTTGTGAATAATATATTATATTATATTTAAATAAAAATCAACGGATATATTTATTCTTTAAGAGCGCCAAACATAAACTATATTATAACAAAGACTGTACGTGTTTGTACAAAGCTGTCGATGACAACATAACTAAAATCGAAATGAGTATTTTTTTAAATAATAGGGTATAAATTATTTTTTGTGAATTTAGTAAACATATTTCTATTGAATATTTTAATAAATTCGATTTTGGACGATGAAGTTTTATATTTTATATTCTTTGAATACTTTTATAATACTATATTTCACTATTACGTAATTTTATACTAAACAACAGCACGTGTTCAAATAAAAATCATTACTTGGTATATTGCATAATATTGTTCAAATAGTTTTTAAACTTCTCCGCACAATCATTACCAATAAGCTCACCAAGAACTTTATTTAAATAGATCTAAAGTTTGTAAAATACCTAATGCTTATTTTTTTTTATAATATTACTGTAATAATAATTTATAATAAATTATATGATGTAATATGCAGTATACATTATTATAGTATAGTTATTTGGTAAGATATTTTTTTATCAAAATATGGATATAATGTACAAATAGTTTCATTGATTAAAAATAAAAATAATAACAATAAATTATTATTTATGATCTCAATTCAATCTGAACATAAATAGACCGTGAGCACAGAAATGGTTTCATAATTTAATTGTAAATTCGAAATACAAGTACAGTGTTAAAGAGATGATTAAAATAATAAATAAATATGGAATATCCAATGAAGTTATAATGAAAAAAGTACTATCCTGAGGAAAGCTAAAGATATTTGAGATGGCGATATATTTTTTTGGAACTGAAAAATAATATTAAGTGTTTAATATTAAATACAAACAAACGGGCTCTTTATGAATATACATTGGTATTTTATTGTCAAACTGTTATATTTTCCCATATCTATACGACCATACCAACATTTTATTTTTATCAAGGAAATTATTTTAACAACTTAGTATAGATATATAGATCGGAGATCATTTTTGTAAAATAATTTTTAGGACACAATTTTATGAGGAAAATGATAAATAATTCAAGTGGACAGTATTTATTATTTATTTTCTTCTATTACCACCAGTAATTTGTTTATTACAAAATAAATTATATTTTATTTTACCAAGTACGAAGTATCTAAGAGTATATTATACAACATATATTTGAGTAAATCTACATTTACATTATTAGTGTTAATATAATATTAAATTATAATTATAAAAAGTATAAAGAAGATAATAATTGAATTAAATTTTAAATACATAAAAAAATCTATTATGATCGGTTACGGTTACCAAAAATATTAATCCCTAACAATCCTACAGCCCCCAAAACGACAAAAAACAGTTACGGAAATATTGGCTGAAGTTCAAATGATTCTAGGTTATAATCCAAATAAATATTTAAATGAGGGGGTTTGTTTTATTGACCTCAAAATAATTCCCACTTTCAGTCTAGTACCTGGACATGATCCATTTAGTATATTACGATATTATAATGTCATGTACAATAATATCATCTTCCGAATAATTTACATTCATATAATAATCTTATTAAAATGCTTATGGAAATGAAATATATACTATTATCGAGTTGTTCAAATAAACGCTGACTGGATTATTTACTCATGTACAAAAGCAACAAGTGAGGTGCAACATTTTATTTTCCGCAGAGCCTTTATAACGGTTTTGTACGTAATAATAACTGTTTACAATCCATATTATTTAATGAATTTAATGAATAGAATGAATAGCAATAGATACTTCATTAGATTTTTCGTTATAATACGGTGTTATTGTGGACTACGAAAAGAAAAAAAACCAATGATTTTTTTCATGTGATATATTTATAAGTTTCAAGCCATTGTGTATAATATATTGTTACAGATCTAAAAAGAAACAAAGTTAATTGTTGAATAAAAAGTTTTGAAAACTTGAATTGGTAAAAACATAAGTACTTTTTTTATTTTAAAGTAAAGTATATCATAGAAACTGCAGACATTGTGACTCGAGACTTCATAGAAACATTCAAAAACTTTGTCTATTTATCGCGTAACAACATTAAATACTCATATAATGATTTAGTCATACTAAATTAATATAAACTCAGAAACAATAAAATCCATTAATTTTAGAATAATTTTTAAAATAATATGTATGTTTTATATATTATATTCATGTGTATAGTACTTTCTAGTGTCAATGAATAACAAATCATACAAACAAATAATGTATTTTAGTAAAATTTTACTGACAACTTGGCTAAATTCCAGTTGTACACCTTAAAACACCTCTGTTTATTTATATATTAAAACGCATTTTTTGTATTAAGGTAATTAGTTTTCTACTTATACACACTTATCTCTATTTGTATTATTATAATTTTATTTTTTTTATTACATCTAAGTATATCTAAATATCGTTTAATGTTTCTGTGAATAGAAAATGTCAAAAGCATAAATTGTTCCGGAACAAGCAGCTAGCAATTGTGAAGGATGATCGCAGGGTGTAATGGTATCCAAACTTATTAGTGCGGAAACCGGAAAACTCGATTATGGCAAAACATTTTCTTCCTTATGTACTATTGTAACTAATGAACAAATTTTAAACAAAAATAGAAAATTCGCACTATATTAATTGCGGACTTATTGATAACCGGTAAGTCTTAAAATCAATTTTGACCATTCGGCGACATAAAAAAGTAAGGTAAGGTAAACGTTGTACATTGTGATTTATACATGTTTTATTAGATTAGAAAGCAGAATAAAAAATATTTTTCTCGCATCACCGTATGACTTTAAAAATATAATAGAAACAAATATGCAAAAAAGCTTTCAACAACTTTACTAAATTATGAGTTTCAAACGGCGACTATAATAGGCAATTAATATACAGACATTTCCTAGGAGAAACTATAACCGATTTTCGCAAATCAATAAAATAGAAAATTTTATACTATATAATATTAATAAGTAATAGTTAAATGCATTTATTTTGAAATTCGATTAAAATATTATCAAGACATATTATACTATAATATTCGATATAAAATAGTTCAAGTTTATATTTTCATAAAAAATTGACTAAAATAATCGAGTTTTTAGAATATATTAAAGACAATTTCTATGGTCCATATATAATGTATACTATTTTTGTGGTTCCCCTTGAAAATATTACTTGTATTAAATTAATATATTAATATCATAAAAAAATATTTGAACATTATAAGTATGCCAGTTTGAATACAATATTTTAATCACGGTTTAAAAAATTAACTAACCATGTGTAAACTGTTTGATTAAAATAAAAATATTAAAATGCTGAAAACGGTTTCAAAGTTTATTTTTAAACAAAAATTATTACGTATTTACAGCTCTGTAATTATAAAGTTATAAAAGTTGACAATCACAATGTATTACTCGGAATGCAAAGAATATTTAATTTTGAGAGCATAAGAAAAATAATTACATTATTGATGTCTTCTTAAACATAACTTTTAAGAATAATGAATTCTTTATTTCAAGAACAGTTATCTAATGTATCTTTTACCAAATTATAAAGATTAATTACGTTAAATTTAAACGAAGAACTTCACTATACAGATAAATATACAATGAGGTGTAATCTCCTACCAATTCAAAAAAAAAAAAAATAAGTATTGAATGCATGTTAGGATTTGTACAAAAACTAGTGAAATGTTTATTGTCATAAATTATAAATTTTCGCAAATGACAAATTGATTTCCCTTTGAAGCATTAAAAAACGGCTTGACAGATTTGTAAGACAACGGACACGCAAACGACCAAAAATATTATAAGTTTTTTTTTATTATGGTAGATACCTTTATAAAACGACGACCAATTATTCCATGATATCACAGCACTTGTCGAACTAATAATAATAATAATCACTTAATATTTTTGACACAATCACTTAGCACTTAAAAGTCGATAAAAACGAAATGAAAATTAAATAAAAATATTTTATATTATTATCATAGACTTGTAAACGATAATAAAGTAATAGACATTCGTACGATCGGAGCTACAACACTCGACTGGTTACGGTAGGACGGTGCAGAACACCGGCAGCGCACCGCCTATACACAACGCACACACACGCACACGGGCGAGGAGTGAGAGAGACAAAGACAGAAGAGAATGGATTAAAACTCTTCGACGAAACAGTGTAGACAATATTGGACGACTATTTTTTCCACTTCCTCTTCCATACATACAGGTTTATTTTGCAATCAAATGTAATAGGAGAAAAAAACACACCATCCGATTCCAATGGCGAGTTACGATAATTATAGGATTTTTATTTTTAGTTATATTGAAATGTTTTATTTGATTTTGAATTGATATAACAATATAATATTACTTAAATTTTGATACAAAAACCTTGATGAGCAAAAAAATTAAATGAATATAAATATTATATGATAATTTTTTCGTAATATATTATATAAGTGAGTATTTCAAATGTTCTGTAAATAAAATACTTCATGAATATACTTCAATGTTTTAATATATTAACACTAAATTTATATTTATAAGCTCCACAATTGAAATAAAAGAATCTTGGAGTTTAGTGGTTAGATACTAGTTATAACAAAAAATATAGCACAAATAAAAATAGAGGTAACAATTATAAAAAATAAATCGAGCAAAAGCTTGATATAAAATAATCAATAACGAAATCAAATCATGAAAAAAGTTAACGATAATAATGACCTAATTTATCACTCGTATATACACAGATAGACAGTAAGTAATAAGTAAAGAAGTCAATAAAAGCTATAAAAATAAACTTAAAAAAACAATACCTACAACAACCATTTTCAAAATTAACGATTAAGTCATTACTACTATCAAATAAATCGCTAATGAATTCGAAAACAACTTTAAATACGATAATAGCAACAATTATTATTAGTAAATTTGATAAACGCAAAATGATAGAAGAAATAATTGAGTTAATAATATTTCAAACAATGAGGAAACAATAATCCTTCAAACAAATGAAGAAACATTACCAATTGTTTCGTGTTTAAATGTTAATGGATAAAACTAAGTTATAACATGATTGTTATTTATGTGTACTGTGATTAAATATTAAGTTAACACGACAAATTGCACTTTGCTATAGTAATCTCTCAGTGACTCAGTAGCGTCTAAGCCTATGATAATAATATGTTTATGTAAAGAAATTTCTATAACAATTTCCTTACATACTAAACGAAGATATAGGTTTATGATCAAATTTCTTCAAAAAATGATACGAAATATACTTTTAGAATTTAAAGTAAAACAAGTTATAATATAACATGATTGGGCGAGAAACTGATTCAATATTATTAACAATTCTCATTATTTTGTCAAATTTAACGATAGTCAAAGAATAAATTATAATACAACATAACGTAAAAATAATGTAGCATTTGTATGACACAAGCATTATTATAAATATATAAAACAGTATTACTGTTTAATTATTTCAACATTTGTAATTGTTTGAAGCACTAAATTTGAAAATCCACGAAAAAGAGAATACAAAATTGTCAATAATTATATTTAAATGTACGTCATAGTTATTATTTTGTTTTACAATATTGTATTACTATTTTATTTCAATTAAACATTAAATAAAATGTAACCTAAAGTTATATAAATACTTTAATGATTTTTCTAATAACATTAAAATAATTACTAATTAATATTAGTATAGTTTCTAGTTAAGTATTTTTTTTTGATGTATAACACAGATGCATCACCAAGGTAAGGGTTACAGAGTACCTAACATATGACCTTAATTCTATCCTATCATTATTAATAAAATAATAATGTATAATATATTAATTTTGCAACCCTTCAAAATTGATCGAAGCCCATTGGAATTGTACCTAATTCTAGTATTATAAATATTTACAACCCAGTATCTACTACAGATTATACAAATTAAATTGTTATTAAATCATAACACTTATTATGATCTGTTTCACTTGTAGGTACACAATATTTGTCTTTAATTACAGAATAATGCATATTTAGTCAATGTAATGACTGGATAATTTTATAAACGTTAATAATAATTTTTACAATAAGTTTTATAATTACCTACTAAATAAAATTATTGTCTAAAACACTATAAATTACTGAAGATTTAATTTTTGTATAAAAATTGTTTCATGTATAATTAGTGGGCTCTGCCCCCGGATCGTTTCGCTCTTATAATATAATAATATTGTTTATCGCCGCAACGGAAGATGAAGGAAACGAAAATAATATACAAGTATGTATATGCAGAGAGCATACGTATATAATACAGTAATACATAGTATGTTTTTACATTATCTCAGGTTATAACAGTGCAACATCAATACATAAAAGCAACAATTTGATGTCAAGCGCATAAATACCCCGCTTTTTGTCATTTTTTGTCTTACTAAATTCACACCAACATAACCATTAAACTGTTGTCACTTATCGACCACAATAATAAAATCACTATAGATATAGGTAAACGTAGCAAAAGTAGGATACATATTATGACCATATACTACATAGGTACCTACACGCATGAATAGTACTAAGGTGCAATAATGCACAATAATACATTAAATATAACTGATTATATATATTTATAATTTATATGATATATAAAGTACTATACAAATCATTTGACAGGTTATTTTACCACGACTTTATTAGGTTTTAAAAGATCTATAATACACTTGCATCATACGAAGAAATAAATTCTAAATAATAATCATAGAGGACAGAGGAGGACTGAGTCAATATTTTAGGCAGGGAATTTTTTTTTGCCAGGCTAAAAATTAACAGGGACAAATAATTTGATCAGAAGTTTATTAAAAATATAATAATGATAAAACCCTTTACCTATCATTTAAAAATATTTTGAACATTTAATATAGATATAAATGGGTGTTGCAAGTTTCCGCCAAAAATAAACTTTTCTGTTTTTCGCCAAATTAGATAAAACGTCATTCCTTATTCCGTCAGTTTAATTATAGAATTTTAAAGTTAAGGAATACTTACGTAAAGATTTAATAATATTATATTTTTTAATAACTATATAATACGTATAATATAATAGATACACACTATATAATTAAATAATAATTGCACACCTATATAACTATTTAAATCATAACGCACGATTTTGTTCAAGTTATTACATAAATAAAATAATCTTATAAAGATATTATTTAAATTATTAAAAAAAAATTATCAAAATACATAAAAAATACCAACAAAATTAGTCTTTCGAAAAAATATTTTATTTTCATGAAATGAATTCTTTTTATCAGAGTAATCACTAATTTAAATCTAATTAGGTATTCAAAAGTAATACATTACCAACATTTAGTTGTATATAAAAATTTTAAAAATGAATATATTAGGTACATATTACATCGTACAAAATTTATAAAATATTTTGTTTAAACGAAATATAAAATAGTTTATCGAGAATACACTTGATCACTACTAATACTATTATATTATAGACATAATGTACGAGCAGATTCTGATATGCTATATACTTTTTCTGCATTATATATATATTATATTTTATGTTATTTCATAATATATTCTATATTTTTAATTCCTAAAATATTATCGGGCCATTTAATCTATTACTGTAAAGGATCAGTCCGCCCTGATAAAGGAGGAAAAATAACTGCCATTCAAGAAACTTGTGAATTTGTAAATGACTAAGTGCATCTTAACTTGAGTTCGGAGTGTTTAGAGAAATGTGAAAATGTTGTATTAGACATTTAATACATACTATATTTATAACAGCTTTATATGAAATAATTTTTATTTGTAATTAATTTTTAAAATTACATCGTATTTAACAATTTACATAGATCAAAGGGAGGAGGCGCACCCATCACTAACTTACGCAAAACTTTCATTGGTTTATTGTTTATTGAGTACGAATATCAAGTGTTATTATACCCTGTATTATATATTCTATTTTTATGTACCTGATGCTCAAATAGTAATAGTATTATAGTATAAAAAGTTTAGTAAGGCAAATACATAAACATAAAAATTGAGAACCTGTTTTATATAAATGATTACACAAGGGACATTCCTTAAACGAAATATTTCTTAAAAATTGTATTATGAAAAAAAAATGGAGTTAGAAATATACTTTATTTATTTAATGTATCTCAGCCTATATAAAATTATTTCTATATAAAACACATAACAATGTATATACAAATCGATATACCTGTGTCCTATATACATATTATCTTTGTTTTTGTTTTTACTGATCTAAAATCTATATTATATATATATAAATAATAGAGAAGTATAATATAGTCTATAATTTAAAGAATACATCGCACAATATATTATTATATTATCGTAGATTCGTAGACGACGTTCATTATAAAAAAAATCCAATAGTTGTAACTTATAATAAAAAAAATCGTTATTAAATCAGTAAAGTTGTAAAAAAAATAATTCGCGTTTTTACAAAAGTAATTTGCGATACATCATAAGTTTTTTTTTAACTTTAGAGATAAGCTTTGCTAGTGTTATACATTTTATTCACGTTTACAGATATTGCAGTAATATATATTTAAACGATGTTTAAAAAAACAGATGTAGTTTTATACACACATTAACATCCTTCCTTCATAAGTACCCTTTTTTCATAACCCACATAATGAAATTACCTGCGGTGTAGTTGAATTCTTTATTTGTAATCTCATATCCGCGCGTTTGTTTTATTTAAAATGAGCTAATTTTTACCGTACTTCATAATACGCACCGAACTAAATACATATACACTAAATATTTTCAAAAATTCATCTCGTTCAAGCAGTAAATAGAGAATTGTTTTTATCTATTCATGCCACATATGTAAACTTTTATTTATTTATTAAAAATGATAATATCATTAAAAACAATCCAAATCACGAATTGTATTTAATATTTATTATTAATTCATCGGTGAAAAACATTCACTTTTAGAAAATTAGTGACCGACATTTTGTTATTTAAATATTAAATACGAAATACGGTGTTATGTGGAAATACATACAGACACATTTTTTTACAATAACTGATCCACCGAATTACATATATCAATAATGCAAATGTATTTATTTTAGAGCATATAATATGTCCCTAATATTATATTGACATCATTCTAATAAGTAATCGAAATATTAAATTAAACAAGGATATGAGCAAAGTTATAAAAGTTAAATTTATATTTATTTATTAAAGTTATATTTAAGTTATATCTACGTTTAATTGGTGTATACAGTGCCCATATAAAATCGGTATGAAGTATTTTCAGGTATTGTATTTGTTATATACAATCTGTGCCATTAAGAAATTACACTCGGTGAAATGATTTGATTGCAATCTCATCGCTGGATAACGAGTAGGTCGACAGAACAGCAGCTGAAAAGTTTTGCACAAGTCATTTAATTGAAAGCCACACTTCTGAAGCATTAATGGAATGTCAGGAGAAACTTTTCAAACGACTGTCAACCTATGGTGACAGCTTATGGATGTTTTAATCGCGCCAGACCTAAGTTGGGCGAGTTGTGCAGCCAATAGGTGTTTATAAACGAGAGTAAGAGACAGTCGATTATCGATAATAATTTCACTGTCCCTTGAATGGTATTATAATTTATAATATAATCTCCACATTATTCGAAAATTAAATAGGTACATTACGAAAAATGTCTAAATAGTATATTATAATGGAATGTAAACAATAAATGTATATCGACATTTTTCTTTATTATAAGCGTACGTAGTATGTCCTTCTTTAATGTGTATTGATAAAAATAAGAATATTCATCGAAAAAGGCAGTCCTTTCCATAATACTCTGAAACCAATAAAATTTCTTATTCTATTTAAATGTTTATTATTGTTTTCAATTATTGTTATGGATAAATTATAAAAAAATTTAGTTTAACAGTTTTAACTACCTTATTTTAGTGTTAACAATAATTATTTGATTTGATTTCATGGTATTTATGCATTTTATGCATTTTAAGCATTCGTCAATTGAATAATAATAGTATGAGTTAAATTTACTGAATTATGATTTAAATAAATGTTACCAAAAGAAAATGTCTCAATGATAATTATTTCTATAAAAACGCATTTAATATGTGACATTATGACCATAGTATAATAAATAACTATTATTCAAAAAAAAAAAAATAATAATAATAATAATAAATAATAAATGAAACGTTTACATTAATTAAAAAACATTCGTACGATTTATAAAATATAAATGAAAATCAATAATTTCTTTAACTAAATAAATATTGTCTTTAATACATTTCTGTAATGGATAAAATTAAAAATGTTAATATGCGATTATACTAAAAATATTATCTTAGTTTTGAATATCAAAAATAACAATTGTTATTAATAATACATGAATACAGATTAAATGAATATAGTTTCATAACAAATTGAAAATGCTTATATATCGATGAATTATACCGCAACCTAAGGTACATTAGAGAAGCAATAAATATTCAAAAAACCTATGTTGATAAACGAATATATATTTTAAGTTAAACAATTTAAAACAAATCTAAATAAGTCTCAACATGTTCATATTTCTCTAGCAGTTATTTAATAATACAATTAATTAATGAAATTATGAAAGTATTATTTTTTCTAGTTTTGATTGCAAGTAGTTTCATTGGATAATCTCTACTGTTAATCTAAATTTGAAATAAAACGCTTCCTATGGCCTATTCACATATTAAGACAAAGATAAAAAATAAAACATTATAATATATTAATATATATATTATATATATAATATTAAGTATAATCAATATGTATAATTGAATTATCATTAGTCAATGCTCTAAGGGATAAACAGTAAATGTATTGTTTAATTTATATTTTATTACTTTTATACTTTGCTATGTTTGTAAATATAATTGTATCCGTAAACGGCAAACTTTCATGTTATCTAAAACTGACGATAAACGCAGTGTGAATCATCTATTGACTATTCTTAAAATATAAAAATAGTTGTCACATAGTTACATAATAATAATTTGAATTTGACGGGGACCTACACGCTATATAGTTGCCATAATTTGAATTTGAATAGCGCGTTAAGTTAAAGTCATTACCCGTCACCACGGTAGACTGACCAACTGGTCGAAAATAATAAGTTAATTCTTATTAAATGCATTAAATAAAATAAATAACGGTCGTGCGTTTTTACATTATCAAGAAAATGGCATTAGTGCGGCGATAACTTAATGAAAAATGAAAACCCATTGGTATTGTAATTTATAGGTGCTGTCCATATAAAAATTTTAAATTTTACATATGAGTGACGGTGAGGTCAACAAGTTATATATAGTTATAATAACATTATTTACATACAAGGTGATTTTTTACGCAAACCATATACGATATATTTACTCAAACGTTGAGTTTTGGTTACCTATTACCTATAGGTTAGATGCTATGATCGATGTTTGTAGTATTTCACATTTGAACATATTCTTTTAGAAAAATATTTAAATATTCAACTTCAAAATAGATAAAATAAAACATAAAGTTTCGCATTATTAAAACAATTAGTGTGTAATTAAGAATAACCGCAGATACCTATAAAGTAGTATCAAAATCAAAAAAAAAATTAAAAATGTAAAACATATAAAATAGTACAAAAAGAAATAAAACGAGGAAACATACATAAATGAAAGAAGATTCATACAAACTATATTGCAGGTATAATGTTTATTGTTTAATATTTGTTTTTTCTCTAATCATAAAGTATGATAAATATATAAAAATTAAAACTATTTTTACAAAAAAAACAATTAATAATGGAATTATAATATACGACCATGATAAATTTTATTTCCTGGTTACTATACCTACGCTATTACGGTATTTATGTAAACCTACACAATATATTATATATAAGATATTATATACAGAATACAAATAGACAATAACTAATTTATGAATTTAAAATTAAAGTATAATCAATAATTTGTGTTCAATTGTCTAATCAAATTCAATACTTATGTTCGAACATCGAACATTTAATTTACACTAAATAAAAAAATGAAATAGTTAAAATATACAGAATTATTTACTATGAACGAGTAGTTTTTAATTTATTATTGAAATGTTATATCGAGGATAAATGCCGTTGAAAATGGTTTTACAAAAATATAAAATATATGTAATTTTGGGTCTAGGAGCTATTTATCATACTTGAACTATTTTAACAAACTATAAATATTTATAGATTAATATTAATTACTAAAATGTTTAAATTGCCATAGCCTTCATAACGTCTAAACTCATTATTTGGGACTTATTATCCTTTTAATACACAAAGTTAAATAACTCAAACGCTAGTTCGAATTTTGATTTAAAGACGTCACATTTTCAAAAATATTATTGGTTAAAACAGAAGTTAATATCTCCACCTGTCCCTCCTTAAGTAGTACAAAAAATCTAAAGAATTTTAAAATATGATCTTTTAGTATATTTAAAAACTCCAACTGAATATCATCGATTGCCTATAGAGTTAGTACCTATACATGAATATTAATAGAAAAAATAAATAAAAAAAACCATATTTTAAAGTATTTATAAAAATAATATCTCAAAAATGCATAGGTTAAAAATATAATATATATAGAATATATATATATCAAATTTTCTTAAAATCTATAAATGATATAGTTTATTACTCGTGACCATGAAAGTCATGACGAATGAACTAAATAGTCGACAAAATACGAGGTATACATACATCAATAAAGATAAAAAAAGTACTTATTATCAAACAATTCATAGAAAAACAAATAATTTATAAAATTTAAAAAACAATATCACCCATCAAAACCCAACAAACTTAATCTAAATAAACACGTGAAAAAACGTTCACTTTGAACAAGATAGACATTTGTTTTTTCTAATTATTTAAACGAAAAAAATATTTCTTATTCTAGATATCTGCTTTCAAAAATAAACGGAAACGAAAATTGTGTGTGTGGGAGCGAGTGTTTTTTTCCCGCCCAAATAAGTAGCTATAGCCTGTATTAAAAATGAGCTCGACACGCGACAAAACAAGCACAATAAACATCTGGTATTCGTACAGATTGGGATGAATGGGGGTTCAGGGAGACCGGCAGATGCGATAAATAACAAATAACCCAAGGGCTTCAGAGAGTATATATACTAGTACGGAGTGTTCCTCGAACACAACATCACTGTATACAACACTATTGTATTACCTAGAAGGGAAATAAAGCAGAGGGGGATATTAACATTTTACAATAACTCGTGTCGTAAATCATTCATTAAATTATCATAATAAAATGAAGATATTATTCAAATTGAATTGATAATTTCAGATGGATATTTAATGTTTATCTGGAAATATTCTTTGAAGATGACGATATTTATAAAAAAAACAATAATATTTTCAGTAATAATTTTTAGTTTATCAATTTTTATTTCCACTCTTGATTTATATAAATTAATTGTATTTAAATAACTGTTATTATTTTATTAGTATATAAATCATTAACTACAAAATAAAATATCTAAGAATTAAAATAAAATGTAATGGTTGTTAATTGCAATTTACACTATTTTTATTAAATATTAAAAATAAAAATAAATGAAAAATATTATGTGTTTTTTAATAATGCAATAATTGCAATACTATTTCTATTGGTAGGACATAAAAAAACAATGTTTGCTCTAAATAGTTAAAGCATATTTTGTAAAACGTAATATTATAAAAAATAAAAATATAAATCATAGTAATTATGTCAACTATATTATGTTTGTTGCTCGTTGGTAAATCAAAATACGTTCTCGCTTCTGTATACAAAATTAAGAATATATAAATGAACTTGAAAGTTTGGCGATGGATATATATGTTTTTTAGTATTTAGTTCCTCGAAAAAATGGTAGACCACTATTAGCTAAAAACATTTTTCACTCCTTTATAATATATAAATCTTTATATCTTTATGCGCATATTATGGGTATATACAAATGAGAAATTGAGAATTGAGATAAATATTAATTTACTCGTATTATTCGTATAGTATTAAATAACAAATATCCTAATATATAAAAAAGAACAGTACTTTTTTATGTTTCAATTTTGTTACGACACTATTTAACTTTTTTTCCAATTTGTTTCACAGAGATGTTCCAAATACTTTTCTAAGTGTCACCACGCCACCCGATTTTTCATTTTTTTATTTTGTCTGAATGGAGAGGGGATTGTACTTTTATGTACCAATAATCTGTTCTAATTTTTTGACGACACTATTTAACTATTTTTCAATTTTTTTTTTTTTTTACAGAATTGTTCTAAATACTCTAATGAGTGTCACCACGTCGCCTGATTTTTCATTTTTTATTGTTTGTTGGGGGTGGGAGTCGTATTTGAAGATTATGGGTTTTTAGCGTTTCATTTAATTAATTAAACAATTCACAAAGTTGTTCCAAATACTTCTACGAGTAAATAACTCTTATTACTTCTAATTTCATTTTATTTGTCGTTTTTAAAAATTATTATATACCTATTACATGATTAAGCTTTAAATAGTTTAATTATAATCAAAAACCAATTTATACACGAATCAATTATTTAACACACGAGCAAAGCCGGGTTATTCAGCTAGTAAAATATAATATACACAACAAATTCGTGTCAGCAATGCAATTATTATTTTTTGGGTTTCACAAATATTCAGCGATCTGTAACGTATGTCCTAAATTTTAAAAAACAAATTATGCACGAAAGAACTTTCTGTGCCGTTATGTAAATATATCTTTACAAATCTTATAAAAATTACCATTTTAGTTTTCGTAGATTCTAAGACATTAAACGAACAACCTTTTTAGTGATCGAATAAACGGACGAATGTCACTTAGTAAGACACTCAGTACCTACTACTAACATAATATAAAGAAACGTGTACGAGCAATAGATATGGTTTTATACGAATTTACTATTAACAGATAGGTAAAATTCAAATATAGTATTCATAAGTATTCATTCAAAATATCTCTTCGTACCTAACAATACTCAATGAACAAAATACTAATATATAATAATCAATGTACAAAAAAGTGTCTTAATCAACCATATACACTGAAAACTTATGTTGGAAAATAAAATCGATCAAAAACTATGAAATGCATGGATTGATATTTTTATTAAAAAAATATAATATTATTATTAATTATACTAATGGTATGATATCAGATACAATAAAAAAAATGATAATATATTCGACAAACATACCAGTTTTATAAAATAATCAAAAATAACACCTATGTTTTTCTTGAAAAGTTTAAAGACTAAACGATTTAAAGTTTAAGTTATAAAAAAAAAACTTTAAAATAAATTTAAGCAAAATAATAAACAAACACAAATATCTATGAGAAAAATAAAGTTAAATTGTTTCGGAATCTGAACATACAATTTAAAAAACTCAAATTTAATACAATAATTTTCTTACGTTTTATCTAAAACACTTTGTTAAATTAATGTCATTAACTAATTATGCTTAAATAATGCAATTCAAGAGACAAGTCACCTAATTAAATAAATTGCACATATATATTATATAAATAAGATACAAAAATGTAAATAATATTACTTTAGAATATATAATTGATTTTCTCTTAAGTGGTAAAGATGAAAAATATATTAAAAATACTAAATGTCTTGCCACTTTGGAAGTTTAGACAAATTGAATAAGCAATAAATGCAAACGTGATTATCAATTAGGGCAATATTAAACCAATAAAGAGGTAATATAATTATAAGTCTTATGAGTATTGATACAAAAATCAAAAATTATAAAGTATATATGCGGTTTTTTTTTAATAGCACAACATAAAAATGTATAAGTATATATAAATACATCATATTTAAATATAAATTACTTTAAGTAATACCACTGTTATTAAAATGTCAAAGCAGTAATTTGTAAGTATCGTAAATTTCAATTAACCATATAATTATAACAATTTTAATTATCTATGATAATAATGAATATAAATAAAAATAAATATTTTCTATACGATTAAATAAAGAATAAAATAATGATATTTTAATGCTTATACGAATATGTTCAAGAAACGCATAATATTCTCCCTAGATCGTTTTCATACAAACTATAGTTATCGCTATAATTTTATAAAATTTAAAACATTATATTTATGTTTTAAATATGCTTGTAATTATTAATATACTTATTGTAATTTATTATAAGTCAACAAGTCATTTTACGTGATAGTACGATATGTGTATAGTAAAATACGATGTCTTGCATGATAAATTAAAACTGTATGATACCATTGATATCTGATAAAATTAACAATACTAAGAGATAATAATATATGATAATTGATAAACGTATAAGATATGAAATCGTCTTAATTAAAAAACCATTTTTTTTATTTGTTTAATGTTTATATTTAAAAAATACAGAACGGAGTTTTCTCGTCATAAACACAAAATCACAGTTAAGTCTATTCAACCGCAGTTCCCCTCTTAGGCCGGAACACAAATTAAATTGGATAACGGTTTTCTTGGCCAAACACATAAAACAGATTTTTAAACTAGTCACAACATTCAATGCTATTTTTATAAAAAAAACTAATTAAACGTTGTCAAAAATATTAATTTCAATATTTAAAGCATTATTAATGCGAAATATAGTGAATAAATTACGAATAATGAATATGTAAAAATTAAAAAGTATAAAACTATAATTATATCATACCGAATATTTACTCGAACTATAGGATATGTTTATATGTAAGTATGTTTTTGTTTTGTTAACTCTTAATATATAATTATGAACAAATAAAATAAATTATAACATAATATTTATATAATATATAGTACATACTAACTATACTTACCATATTTTTTATTGTAATAACAAAATTAGAATTCAAAAATACAGATTATTATAGAATATTAACAACAACCAAGTCACAAATTACGAAATAATATCTAAAATGTAATTTTTTTCATATCTATATCATAATATAGTCACCATTTAGTAATTTATTTCCATACCTTAAAATACCAAAATCAACAATTCTTGACATTTAATTTATCAAAAATGTGTCAGCATAAACAAACATTTATTACAAGAAAATAAATTGATCAAATTAATTTCTTTGTCGATAAATTATATTGTTAGTAATTTTATTATTATAATTATTGTTTATGAATCATTATTTATCTATTTAAATGTTTAAGACTTGTTTATTGAGATAAATTATAAAATGAAATAATTATTTTAAATTAAGTTGCTGGAAGCTAAGAACCCTTAAATTAAATAAACGCTGTACAGCAATATATAATAAGGTTACACATAATTAGATTAGTTATACTTTATAATTTTGATGTGAATTATATAATTTATTGTACATATTGTAAATGAAATCATAAATCAATAATTTAAAAACTAAAATACTTTTTTGAAATAAAAAAAGTTCTAGTTTCAAAATAAATGGAGATATTTTATCTTTCAAATTATTATTGTTCTGTTGCCCTACATATTATTTTCTCTGTAAACAGGAAATATACAAAAGTTGTTTGAAAGATAACAACAATGTAAGCTAATCAGTGAAAATATGTTAAAGGTATTTCATTGTTTTTTTTATTTTTGTTCCTTGTAAACGATGACGACCTATAATAATAATACTACTCGTATGTGCATTGTGCGTATTAAAATTAGTTTCTAAGGCGATCATATGGTTCCCACTGTTCACAGGTAGATATAAATCTGCTAACGACATATTATATAGTATAGTAGTGTGGGCCCACCACTACTATGGGTGATCGATTTAAGTTATATTCCATATAAATTAATTATAAAAAATCATAATTATACAAAAATACATTTTATTATTATCAAATTATTTAAGTAGGGAATACGGAATGCAATAATCGTATTTTCAATCCAACGGAATCGTGGTATACATAAATAATACGACGGCACGTGGACAAATATGTGTGTAATATATAGGTATACAATAATAATATTTTGATTACCAACTTTTCCTATTTATTTATCGATGGAGTTTTATCGATTTTTGTCTGTTTGCCCGAGGCACAGCAGAAAAAGAGGGACTTTTTTTTTAGCTCAACGATTTTTACGAGGTTACAAAGTTATTCTGGTGTACTCTACTCTATTCGGCTAAAAGTGGGTGGTGGACGGACATTTTGATTAATGCGCTTCAAACTGAATGTGCGCGCGTTCAGTGGTTACCAAAAACAGGAAAAAAGAATATAATGATATAAATAACTGTTATGTCGGCCGCTGCTACTTTCACCGTGATGATGGTGATGACGGCGTGCACACGTGACGACCGTTAGTTGGTCGGTGATGTTAATTGCTCAAATCTCACCAGTGCATCGACCACTCACCGTGACGCTGTCATTCATATACATATATAATTCATATAAATGTATGTAAGCTCCAAATAACACTGGATCATATCACGACAAGCTACAATTTAACCCACTAACGCTAACCACCCAATCATTTTTATCAAAAAAGTCATGCTGTCTAGTATATTATCATTGCATTATTATATTCATGAATTATTAATAATATCATTCGTTTAATCAATATTTTATCACTGTCAAAACTAAGTAATAAGTATGGATACATTATACTTAATAACAGAAGCAGTTTTTTTACACGAAAAAATCAAAAGTTGAGGTTAAAACCATAATTGGTTAGATTAAGGAATTTCACTACTACATTTTATGTTATTATAAACAAATTAAAACCTGTCATTTAAAATGTCATATGTTAAAACTTCAAGAATAATAGCTATTTTACATTAAAAAATTGGTATTTTTGATTTAAAAATAATATTTTACACTAACATCAAAATTACAAGCAAAAGTTTTGAGCTAATTTTTCTATGACGTACGTATGATTGGAGTATTATCTATTGGGAAATCGATAAAATTGAGGAAATATTGTGAAATAATTAATACTTACCATTACTTTTATTTTAATAATAATATCAGTTAGCATTGAACAACAACATTACGTTATTATGAAAACCAAAAAAGTATAAAATCTACTTTTATTATAAAGTTGCAGCATTTAATGTTTACTTTTATATTTAATTGTTTTGTAAATTTCTTATTTATATTTATTTACGACATTTATTAAAACTTAAAAAATCTACATTAAATGTAATAGGTTGTAACTTGTAACGGTTTTTTTATTTATTTGTTTGACAATATTTTTATTGGATTTTATTAATCAACAATGTTTTTTTTAATGGTAGAAAATAAATTAACTTTGGAAAGACCATTTTTTTCTGTGATAAATATTCATTGTGCACTCTTTTTCAAAGCAACTATACTCCGAGAGCAATGAAGATTTTAAAAGTTTTCCGGTCACCTTACATTTTCTCCCCCATCGTTAATGTCAATTTTCCATAATGACTTTTAACACGAACGTAAAATATAAGACCTTAATTGCATTATTTTTCTTAAAAAATTTAAAAAAAAGTTTTTTGTACGTTTGAATAAAAATAAATTTAGTGTTCCAGTTAGGATTTTTACGGACATTCAAGCTATTTATACTCAACAGTGCTATGAAAATCTTTGTTCCTTTGTAAAAAAATTATTAGTATATAAATTAAGTGCTCTCTAATTGTATAAGAATAGAAAAGTACAAGTATTATACCTACTATTAAATAATACAAGCACACGATACTCATTATCTGTTTGGACTATCTATAATGCATACATCATATTTGTGATATTAAATTATAAACTATACAAAACAATATTCAACCACAACAATGTCTTTTTTACATAATAATTGATAAAAGTTTTATATTATAATTCAAGTTGATTTTCAAGTATTTTTTAACAAGCTTTCTTTTTGGTCAAGTATAGTTCAATCAGAACTTCCACACTGCGTTATTGCTAAATTTATGGTATGATAGTTATATTCATATCACGTTTATTGTATGTATACGTATACTATAAATTAAATTACTCATATAATAGAAAGAAAAACATAAACATTTTAACGATGATTCAATTTTGGGATTATTACAACCACAGGCGTCCGCTTACATTTGTCGAAAGGGAGAGGACCTTTTTTTATGATTGGTAAACATATTGTGCCAGACTATAAAATACGTAGGTTTAACCCAGCCTAAAAGTTGGATGGAGAACAGTGACCCCATTCGTCCCTTCCTGTGATCGTTTTTTCACATTACACTTTTACACCTCGTTCTACATTTATAATTATAAAACAACAAAAAAATATATTCATAAAGTGTTACTAAAAATATAGCCATTAAAAATTAGTACAAATGTACAATCATAATTAATTGTCGTTGAATAACTGTTTTACACACTATTAACAATGATTGTAGAAAAATAAGGTTAAACATTTAAATACATCTATACCAGCTTCAGTCATATTATACATTAGTCATAAAATATAGGTACATAAACATATATACACCCGCCAATACATTTAAGTGATTATTTAAATGTTAAATTATATATGACAACGTGTACCTATCTGTTGCGGTTTTCGATGGATGGTTTGTATACATTAATTATATGTCAATGAGGATTTATAATTATAATACATATTAAAAAAAACTCTAATGATTCAATAAAATAATTCAAAAAAAATAACTCATCAAAAAGAATTAAAATTAAAAATAAGTATATGTAAAATTTACAAATACAATGCTTTAATTACATATTCACGAAACCAAACTTTTCAATTGGTGATTAATATTTTCATGAAATGTAAATTCAGTTATAAGACAACTGAAATAATATTAATATTCACGAGTTATTACTTATCAATTATCATAAATATAATTAATCAGATACCGCTAACTGCTAAGTGTTTACCGGTAACACGTGGAATGTGGATTATTGAACGTTACAAAAGTATGACACAATTTCTAAATTTCACCCATTATTATATATAATATTGCAAATTTGAATAAACTACCATAAAACTTCCATAATATAAAATATGGATGAGCCATGAGTATGGCCTATTCAGAATCCGCAGTCATAATGGAACTAAAAAACTACCCTATCAAATAAGGCCATTGCAATAGAGTACCGCAAGCACATAATCCGGTGGCGTATCCAAAGATCGACCAGGAAATCAACATTTTTTTTATGTCTCATGATACGAAGGGTTCCCCTTCGCATACCACATTGATCAACTTCTAGAATATTTATTTTTCTTAAAGTACCTATAATCTATTCATCTTTATTTTATCCGGCGATACTAATTTTACAAATCAATTGTATTATACACAAATGTAAGCTATATAAACACCGGTTAGCCGGAGGTTTGTGGGGGGTTAAGGCGTAATATGTATAGGCATAAGTAGCTTAGAACTATAAAAAAAAATGGACTGATTATAGAAAGGTCCAAAGACCAACACTGTTAGAAAGAGATAGCATATAATAAGTTAAGACCGTCTATACCCAATTAATATCGAGAGAACAACAAAAATAATAACATTTTTTAGAAAAAGATACACTTTAAGTCCCGTTGAGTGCACAGGTATTGACTTTCTAACAGCGTTGGTTCTTGACAACCTATAGCTGGGTATACTATATAGGAGACGCGCAGTCCATAATATATTATTATACCTATGATATAGGTACTCACCGTGGGCGTAGGGCGGCGGTGGTGGTGGCGGTAGCGGCACCGGTTGTTCATGTTTGCCACCGATGTTGTCGGAAGCGTCGGAAGAGGCCCCGTTAGCCTGAGTTAGCGGCGGCGGCGGCGCGGAAAACGCACTGCTGTACGGGGCACCGTGGTGATGATGATGGTGATGGCGTCGGTGGTGCGACGGCGGCGGCAGTGGCGGCGGCGGTGGATGGTGGTCAGCGCCGGACGAACCAGGTGGTTGCATGCTGGACAATGCGGTCAGGGGCGCGTACGACGGACGCGGAGCCGCTGGTTGCTGTTGCTGCTGCGACGGCACGGGTACCGACGACGCTGGCTGCTGTGAAACCGTCTGTAATCGGAAAATGAAAAAGAAGTTTGAAAAACCAATACAATAATATAATTTTAACTACAATTAAATAGTCGTCCAACGGACAACATCCGACCGTGTTTTAAAAACTTTATCCGTAAACGAAAAATATATCATATTATAGTACAGGTCAGAGTGTAAAGGTACAAATAGGCGTGTACAGCTGATAAACATTTTACGTCCAACGGGCAACGACAGACGACGCATGTTAAGAGTAGTTAATTTATATTACATGACGAATTGATGACATAATATTACGTCTGTATGAATATGAATAAGTATTGCCGATAATATATGAGTATATAGTATAATGAATAAGCAAATAAAAACAGAAGATTTATAAATTATACTTAAGCTTGAATATTATTATAAATGTATAAATATATCGATATATGCGTCTGTTTACTAGTGATAAAAAAATTGTTTAATCTTCATCGTATCCTTTTATCTACACAAATTATTTTATATTAACACGACAAAATAATTTTATTTAATGATAAGAAAACTAGATAAATATTTTTGTTTAAACTACGCTTTTTGCTTTTTATAGACATCTATTCTTTTTTAACTGACGTTACTTTTTAGCATTTAAAGTATCAAAACCAATAAACAAAGCAAAGACTTGATTTGCGTATACAGTGTATACTACACACACACGCATGTGCAGTGTGCACCATAACACAAATTTATTAAAATTATATTTTATTCTAAAGAATATTTTTGTAGGTAATTTTACAAAATCCATTTTTGTTAAAAAAAATAAATAATTACATAATTATTTAAATCAATGAATTTAAATTTAAATAATTTCTAAGTGAAAAAAAAATTAATTAAATTGAATTTACAAAGACTTATGATTTTTTTTTTTTATAAGATTTAAAAATGATATTAAAATACACATAAACCATTTCTATAGATTGAAATTTATACTCAAGGACTCGTGAAAAAATAATTTTTTTAATGTAAAATAGTTTTTTATAGAATTACATTTTTTGAGTAAACCAAATATCACTTAAAATCTTTTTCTGAAGATGAATTGTTATTTTCAAATAGATTAATAGTTAAAACATCAGTGTTGATACTTTTTTTAAACCTGTTAGTGTTTTTAGATATGAAAATTAACTCAATATAATTACATGAATAAACAATAGTTAAACATAATTTTCGATTTTTTTGATTTAAATTATACTTAAAAATATAATTACATTTTTAAATTATATACTACAAATTGTCAATATAAATATATATAAATTCACATCTAATTTTAGATGTTAATAATTTAAAACAATATATAACTATTTAAAAACAATTTTAAAATTGAATAATGATTAGTGATTTAAGTAAAAAAAATATTCATAGACGAGGACATGGGGTGAACCAGACCGTTAACCGTTCATAATATATATGCATATCTACTAATATATAAAACATAATATTTATTTGACAACGATAAACAACAATATCACTGGCACGGTGTGACCTTTTCGAAATTCAACACAATCACATCATAAAAGTATAAAAGTAATAATATAAAGTAATAAAATTTAATATCCGAATGTTTAGTTATTTAGTATGTTATATTATTCTTATAATCGTATGACACGTACCTATCGTCCGATATTTTAAGTCCAAGTATTATAGACTTAAAATATAAAAATTAATAAGTATAATTATTTTCAATAAAAAAATACAATTTCATAAAAATAACCCCAAGAATAATATTTAATTAATTTAAATGTACATATTTCATTATCAAAAAAATAATTATAAAATTATAAAATAAAATTGTACAAGTAACATAATACCTATAATATACATAGGCGGACATCGGGGGGGGATCGAAAGTAATATGTTATACTTGTGTATTGAAAGGGGATGGGGATCACTTTACATTGAATTATTATAGCCCCCCCCCCTAAAAATGCAATTAAATGTCCGCCTATGATAATATATGAATCATTACATATTAAAATACACCTAAAATTTAATGTATCTAAATAAAATATCAATATGTACAGCGCTTTACCATTTATTTTCAACCCAAATTAATTATTAATCATATCTTGTAAAAATAGATATAAATAACAATAGTTATCGATAGATCATAATAATTGTCATTTATCACATAAAACAACTTATCATACTTTGTTGTATATTATTAAGAATTGGCATAACACAAATCACGATAAGATTATTCAAATAAGTTTCATCGCCCATTTATTACTTTTTATGAAAATGCAGGGATAAAGATACACCTACTAAGAGAAAACTTCTCAAATGTTGTTCAATAGTATAGCAATTACTTAACGTTGTCTGATACAGTCTTAACTCTACCAAAAATTAATTATTTTTAATAGAAACCATTTTGTAGCAGCCTCAGTGTTAACTTCAATTTTTACATACCTATTACATGTATTTCAATATGTTAAATGTTCATTATAAAATTAATAGTGCACCTAATACAAAGTAATTAAATGATTATAAAACGTTTTAATATAAAAATTAATTAATAATTAGTATGATTGCTGTATTTGATTAAATAAAATATAATACACTAAGTAGCTGTATAGTAAATCGTATATACTAGAAGCACAATCGCCGCCTATATAGATTACTGATAAAATAAATAAACATAATACAGAGCTTATCGAATATTGACAGTATGTTTACTGAATTTTTAAAACATTTAATTTAAAAGTGGAAAACGAAATCGATGTCTTAACGTCACTAAACAAATTGAAAGACAAAAGTAAACGAAAACAATGGCGTACTCCTTAAAACGTTTTACTATAACTATATTCTCGGGAAATAGCGGCACACGTCGTTTCTCCCTATTTTCATTCCCGGCCCTGAACCCCCTCATTCGTCCGATCCTTTCGGCGAGTGCCTTATGCCGCGCAAATCGATTTTCTGTCGTCTTTAAGCCAAAGTTATCGGCGGATAGGTATAAACGTCAATGAGGTCGAATGACCAGTGGTTGGTCGTATAATGAAATGTGTTCACTATATTACACAGACATAAACACACACACACGTAAATATAGAGGGTAGGAATCAAATGGTACACCTATTACCAAATACCCATATATTATCGATTTCGTATGTACATACATGTCGTAATATGTAAACGTTTATAGAACAAGCGATCCCAGTCAGCTGAGTCGGCTGCAGTGTGGCGAAAAAAGACACGACCCTAAACAATATTATATATAGTACATTTTTACGCAAAACCACGAAAATGTGTAACCTAACCCTTTCAAAATTCCAAACCAATTAATTTGTTGCGTTTTATACGTATATACGTACTCGCGTGTCTAAAAGTTCCCCTTCTGTTTAATTTTCTGTCGAAACCTATAAGTGCGTAAGTAAGGTTTTGACTGATATTTTAATGCACTAGATTAGTGCTCTACGCCAAAACTTCCAATATAATATATACTCGTATTATGATATTAATGGTAATAAGTAATAATAAATTTTGTGCGCCAAATCGGATTTCGTTTAAAAAATGGCTGCGTTTTAAAATATCAATGGCGATAATTTAAATTCAGTATGAAAGATAAACAAGCACATAACAGAATCTATAATCGTAAGAATATTCACAAATACAATATATCATTTAAATTGTAATTCATAAAATATTAACGCAGTTGAAATAATTTAAGATAAAATTCTATAATTTTACAAGATCAGTTAACTTTAATTTAATGGTTTTTAAATTGTCAAATAACTAAAACAATAAATTAATATGAAGCAAAATGTTGGTACTAGGTAGGTACTAATACGAATACAGTTTTATTCATTATTTGAAGTCTAAATATAAATTATAACCATTAACAAAATTCATTAATTTTATCAAAATAGAAAAATTATACATAATTGAGAGACAAACACTAAAAGTTACACTATAGTAATAGTAAATAAATGTCAAATTGTAATTGAAAATCCAAATATATTTAAATTCTGAACAGTAAATGTAATGATTTTATTAATACAATTTTGAATATTCACACCTGAGATTTAAAAATTTAATACAAGATTCATAAACTGTTATTACTGGAATTAATAAATTAAGTTGGCACTTTTAAATATAGGTAATGTATTTGGTACAAATTAATTTAACCTGCCATATTACTAATGGTAAAATAAATTACTTTAATATCAACATATATATATTATATAACATAGATACTTAATAATTCAGACTGACAAACCATCTTCGCTTAGAATCGTATGCAATGATGCATCATTGAATTCAAATAAAACGCATACATTACTGCACTAGTAACTTACTCAATGACGAGGTACATTCAACATCTACAGTATATACTGTACAGCAGAATGTTTACCTACTTCCCCTTTTTAAATATTTTGCAATAAAATAAATAGGTAAATAATCTGCAGGTACAAAATTGTGATTTGAAAATAAACAAAACCAATTATTCATTAACGAATGGAGAAAAAAACTCTTAAAATTATAATTTAGTAAATAAAATTATGGTTATTTGAAGTAATTTTTAGTTACTAAATTTTTAACATTTTATAAACTTTATTAAAAATAAATAAATATCTGTATCATATTTACTATACTTCTATATCTTTATATAGTTTTTAAATTTAAATTAATATATTTTTGCAGTGAATACTGTATATTTATTTAATAAAGTAGTTAATAAAAAATGCACAACTCGCACAGCAGCCAAAAAAGTTTTTATGTATCTCCATTTAACGAGTTATAAAACATCCAGACTTTCAAAATGTATATAAGTAAGACACTAAGTGTATTATTTTATAGTTAGGTAGGTTTATTTTTTTTATTATGTACTCATACATACTATCTATCATATCTCAAAGAAAAATATCTTTAACTTGCTTTCTATATAATAAAATAAAAACAAATTTCATGTTAAACTATACATCTACCAGTAGGTAGGTACACCGTACACACCTATATATTGTTCTAATAATTATTTTTAACAATTTGAGTGTTATTACTTTATTAGTATACAATATTATTTGTCAACATTTTAAACAATAATAATGAACTAATTAGTGTAATAAGTCAAGTGTATAACTGCCTAAAATAATACATTAAGACGTATTTAAAAGCAAAAACGGCATATATATTTAATTTCCTCTATTTAATATAAAATATACATATAATTACGTCAAATTATTTCATTTTCCGGCTAAACAGAAAATAAACTGTGACGTTATAAAATAACGTTACCAACGTTCGAGTTGAAAGTGTTAACTTCTCATTTCATTTGGAATAGCATAGGATAGAATAAGTATATAAATTGAAAAAAAACTTAATATACAAGTAGAATAAATAATATCATAAATTATAAATATATTATAATCAATTGTAATGTTATATGTAATAAAGTAAAATAAACCCACCATAATTCATATCATAAATATATAAATATTAATTTTATAAAATAACTATTTTAATGATTCTTCCATAATTATCAAAGAGAATTCAATATATATATATGTTGTAACAACAAATAAAATCGTATACATAAATCGCCGTAATCGGATTGTTTTAATTAAAAACGAAAGCTACCAAACGACTAATGTTTAACCAATTGCGGTGTATATTTTAATGAAGTGGTGCAGGCGGTAATAATATCTGAAATTCAATAAGAGTTAATAAACATATTATGTGGTCTTTTGAATATAACAAACATTCACTTTAAAAATAAAACAATCATGTATTAATAACAATACAATAAAAAAAACCATTTTAATGCGCGAATCAGTGTAGATCAAACATTAAATGAAAATTGCTATGTAGAGATATCAGATAATATAAATATTAGTAAACTTTACGTTGAAAAAATGTGTATAAAATATCTATAATAGGCTACGGATAACTTTAATAGCTAAATAATCTGAATATATAAAAAATAGTTCTTTTTTCAACACAATGCCATACTTATTTAAAGGTAAAGCAACAAATATTTTAAAATCATATTTTCTTATGCTATAGTTATATTGTCAGCAAACATCAACAATATTATTATTCGTAGTATAATGAACACTAAGAAATCAAATTTCGCAAAAAATAATAACCTTGACCTCCTTAATATAATAATTTATATGATGAAACAGAAATTTAATTATGTGATTATTAGACCCAAAGTGATAATGAAGTGCTTTTGATGCATTTACTAATTGTAAGTACTAACCATAAATAAAAACTAGCAACAAAATCGTTAAATTTATAAACATGGGATTCTCGGGACACCCCTTGAGAACAGCGTTGAAGTATTTATTAAAAATGCTAATTAGTATACGTCATTATTTACAATTTATTAATCAACAATACTAGGTCAAGACAAAATATATTTAATTTACTACAAGAAATCGCTAATAAGTAATAACAAATGTTATAACTTATTATAATTTATAAAGTAATTAGTTGCTAAAACTGTGTTAAATATAATACAGTTGGATTCCCTTAATATAATTTCGGTTATCTTAAAAATAATAACTGTATAAAAATTAAAAGTACACAGTTAAAAAAATTATCTGATACATAAAAAAGTAAGCATTAAAGGTCTATATTTTAAATAGTAATTATATAATATTTAAATAATTATAATTTTGAGACAAAAACGATGCAACAGGTCAATCTGTCTTGAATGAAAATGGCACCAATTATATTGTTACATTAAACATGATCGTATTTTTATTACTTACTAAATTATATCTGTGTTATAGACTGTAATACTTAGTTAAGCTATATAAAATTACGGGAGTATAAATTGTAATCCCCTCTACTCAGTGTTACAAAAATAAAAAAAAGTTTAAAAAAATATATGATATATATATATATATAATATATATGCTGAAGACTCGGCATAATTTGTAAAGAAACATCGCCAACGTTTGTATCCGTCTTATGCTTTAAATTTTTCACGCAACTCAGCCCTATCAATCAACGCATAAAACTAAATAATTTTGAGACGATAATTAAAAAATCACTACAAAAAGCAAAACTCTCACCTAACATAACACTTCACTCAACAAAATATACTAAAGCAAATTCATAATTCATAAATACACTCGCCTAAAAAAATTAAATATAAGTTTAAAATTAAGAACATTTTCCTTGTTAATTATTATTTTATAATTTATTTACTAATTTATAATAAATGATTATTTTTATAACAGTGTACAGTATTAATACGTTTGATAATTACATCGAATAATATTCAAAAATATATTTTTTTTTATTGATCTTATTAACAACTCAGCAGCAAAGGCCATTAGTCAAAAACAAATTATTTTACATAATGTTCCAGTGTATTTAAATTCAATGTTTGATAAGTTTTTTTTTAAGTTTAAGTGAACCCAATAAGGGTATTTGTATTTAGACTTTAATGAACAATTGTCCACACTGTACACAGAGAAACACTATTTTTAAACTATTTTCGTAAATCCTAAGAAATTCAAAACGTACCTATTTAATATACGTTTATGTAAGTTAGGTTTAGCTATTATTCATATAGTTTAATTTATTTATTTATGAATATTACAAACTGAAATTAATCATATCATATATAATAATATGTAAATTATATGAATTACACCGAATTCATGAATGAATAACTTAAATATTTTCTAAATTTCCTTTTAATTATAACTTATAATTTATAAGTACAAATTATAAGTTTAAAAAAAATACGTGTTTGGCGTCACGGTCTTCCAAAAGCGTTGTGCACATTATTAAAAAAAATGATAACTTATCAGGACCTAGGGTCTAGACTCTAGGACATGCCTTTAAAACCGGAACTGTCCCAGTCAAACTGGGAATAATGGCAAACCTACTGATAAGGGTTAACGATTCCACAATATTAACATTAAATACCAAATCCCTGATAAACGGCTGACAATTCAATATCACATTTTTTTTTATATATAAATTGTCGCCTTTTTAAAAATCAAAGCACCCTGAAAATATGATTTAGAAAATCATTTTTAAATTGATTATAAATTTTGAAATCCAAGGGATTTAAAATTATGTTTAGCTCTATATGATGTTATATCACGAACCTTTTTACGCCGTTCTAATGTACGTATATGTATATGTTTACATTATTATTAAAAATAACATTTACACATTCACTATTCATCATATTTTACATTACATATCAAAATAAGTTTAATGGGAATTAGTGAATATAGCACACTTGCACACTGTATACATACTATCACTTTAAATTTTCTTTGTAATAAACTTTTTTTTAAGAAGGGTCTTGTCGATTTCATTCAATTTATATATCTAAATTTATTATGCATTTCAGAGTTCACGTATTTAATAACAATAATGTTACTAACTTCATTAAATCTGTCATGTTTGTTTTCCGAATTATGGGTAACATATATGCTAAATATCTTATTTAAATGATAGGTTATGAATTGGATGATAAAACTTTCCCATTCGAATTTTTGTAAAAAAAGTAAAAAATTAAGTAATATGTAGGTGACCTACATATACACCTACACCTATTATGATACGTAATTTACAATAAAACTAGTAATGTACACATTTTCCACTCAAAAAAAGTTTGATAAAATCAATAATACCTAATAAAATAATACTTCTATGCCTATAAGAATATTAGAATATGTTAAACATTTTTTTAAACAGTAATAAAATAAAAAAATAATAAAAATATGTTTTATTTAAAATTGTGACCAAATTTATGAAGACCAAGCTTGTTTTATGAACACTCGGTAAACCTTGAAAACATTCGTCTGATATTTTACTGATTTATTGATACTTATTAAGTACTATTAAAAAGCTATAAAAAGAACTATTCAAAGGTTTTATATATTATTATTATATAAAAAAGACTATAATAATGACATTCAAAGTGACATGTAAAGTCAAAATAATCGTACACGATGAAAATTTTCAATTAAATATAAAAATGTTACAGTATTATTCTTAAACATTATTTTATATGGTATGTATACAATAATTATACTTTATTTAAATACAAATAATAGTAAGTATAGAAATCCTAAATGTTCCTATAGTTGAATTTTATAATCGCTGATAAAATAATAAATCAAGTTGTATTATGGTCATACCACAAATTTTTATAAAACAAATGTATTTGTTTACAGTTAGAAATGTATGAAAACATTTATTTCTAATCAAATTTACTAAGGATTTATTTTAAATAAATTTAATTAAAAAATCAGAATTTTAGATATAAAAATAAATGAATAATACTACAGTTTAAAATAATTAACGTGGGAATTTTTTAAAGAAAGCGCAAGAAGAATAAAATCTATAATATAGATTCTGTATTATGTGTTACCTTTTATGCATACATATTTAAAATCCAAGAATTTTCAAATATTTTACAAGCCACTTTGAATGTAACTAACCGTAAACAATGTATTCAGCAAACAAAAGATGAATAGATTAAGCATACAATTTTCACAATACCAAGAACATACACAATTTATGTTACCAAAAAGAAATGTAATTAAAAATTAATAGTTCATTAATTCTGATAAATCTTCAAAGAATAGGCTATAATAATATATAAGTATGTTATTAGCTGAGAGCTGACACACAGTATCAATTTAATTATTTAATTAGTGCTCTTTAACCACTTACATATTTATTGTAAATAAAATTAATTCAAAAGAAATTAAAATTATTATGTAATATTTTTAACGAAAAAACGCATGTAAAATATAGATAGTAATTTATTAATTCATAATGATACAAGTAATCTCATATGCAAATTGTGGTTTTTTTAAATTAAGATCAACTATTTGGATTTGTATTACAGAGTAAAGCGCTAAAGCTACAAATTGTATTAAAATATAATATATGTGACTGGTTTTCCAGTATAACAACCAACAAATCTCTTCAACAGTTAAGTGCACTTAAAATGCAATTCTTGTAATTACTACATTCCGAGCACAAAAATAACACATTGTAATATTATGAAGTGTAATTACGCAGTCATATATTATTATTTAACGATTATTTATTTGGTATAGATATTTTATGCATAATTTAATATACTTGAAGAAAAACACAGTTCACTAATAAAATTCAATACTTTTATTCAGAAGAACCAACAAATTAATCAATATTGCATGTTTGCATGAAAAAAACATAAAATTATAAAACTTGATGATACTTTACAAAAATGTACATAATATAAAGATTTTAAAACTCTTAACCAAAATAAAAATGTTTTTTTCTTGTCTACAATAATCCAGCTTTTTGATAAAAATCAATGCTCTAAAAGTTTGAATGAACTACAGTCTAGACCAGTCTTACTCAACCTGCAGCCCACGAATTGTTTTATGTGGCCCAAAAAGAACTCAATTAATTGATGCAAAAATGTACTTTTCAATAGAAATATCTCAATATCAAAAATCACGTTAATTTAAAATAAATATTTAATTCTTTTATGATAAATTATCAAATGTTATAATATTATAAACTATAACATTATATAAATGTATTTAAATATTTTTTTTCAATTCACCCTTTTCTGTTATTTTCGACTTACGGCACATACAATAATTTAAAATATTTCATGTGACAAAGGTTGAGTATGACTGGTCCAGATTAGAATTTGAAGAGTAGACAAATAATATTTATTATTTTCCAAAATGATTGTCTGCAAAACATAACTTATGTTTTTCCACAAATATGTTACATTCAATTTAATTATACTCCAAAAATAAAAATAATTACATTTTTTTAACATTGTGTAAACCCAATATTTCTTGTAAAATGCTCTAAGGATTATAACAATTAATTTTTTGTTTTAATTCAAATTTATTAAAATATAAAATATAGGTATTTTATAAGGGGCTTTTTTATTAATGTTCGGAATTTTTAAATAGATAATTTTTATTTAAATTAGTATTAAGTGCTTATTAATTAATATGTCATTAAATCACAACCCACTATTAATACTACAACCTAATTAGTTAAAAAACTAATTTAAAATAAAAATTAGAATTCATTAAGAAGTTTGTTAAGATCATTATACATTATCGTGTTAATTTAAAATATTATTTAAATCCTTTTTCAATTTCAATTGTTTATGGTTTTTAAAAACTACTATTGGTATATTAGCTACATTTAATCTGCTATAAGACCCGTTTCGCATTGTATGTATTAATTCAAACCGAAGACCATAAACCAGTCGCGGCACATGTATCTACACACGAGCACACACACTTGCACGCGTGTGCAATCAAACATGTTAATTAGTTTATGATAATCAGTTCCTATTAGTTGACACAGAGGAGGGGAAGTAGGTGCCCCTGTTCCAACGAATTAAACGTCAATTACTCGACGATGTTGTTATTAATCAAAACTGTAAAATAAACATTTATGTACACACAGTGTAAATTAAAATCCTTGGTGTGTAAGTCATTATTAATTCGAGTAAAAAAAAAACACGAAATATTCATCTTTATTTTACGTGAAGAGATTTAGAAAACAATTCATAAGGTACACGCCATTTGAATGTTTAGGATTCGATTTTGATTTCGCGAGAAAAACGGATATCCGAAAACAATTTTTGTATGCACAACCACAGGATGCCTCGGTAAGCTACACGACTACGACACCAGTGTAATGTTAAAAAAGGTCATCGACCTTCCCCGGACAACCACATCGACCCGAGTCACTGTAGTACGTATATATCCGTAAACGCGGTAATGCCCAATATACGACAATATGGTCTAAGGGTTCCTACGACGTCAGTAACATTGGGGATAACACTACATATATGACTAATCATAACAATAAAATCAAATACCTAATTTCTTATAATATTAGTGTAATATTCTGTGTGAAGCTCAGATGTAGGTCCACAGCAGTACTGATTCAATTGTTCAACGTCTTTATTCAGTGTAAAAATAACCGTATAAAATATAAGTTAAATTAAATTAAGAAAATGTCGATACAAAAGAAGTTATTTTAAGTATTTTAAACAACATTCTAATTCTAATCAAAATTAAAAACAACCAAATAATCATATTTTAGTGTTTCTTAGCCATTTTTACGTGCTACTATTTTCTAGAATTTATTATTATAACACTAAATCATAAAAATATTGCATTACATCTAAACTTAATAAAGTAAAAAGATATAAATTGAGGTAAATCGTAATTTTCTCAAAAAGCTAGATAGAATAAATAATATACCAAAATAAACTTAAAATACGAAACTATTAACAAATTATTGAAAACAGTAATTATAATAAAAAAAAATGAATTATTAAACCCATAAAAAGGTCAAAAAGTGTACAAAGATCGTTCTACGTTTATAATATAAAATACATCTGTGTACAACTTATATTTTAGTTTATTAATTATTTATTAGTAATAGGCTTTTTAAATTATTATTCTTAGGACTCTGACATATTATTTTTAAATGTAAAAAATAATAATGATAGTACTGTAAATAAATAAATATTCTTTATATAAACGATAAACTTTTAATCATATTTTAAAATTAGAACAACAGCTCTGGTTTTTTAATAAACATGATAGGAAAATTAATAAATATTATTTAAACTCAATTAAAACTTTAACATATTATAAATAAATACGATTTAATATTATTTAATTAATTATAATTATAATAATAATAATATGTATTTATATTTTTATATTATGTGAAACAAATACATAATATGTGAAAAATGTCGAGAAGAACGAGAGAATCCCTCCGATTATGGTAAGTGGTGAAAATAATTCCAAACTTTAAACTTTGACACAAATATTAAAAGGCTTATTTTTTCAATAATAATAGACATAACGTTATGTGTAACAATAATAATTATAACTTATTTATTCTTTATGTGTCTATTATAATCGTTTTTTGACTTTTGGTCCATTCCTGGGCAATTAGGTAGGTAATTACATTAAAAAGCAATTACACTATTTATATCGTACATATTTGTTTCACAATTGTAAATGCTTGTATACAATATATAATAAATATTTTTAATTTTTTAACACTCCAAGAACGAAATTTTACTTAGAACTTTCTTTTTAAACACAAACAAACTTCGCCGAGTATCCATTTCGTCCATAATGTCTTATAGAAACTATAAACTTAAAGACAAATTCACGAGACAATACACCCGCAAGAAGTCACAACTCACAAAGTTTGAACATTTCAATTAGTAAAACGTTAGTCAAAGATAATTTTTCCACAAAGCTGTAGTGGTTCTTATTTGTTTCTAGTTTTTAGAAATACGTTTGAATGTAAATATAATATAGAATATATTCATATAATATATTATACAGTATAGTATAACCGTTATGATTACTAATATAGGTACCTATATTACCACGTAAAACGATAAAAAAATCAATTTTCTTAATTTTTTCACTTTTGATTATTAGAGAATGTTTAAAAAAAATGTCTTTGTATACAACTTCTTATATATTTAATAAACAAGAAAACATCTGTATTTTCAATAAAATAATGTCTAACGATCTTTCGTATATTTGATAAACTATACGAGTAATTAGTTTGTAAACATAATTTAACCCTTTTTATGTTTTCCTCTTCTTCTTTACTAAAAGGGATAATTTATAACAGTGCTTAACCAATGCTAACCGATTTCGACTTTACTATCCTGCCGCAGGTGGTTTTTAACAAACAAAACCAAGGTGCGCCAAAAGGGCGCCTTTAACTATTTATAAAGACATGTGTGTATGAGACGGCTTCGCAAAACAACCATAAACATTTACATCAATATTGCAAAAACATTAGAAATATTGAGAGCAAAATTTGGTACATGAAATATATTAAAAAACTATACCTCATTAGAATATTTAACACAAATAAGGCATATGTTATTCATATTATATTCAGAGTTATATTCAATACATATACTACAAAAACTACCAAACTCATAATAACAATTAATATTATGTTGAAATACTTCAAATATAGTAAATAAATATATTTATACATCCATAGTACACTTTAAAAATCCCTATTTTTTTTTAAGTATCTACTCAGCATTATTTTTTGATGATTGACCATGGGCTATAATAATTACCTATTTAATTATCGAGAATAATTAATTTAATAATAATGACAGTTGAAAACACATTACACAAAAATCAGTAGGTTATGTATTTGATTCGAAATATAAAATAAGTTTAAATGATTAAAGGTTAGGTAAGGTTAGATTAGGTTTAATTTCGACGTAATAAGAAATGAATACACGTAGATATATTATAAGATTCTAATAAATAAAGTGAACTACTTTTATAAAACTATAAAAATTGATTTTATAAAAAAAATAAAAATTCTCCTGCAGTTCAGTTTAATATAATTCTTCAACAGACATTACTGTCGTACTATGAAGAGATTAAAAAATCATATTAAACACATTTTTTATTAAGCTATTACTAAAACTAAATAAAAATATATTTTACTTATTAGACTATTTTGATCTGTTATTTATTTATTAAGGTTTATTATTCATTAATGTCATTTAAAATAGTCAGTTTTATAATTACTCGTTGAGAAATTAAATAATATTAAAAATTATTTTTATTAAAATCCAATACTTTAATATTAATAATAATAACAGTTTACGAATTGTATAAATACATAAAAGATAAATGCGCATACAGTAGTATAGGCAGTATCATTTATAATTAACGCCTTAAATACTCTTATAGGTACATAATACATTACAAATGGTTAAAAATAAATATTTTACTGATTCCTTTGATTAGTTCAATATACTTAATTAATAAAGGAAATCAACCAAAAAATGTATAATTTAATTAGAGAAACGTAAATTGTTTAGAAATCGTGCTAATATTTAAAATTAAATTTTAATACAATTATGATTTACAAGTTATTCAGTATAATAACGATTAATTTCAACCCTCGAAAAGTTACTAGCAGTGATTACGTTGAGTAAGCTTTTAGAACACATAATGAACTTGGAAGTAGGAGTTTTTAATTAATAACAAACAAACGGAATGCTTAAACAACAAATCAATGTATGCTTAGAAACATTAAAAACACTTTTAAGTATCGTTCTTAAACAATAATAATTATAATACTATATTACTTTTAACATTATAAACCTAACTTTTACAGGCATATAACAAAGTAATCTAGATACACAACGTATTTATAACAAAAATTCAACAATTAAAGAAAACCAATTGACAATATTAAAAAACGAAAATCTTGAAAAAAATTTAAGAAATAAAAATATCTCAATATTTTTTTTTAATATAATTTTAATTATTAATTACGACTTCAATTACTTCACAAATCATTTTAATTATTCAAACGTGCGCAACAAATTTAATTTAAATTTTAAACCACGTCAAGGTATTAAGAAAGCAAATTGATCATTCTAGTTAAAATGTAAAGCACTAAAGTTAAGTTTTATATAAAAAAATACATTATATATCTATACTCAGCACAAAATTCTACAGGGAGGATTGTATCTAACTGTCGATTAATAGAAACATTTTGTTTTTTTTTTAATTTTTAAATTGCTTTGTAAAAAGTGATAAATAAAAAGCTCTGCGAGGGAAAGCTAATGACAACAATGGGACAATATTATAAGCCGGATGTTGTCGTTTGGCAAATAGTGAATGTGTGTAACGAGACAAGTGGGCGGACGAGGAAATAGACAAACAAAAACATAAAGCAAAAAAACGAATTATTTTCTTTGTCCCCTTGAAGTATTTTATCATTGTTTTGAAACGCTATAAACGAAAATGAGTGAAATTTATCACACAAATATCATATATATTATAAATAAACACAAACGACAAATTAAATCCCAGTGGTTGTCATTGAAACACATGTATTAAAGCCGTTTCGAATTATTATAAAAGTTAAATAACTATATTTATACGTTATATCTTCGTAATTATAACAATTAATACATAACTAATTGTATTCATGTTTCAAAAAATAATAATTCATAATAGGTATCTATTTAGTATTTAGTATAAAATTTGTGTATAATTGTTCATATAAAATACAAAATATGTTGAATATACTCACGTGATCAGCATGAAGTAGAGTTTCCGTGGCCACAGCTGTTGCTTCAGTTTGCGTATGGCTAGTACTAGATATCCGGTATTGAAGCCCAGATATGGTACAAAATTCCTCATGCCTCGTAGATCGAGTAGTACTATTAACGTACACACCAGTAGTGATTGTAACGTCTGTGTCCTGGTTAACGATAACAGCAAGTTGTGACGTTGGTGGAGGTACAATGGGTGGCAAAGGTGTTGGCTGAAGAGCTGTACGGACTGTGGACGTTCTATGCCCGTCGGAATCTTCATCTTCCGCATCATCTTCTGGCTCGGATCTTTCAGAAGATATTTCAGAACTAGTGGTAGATTTCTTTGAACAATCTTGTACTTTTGGAGGTGATTTTTTCTCTGTCGAATAGCTGGCTGCTAATATAGCGGATGCATTTAAACTTGCCATGCGTTTTTTTACAACCATATCTTTAAGATCCATAGTAACAGTATCTGCATTACGTCTTTTTCGCTTAGAACCACCTGTTGGTGAAGTGACTTCTTTGGAAGACCTTTCAGGTTCTTCCTCTTCGTCTGTACTTTCAGGCTCTGAAACTTTTGGTTGTTTTTTCGTACGTTTAGCAGATTTCGGTGGTTCATATTTTGCATCATCTATACCTGTAAAAGTGCATTTAATAAACCTCACTATTAGTATTTAAAATATTTTAAAATTAATATACTTTATAGTAAAGATTACAATATTTAATCAATTTATATTTTTAGACTTTGAAAAGAGACAGGGAGCTAGTTATTTTACAATTATATTCATTTCTTTTATTTCTGTGAACAACATTTCGACCTGATGTATCGATACTATTGTTACCTAAATAAAAACTCAAATTTTTAGAAACAAAATTAGTAATTTTAAAAAGTATTTTTTTAGTTTTTAGATATTTTTGAAAATTATTACGTGAGAAAAAACTATCAAATCTATCTAAACATTTTTCTTTTTACATTGTATTTTAAATACCTGAAAATTGAATAAAATCCTTTATTAAAAAAATGAATGTGACCAAACTAAATTTTTTTTTTAAATTTTTATAAATGAAACTCATGAGGAGCCTTGTATTGGGCTTGTAGATTATTCAAATCTTAGGTATAAAAAATTAGTACATAAAGCATTTTGAATAGTTTACTAATCATTGCTTATAAACAAACAATTATGTTGTAATTATGATTGTTTTAATTATTAAAAGAAAAATAAGTGAAGATATTGAATAAAACGTTCAAAATTGTATATAAACAATTTTAATAATACATAGGTAAATTAAATTAGTCATAATTTTCATATGTATAATAGCAAAAAAAAAAACCACTATATATGTTGAAAGTTTCACGTTTAAATCACTTTACGATTATTCATTTTTAAATTACATTAAAAAAATTAAATAGATTATCGAAACTTCTTTGCAAGAATTGAAAAATTTTTATTTTTATCTCTCAAAATAAATCTAATATTTTCTGTCACTAACAACATTCAAAGTTTAAAATTGGAGTATTTTTTAACAGTAAAAAATAACTTCACAAAAAAATGAATTAATTAATAAAAAAAATACAATTGTGATACCAATACATTCAACCTCACATTCAACAACCCGCTTAAAATCTTCAATGAGAATCGTGAAATTAAGAGCGTGAATTGACATTTGACAGCAGTAAACCACTTCATTAAATGGTACCTAATTATTAATTATCCAATTCACAGTCTTATTAATTTAAGTAATCAAATAATAGAATGAAACCCAGTTGATATTTGTAAATAACAACGAACAAAAATCTTTCTAATATCTCATTTACTTAGCCAATTGGCAATTAATATAGTTTTGAATTTGAATTTTGTATATTATCCATCTATTAATATGAATACCAATAATATATATATATATATTTTAAATACAAAGGTAAGTACAAAAATTAAAAATAATAACCTAATAAAATTGATTAATGTAATTATAATAAAAATAAATATACATTAAACATATCTATATTTACAAATAGTTAATAAAATATTATTTTTAATATTTATTGTATATAATACATATAACTATATAAGACTATGCCCATAACTAATAAATGTAGAAAAATTATTGGCGAATGTATTTTATCAATTTAATATATACATATTATAAAAAAAAAGCACTTAATTGATAACGGAATATTGAAGTGAATAAATAAAATTATAGAAACAAACAAAAACAACCAAACATTATTTTTTGTTTAAAATATTTAATGTGTAACCCTTTAAACTCATCTATTTCCTATTATTTCAAAATTTATTTGGTTTATTTTTATGCAAATTGTAAATTTATTTATATTATTTTCAATCGCTTAGTACTAAAACTAAATAAACTTCATAAATGTTACCTGATGACGAGCTGTTAGTAGAACTTGTATCATGCATATCCCAATGTCTTCCGACACTTTTTAAACCTGGAGTTGTCCTTTTCGACGTTCTTTTTCCTTTTCTAGCCGGAATTTCCACATCTGATTTTTTTTTACCTTTTTTAGAAGCCACATTTATTGTAGTAGCTGCAGAGGCTGCCATTGCGTCAATCAGTGCACTTTTACTTTCATTCTCGTATAAACAATGAACTTTGGCTATGGCATTGAGAGATGCTACTCTAGGTCTCTTGGCCACAGGTCTACCTTTTACTTTGGTCTTTGCTGCAACTTTTGTTTTTCCTTTTGATTTAATTTTATCTACTGCTAATAATTTCTTTTTTTTTTCAACTTTAACCGGTTTTGTTACAGATTTTTCAATTTTCTGTTTTTCTTTTTTTTCTTTTTCTGATTTTTGTTTTTCATTTTTTAGTTTTTCAACTTTTTGTTTTTCAGTTTTATGTTGATCAGAATTTTGCTTTTCGGTACTTTGGTTTTCAGTGTTATGTTTAGATTCTTTTTTTACAGGTGCTATATCTATCTTTTCATTTTCTTCTGTTTTTACCGAGTAAGGCAATTGGCTAACTGATATTTCTTTAATTTTTATACAAGTATTATCTTGTCTGATTGTTATAGTATTACAAACACTCCCATCAAAATCGCAAACTGGACCATTTTTTAATTGAAAAACTTGTAATAGAGCAACATCGTCCGGGTTTTCGTCTTTTACTACGTCCATACATTCTATGGTCGGATTGTCGTCTATCTTCTTAGCTGAATTTATTTTTACCTTATTCTTAGCAATAGCTTTAGTTTTTTTTGGTTTATCTTTTTTATCTGACTTAATCTCCGCGCGTGATTTGATAGAATCAACTTCATCTATACTCTTTTTTGTAGGTTTTGGAATAGGTTTCTTTTTCGTTTCTTTAACCTTCTTATCTTTTTGAACTTTATCTTTGGATTTCTTTTCTTCTTTATCATCAGACTTTTTTACAGGTTTTTTAGTTTTTAACTCGGTTTTTAATAACTTGTCAACTTTTTCACTATTTCCAGAGCTAGAATTTTTTCCTTTTTTAACTGCAGGCTTTTTCACGGGTTTTGTTAACAATTTTTCTTTTAGCTTTGGTTTGGTAGATTTTTTTACCAAATCTTTTTTTTCGTCCGAATCTTCAGTTTCTTTTTCATTTTTTTTAATAACTTTGGCCGTTTTAACATTTTTTGGTTCAATTTTTAAAGTTTTTTGAGATAAAGTGGGCTTTTTAACAGATTTTTTTGTCAAATTAATTGGTCCAGGAGGAGTATCACTTGCGTTAGAAGCTTTTTTTTGTTTTGTTTTAGAAGTAGTTGAAGTTGATTTTTGACTCTCGCCGCAGGTATTTATTTCTGTGCCTTTTCTAGAAGACATGCTGAATGTCTTGCAATACAGGCGTATTACACGATTACATTGTAATTTTTAAATCTGAAAAAAATTAAATTTTAATATTATTTACGAATAGTTTTTTATTATTAAGAATATATTTTAAAAATTAGATAAATATAATGTATTTAATGTGGCCTCATCTTGGGAAATAAACACTCCAAAAGTTTTAACCCGAATTTAAACACTGATAGGTTAAAAATAAATAGGTAATTATTTGATATTTTAATATAAATATGTATTTTCGGATTTTCAAAAAATTGTACGCATCTATCGTATTTTAAAAGTAAGCAATCTTCATATATATTACCCAAAATGTAATTTAATAATGGCCTATAAATCAACAAATTATTTTACAGTTATAAATAATTTGGGTATACCATACATCAAATACCGACCGACCCTTAGTGAACTAAGAAATAATTAGCTACTCAGATTAAAAATAAAATATTTTAGCTATTGTACTAGATTCACAGGTAGGTATAAAAACCTTTATGAATAAAATTCACGAGTGAAATGGATATCGTTTCCACGGGAGAACGTACTAGATGCGCACGGTAGAAAGTACGTAAATCAAACAATAAATACGATTCGATAACGTTGAAGTCTTCCGCGTACGCCGCCGAAGTAAAGGTGTTGTCCGACGACAATATTACTATGTTTAAGTAACGGCACGAGCAATAATACAGTCCAAGGTCAGTTGTTGAACCGGATGGGTGTACCCTACAACTCTATACGGGTACAGATCGCCACCCACATCACGAACAGCGCGGTGTTCGCGAAGACTGTCGTTCCGAGAAACGTCGTCAATCGTGGAAATATGGAATACGAAACACGAAAGGGGGCGAGTGAGTATACACACCGATGAGTAGCAGTTATACAGCAGCGACTTAGGAGGGCCCTTGCGCGTAATGTTACAACGTAATTAATACCATCGACACCGGACCCGCGACGCTTTTATTATGTCATCGCCGGCGGCGGTACCTCCAAGTAGGTAGGTTTTTACATATTTTATTATTATTATTATTATTCGTAGGCCTACTACCGCGAGCATTACGACAACTATCGTAATAATACCGTACAGCTATAATAATAATAGTAATAATAATTTATAATAATATTATATTCTGAACGCGCGGCAACGAGTTGACCCCGATTCCCGGAGGCGCGCGTGTTTACTGAATGGAAAAAGAGGGGACGGACGACGACGACGGCATTGGCGGCGGCGGCGACGACGACTATGACGACTATGACGGCTACGATGCACGCGAGCGGGAGGCGAGACATCCGCGAACGCTCGAGTTACACCACAGCGGCAGCGGCGGCTGCGGCGGTGGTTGCTACCGGCCGCGCGGCGTCAGGCAGCTGCGGAACGTCCGGTTTCGCGGCAACCGACAAACGAGACCTACACCTATACCGTCATCACCACCGGTCCCGAGATCCGATCCCCGACCCCCCCCATGCACAAAACGCGACAACGCGGGTGATGTAACGCAGCGGCGGTTCGTCGTCGTGCGGTATTTATCAAAACGTAGTGGTGTCCCATCGCAAATCGATTCGGCGCCGTCGTCGATAATAACGCCGACAAACGCGATTATTACTCATCACCAATGTCGCCGCTACCCATATTATTATACTCTACTATACCGTGGGTACCTTGTGTTGCGGCCGTCGACAGGAGGCGACGACGGCGGCGGCGGCACCAGCGGCACGCATTGATTGGCCACCGGCGGCGGCGGGGTGGCCGGCGCCCTGTTCGCTCGTCGCACTCGAAAACCAACGAAATATCAAACGAACGCCGAGGAAACGACTCCGGCGGCAATCTCGACCCGCGCGGCGCGCAGCGACTTATTGCCGTACGCCGTACATAATATTATATACGCGGGCGCGCGCGCGCGCGCCGAACTCTGTGCACGCGGATACGGACGGTACACGAAAATACACTTTACGCCATAGCCGCAACCTATCGTGCGGCAAATGTATTAAAAGTATATTGTGACGTTATCGTAATAATATTATAAACTTTTCGATAAATTATTGTATTTATTATTATTTTGACATGATCAGAATCGCGCGCGCGACACACCGGGCGACGCGGTACCACGGCCGACGGACGCGAACAATGCACTGCCGTGCCAGTGCTTGGTAGTAGTAGTCGTCGGCGCGTACGCGGATCGGTCCGCGGCGGCGGCAGTGGTGATGGTGGTGCCGGCGCGGTGGTGGTGATGGCGCGGTGGTGGTCGGGTAGACGGTTGACCGTGCGGCGGCGGTGTCCGCGGCGGAGAGGTGTGCGCACGTACGGTGTGCTCGCGGAATGCGGTCTACGGGGGGAAAACGGCGGGACCGCAGCGACATCGAGCGGACTGAACCCGCGTAACGGTCCAAATTGTTTTGTTTTTTTTTTTCATTTTTATTATTACTATTAAACATAATATTGTGTTTCGTAATTACCGCCTAGTACACAATATAAATACCTCAACCATCTAATCAATTGCATGGGGTGCCTGATTTTTATTAGCCGTCGGTCATCCAATATTATTTACAATAATACCTATGCCTATTTATACACAACAATACTTTTGGTTTCTTTTTTTCAATTTTCAATCAAATATTTAGAATGTAAATGGGTATAAATGTATAACGACTAAAATACTATACATTTTTTTTATATCGGGTCTTGGCCCTTGGATCCATTGTCGGTGGTTGTATAGTAGTTACAAAAGACATCGATGTATAATATATAGTTCTCGTTGTAGTACGCACTAAGAACTAAGAAGTGACGTAAATTTACGATATTATATAATATACCCATTAATTATCCTATAAGACTAATTTATCGTATTTTTCATAATACAGTCTTAATTCTTGGCCTAACTTGTAGGATAGTGCCTTCATTTTATAGAATTTCATTATCAAATATAAATCGACTACCTATTAAAAATTCATTTAATATTGGTAAATTTTTATCCAAAACATAAGATATTAATTACACATTGTTATTTATCAATTATGACCTACTTATTGCATATAATATTTTAATAACTTGTTAAAAGCCTACAATAAGTAATTTATTGGCATATATGTAGTTACTAGGTATACTATGTATCACTCGTGAGTAGATTATTTATTGCAAACATCAGACGGACGACAGTTTAATCAGTAATATATTAAACTTTAAAATTAAATATTTTAATACAAAATTAGTTTTATTTTATTTTTATTTTAGTAATTACTAATTACTATATTAAATAAAATGAATATGTGTATACATAGAATTAAGATAATATTTGTAAAAGCATGGACTAAATATGATAATTGATAATTTATTGATACTAATAAAATCTTTATAAACTATAAAATGTTTAAAATGTTCAAATACTAATTAGTAATTACTAATAGATTAGCAAAGATTGTATTCAGTTAAATATTCTATAGAACGAATCAGTCAATAAAAATCGAGAATTATACAGGATCTATGTTGAATACTAAGAAATAATGACCAATGACTTGTATTATGATTTATGGGCAATGGCCATTTTTAAACTTATAATATAAAGGATTAATAAGAAAAACTACAACTCTTCAAGCTATAAAGTTTCCTCGTATAGTCGTATTATATATCTAATAATTATAACTAAAATTTATATGTAACAAATATTCAGATAAAATTAAGTATTTAAAAATGTTATATTTATAGATATATAAATACATTGTACACCAGATTATACCAATGTTATATGGGATATACGTATAATATATATATTCTCAATTCTAAATAAAGAAAAACTGTAGAATATACGAGTGAATCCATCCGCGGTGCGATCACTCGTTTCACCTTCATGCTAAAGTAAAGCAAGATAGGTAAAGCGATAAACGATAAATATCCGGCAATGTTCTATTTTTAGTTATTACGCATTCCAAATCGAAAAACTATTCTGGAGATTGATGTACTATACTGTACAGTGTTTATAAAACGTCATTAAAATGTTAAGTACTCATAAAAAGAATTTATAAGTAAATATTTTTAAGATTTATCGAATATGTATAATGAAGATCTATTATACGTATACTATATGTGTCTATATAAAGACAATCTTGTACTAAAATTCTTAATCTTAATTCCGTAGCTTCAAATTATAGTCAAAAGATATTTTTGGTGTTGAGCACTCTTTATGTTTCACTCGTTTAGGTACAGAATAGTAGTTTACTGCAGTTCAGGAAATCATTGCCCACAAAAAAATCTTAAACAGGAATTGGTTAAAACCTAACTAGGAGTTCTTCTATAAACTTTTATCGAAGAAGGTTCTGCAACATATTTTGAGCTGATAGATTGGCTTGTCGGCAGTGACTACCGTCCTAACCAATCCGTTATTTAGTAGTAGATAAAATGGATCTGAACTAATATTTCCATTAAAAAATTGATAATTAATATCTATAAATAGGTAACTCGTCATAATTACTCTGCAGTAGGCCAGTAGACAAAGAATAGGGTTTATAATTGTTGTAAAAAAATTATCTGTTAATATGTTATGAAACAAAAAATAAAAATATAATTTGTATAATTAGTGTATTTTGTCCAATGTTGTTGACTGCAGGGATTATGTAGTCGACAGGGTGATGGTAAAAAATAGTGAATACTAGGTAAGTACACTCTAAAAATAACACTAATTTTAATCGGAATTTATTCAATATGTTGTGATGTTTTTAAAATTTATAAATAAGTCATAAGTGTTAGGATGAGATATGATTACATTTGTAAATTTTAAATATATCATTAATTATATTATTAAAGCCACTGTAATAATAACATGGCCTAATAACTGTGTATCATACCGTTAATAGGTAATTCAAAATGTATTTAACCGATTGTAAAAAAGTAGGCTGCTCTATATATTCTATAAGCTGCGTCTATGATTAAAGTGCACATAGTTTGAAATTTTGAATATATTCAATTATAATGCAAAGATGGTTAAAACAATATATTCGAGTAGATATTAGTCATCGACCATTATCATTGAATTTTGGAAGAAAACTGCAACGGCGTAGTTGTATTAACAATAGTTTTTTCCCTTGACAAAGTCTTTATAATATATGACCGTATATATATATATATATGAGTATTTGACCAATGACGCAACGTCCATATAGTTCTGTAAACTCTAAGATTCTCAATCTGTGCAGCGATTGGTGAACAGAAAACTATTATTTCGGCCATGGTCGTTTCATTTGTATGCAATTTTTTTATAATTTTATTGTAAAATAGGTGTACCTATCCCCACAGTCCATGCGAATCTAACCCGTCTCTACAGTTTTTGTTTTTTATGTGAACTGAATTATAATAAAATAATATGGCCTATAGTTAATGTGAACATATTTTTTCGTACAGCACACTGACACACTGTTTATTAATTACTATATATGCGTATATTGTTTATAGGTAATAGCCAATAGATATATTGTATTTGTATAATAATATAATATTATAGTATTGTTGTTTACAGTTATTAACTTATGAGTATACGGAGTGTAAATGTCTATCACATATTCTCACCGACGATCTGGAATAAAATATTATACCACCCATAGCCCAGAACTATGGAAATATGGTCCCGGGACAATATAATTTTAAGGGCCATTAATATTTGTTAAATATAATTTTAAAAAGACGGTAAATATTACAATAACATAATTGTATAAGTGAACAACATTTTTATTTTTTGAACATCAATTAATTTTTAATACTTGTATAATATTTAAATATAATTATGAACTATCTGTAAATAATTATAAATGTTATAATAATTTCAGTACAAATGAAAATGTTTATTAATCTTTACTGATATACATAATGTAAATGTCTAACGAAAGCAATAATATTATACAATTTCACAGTGCTACTATAATATTTAATTATCAAGGGGGCTCGGGGCTGCAGCCCGTCTAGCTCCCATCCCCATAAGTTGGACTCTGATGTCACCCATTGCATAACTAAGTTACGCGTATCCTGGACTTGGTATATTATTATGTTTCATATTGATCACAGTTTTAGATATATGCGGAGTATTAACTATTAACAAACGTGGTAATATAGTTGGAATATTTTAACTTAAAGCCTAAAAGCAACCTAATAAAATACTCGATAACATGAATTGACCAATCAAAGAGAGCAAATCAATCGTTTCACCCGCAAAACCATAACATGGTCGAAGTCAGTGGCGTAACTTAGGGTCCGCAGACCACACGTTACGGGGGGTGGTAATTTGGGGCCTTTGGTTAAAGTAAATTTAATTCCCGTAAAAAAAAATTGAATAATTACTTTTTTCAAATTAAATTAGTGTTAATCTATGCGCAGTTTAGATATAAATATGTTAGTTGATAAGTTTGCCCAAAAAAAAAATGCTAGAAGATCGCAGAAATTTAAATAAAATAATTCAGTAAAATTTAGTTATTTATACATTATAACTTATAAGGAATAATTATATAATATTAAATAATAATATTGTTATTTTTTATCATTTAACAAAATTTTAATTAAAATAAGTTATTTACCTATATCAGATTAATGTTTTTAAACTTATATACCTATACCTAAACAATATTTTAGGGGCCCATTTTTTATTTTTGCAGAGGGGGGGGCCAAATGTTTTTGTTACGCAACTGGTCGAAGTGGTGTAGATAATAACGAAAGTGACACTGGTAAACGGTTCGTATTTTATACATAACATTATTTAGTGCAAAGGCTATAGTTGTTAGATAGGTATCTAAATAGCTTCTAGAGTTAAAAATAGGTAGGTTTTTGTAAATCACATAAATACATAATATATTTGGACTGCGTTTCAAAATTAATAATAACATTATTTATGAGTATAATTCTTAATATTACACATTTTTAATTAAAACCGTTATCACATTCGTATTTATAATATGACGTGCTAACGTCATATTTATTATAATAATATTCATAATATTATATTATAATATGATTAATATTTACTTTATTAGGTATATAAAATTATAATCCAATGAAAAATAACTAATTTGAATTATTATATTTTTTTTTATTATTACCTGTGGGACCTGGGCAAACTAAATCTTCCAGGCCCCCTATTATTTCCCCTGGAGTTGACATGATTTTCAAATGAAAAATGTGACTTATTTTATATGAAAACTAACAATTCATTTTTCTATGATTGTACACGGATACAGTTTGTTAATAATAATGCATAAGTTCCAAAAAGTTGTTTGGACCCATTACCTAAGTTGAATTAAATGTTTAAGCCAATATGGAGAATATAATTGAGGATGACTATTATTATGATGGCATTATTAGATGAGAAACATTGAAATCGAAAAAGTTGAGTTTAAGAGAAAAGAAAAAGTTTTTTAGATGTATTCTAAAAAGGTGTGATAGAGAAGAGCAAATATAATGAATACATTTTAAAAGTCACAAGTGACCCCCTCTTTGTTAGGATAGTTAGTAAGGGTACAGTATAGATTGTTATTTTATTGTGTTCATATGTGTAGGAGTGGTATATGGTATAGCAAGTTATTGAAAGTGCGTAACTTAGAGTATTTGATAATTATACTCTACGATTAATCTTTAAAGAAACCACGGCTACGGAGGAATTTTTTTGCAGGATATTTTACTGTATTTATAGGTATAAATTATGGAAGGTTTTCCCATTCCATCATGCACGATTTGTATAGTTGAACATAAGATTAAAGATATATCGCAATGTTTTCTAACCATTTTACCTTTTTACCACAATGGCATCATGGACCATTTTGATAATATTGTATAGGTCGCAGATTACCTCAATTTAAAAAAAAGTAGCAAGTTTTTTGTTACTTATTAACTAAAATACACAATACCAATTTTAAAAAAAAAAAATTTATTTTTATTACTTTACGTTACATTTTATTATTATATATTATGCAATATATCCTCAATATAATTATTTCACCATTTTTTTTTAATAAACAATTAAAAATAAGATAATAGAAATGAAAGAAATAATCTATGACAACTTCGCGAACCACTATGGTTGGGAAACTGGTGTATAAAGGGATTACATCAGAATAAGAGCACCGCAAGAGATCCGGTATAGAATTATAATATATATATTGTATTATATATAACTATACTAACTGTATAACCCGACTTTGACCAGGAAAAAATAAACAAATATAAAAAACGGCGCTATATAGGTGTATCTCAGTTCACGGAAAATTCGACGTCGTGTATCACGCTTTGTAAACAAATTCAATTGAGATGGTTCGTTAGCTTGTGGTGGATTGTATAATTTGTATGCTATATATCAGGGATGGCAAATCCATGGCACGCGTATCAAAGATGGTACGCGAAAAAATTTTGAGGGCACACGTAAAACTAAAATATTTTTTTAAACCAAATATCTACGAATTGGCATCAATTATTAAACAAAAAAGATTAAATTAAATTAAGAAAATAAATAATTAACTAAGTAATGTTATTCTATTATGTACCTAAACTAACCTTTTTTTATATTAATACATTAATCATACAATAAAATTACAATAATTTTTTTTTTTTACAATATTGGAAATAATATAATGTATAATATTTTTCATCGCATACTCGAAACAAAAAATGTTAATTTGTAACACTATATAGTGTTCAAATAATTTGCCACTGCTGCAGTATATACAATACTTTATTTTTAAAAAGTGGTTCAAATTACTTTCTGCATATTATTTCCGATATCTTTAAAAAAAACTTCTGAAATATTCGTTTAAATTGGTTGAGTAAATATTAAGAGGCTAAGCTATAAACACTTAACGAAACTCATGGAATATGTGTGAAAAGTTTGGTGCCTATTCACTATTGGTTCAATATAGTTTTAGAGATTACTATTTACTGGATACTAACGAATGTACAACTATTTTTTTATACATAAAGAAATAATTAAAGTACCTGTTAATCTTTAAAGCTATGATTGCGTCCTTAATAAAAATTGATTTAAATAGGTGTTATAATTTTAAAAAGATGGAAAAGTGAGTACCACCTGGGCGTGCCCTTTTATACATTCAATATTGATGGCTCGACGGGTTTCTATAATGTATGTTTGAATGTTTTAAATTTGAATTCAATAATTTATCTTTGTATATTTGTTTCCGAAAACGATTCTGTGCGAAAACAGTCTATCAGCCTAAATTACTAAATTACTAATTGTGTTTCATAAAATTATGTTTTTTTTCTATTAAACAGTAGTTAAATACACACAGTATTTACAGTACAGTTACTACAGTATTTATAAATTATAATCAATGGTGTTATCAATTATTAGTTATTATTAGAAATATATAGTATAACAGTACAAAACTTTTTTTTTGTTTTTTAGTTTACACTATTGAAAGTTGTGTTGTTGGTTTTTGGTCCAGAATTAAAAGGAAATCATATTTGTGTCATTCAACAAAGAAAAAGAAAAATCATTTAAAAAAAAAATGCTAAAATGCTGATGTTAAATGGTTAAAAATATGCAACACTGAGCGGAACAGTTTATGTAAAGTTGATATGTCGGAAGTATCATCTATACATCAATTCAGAAAACCAAAAATATTATTTATTCTCACGCTAAATGACAGTATTAAGCCATCAAATTTAACACGGATGTATTTTATACGGGCAACGAAGTGCACGGGGATTAGCTAATAATAGCATTGATTATAAATACTATTATAATTAATGGTAATAGCTTAAAATTAATCAACATATTTTGAAAATGTCATTGAGTATAGTAAAATTCATAACATATGTATAAACATTCTAAATTTCAATGAATTATGTTTTTAATTATAACAAAATAACTTATACGTTATCGTTAATTAGATTTGTGTAAAAAATCGTTTTTTCGATAATTTTGAAAAATACTAGGAATATTTTTGACCTCCCTAACGTAAAAACAAATTCCAATTTGGTATCAAAAACTAACCATCCTTAAAGTTGTAAATTGTACATTTTTCGACTACTAATCGTGTATACATACTCAAAATAAAATACATCATTGTAAAATCAATACAATATATTATATACAAATATAGTATATAATAATAAATAATAATAATCATTCGTTTTTTTATTGTAATTTTAATAGTTTTATTTTTTTTATTTTATCAATTTGAATATTAAATTATCTAATTCCTATAATTATTTAAAAAAATATTTATAAACATATACCTAGCTAGATCATATTTTTCTGATTAATATGCTAAAATCTACATCAAAGTCCGATTTACAGGTTTTATTATAAGTGAACATTAGCACATTAGCACGTTTTGTATAAACCTAATGGTAGTTTAAAATTACTATAAACTTTTCTATACTACTTTATAATATAAGCCATTGGAATTTGGTAAAACACTAACACAATTACTATATAATTTAGTACCTTAATATTATAATATAATAAAGTAATAACTAATAATAATCAATAATGTATTATAACTTATAACTCATTAGAATGAATAGCCTTGTGATAATTATTTATATATAACAACCACCTAAAGACTTGATATATCATTGCAATTTGCAGGTCATTAATCATTATATTATATAGTGTCTTTATTTTATTTTCGTTTACAATTTTTAAGCATACCAGTGAATTTATAAATTAATTGTTAGTTGAAATAGTTTTGTTTTTATTCTTATTGAATATCTATTGCTTAAGCGTATACGTATTACTCGTATATTGCAATACACAGCATTACTATATAGTTGTATTAAAAGAATAGATTTTAACTGTATTACTATTTGGTATAAGTATAACTAATGTTTATTTCTGTATAATGCATTAATGCATATAAAAGAATAAGTATATTATATATTTATTAGTTAATACTTGGTATATAAAAACCATAATATTCTTTGTTGTATAAATAAAATTATAGATTAATAGATGAATAATTTATTTGTATTGGTTGGGTTGAAATTTTTAAAAGATACAAAAAACAATAAACAAAATTCAATTATTCAAATTAAAGTGAAAGTATTATTACAAGTTAGTGGCATTTACACTCACGTTAGATATGGTTTATAGTTCCGTGGTTAAAAAGGAAGGATGATGGGTTAGATGCTTTTTTTCATTACCTACGTATACTGTATTAAAACTTATAGTAACGAGTGGCATGCTTACAATTTTTATAGAAAGATTCCACAATACTATGTAATCATATTTTTATTTAAAATGAATACTAGAATATAATAATTCCTATACATGGTTCTAAAAATAGGATGTAAAAAATGAAAGGGCCAAGTCCATGGAGGCAAATGGTAAATCTATCTAAATGCATATCATTTCAACATATCTGCCCTCGTATAAATAGGGTCCTGCAATTGCAAATTCATCAGCTGATTCAATACTTAAATTAGTTAAATTATGATTTTGTAGTACAGTATAGCTGTGTTTGTTATAGTTCTATTTTAATTAGTAGACAGGGTCGGATTTAAGAATGAGAAAAATATAATAATAAAATACAATAAAAATAGTTAATTTTATTAAATTTATTAAATTGTTTTTTAGATTATATTAATACTCTTCGAGATTTCGTTACTGTAAATTGTTCAACCACTTGAGAAAAATCTAATGATCTAAGTATGTATTTTTCAAATCTTAATAGACTACATAAAACTATCGATTATAAATTCTTATTTGTATTCTCACTTTTATACATTTATTTCACTATAAAAAAAAAGTAGTGTTTATTAAATTATGAAAATATCAATAATTAAACATTTTTTTTTGAAGTTGTATTTTAATCTGTATTGTAATTTTTAATAGAATTGTGTTTTATATTTGGATAATTGGGTGTAAAATAAAATCACTATGTGGAGGTCCTTATTTTGTGGTAACCATAAGTCATAAATTCATAATATGCTACGAACAAATATTTCAACTAATAATATTATATTAAAGATTTATAAGTATTATATGTTTAGAAGCCCTAATAAACAATTTTTTAAGCATTTAGCTTTATATGACTGTCAGCGGTTCGCCGGTTCATGCTAAATATATTAACCAATTTTACAATAAGAACGATTTCTAATTACTTTTCTATTGTTAATATTCGCTAAAGAACAAATTCAAATTATTTTTCAGTCGTTTTGATGACTTTTGAGAAGAGTAATTATACTAATATCACCCTCTTTGACTTATTTCTGCCAAGGGACGAATAATACATGTTAAGAATAATTAATAGAATAAGAATATAATAGCTTTAATAGTTCAATAATTTAATTAAGTGCAATGTAGCTTTCGTGAGCATGCGGGGAACATACAGAATAATACAGCAACCTATTTTTTTTTACAATCGGCCAAATACATTTTGAATAGACAACATTAATTGTGAGATACACAGATGTTATTGTTGCTACAGTAGTACAGTAGCTATATTAGTATAATTATTAATGTATTTAATTTACAAATGTAAACATAATATATCCTAACATTTAATCACTAATTTAAAAACACAAAATATTGAATACATATTCTGATTAAAATTAGTTATTTTTAGAGGGGTCTTTCTATAGTATTCACTATTTTCTATTCCCCTGGAGACGTACATAACTACAGATTACAGTCAATAACATTGGACAGAATACACTTATTGTTATACACATTTTGTCTTTATACTTAGTATCATAACATATTAACCGATAATTTTTGTACAAAAATAATAACCCCTATACTTTGTCTTGCAGAGTAATTTTAACAAATAAACTATTTGTTTTAATTATAAATATAACATTTTAATTATTCTTTTAACTTTTATACCTATAATAATAATCTACTCCTAAAGGCTAAAATATATTAATATATTTACCACAATCAAGTTCGTTCAAAATAAATCAGGGGGTTTATAAACAAATTTACAATAACCATTTTAATAAGAACAATATAACATAAATTGTATATATACCAATTATACCATCAAATCACCTCTCTATATGAGCCTCTCCGTAATAAGTACATTATATAAATTTGCGTTTATTAATAAAACAAAAGAAAATGCATTCATCCCCCCCCCCCGTCAACCATCCCACACCATATGCAAAAGCTGTGCACGCCACTAGAGTGGGATTCAAATGGTTCAATATAGATACCGTCAATACCGATTACTACGATTATTCTATACAACCGTTTTTCTGTTAGATTCATCTTTTTTTTCAGAATTAAAATCAGACAATGTAAATTAACTTTAATTTTGTCAAAACTATACATTTTTATAACTAAATATATGATAATTTAGCAAGGCCCCATAAGTAACATAAATTATTTTCTTATTTATTACTCAATTTTTTTTTTTTTGGTCAAAGAGGATTCAAATGCATCATCTTGCACCCCATGGGTGCACCTCCTCGCAGTGCAATGTAGCATACGATACACGAATATTTGAAACCCGTATGAATAGCTACACACTTCGTAATGATTTATACAATTTTGGAAGTATAAAAGTATACCTCATAAACACCATTACACAATAAATCAGACGAGTGGTTGTAACCACATTGGAATAAAAAATTTACCACACTTATATATACATACGTATATTATTTAATTAGCAAAATGGAGGAAAATATAATATAATATGATTTAAAAATATATTTTTGATGTTTATTTTATTTGTGTGAAACATAAAATATGTTATTTTTATTCCTAATTTATAATTGCCTATTGAAAGAAAATGATCGAGATTTTTTTTTATTTTGATTTTTCGGAGCAAAATGGACAGTGGAGGAAAATGGTATCTTATTTTTGGAAGAAAATGGTTACGGTCGCTTAGGGAGCCCGAAGTGATTCAATATTTTTCTTTTGATAATTTATAAGAAATTATTAAACTATTAATTTTATTTAATAATTTAAAATTATTGTACATTTGTACAATTTTAATTATTAAGACATGCAATAATTTAAAAAATGTATAAAATAATTTTAGTAAGATGAATGCACCCTTTGACACTTAAATCCCGTTTATAATGCCCTGATGAAAGGAAGTGATGAAAATTTAGCTCCCAGCCCCAAATTTCCAATTTACGCCAGACGCCACTGTATATAATATAAAAAGCTCAACGCTATTACAAATCCAATAAAAAGCACGTTTACTACATTTAAATCTTAGGTAATAATATGCAATACCAAAATAAAAGTTTTAATTGAAGTTTATATTTCAAGACCATTAATTATGTAATAAATTTACAATAATTATGTATATAATTACTATATATTAGATTTACCTGCATACCCGCTTCACATGCTGTAAGATTATGTGCCTGTAAATAAGATTAGTTTAAACATTTATTTCCTTAAAAATAATTAATTAACAGAAGAAATCAATAAATTGACCATCCCAGTCGCTTGCAGACTTGACTCCAATGGATTTATTTTGTTTTTTGCTCATAAGAAATAAATAATAGGTATAGGCATAGATTAAATATACTATAGTATATTTAATCTATGGTATAGGTAGGTATATATTGTGTACTATATCGATAGCTAGATTTTGTTCCATGAGATTTCTTGATTAATCTATATCCATGATTCATAACCAAAATTGTCTGAAATATACCTATATATATATTATATACTAAGACAAGAATAATAAATAAAAACAAATAAAATATTAATGAGTGATGTGTAAATGTGTTTATTATAAATTATAATATTAAATTTGCATTAGCAATCTATACAAAAAGTAAAAATCAACCAATAACCATACATTAAACAATATAAAATGTTACAATTTTCTGTATTTTTGAATCAATAAGTTGCTTTCATTCATGTAAAATTCAAACAAATTTAAAAATTGTATTTTTTGCAATATTATCTAACTCTATATTATAATTATTAATCTTAAATTGAAAAAAAAAAACAATTTATTTAAAAAAAATTAAAATATTTTATAAACATTTTAGAGTCTGATTTGAGCGATGAATATACATGTAATGATTTAACTTTGTCTTTCAACTTTGAGGGTAGTTTTATACTTCCCAGTACTTAACAAGAAAAAATAAAACAAAATTTGGGATAAACAAGAAATTTTTATGTAAGACTGCAGTAATTGACAAAATCGATTTTTTTTTTTTTTTTGGTTTAACTCCAAAACTAATGACCGAACTACCGAAAATAGGTACTTGACACAATTTCCTATACATGGTATAATTTAAAATATTTTGACTCTTTTTGAGATAGGTCTATAACTATAAAACACTTTAAAACGTATAACACAAGATTTCTCATAAGTACTAATAAAATTAGGTTATAACAATGTGATTAAAATATCTAAAAAAATATATCTTTAGAATTTTTTTAGAGATTTTAAGTTTGGACGAAATTTCAAATTAAATATTTAAATGAAGAATAACAATTCTAAAGTGTAATACTTACCTTCATAAAGATCATATTTTAGCAAAATTAATTTTCATAATGTAATGGAAAAAAAAATAATCGCATTTTTTTTAATTATTGGGAAAAAATACATTAAAAAAAGAAATTTGTATGTTTTATTATGTTATAATTTGTTAATTAAAAAAAGAATAATTTTATTTAACTATTAATCGATTTTTATTTATGAATTGATAAGTTAGATTTTAATATTAAAGAACCCTGATTATGGATGAAATAATAAGTGTAATATTGTTAGTTGTGGGGGGTGGCATAAATGATATGCCAGGGGGCGCCAAATTTTTAAATACCACCCCGCCTAGGGCACAATCGACCATTAATCCGGGCATGACGAATAGGCCACCGTTTGGCAATATTATAAATTATAATATACCTATTAGAGCAATAAACCATAAACGGGAATTCTAAAAATCTAATTAATTTGCTTAGGGTTTACCTTAGTGGCGTATGCAGAGGGGTGTCAGGGAGATATAACACCCCCCTTAAAAATAAATATCTGTTCAAATTATGAAACGATGACTAAAAAAAAAAAAAAGGTCAATTCGTGCATATAATTATGATTCATGACACCACCCTTAAAAAAATCCTGCGTACGCCACTGGTTTACCTTATTTGTATTTGCACAATATTTTTGATTGATAGTTGATACAGTGACTAGTATTGTAATAATTTACACATTTTGATTAATATTACAGCGCTTTCTAGCGGTTTACTTTAGTCTGACGTACAAGTGGTTGAGATTACGGTTTAAAATAAATTATATTTTTATACTTTATAAATTTATTTATTTTTTTTTTTTTTATTAAAGAAATAACCCTCGGCAACTTGGCCATTGGGATAATATACATTTTTTTTTTTTACAAATAGATTTTCAATAAACATATAAACATAAAGGTTTGATAACAACAAATGTGTAGACTATGTTATATGAGCATAATAATTATAAGGTTGTGTATTCAGATGGTTAAATAAGTTTGTCCAATCCTGTCTCCTGGAGGAACATGAATATGTCAGGCGATGGCAAGACTGGTCCAAGTATATCGTATAAATCGCTGGATAAATGATTGTGGTTCCTTGCGTCAAGGTATGCAAAACATTCCGTGAGAATGTGTTTTATTGTTAGTGCGACCCCACATGTCGTACACGAGGGAGGCTCATCTCGGGACATTAGATAGCCATGGGTTATTCTGGTGTGACCTATTCTTAGCCTGTTGATGATGGTCTCCTTTTTCCTGTCGCCATGATTGTTAGGCCAGTGGAGAATAGTTGGTTTAATTTCATTAAGTTTAGTTTTTTGTATTGCCCATGTATTTTGCCAAGCTTGTATTGATATATGTTTTATTGTTCTTATGGTATCTTGAGAAGTAGTGAGATAAATTTATTATATTATATACTAATTTTATAAATTATATTAGTCAGTATATTAGTCCTTGTATCCTTATATTTAATATATTTTATACCGTAATTAGTATTTAGTAACTTCTAACTTATAATTATACATCTTTATAGGCATAGGCGTATTTGTGGTAGGTAAGTGCAGTGCCGTATCGCTGGACAATGCTATCAAGGAGCAATCAATTTTTGGCAATTTTTTATGATCTAATTTATAGTAGGTAATAGGTTATAACTTATAGATATTGTATTACAACACATTTATTTTTAAATTTTAAATTATACCTAATACTATTATTCCGATGCATTGTATGTAATAATTACCTAGTTGATCGTAAAAATATTGTTGAAAAGTGGACAATTATCGACTGTTACCAGTGTTACCTATAGTTTAATCAAATCTTTAGTCTTTAGTCAACATCCATTTCCAATGGCGTATTTACGGAGCCCGGGATTTGGGTGTCCCCCAAGTACTGATCCTCACATTTAAGTAGGTATTTATGTGGAAGCAATGCGAAAGCAAATCCCGCGACGTCGTCGATTAAAACGGAAAAAAAAAAAAGTAGGTATTTATGTAACATTGCTAATAGTATTTTTTATGGAAATAATAAAAGAAAAAATTCAAATTTTCTATGCGACTATATACTAGCTGTATACGTAATTGAGATAGTATTATTTCCTAATAAATACTATTGCATAAATATTTAAATATATAATATTATATTATTGTTTATAGCATCAAAAAAATCCACAGTGCAGTTGAGTATTATTTTATCGCGAAGCGACGACAGACGTCAGTAACTTCGTAACTAAAATGTATTACTATATCAATAATTGTAAGTTATTATTTAAATATTATGTAGGTTATTATTTGTTTCCATGTGTCATGTGTGCATACATTTATACATACTTTAATAGTTATATTGTATGTTTCAGTGGCTAATATCACTAATTATCACAACGGTTGTATTGAGAGATGCTTACGAATTTACAATGCATACAAACATTTTTTAAAGGAGTAATGGATAAAATTTACAATAAAATAATCCTTCCTCCCACAAACAAGATATTTATAATAACAGATCGAAAAATAAGGATGGAAAATATAATGGAGATGCTAAGAAGTAAGAGAGCAACACGTATTCGTATAATCGTATAAATTCGTGAAACTGTCATATTCTCTCGGTGAACGGAGTGTATAGTTGTTTTATAAGTCTTTGGTAAATTCACAACAATATACATTTTAAATTGTACTTACTTTACTCAAACCAGACAAAATGTCAAAGTTGTTAACAATAGTTTATAAAGCTAATATTGGGTAATAAAATTATCAACCAAATATTTAATTTGTAAAATGTTTTTTTTTTGTACGATTCTATTATGGTACTCAAGTGGTCTTATATTTCTGTATTCAGCGGGATTTTTTTTAAGGTATACTTAATTTTTGTGGACATTTTTTCCAAATATCTTTACCTATAAATTATTTTTTAAGTTAACTGAAATTACAATAAGCAATTAATCTAATGAAGTTATTAAGTTTATTATATAATTAACTAAATAACTCAGTTTGAAAGTTTATAAGAATATTAATTTTTTAATTAGCTAATACAATAATAATTAATGCCCCCTTTTGCGTACCTATAGATACCTACATTATTTAAAGTTATACATCAGTCATCAGTATAATACAGATAATAAGTACCTATCTAGTATCTAGTATCTACTAAGTTGACATATTTTTACAAATTTTACAACGTTATAGGTAGAACTTCCAACTCCAAGAATCATTAAACCTATATAATACTCATATCAAAAAATTGTTTATACCTATTTTGAATATAAACCACAGAATAGATTAAATCTATTTAATCTATTCTGTGTATAAACCAACCTTTCCCTCTCCAAAATAAAATAAAATAAATTTCAAGTTAACAACTAGGTCTATTATGGTTCTAATATATTTCCATGTTGCCAGAAAACCACGATTATATAAATAAATATTATATATATTATTTGGATCATCATTGAATTTTTTGGTTCATGATTTGAATTGAATATTTATATCATGGATCTATACGTCATATTTATTTTATTTTTATTTTTATATATTACCGCACATCATACTATCATAGGTGGTTATATTTTATATGAGTTACATATTATATATAGTCTTATAGAATGATTCACCAAGCACGCTCATTCTTATTTTTTCTTCAATATAGCAGTTACTAAAAATTTGAATTTTGTAATTCTTAAATATATTATAATACATAATTGTTTATGAAAAATTATTCTAAGAAAAGACGGTTTGTCAGCCTATATCACTCATCAAGTACCTATATTTCACAATATGCTTTTTTGATGTAGCTAAGATAAAATATAAATTTATTTATACCATATTATTAATTGTTATATTATTGTTAATAACTTTTGAGTCTATACCATCTTACTAAAACAGTCTGGATAAGGTTAATTAAGGTTCATGGTATAAATAGTTAGGTCTTAGGTACAATATCTTAAAATTAATCTACATATTTTTTAAATTTCTTTCCGTATAATTAATAATATACGACATACGTAAAAGTTTTAAGGTAATCATGGTAATAATATAATTTTTTTAATAGTAATGTATGCGAAAAAATTTCCGTTTTTCCCTAAATTTTTGCTTTTTCCGATTCTTTTGAAAAACACTGTTCATTCATACTTTTTTAAAGTAGGTATAAACTTGAGTTATTTTTCTATCCGAAACCACTTTCAGTGTTTAAATTTGATATATTTTTTCGACTACTTATCGTGTATTCGTGTGACGTGTATATAGGAACACATATAATAAAAACACACATTTTTGTAAAAATCAATTACTTCATCACTCCATCACTCCGCTTAGAATCTAAAACAATACACTTTTATACTTATAATAAAAATTAATTATTTCATAATACAATTTTTCTTACTTTTTAAAACAAATTAATTTATTATGTCATCAAAGTTAAAAGAAGATCGCTTTCTTTTTCTGATTCAAATTGTATTGATTGCAATATTATATATTTACATTGATCAGGATTGCTAATTTATTTTTGGCATTTTTGTAAATATAATATTTTGCTTATATTTTATACGATGAATGTTTTATTTTTTATTTTAAAAAAAAAGTTCCACCTACTATCTGATCGGTCACTGGTTACGACTTACGATTCAAGGGATTGCAGGATTCTGCTTTCTTAGTCATGGAATTTTCCAAGAATTATCTGACCCTGATGCGGCAATGGCGATCAATGATCATTGAAATTCTAAGACCCTGCTCTATAGTCTATGGATTGACTACGCCACTACGGCGTCTACACCACGGACTATAGAATATAGATATACCATTGATTATAGAATAGACTATAATCAATGGATATACTATCGCTTTATCTCTACATTGTGCTATCGCTATGGACCATGATAATTATTATCAGTTATCACTTATCAGATTAAAACCAACAGGCAAGTCAGACGACGAATCACAGAATATAACGAATACAGACTAGATTACAAAATACGGCATAACAAAAAAACAAAATAATATGTCAAATATCAATACTCAATAGTCAATACTAACAAGTTTTGAATTTTTAATAAAATATATGTTATTAATATTTGTATTACACCAACCAATAAATGACGATTTTAAAATAAATTGTGTTTGTGTGTACCATTGAGTTACACAATTAGTTTTCTATTACAATTTCAAAACGGTGAAATAAACTATTATTTTATAATTGTGTGGTAAGTACTGTTTACATTTTAATAATTTATATTATCAAATCCAATTTCTTTATAGTTTACTAAACATTTATGGCTATATAACTATGTAAGTATACAAATTGTATAGTTAAATTAAACTAAACTACCTATACGACACTATACCAACGTGACAAAGTCAATGTATGTAGGTAACATACCATAACAGTACTATCAATTATTTTATAACGTTTTCAATAGTTTAAATTTAATTTAACAAAAAAATTCTATAACATTTTAAGTTTAGAAAATTATTTAATAAGTTGATTAATAACCTGTAGGACTGTAACTTATTAGATGAACATAGTTAATCAAAGGAAAACCAATAATATCAGAAGACAGAAAGAAAAAGTAAATATTTTTGACATTAATATTTTCTTAAAATACGATATGACTTTTAATTCAACATAAGGTACCCATTATTTCATAATATTAAATTGTGTAATGTATTACACACAATTTTTTTTTTGTTTTTCAAATTATTTACTGGCCAAGCTAATTAATTAATATTTTAAAAATATTGTAGATTATGTTTATAATTGCTTCTTTTTTCTTTTACTTTTATAAAGAAAACCATCTAAAAATATCAATAAGTAGATTTCCTATGCCTTTAAATTTTTTTAAATATTTTATCACTTTATTACAGTAGTTAAAAATAGTCTTATCAAAATAATTTCAGAAACAAATTATGGCAATGACGAAATCAATAATTGATACAACTGTTGCTGGTAAAGAAAATTCAGACGAACAGGTAATGTTTTTATAGAAATATATCATGTATATTATAATATACCTAATTATACTTCGGTATGATGATATTTGTTTAAAACCTGAATAATAAGAATAAAAATCAATACAACAAATAACACTATATCATTATATAAGTTCTGTATTTACCTTAAATAGATTTTTAAACTTAATTAGTGTAAATACAAAATTTATTAACGGTTAAACTTTTATTTATTTTTAGACCCTCTTAGCTAAATTATTCAAGTCTCTATTTAATGTACCACCAATTATTGCAAATAATGTTTCTGTTATTGATATAATTAATACTACACAAGAACTAGTAATTAAAAAAGGCATGATTGATCCAGAATCACAAGTAAGTCATAAAATAATTATTAAAAATGTTTTATTGAAAAATTGTCTGTTTTGTTATATGTATAGAAATCTTTAATCAGCTTTTATGAAACAGCTGATCTAGAAACTATTAGAGAAGAAGAAGTAATTAGAAAAATGTTAGAATTAATATATGAAGTACGAAACATAAGACATCAAAAAATTAAAGTAGGTATAAGATAATATAAAAATTAAGATATTATTAAAAAATCATATGTGCATTTAGTCACTTCTGCAGTCCCAAAGAAGTTCAACATTTCTTAAATTGTTACAAGTAACAGCAATGAGGATACCAGTATGGTTTCCAAAACATGATGAACAACCACCACCATTGTGTGGTGCTATTGAGCCACTTCCTTCATATGTTGCAAAAGTATGTAAAATATATTTTTATTAAAATTGTTGCATAACTTACATGAGTTATAGAGCGGGGATTTGGTGGCAGCGCTTGTTAAACAATCTGGAGAAGAGCGATGGATTGTAGCAGAAGCAGTTGCATTTAAAAATGGAAAATACGAAGTGGAAGATATTGATGTGAAAGAAACTAACCGTAATTTTACATTAGAAAAAATTTATGTAAAGCCATTACCACTAATGAGAGCTGATCCAGTCACTTGTCCAGATGCATTCTTTCCCTGCAATCAATTTGGTTAGTATACTTTTACTGTTTTAGCAAACAGTATTTTATTTTTTAAATTTTTAGATAAGAGTACCTTAATTGATGAATATATTCAAATTATTTATTTACAAATGGAATTTTTCAAATAACTATCTCAATTCCTTACATAATATTACATATTTTAATTTTATATATTTGTATCATGTTTAAATACTATAATTATTGTGTTATAGTTTTAGCAATGTATCCACAAACTACTTGTTTCTTCAAAGCTCTAGTAAAAGCTTCGCCTAAAACAAGTTATGACGGATATGAAGTTTTATTTGAAGATGATTTCAATCAATATACCATAATGATGGTTGTATCCCAAAGATTTGTTGTTTCATTTCCATCACTAGAAATCCTTCATAAAGATGACGAGATGGTAGTAGAATATTAATTTTATATAACATTAGCTTATAAATTTGATTATTATAAGATCTATTTAGTGCTCTGTGTAGATTTTTTATTAATAAAATCTTTATCATTGTATAATATTTTGAATTTTATTTTATATTCATTTATTACTTTTCTAGTCAGCAATATGCTAATATACTCTATTCAGATTGAGATTAGACCTCGGCAGCGGTCAGACAACACCTGTTTATTAACCTCATCGAGTCGACCATCTGTATGTCTGTGTCTGCTATGTGTTTATACAACATTAGTTATTTGAGATAGATAGGAGTGATAGGACTATAGGAGAAAATAATCAGACATATTCAAAAAGATGAATGGCTATTAATAGTTAATATAGATAAATATCTACTTATATAGTTAAGAGAGACTAGAGAGTATAGTAAGTTAGTAAATATAATAAAGAAAAAAATATTTATAGCATTTTAAGTATTAAAAATAGTATAATTATAATACATTATGAATTATGGTATTTATTGAGGGCGCTAATTTTGATTTTGAAGGTGCTTTAGCATGCCCAAGATTTGTACCTATGGTAGTAACAAGTATATATACTTGTTATTAAAATATAAATTAATTATACTTTATATAAATTATTCTGTCCATTTTGAATTGTTGCCTATAATAATCTTAATTAGTAAATAACATTATTTATATATTATATTCTTTTTAAGTTAAGAACCGAAGCCACAAACCCGTGTGCTAGACCCTGGCATTCTTACATGGGAAGCATACAAGTCAGTTGACTTGGTAGAAATGACATAAGGGTGTTGCCTGACTGCTGCCGGTAAAAACAGATTTATGCCTATTACAGTGCTCAACTTGAATACCTGAGAATATAAATTCAAGTTTGAGAATTACATGTAAACGAACACAAGCCAGCATTTAAAATTCTACAAATATAAGTATAAACTATAAAAGAATAACCCATCATATCATTAAATCAGTAAAAGAAAAAAAAATGAAATAATGAAATAATTTTTGTTGACAATATTAAAAAACCATAAATAAATATATAAATAATAAATTTAGAAATGTTGTTTATAAGATGCAATAATTATAATATATATTTCAAAAATAATTAATTCAAAATAATATTTAGTCTTATAAATTGTATTATATTGGTAATATAAATGTTATAATTTATTAATTTTATGAATACTAAATATAATTAATATTTTAAAAGAAATCTAAACTGCATAACATTTAAAAAATATGTGTATACGTATAGTTTTTTTTTTGTTTTTGTAATAATTTAGATTATGTGAATGAATTAGTGACAAATCTAAGTGCTTCTTATTTTTTATTTATACAAATACATAATGTGGTCACTATATATATATTACATAGTAATATAGTATTATTATTTAAATACCCCAATTACAATAAAGCTTAACTTAATTAGTTATAAATTAAAATAAAACAACAATATAGAACTAGAACAATACAACAGAATAAAGAATATGATTATATCATTATTATAAATAGAATAGTAAATATACATATTTATTTAATATGTTAATTTATACATATGGTTTATCTAAAATTTATATTATATCCGGTTGTTGTGGTATAAGAGAAGTAAAAAATGTACTGACTAATGTCCATATCACAGTTACTAAACGTTCATTTTGTCTTACTGCTGTTTCCTCAGTATTTCCATTTTGCTCTTGTGGCAAATTTCTGTTGTCATCAACATGCTGTTCGGGTCGTTCAGGTTGAAACCTTCTTCTATTATGCTCATTAATGTGTCTTAAAATTCCACTTTGGTATCTAAAAATAATTAATATAGCTATGAGCGATAATGGAACTTTAATTATTTTTATTTGGTCAAAATTAACAATTTGAATGAATTCAAAATAAATAATTAAATATATATGTTATTCTGAATTAAAACTTAATTTAAAATTTAAATTCAAAAGTTAAACTTACAAATATAAAAGAAGGGCAAAGCCAGCAACAACAATAAAACGTCCAGGTGATGAATAGAAATAGAGAACGCTAATGAAAATAAATACTCTACTGGATACATATAACCAATCTAACCAATCTTGATTGGGTCCAGCTTCTTGGGCGTTTATATTTGCATTATTAGCAGGTACATTATTCTGGTCTGCTGGCTGGTTGTTGTTATCTAATATTAAAATAAATAGTTTAAAATATTTAACATACATACTGTTTCTCAAATTTTAAATTGTTTCTATAAATGCTTATTACTATTATTATTTGGTAAATCTGGAGGAGATTCATTTTCAACGATTGGAGTATTCAATTTTATAGGAGCTCCTAAACTTGATGCAACTCTATAAAATATGAAATCGAATTATTTAAAAACATAAATAGTTATAAATTAATCCAAATTGAAATACTTACGATTGCCAATATTCTGCCATTTGAACAGCATACATTTTATTCACCCACAATAATTGCTCAAGAGCTATTTGTTCAGGTGTTAATGGAATACGGTTAATATTATCATTAGATTTGATTTGGTTTTGTGTAGATTTGGTTTCTTGTTTATTGTCAGAAGAAGTATTCTTCTTAGTATCAGCTTCTTGATGAGCTTCTCGATTAGTGTCAGCAGAGGTATTAATTCCAGATGTACTAGCACCATAGTTAACTTCATTTAATTTTGGACATTTATCACGATTTTCATTTACAATTTCATCACTTTTAAGTTTTTCTATAAATAATTAAAATAATACATAATCAAAAATAATTAACCAATAAAAGAAACTTAACAGCTAACATAATTAAAGAGTAAATAAGTTGATACAGTAAAATAAAATACAAGTTAGATAAATATTTTAAATTAAATTAATTTAACAATAAATTATATACAACCTACTGACTATTACTAACTGATACCCATATTAATTTGTACACTATGTATTTTGATATTTAAATGGTCGAGTAGCCTTGATGGCTAAATTGATTTGAGTTGATAGATATTAACACTTATTTATGATATTAATACATGACTTATTAATTATTCACTCGGATTAAATAGAACTTGAGCTGCAATTGAAATCCAGGATTCTTCCATGGGCCACAATGAATAAAAACTAGCTAGAGAAAGATTTGATAGTTGTCTACAACAACACATTGGGAACTGGTTCAATACTTTTATAATGGAGTCTTATGAATACCCCCCACAAAGAACCTACATCAAATAGAGTGCAAACAGGCCATGGTCAATATTGAGTTCTCTTAGAGATATAGGGTTTTTAAGATAATCTTGCCAGCGACAGTGGCAATAAATAACTATATTGTAATGGATTGCCAAAAGAGACATTTTTCCAAGAACTTGAAGGATTATATTATGTAGTGACTCTAGAAGTCTAGAAGCAGTTAACTAGTTTATAGACTTTGACAAGTCATATCTTACTACGGCATCTTTTATATTATATTTTTTTAATATTTATAATTTTTTAAAGTTGAAAAATGTATAGATTAATTTGTGTTATGTATTGTAATTTGTCCAGCAATCAACTAAGTTGATTTGTATCAAAAGTCATACAAAATAAAGAAATTAGAAGACAACTATTAAACCAGTGTACTTAATTTGAAAATATAATTTAAATTTATTTCTAAAATAACATATTTTAAATATTATAAATTAATTTAAATTTTAAATTTATAATTAGTAATTGTTTACCTTTATATGGGATACAACAAGACGAAGATGAACATACTAAATGAACAGTACGATTGAGTTGTCCATCTTCATCATATGGTCTCAAAATATCTTTCAGAATAACACTGTCAGTTAAGAGTTGGCCAGAATAAATTAATCTTTGATCCTCTGTTTTCTAACAAAAAGTAAAACAAATTTTATTTAGAAAATTACAATAGTTTCACTTCAGTTTCATCTTAATTAACAGCAAAATAAAGTGTAAAACACTTACTGGTTTGTTTGGATAAGTTTCATGAATATATCCTTTAAGCTTAGCTACTGACCAATCCAGTTTACATTTTATTGTGTGATCGTTGATTTGTTGATTTGGTGCTTTGATGGTTAGTGTGATCCAAGGATCCGTGAGACCAATGTCCATATTTTTGTGCCTTACAAAAATTAATTAGGTATTAAATAATGAATACAATTAATTAATATTAAAATCTATATCTATTAGTTATAAATACACTTACTACTGATGTACAACTCCTAACCTAAGGGGTTAAAATACGAAAATCGATAATTTTTTTGGAAACAACGCAATTATTAATTTGTAATATTGCCTTAACAGGAATATTTTGAGTACCTACCTATAATATACAATTTTCTATTCCTTTCACAATCAACATTATGCTATCAATTATTTGGCTGTTTTTTATTGGTTGGCGGATAAAAAAAACTTATCAAGGTACGTTCCCCACTAACAATTTATCAATGTTTTTATTCCAGTTATCGGTATTTAAACAAGATAATAGCATTCAGTTTCAGTACTTACTACTTATTAGTTATTACTTAAATCTTAAGTGTTTATCCACTTCGTAAGTCGTAATTCGGTTTATAAAGAAATTGTATTTATTAAATAATAAATGTTTACATCAAAAATCAATAAAATTTATTTCTGTTATTTTGATATTTTACATATTATTTGATCGTGTTTGAAGTGGACTGCTACTTAGTCATGCAATTTAAATGTTTTGTGACTATGATACTTTAATTTTGATTGTATTCAGCTTTTAAATTTAAATATGAATTTTTGGCGAGAAGCTTCTAGTGTATTACTACTGACGAAATCTTCTAATATAAAAAATGTCTATTGGGATCCATTCAAAATACTGTGCATTAAAAGAAGTGAAATCAATTCATACTTACCTAATTATACAGTCTTTCCAGGGGGGACTGCAGAGAAATCAGACTCTTCTCCAGAATGGACAGATATTATTCCAGATTATACCAACACTAATTTCAATTTCAATATAATTGGCTTCAACGGTATGGCTTATTTATTTTTTACATAAACTTACTTTAACAGCATATCTCAAGATCATTGTCTAATATTATTTTCCTTAGGTAGCCCGGCTATTAAATTTGTATCTGATAATGAGCCAGGTTCTATTCCAAAATACCTATCACTAAGAGTAACTGCTATCAGAGAAACATTTGAAGAAAGTGGTATATTGTTATGTAAAAAAATGAACTGCAGTCAACCTGAAACTTGTGCAACTGTCCATCATTTGGATATTGATGACATTGACAGATGGAGAAAATTAGTTCAAAAAAATGCATCTAACTTTATAAATTTATGTAACGAAAATAATTGCTATCCAGATGTTGGTGCTTTGCATTTATGGAGTAACTGGTTAACGTCTCCACTATTAAAGACAAAATTTGATACAAAATTTTTTCTTGCTTTTATTGAATCTCCAGTTAATGCAAGTCCTGATGGTGTTGAAACATCTCAAATAACAGTGGGAATCTATTGATTTTAATATTTATGGATAATTTTAAATGTCAGGTAATTTCACAGATTTATTTTTATATTTAGTGGAATACACCAGATGAAATGTTATCGAGATTTGTTTCTGGTGATGAAAAACTTGTAACTCCTCAATATTATGAACTGTTAAGATTAAGACAGTTTACATCATTTACAAAATTAACAAATTTTGCTTGTACAAGAAGTATTGAAGGATGTGAACAAATATTACCAATGGTTATTGCAACTAAAGATGGATACTTAACTTTACTCCCAGGTAAACTATTTAAATAATTTATCAGACAATGTAAAATTAAATAAACCAGTGACTAGTTTAGAAAAAGGCATTAAGGTTGTATAGCAACTAAATATAATATACATAAGAAAATTGATATATTATCACATTTTTGTTAGTTTGGAATTTCTATTTATTTATAATTTTTATTTTATACTTCATCAAAAGCTTAAGCATAAAATTATATTACAGTGTAAATTCCTCTTCATCCTTAAAGATAAAAAACTAGAAAAGATGTATGTACTAATTTTGTTTACAGATAAAATAATTATTGTAAGATTTGTAATCATCAAAATGTAATTTAATACTATGATTGTTAAATACTATGATCGTTAAATACTATCTACTAAACAATAATTACTGTGAACATATTCTGTTAATTGTAACATCGAAAAAAAATAATTGTATTTATATTGTGCATTTAAATGTTCTTCTTTAGGAGATGGCAAGTTTAATAATTCTGGAAAATATTTAGAAGTACAATATGAATTGGATAAACATATGCAAGACTTTGACTCTGATGTGATGCATAGACTACATCATACTGAAGAATATTTACCAAAAAAATTAATAATTAAAAACTATACACCAAAATGTAAACATGTATTGCCCACAACTCTACCCAATTGTAAAATTTGAAAAATTAAAGTATATTAGTTTATCAATTACTAATATAATGCGTCAGTAATTAAAATCTCGTTGACCATAAATGATTTACAAAATATTGTTTAATGCTACCAAACTTTGATCTCTATTTATCCTGATCAAATCAACCAAATTTTTGTTTTTATTTGTTGTTGTTAATTACTGTATTACATTATTTAGTTTTTAGTTATTTTAATCCTTGCAACACTATTTAAATTAAGATAATTTATAAATAATATATGTACATAAAAAAATGTATGTTATTTATTCATAATATTGAAATAATATGTTGTTACATTGTTCATTAAACATTGATTTTAAATGGAAAAATGTTAAGTATAATATTTCAACATATTATAATATACCAAATCAGTTATCAAATTATATAATATTGTTTTGATATGTTGAAAAATGTTATTTTAATGTTGTATTTATTTCTATGATGGGATACCGATTAACATATTATTTTTTGGTGTACATGTAGGTGGTTCCAACTTTGAAAGTGTCACATTATAACCAACTTCTATTGCTCTGGTTGCACGATCTTTATCTACTGCTGCCATGCATGTATAACCTTGTTGTGTTTTTGTGCAATTTGGATCAAAATGTGTTTGATCGGCACAATGACACAATACTAAGTAATCTTCAAATGAGAAATTAGCTTGTCTCAATGCTTGACTTCTTGGATACTTCAAAATATGATTATCCTACAAAAATTATCACATCATTTATGAATATCCACATTTTTAGAGTTATTCAAACTCACCTGGACACCTCCATAACAACAAGGACATACAACAAATGCTGCATTTTGCCGTAGACACTTTTCTAACACCAAATCTGTAGCAACACCACATCCATGCAAACATAAACCTACCTAATAAATATTAAATTTGTATTAATAAACTTAAATAAGTTAAAAAAAAAAAATAATAATAAAATACTACCTGGAAATTTGCTTTGAAATAGTCCAAATTAGAATGTACAATCATAATATTTTTTAAATCTAACTTTTCAACACGCTCTCTAGCTCTTCGTAATGATTCTTCTTTATTGTCAACCAATATGACTGTTATATTTGGTACAAGATATGCAATTACAATTCCTAAATGTCCACTTCCACAACAGAAATCTACTACTACATCACCATTTTTAACAACCTATAACAAATAAATAGTTAGTATTTCCATATTTAATAATTTTGATTTCCATACATTTAATGTAGAATGAATAAGATTTTCCAGTTGTTGCGTTTTTCTGATTAGTCTTTTATCAGGTATATCTCCACCAGATGGACGAACCTCGTGAGGTAATTCTTCCCAGTCAATGGGACTCAAATTATTAGAGGTCAAATCTATATTAATATTGATGGTATCAAATGCATGGATAATATCTTGTACATTTTGTTTAACATATATTTTTGCTCGTGGATTATATCTGCGTACATCACATTTGTATAAAGAATGAAATGGGACTTCGGGCAAAATTAGATTTTTTGGCAATTTAATTCTATCAAAAATTATACATTCCAGATAACTACCGATATTTAAGCGTTCTAAAACAGCTTTATACCATTTTAAAGTTAAAGGTAAAAATGTATTCATTGCATTTTCTCCTAGCAATTCATAAGCAATATATATATTTGGAAGTATCAGTACATCTGAAAGTGTTGGATTGTCTTCATCTGCAAATCTTTGAGTGGGATGGAGTGATTTTTCATTTAGACGTTTATTGATATTGTGTATTTGCAAAGGCTGAGCTAGATGACATTCAAATCGAGCCAGTTGTATAGGAATTAAAAATGTGTTCTCATCAGATGTTTGATAATTAAAAAACGTGTTTATTGATGCCTGTAATTGGACTTCACAATATTTTGTCCATGATGATACCTCAGCACAAGCAGATAAACAACTTTGCCTAAAACCAAGCAGCCAAATCCAATTTTTTTGAATACTCTTAATAAGCTAAAAAAAATATACACGTATATAATATTATACTTTTAAAATAAATTTACTTGTGTTTTCTACTATGAGATAAATATATACCATTCGTATTGATGAACAAAATCCAGCAGTACAATAATATCCATTATCACTTTGAAATACTGGCAATAAGCAGTCTGCTGCTGGTCTAGGCAAATCATTTTCTAATATAATTGAATAACATAAATCATTGATGGAGAATTTAAATTTATTATGTTCGTCATCAATATTTTTGGATACAACAAGAATAACTGGAGCTTTAACATATTGACAAACAAATAAAACAATTGATGTTTGCAATGAACATATAACATGTCCATTGGTTTTATCCAAATCAATAATATTAACAAATAAGGAAGACATTTTATTCAATGGACAAATCGATTAAAGTTTTAATTTGTACAAATTGTGATGTATAATGTATTGTATATTTGTATACACAGCTATACAACGGAATCTAATTGTTTTTGTATTCTTTTCATTAACTTCTTATGGAACTGTTTTTTTTTGTATTGTATAACAGATAAACTGATTACAGCAATCACAAATTGTGAGACTTGGAATAACCAAAATTCTTTTTCTGATGTTTGTGTAGTTGGTTTGCTGCAACTATAAATTAAAACAAATTATTAAACATACAATTTATAAATAAATATAATACACTAATGCTGACTGATGTACTTTTGGTAGAAAAAACAACTGTTTATACAAATGTATATAATCACAACATGATGTATTTCATTAAAATCTACTGGAAGAAGAAATATTATAAATTAATAATTATTAGTAGAGTATTTGATAAATGATTTTTTTGTAAGTATAAAGAACCAAACCAAATACTATATAGTATATAGTATTTGAAAGAACTGAATCTTACTCATTATGTTTGAGTAGTTTTTCTTTGAGATTTAATTAAATTAAAATTATTGAAGTCCACATTTAGCTATGATTTAAAAATGATTATTATGTATTAACATAAACATACTTTCTATATGCTAGTCCAGAAATTTTGCATTCAATTGTTTCAATATAACTTGCATTAATGCATTCAGGTTTATCAGAACACAAATGACATTCTTTCAGAATTGTATTTTCTTCTCGCAGCCAACATTTATTTGATGAATTTTTATGGTCTTTTACGCTCTCAGATGTCTCTGTTGCAATAGTGGCATTGAGTCCAGATAATGCACTTGAAGATGTAATTTTTATAAATATTAGAAGTGTAATCCTAAAAATAATAAATTTTTGTTTAACAAACTTAAATCATTTATTATTAAAGTAGAGATTATAAACAATGCAAAAATATTATTTGTCTAAATTATACAAAACATTTAGCGTTTAGTTTAGAAATAAATTAAATAACAGAAAAAGAATTCGTTTTTATTATTAACTAATAGGCAAGCATGATATTTACCCTCCGATGAATATAATTAACAATAGTAATCTTTTAACAGAACAAGATTCTAAAACCATTTTACATTTTTAATAACCACACAACTGAATGAATATGAAATATCAAATATGTAGTTACTAGATAGTAAGTATTTTAATTTTCAACTACCTAGTTAAAACATGTAAATAAAGATATAAGGACGACGACAATATAAAAACAGACTTTATAGATATAGACAACGCTGACTTACAAATTGCAATGTTTACAAAAATACGGTATCACAAAACTCCAATAGCACCTTCGTGGCGCTAGTGTATATACTATATCAACGGTTCTCAAACTTTTATTTTTACGTACCACTTGGGTATAATTCAATCAGTCGCGTACATAGACCTATAGATCTATGGTCGTGTACCACTAATAACTAAAAATAGAACGATCCCAATTCCAAATTGTACAGTTAAATACATTTATTTTAAATAATAAGGCAGTAAAATACTACAACTACAGTATAATTATTTTTTATTTATTAGATTTTTAAAATAAAATATGAATTAAATAACTGAATTGGTTTATTGTCTAAAAACTGCCCTCTGCGTACCATTATGTAGTCTTTCGCATACCACAGTTTGAGAACCGCTGTACTATATCCATAGATATAATATAAAGAATAATGTATATCAATTATCAGCATATTATCACGAACACAGTGATGAAGTTTATATCACAGTATAATTTTTATTCTGTGTTTATATCATTCTTTTATAGAAGATAGTAGCTTAAGTTTAAATTTTTTGATTGTTTAAAGTTTAGACGCTTTATTATAAGTTATAATTTATATCTATAAGCATAACTAATAACAACTAACAAAAAAATCAAAATAAAACAACATAATTATTATTACTTAATACTAAAATACATTTACAATTTACATTACTGTCTACACCCGAGTACCAAATCTGGATGAATAGTATAAATTAGGATTTGAATTGTTTTAAATTATAGTATTTGCACATTTTACACCGTAAATAAATCATAATATATTAACCAGGTGTAACCTCATAATTAAGATATTAGATTGCAATTATTAATCTGATACGTTTAAACTATTCATATATTTTGTAATTTTGGTTTAAATCGAGATTACTAGTTATGGTTAAAACCAAGGAAATACCGTGAAATAGTAATATTATTGATATTATAATTCATGCTAATTCTTATAATACTCATTGACATTATTATAATAAAATTCAGACAAAGTATTAAAGTAATAATAGGATTATAGGATCAAAAAGTTAGAGATGTTAACTATTAGTAAATTAATTTTTATTTCTATACTATATATCTGCTTGATTTCATTATTTCAAAAAAAAAAAAAAACAATTATGAATACTACATTATTTTAGTTTTAATTGTTAAAACTTGTAAGTTAACAGAAAATATAATCTAATCATATGTAAGCATTTAATATTTTTATTTTTTTTTTGGATAGCAAAATCCTAACCAATCATAAATTATATACCTATTTGATTTACTATCAATGGATATAGAAATCATTTAAAAATATTTATAACTCTTTAAGTATAACGTTTACAAAATGTTAAGTTCTAAAACTTGAAGTTATGTTGCTGGATACTTACTTTCTCACTAAAATATATTCTAAATAATAATAATAATTTTATTATATTATGTAATTCAAGGCCGTAATTGAAAAAAATTTTGTGGGGGAGGGGGTTCAACATTATTTTAAAAATATATATGCTGAACATTTTTAGTCAATAAACTATATTCACTACTAAAATAATTCTACTTTTTAACATTTCGGGAGAGGAGGGGTCTGGATTCGTTGTACCCCCTCAGATACGGCCTTGATGTAATTACAGAATGTAATAAATTCTTTGAATAAAAAAAAAGTATAATGCATATCATAGTTACATAAAAGTAAAAATTGATTTTAATAAAAATATATATTTTAAAATTTAAAATTAATAATATAAATTTAATTAATATTTATTATTTACTATCATTATGATCAATATACATGTAAATAATTCCATTTTTTTTAGTATTAAATTATTGTCTGACTTGTTCCAAAATACCCTGGCGAATCAGTGGCTCAGCTTGTGATCTTGATAACATATACTGACTATTTTTACGTAATATCAAAACTTCTCCACTTTCTAATTCTAGTTTACCAGCATCTACTAAACTTCTTACCTATAATATAAATACATTTATATTATACATAAAATAATAATTTTTTCTCTTCAAATTAAAATTGATAAAAAATTATTATGTAACAATTTAAGAAAAGATTTATAGTAGCTATATTGTGATTTTGATTCAATAAGTGCACATTTAATAATAAAATGTTTTATAAACATATTAAATGTTCTTTATTTTTTGAAGATAATGTATGATCAAAGTATTTGGTGTTTTATTTGTATATATTTACTTCAGTGTAAAGTGACTTTGGAGGTTTAGTGTCTTGAGTTAAGTTAAGTCCAGTATCTGATCCTATGGTCTTCATATATGAGACTAAAGTTTTACAATAATTATTAAACCATTCTATCTGAAAAAAAAATTTAAAAAGTTTAGTATAAGTTTAGTATAACTCAATTTAAACATACCTCTGATTGTGAAAGATTTTGTCTTACATCTGATGGTAAAATAGCACCTATCTCCCATCTCATTTCTTTTAACCGCTGTAATCTAGTCCATCTTAAACATAAATTTATTTTGAAATTAATGATTCAGAATTTTAATAATTTATTACAAATTTAACTTTACATGTATGTCATCAAACATCTTTTATTTCTTTCTATAGCTGCACGTCTTAAACGAATAGCATCCAATGGTAAATTATCTTTTTGCTTGCGCCTGAATTATTTAAATTATCTAAGTAAATCAAAACATAATAAAAAAGTATCAAGTATTAACTTACAAGAAATCTATAATTTCTGCATCTAAAGTTTTCATCTCAGAAAGCACTTGATTGATTCCGTCATTCTACAAATCAATAATAAAATCATTTAAATAAATGTTGTAATGTTAAACCATCTACATATTCATCAAATGTGATATATTTATAATTAGATAAAATAAAATATAATATATTAGTAAGTAGTAACTAGTAACAATTAACAATAAGTACATTGTATGGTGGTATAGTGTCTTCACGTGAACGTTCCAATTCCTTTAATAATTCAATAACTTTATCACAATACATTTTTTTATTTTTAAAAAATACAATAAATAATAAAATATAAAATTATTCAATCAATTAACCTATCGCTCTTGATCTACACTTGAATACTTGATTGTTTGACTTATAAATGTTTTTTTATATAATACATAATATTAATACACTCAACATTGTAAATTTGTAAACTTATCTTTTGACTGTTATCATTAATAAAAAAGGCGGCAAAATTAAATATCAAAGATGTTCTAAAATTGTCATAATAAAAGGCACAGGAAAAAACATTTGAAAATATTCATAGTCAAATAAAACTATGGAAGGGGAAGTGTTTTAATATTTCTAGTCCCATTTCCCATACTTAAATACTCGGTAGTCGGTACTCCCATGTGGCCAAGTCTAAAGCAGTAAAGCCTAAAACGCACTGCGTAATAACGACTAACGAGTAACACAATAATACAATAATACTTTAAAGTGAATATTATGAGATAAAGTAATTTAATATCAAAAGCTTCCTATTAATAAATATCATGATATCAAAGCTGGGCACCACTAGTTAAAAAATTAAAGTTATGTTAAAAAGTAACTTTCTAACTTAACTAGATTGTTTGTAACTTACCTAGTTTAAATAGTTGAATTGAATGTATTAAATAATCTAATTTTAAATTTAACTCGTTAAAAGCAGTAACTAGTTATTTTTGTAGTTTATTTTTTTCATTTCAAAAATCGAAATATTTTGTAAAATTGCTGTGTTGAGGCTGAATATTAGTATCCATAGCTATAATCATTGATCATAATTTATTAATAATGAATATTGAGTAATGACTAATGAGTATTATCTTCAATTATACAATAAAAACATTTTTCTTGTATATTCTTTCTCATAAATTATTTATATTAGTTAGGTATAGCCTATAGGGTATATAACATAATATAGTTTATACCTATTTCTATTTTCTTGTAATAGACGTTTATACGTTAACTATAGGCAATTATAATGGCCAATAGATATACAATATAGGTATATAAACGATTAATGATTATAGTACATTAGTAACATACTGCTTGTATACTTTTTATTTTTTTTATATACATTCTGTGTTCTAATGACTGATGAGTAATGACTAATATTGCAATTCGTTTCCAAGAAATAGCCAAATAGGGGTTATTTGTTATTACCTACAACTTACTTGAAAGTTGAAACATTTGATAAAATTATCAGTTATTGAATATAATTTTTCTTTTGACACCAATAATATAAGTTAAATACCGATACATCGAGTAATTAATTTACGCAATGTTTAATATATTTTGATTTTGAACAAATAGGTAGGTTTTTAAATTACAAAAAAAAAATAACTTTTAACTAAATTAGGTTAGGTATTATTTTATTAAGTTAGAAATTTTAAAAACTAACTTGTATTCTAACTTGGTTAGTTTTTGTATTTAAGTAACTTATTTTTGTCTAATGCACGCGTGACATAGGATTTTAGACGGATCCTTTGCCAATCATACCAATTGATCCAACGAAGCGATAAGAATTCTGAAAATAGATTTGAATTTGTCGTCAAGTCTATTTGAAATCGACTTTCTTACAGCTTTGATATTTTCCTCCAAATTCCTAAAAAAATTATGTTAAAAAAGAGTAATTAAAAATTACCGTAATTCAATTTTTGGAGAAGTTAAAATCAAAAAGTCAAAAATCTGGGAAAAACAATTTCAAGTAGACTCAACGACAAATTCAAATCTGTTTTTAGAATTCTTATCGCTTTATTGGATCAATTGGTATGATTGGCAAAGGATCTGTCTAAAATCCTATATCACGGGTGTGTTAGACAAAAACAGAAAATCACGGTATCGAATCCTCGTAACAAGTTGAAAAAAATGACTAACCTGCCCAGCTTTGGAAATACAACATAATATAACCAATACAAGATGCCTTATGCCTTTTATTATTAATTATTATATACAGGAATGATTAAACTTTTATTCTTTATTTCTAAAATATATTGGCATTTGGCATTATCTTTTAGGAATCTATAATAACTAATAACTAATAAGTAATAAATGACAAATAATAATAATATATAGACTACATTGTTAATTGTTATAATGTTATCTACCTATTGGCCGGAATTGAAAATAGTGTTGCTAGTTTGCTACGATAGAATAGTAATATACCTATATACTGTGCATATTGTACGATTCGATCAGAAAAAATGAGATTCTCGAATGTCTAGACAACACTGAAAAACAAACTTTTTTTATATTTAAAAATATATCATTATTTTTGAAAAACTATAATTTATGCAAGTAATTAATAATAAAGTATTAATAATTAATATTACAATAATTTTAATAAGTAATTTATTTATAACATTTTATGATGAATTATGATTTATAGCCTATAGGTAAGTAATAAATAGAGACTTGAAAACATACACGAAAGGAATAATTTAAGAAGTTACACAGTTGAGAGTATTGAAACGTCTTGATAATTTTAAATTATTCAAATGCTCGGGTGACAGCACCAGTTCCGTTTTAGATGCCAGTACGGATTTCCGGGAACCTCCGGGACGAACAAAAGTGTTAAATGTGGGAAACTCGATGACTGATAAGCTGGTCGGAATTCGATTGAGTTTTGTAAAGGAGTATTTATAAGATGCATTCATTGCTCCATTGGAGTCCCACGACTATAGATAATTAAATCTATTTTCTATAGCCGCGATTGCTCCGTGCAGAATCTAAATTTTGTTGCAATTTTGATTAGACGGATTTTGAGATTAAGTTTTAAGGATTCGCATAAAACAAACTTTTAGGTTGGTGGGTGGCGTCGTTTGTTCGAACAATAATAAAAAAAAAAAGGAGTTCCGGTATAATCAAGACAGCAATTATTGTTTTTTTGTGACAGTGCCTCCCCCCCTCGATGAGGCAATGTAAAAAAATTTGTGGATATAGGATACGTTCGTAATGCGGTTGTACGTGTTTTATATAAGGGATAACGTTAACTTAAAACCATCAACCGCTTTAGGTATTATAATTTATAGGTAAAGCTTTAAATAAAGGAGCGATTTTTATCTTTTCCGTCTGAAAACAATGTAAGCAGATGGTTTGAAACATTCATGATTCATATAATAATGAATCAAAAGTTTCTCAGTTTTATGTAATACAATTTTTAACGATTATCTATAGTAAATATTATGACGTTGTGCATAACACGTCAATACGTTCGTTATACTCGTGAGAAAAATAATTGTTGATTGCATACCGAAATATTATCCCGCGTAATATTATTATTATTATTTTTATTATTACTATTACTATTACTACTACTACTACTACTACTACTACTGTTGTTGTTGTTATGTGTAATGTGTATTATATCGTATACGCGACACCGTCGTCGTTGTCGGCCGGCGGGTGGTCGCGGACCGTGACCAATGTGGCCGACGGGCGACGACGACACGGAATGACGAGTGCCCCTCTCTACCCTCCATTCCCATTCAAGAACCCGAACACCACCGCCCGCCGACACCACATCCGTAGGCCACGAAACCCCGCGCACCGCTCGCCACATTTAACCCATCGAAACACGCGGCGCCCCGCGGGGAACGAACTCGTTCGGCACAGTACGCTCTCTACCGGTGTAACTCTGAACCGGGCATTAATACAAACAAAGAACGTGTCCAAAGCACGTCCAAGGTGTACGGACTGGAAAATGTGAAATAAAAAAAAAAAAAAAACATATCACCGAAGGGTGTTGTTTACCGTTTAGTAGCTATCGTTTATTTTTTCCCGTCAGGCCGGGCGTATGTTGGCGACGTTCGATTAACCGATTGCGTTTGTTTCGCCATCCGTCTGTTGTTCCGGTCCGAGCCGCGAGTGTCGCGTAACCACCGCACCGCACCGACGACGACAACGACCACCACCGTGTGGCCCGATACAGTGCGCGTAAAATGTCCTCCGGCCGCTTAGCGATTTTACGGCCGTCGTCCGACTGAGGGAATCAGCCATTTTGTTTGTGCATCGACAGCTCTCTCGGTAACTGAATTCAACGAGGGCGACTCCTCGCAAATCCTACTCGGGTGCCGACACGATCTTGATGTACCACACCGGAAGCGCAATCCTCTACGTCGGGATTACATAACTTTTAGTGAGTACACTGTGGTCGCGCGTGTCGCGTGTAAACGCGTGTGGTCGACGGCCGCGGCGCGCGCACAGCCGAAATGCCCTTTCGGTTTTTCCGTGACCGATCCGAGGACGCCAGTGGTGTACTGTCATGAAACTTTCGGCGTGCCCGCAGCCGTTGCCTTCGGCCACGGGGGGAGGGGGGTCGGGTTCGTCTGGCCGCATCGGTTGGACGGCCACTCGTCCGACCACTCAATCCTGTTCAGACACTCAAATTTAAAACGATCCATGCTTACCTATCTTGAGTACTTGGCCGAGAAGTATGATACGCTTCCCCTGAATCCGGGTTGTATCAAAAATTTAAAAAAAGTGAAATATCAAAACTATCTATATTATAGGTGAATGAAGTATCCTAGAGGGATAGCTAGGGTCTGCTTCCGATTGAACCCACTAACATTTTCTATCTGACACTTATTGTGAAATGTGCATTTTGTTAGGAGTATAAAATGAATTGTTTTTATCAACAATTTTATTAGGTAGATTAATGGTGATTAAAGAAAAGTCTAATGTTAAAAAACAATACTTACATACCTTAATACCATTTGATTATATTAATTTTTGTTTTTATAGCTAAAAATTGGTATATATTTGGTACTTTTATTATTGATTCAAATATGACTTAGTCAAGTCCTTAACCTAGTATTTGTATTGTAATATTTTTTGTATCAAGTAAATTTTAAGAATATCTACTTAGAATAAAAAAAAATTCCTAAATGCCAGAACCAAGACTATAGGTTGAGTATTTAACAGTAGTTTTAATTGTTTTTTTTATTACTAAAATATTATTTTATTTAAACGTATCAGATAAATAATTGCAACCTAATATATTAATTATGACTAGTTAATATAATATGATTTATTTAAATACTATTTCATAGTTTGAAATTAATGGATACTTTTTTTCTTGCTAATATTTCAACTTTATTATTTACCAGTAAATGAAATACAATGAATTCTAACCCTGGATCTATTTATGTGCTATCATTTAAACATGGTGGCATAGCATGAAACTTGATAGCCTTAAGAACTGCAGGAGGTAAAGTCCCCTTAAAAACAGAAATTAAATTATTAAATAATTTTACTTTTAATTTATTTTAAATTAAATTATTTTCAACATAAATATAATTTAAATTGAAAAAAATTGATCAAAGTTGTTTTTAATGTGTCTTGTGGCCCCCAACTTGGATATAACCTAAGGCCCCTGATGGCCTATTCTAAATATGCCACTGTAAACAATGATATCTCATTTCAGCTCTCATACAATTTTTAATTTATTAAATACTTATTCTAAAACTTCCATAAACTAATTTAAAAATATGTGTATGTATTTATACACATAGACTTTTTTTTTTTTGGTAGGTAGTCTATATTCTCATATTTAGGGAACACTCAATTTCTTAGGAAGATCGCACTGAATTAAATCAGGAATTTAGACTAAAGGTTTTCTTTTTTTATTTATTGAGAAATATTATTTACAAACTGTAGAGCAATGATTTTATGACCTGGAGAAATTGACAGCTATTTAGTGATGAGACCCCTTTTACCTAAATTACTTATTTATAACAACTTTTAACATTTTTAACGCACATGGCTAATAAAACATGAAATTTTTTTAAATACAAACATATATTTTGGATAATTTTGCTTTTGGAACATACATATTTTTTCCAAGTTATTTTGACTTAACAACAAAATTATTGCCTTGACTAAAAATTAAGAATGAGAGTTTAAATTAGAATTACTATTATAATTTAATAATTTTTGTAATTGTAATGTGTTAATAAAACAATTAGTACCTTCTGCTTAAGTAATACATAAGGTATTTTGTAAAACATTTTCCAAAAAAAAAAAGTATTTACTACCTAGGTACCTAACAATAAAACAAAACTATATGAATGGATTCAAATCTTGTTGAAAAATTGAGTGCTTTCTAAATTTTAGAATGCACAGTATCTATTTTTAAAATATTAATATGAAATAAATTATTAAATTGCATTTTATTATTTTTATCTTTAAATTTTTATTGTAAAATTATGATGGAAATAATAATAATTAATCATAGACATAAAAAGTGTATTGTGTATACAAATTAAATAGATATATGCTTAATAATTCAATTTTAGATGTTAGCTTTGTTTTTTCACCTGGTATAGGATAGGGTACATGCCTATAACTATAACAAAATATATCCAAATACAATGTGGGTATTAATGTATATAGTATACTATAATTGAAACTTATTTATTACAAGTTAATAGCATATTATAAATTTTAGTAATAAAACTTATTAGAAGTTTATGTATACATTTTTATTATTCTAAATAATTTTCTTGTACTAAATTCAATTTTTAAAATCAAATTTTTCATGTATTTTTTAAGGGAGATCTCTTATAGGTACCTAAATTGTGTAATTAAAATATGTAAAAATACACTTTTATTAAGTATATTCAGATTACTTAAATTATTTGTTTTGATTTTAGGAAAGGATAAAATGGTGTTAGTGGTCGGGGCTCGCGGTCCTGGGCACGGATGGCGGCCCCAATGAGAGAGGAGCTGGGTGGGGCGGTGGCGGCGTCCACAGATAGTGTTGGAAGTGGCAATGGCAACAACAATAATACCACCAGTAATGCAAATTTTGAGTACGATGACAATGAATGGGATATTGGTATAGGCGATTTAATTATCGACTTAGACGCAGATATTGAAAAAACAGGTTCAACATCTACAACTACAACTAGTGAAGCCCTTGGTGTTACCAATAGTGCGGCTACAACAGTCGGTTTAACGGCTGGTAGTGGAGCCATGTCAGGAGCAGCTGCCACTGCACCCACAGCCACTACAGCTGGCAGCAATAAAGCTACTGTTGAGCATTCAGCTACTGTTGATAAAGGATTAAAAATGAAAATCAAACGAACAAAAACGGGGACTAAGAGCTTTGAAGCTAAACATGAAATCGTCAAGCCTGGCGAACAAAATGGATCTTTAGCTTCCACTCAGTCTCAATCAAGTGGTAGTGCCTCTTCAAATGATTCATCTGGATCTTCCGCTGAGTCTAAACAAACTGGTAAATCTATTTTTATTTTATTATTTTTAATTAGTAAAATATAATAAATACAATTTGGAATTATATTTTTGTTAAGGTAAACATTCCAGTACATCTAGTACCAATTGTACTACTCCTTCAACCAGTACTACTTCAACTGTAAGTTCTGTAAAACGTGGATCTAGCAGTCATCGAAGAGATAAAACAAAAGACAAACAGCATAGCTCATCTACAAGTGGTGATAAGTGTCATAAAGTAAATTCTAGTTTGTCTTCTGAACTTAATGGTCGAGGTCCTGTTAGTCAATCAGCTCCTAGAACCAGCACTTTCCCAGCTTTATCAAGCAATACACAGTCACCTAATGTGCCTGGTCCTGGACCAACTGTTGGAGAAGCAGGAACTTCAACTTCTTCAAGTGTAGCTAATGGTCCGGAACAAATTGTATCACCCCCAGTAGTTCCAATGGAAAATACCCAAACTACTACAAAGTCTTCTGCAGCATTGTCTACCTTATCAAAACCTCTACAATCTACCTCACCACCCCCAACCAACAAAGTAAAGACTGCTAATAGTTCAACTTCTGCTTCCCTAACAGAGCAAAAGGTATATAAATATATATAATGTATATATATATATATATACTTATATATTATAAATGTTATTGTGTTTAGTATTCATATAGGAAAAATATTTATATCCTTAGTTATAAATGTACGAAAAAAAAAATTAGTTAGTTTAACTAATTTTATCCCAATAAATAAAATATTTATTTTATTAAACAATTTATATTTTTAAAAATCTAAAATATACATTTAAATTAAATTATAATATTAACCTTTATATTTTTTAGGAAACTGCTGATGCCTGTGTTGGTACTAGCATCAGTGTTGGAACTGTTACAGAACCAGATTGTTTTGGGCCATGTGAACCCGGAACACATGTTAATTTAGAGGGGATTGTATGGAACGAAATTGAAGGTAAATAGAAAAATAAAATTAATTTAAGTTAATTGATTTTTTAACAAATTAATTTATTCAAAATATTTGTTTTTTTAGTTTCTATTCTAAAATTAAATATGTATATATTTATATTTAATTAATTAATAATTATAGGTGTTCTTGTTGTTAATGTAACATGGAGAGGAAAAACTTATATAGGTACATTATTAGACTGTACTAGACATGATTGGGCTCCACCTAGGTAATATAAAAATTAATCATTCTCCTGTTTTGATTGTACTTTTTATTTTTATTAAATTAATAACACAACAATTATTATAATTTATTTTAGGTTTTCTGAAGCATCAGCTGGAGAACCGGAATGTCGTTTACCTCAGAAAGGACGTGGGAAAAGGGGTCGTGCTAGTTTAACCGCAAGCCCCAGTAATGATTTGGTAAATTTTACTGAAACCAGATCTTCAGTTCATAGTAAACTTCGAAGTAATGGTACAAATAAATGTAATAGCAGTAATAATTCAAGTAGAAGAGGCACTTCATCACCAACCCCGTCTTCATTTGTTCCACCACGTTCAGATTCTAGCAGCTCTAATAAGAGAAAGAAGCCTCCTGGTTCTGAGGATGAAGCTTCAGGAAAAAAGATAAAAGCAGAGCCAGCAAGTCCACCACCTATGTCACCTACTATGTTAGATTGTCCTGAACCAAATTGTTCTAAAAAGTATAAAAATGCTAATGGCTTAAGATATCATCAATCTCATGCACATGGTGCTGCTTTGGATGATGAAGATGCTGACACGAAAGAATCAGGCGGTGCAAGTACTTCTGAAAATGAAGATGATACTAGTCCTGTTTCTGTAAATAATTCTGGTATTCAAGATAACCTAAAAGAAGAACCTATTGTCAACAATCAACCAATTGAACAGCCACAACTTTCCACAACTCCTCCAGTAACTGAAGTGGATCCTCCAGCTCCAATACAGTCTCCTCCTCTTTTAGTTACAAAACCAAGTGTTCTACGGTTTGGCCTTTCTGGGAATGAAGAGACTAATGTTGTTACCCCTACATTGACTGCACCTAAAACAGTTTTATCAGTTCCTGTGGTTCAACCAGCTCCCACTCCACCACCATTGTTACAGCCAGCTACTCCTTTGCAAGCAATTGCTCCTACTTCTCAGTCGCCACAACCTCAACCACCAATTTTACATGTGCAAAGTCCAGCATCACAACAGTTACCTACACCTCCGCAAATTCAACCATTAGCACTAAATCAGCCACAAGTTCAAAAAGTACCACAATTTAAAGTAAAGCCAGCTTCTGCTTTAATGCCCGCTGAAGATAATATGAAAGGCATTAAAGATAGTAAAAATAAAGCTGCAACACCGTCGTCTCATAAAAAGAAAAATCGTAAATCTCCAGCTAGTAGTCCCAGACCATTTTCTATTGACCAACCACAGTTTGATAGCTCAAATTGTAGCCGCGAAGATGTACAAAGTCCAGCATATTCTGATATCTCAGATGATACTGCACCAATTCTTGAAGTTGAGATGAATGATATGAATAAACAAAAATTGTCCACCACTGATAAAAAGTCAGAACCAAATACAGCAAATTCTCCTCATCCTATCCAACCATATAATATGTACCCATCATATTATGGTCAACCACCTTATTTGATTTCTTCTGTTCAACCAAATGACACATCTAAACAAATAAAAGAAGGTGAAAAAATTAACCAACATTCACAAGATTTAAAAATGTCATCTTCAACTGGAGATAAGGATAATAAGAAAGACATACAAGCAAATCAAGCAGCTGAATATCAGCAACAAAAGCTTTTACAGCAATATTTTAATTATGATTCTTATGTTCAAAATTATCCATATAATATTGGAGCAGGATATCCAATGTCTATGGTACAAGATAAAGAAATGAAGCCTGATGATAAAAATCATCAACCTCCAATGCCCGGTGCCTTGAGTGTTCCTCAGCCTAACAAAATAAAAACTGATCAAATATTACCCAAAGAAAAACCTCATCAGAATGAAAATCATCAAATTATGAAAGAAAGCATTGAAATGAAATCACAAATGAATTCAGCTTATATGTTTTCACGGCAACAGCAGCAGCAGCAACAACAACAACAGCAGCAGCAACAGCAACAGCAACAACAACAACAGCAGCAGCAACAGCAACAACAACAACAGCAGCAGCAACAACAACAGCAGCAGCAGCAACAGCAACAGCAGCAAGATGATGTAAGGCGTTATTATGTATATCCAGATCAGAGACGGAAGGATCATGGTTCTGGTGATCATTCACATACAAAATCGAATACACAAAGTACACCAACTAAGCATTCTATGGGCACAAATTCAATACATAAGCATAAAGAAAAACATGAAGACAAAAAAGATGATAAAATGTGTAAAAGTTCTTCTCATATGTCTGAAGGAGTTAAACCTACAATGGAAACACAAGGACCACCTCCACCTCCTACGTCTTCATATGCCTATATACATCCAGGTTTTATGCAGTCGCCTCATTTTGCTGGTGCTTTGGCATTCGATCCCATGTACAGGAGTGCAATGAATCCTATGTTGGTGCCTGGACCTTATGGCAATACGCCACCACCCCCTTATTTACATCCTCAGCTTCATGCTCAAATGCAACGGTATCATGCACCTGAAGATCTCTCACGACCAGCTGTTTCTACACAGTCGTCAACTCCTTCCCAACCACCATCTGGGCCTAAGGCGGCTCTTGATCTCCTACAACATCATGCTAGTCAATATTACTCTTCACATAAAATACATGAATTACAAGAACGTGCCATTAAGTCTCCAACACCAAAACCAAATGCACAACCAGGCTTAACGCCAGCTCCGTCACCAGGGACAAGGCAATCTCCATCTTTAACGTCAACTGGCATTGTACCGACTGCCACTGAACGAACTACGTCTACTGGTCCTCCTTCATCTACCCAATCTTCTGGTAAATCAGGATCGACTGGTGATCCAAAAGACTGTCGTTCACCACCTCCTCAAAGGCATGTACATACACATCATCATACACATGTAGGTCTTGGATATCCATTATATCCGGCACCTTACACTGGCAAGCCTTTATAATAATTGTGTGTAATTGATGTCCCAACATTATTGTTCATCAATAAACATATTTTTTTATTGTATTGAAATTTATTGCGGGACATAAATTGACTCAATTAATACACTCTTATTTTAATTCTTGTTAAGATAATGCCTATCTTAAGTAATAATCTTATCTAAGAATTATTTCTTTTTTATAGCTACTGTTTAAATCATTTGCCTAATTTATTAAGACTGGCTTTATTTGCCCAACTATCATCTGTTTCAGTGTTAAAAAAAAAAAAAAATGTTGCATTAGATAGAAACATTTAATAACAACTGACAATTGTTAATTGCTGTTTATATAATAATTAAGCATATTATGTGTGCTTCCTTATAGGTTTAAGGTTAACTTTAGATACAGGAATGCCATTAAACAGTAGCGTCCCTCTATAAATTCATAACACGAAACTAAATATTTTTATTAAAAATTAAAATATGTTATAAAATATACTACAACAATATTTGTTAGTAGTTATTCCATACATTACATTTTACACAATTTATGTAAAATAGGTTTTTGTATGGATGAGTCTGATCAAAGCTAATAAAGGATTACCTTAGTTCCATTGGCTAATCATAATTTGATTTTATTACTATTATTATTATTTTATACTACTATAAATATTATTATTTTTATTTTTATAACTAATTATTATTATTTTTGTAATATTTTAATTAAAAAAAAAAAAATTTACGGGTTCTTCGTATAATTTTGGAGTGGTCATTATTCGTCTAATTAGCCTTAGGCAATAAAATAATTAATATTATTTGATTAGTATATTTAAATTGTATTTTATTAATTTCTTCTACCTTGAAATTGGATTTTTTTCAGCAGTTTTCCAATAAATTTGTTTCACTTAATTCAAAGGCTGTGATTTCAAATCGAGGCGAAAGATTTGGTTTTAAAGTCTTTAGGTGTACACATTCTTAGACAGCATACAATTTTTTTTTTTTTGTAAATTTTTATGTAAATATGTACAAATGTCAAATATGTATTCATTTAATTTGTAATAGTTTTATATTAATTTTAATTACTTGAAAAAGGTACATATATTTCATATATAATACAACAATTGCCCAATTGTATATAAATAATATGTGAAGAAAAAACACTGTGAATATGCTAGGCTTTTTCTAGGCAATCTTTATTAATGATGATATTTTATTTATTATGACTACATATATTAAATGTAAATATTTTATGTGGGATTTTTTGTACTATAGTTGGAAAATATATTTTAGTATTTTTTGATTATTAGGTGAATAAATTTATATTATTATTGTACACTTAATATATAGATACCTAACTAGTATATTTTTTTTTAATTACTTATTATTAAAGACTACAATAATGTTGTTTTTTTGTCTATTGATGATAAAAGACTGCACATTGAAAAAGTAAAAAAATTGATATTAGAAATGACTTAAATTATTTTGTATAGTATTTACCTAAATCATGTTAAAAGTAATCTAAAAGTTAAATTTAATGACTGTAATTACTAATTAGTTCTTGAAATTTTTAACATTTCCTGATTTATTCATTTTTAAATTTATAGTTTTCATTTATCATATATTATCAAACATAAAATTTTAATATTTTATCCATATAAAAAAATAATAATTATGATAATTTGACTACAATGTTAAGTTATAGTTCTTCAAATTATCTTAGAAAATCGTTATCTTAATTTGAATGAAAACATCTAATGATATCCAAAAATTATACTTAAAATGTATAATTGTGTTTTTATTTATCTAATAGCTGTTCAAACATTTTAAACAATACCACATAAATTAGGAATTCAATAAGATTAAAAATCACAATACATTTAAAAACAAATGTTCAATTAGATAAATAAAATTATAAAAATAATTTTCTTTGTTTTAATATATATTATTTATTTTATCAATACACATACCAAAATTGAATATAAGATTTACCTAAAAATATTATTTTTTGATCATTTGATACACTTTTTTTGAATGAAATGTACCTCTTCCTCAACTACAAGCAATACATGGAATATTTAATTGATTAAATATCTATTCATATTTAAGTGTTAATTGCATACTGCCAAACAAGTTGTAATATCCATAAAATTGTATCAGCAGATTTATTTTGCAATTAACAAAATTTAAGTCTGTTGTTTTTATGCAAATATCTGGGTGTATTTATCAACATAATGTTAAATAATTAATATCATATTTAAATTAACCAAGTCTAAATTTTCTAAATCATTATCAGCTTACTCATGAGTAAATATAAAAATTTGGATTTAATGTATAACTTTTGGACAGATATATTGGAAAATATATACTGGGTAATAGGTATAATATGGGATATTGGTCAGAAAAATGAAGGCTAACATAGTAATATACTAATATATATTTATTATTTTTGGTATATGATTTGCATATACGTGTACAATCATAAATCTGAATTAGTAATGTGCAGTAATGAAATATGTACGAGGATGATAAAGTAGGCAATGTCTTGAAAATTAAAAAATTTAATGAGATGAAACTAATTCTTTTTAAACCTGTTAAATATTACATTAATAATCCATAAGCCATTATTCATGTGCTGCTGTTATTAAATTTTATATGGTTAATCAAAATTTGTGTATTTCATGTGATTATTATAATTCAAAATTTATAGTTTTATTGGTTTGTTATGTTATTTTGATGTTGGACGGATGGTGTTGATTTTGATTCCGTTAAAATAAAAAAAAAAATAAAGTATATTTTAAATTTCTATAAAAATATATACAATTATTGTTCATATTTTATCATTTGTTTGGTTTATTCATTAAATTTAGTTAGAATGCGTTCTTACAAATTAAAGAAATTAATGCCCTCAGTAATATTCACACCTGTACTCGCCAAAACTAATTACTAGCTATTGTTTTCTATTAGATTTTAAATAATATTGTAATATAGTTTCTTATTCTGTTTTTTGGATAAAAATCTAATTTTATCTTAATGCGATATTTACAAAATATAATAATGGTTACATCAAGTATGACTGAAATACCATTTTATTAATCCTTATAAATAAGTTTTGAATTGATTCATAATAGTAATTTATTTCAAGGTTTTCAGTTGAATAATAAATATTACTACACAAAAAAAAAAATGTGCCAATTCATCCAATTTCAATTTTTTTTTTCAGTGTACAATAGCAGATCAGTTACCGATTTTCAAATACATCAATGTACAAATAAATATAAAAGATAATTTACATAAATTTCTATCTGTAAATAAATGATCAATTAACATGCATCTTCTAAATCAGTGGTCTTCAACCAATGGGTCGTGACTCGTGATAAGTCTTCTTATTAACAATTTTAGCTTTTTTTACAAAGCTTATATAACCAACTATTTATTTAATGTCAAGCTTATTTTTTTTTATGTTGTGGCATAGTCACCTGCCACTTTATAGGACAATTTAAATTTGAAACATTTAAAAATTAATTTTTTTTTTAAATGACTTACAAAATTAATAAAAACAACAATTATAAACAAAATAGAAAATCACAACATATTTATTAAAATTATAATTTTAGTTACAGAATAATCATATTTAATTACAATAACTTTTTACTTCAACAGATATGATTAGGAAAATGGAGCATGAATTATCTATAAAATGTATATTTGCATAATCTATTTCAAGAATAATTTAAAGTAGTTAGTTTTGTATTGAATTTGGAATGATTCAAAAATTATTTCTCCTCTCTACTCAATATTTAATTTAAAAAAAAGAGTAGTCCAATTTCAATAAAATTATTAAATCAGCCTTGTGGTTTAATTTAGAACTGATAATTTGCTGTTTACAGTTCATTTTTGCCATCCTTGGGATTTCCAGACCTATCAAAACCATTGAGTTCATTTGTAGCCTTAGATGCTATATACTTGATAAAATCATTAACTTCTCGGCCTCCCTAATAACATTATAAAATAATACATATTAATCAAATGTTATTGTACAATTAAAATTGATAAATTATTAAATACCTCATAACGAATAGGCTTATTTTTGCTATCTTTTGGTAACCAATATAAGGTCGGGAATCCACGAACATCAAAAGTAGAAGGAACATCATTTGCAGTTGCATCCATTTTTACCAAAGACACAGCTTCATTTTTTAACTAAAAAAAATTTAGTACAGATTAGCTGACACTATAATTATATAATTATTGACCATTTAAATCATTGAAAAATATGAATGGCATTAATTTATTTAAGAAGTAAATGATGGTGGGGTATGTCTAGAACGAAAATAAAAAATAAATAACATTAAATAATAATATAAGTATACTATCTATACTCTTTCTTATAAAAGAAAAACTTTGGGCGATGACCAATTTTTACCCATTTCACACAGACCACGTGCTTTGATATATTAACTTATAGCATCAACTTTTATATCCAACAATCAGCCACAGTTTAACAGTATTAATCACGATAAAATAAAACAATACTGTGTTCTATAATAATACATCATGGCCCATCAAAAATGGATTTTTCTATATATCCCCAAGCAATTCTTGTGGGATCAGTGTCGAATGGGGATATTATGTTGAATCGGCTATTCTATTGCTAGACACAGAGTATAATAGGTTGTCGGAACAATAAATTAATGCATCCAATAGTGCAATATCTTACACAATCAGCCACCCGAGTTAATCATAAATGAGAAAGAGTATATTCATCTTTTACTCAAATTATCACCTTACTGCATACATTGATTTAAGTGTTAAATATTTGAAAAGGAAGCACAAAGGATACATCAATTTTAATGATATTATAAAAGCATAATTATTACCTTTTCAGCAACTTGTTCATAAACTGGAGCTAAACTTTTACAATGGCCACACCACGGGGCATAGAATTCTACTAATGTGTCAACTCCATTGTTAATAACTAAATCATCAAAGTTTTTGGCAACAGCTACTTTTACTGGTGTAGTGTTATCTTCTGGAACTGCTTCTGATTTAATGTAAGGTTCTAAGTTACCGTTTTGGAAATTCTTAACAAACTTTTCTAAATTTTCAACTCTACAAATAAATTTAAAAATACAATATTATTTATTAATTTAAGTTAAGTTATTAAATATTGCTTAATTTGTAAATTTAAAAAATATTTTATTTATTGTTCTCCATACAATATATGGCACAATGAATACTATCAAAAATTCTATTGAAATAAAAATGATAAGCGTTTACTTTTTCTCAATTATATTTAATTTTAAATACAAAATTAAAAACAGAAAAATGTGAGCTGTTTAAAAAAAATTCAGATAACCTTTAATTGAAATTTTTACTATTTGTTATAAAAGTTCTAGAATTCTGCCATATGAAGGAGTTTTTAACACATTTTAATAAATGATAACAATAAAAAACTTTCAATTAAGTAAAGTATTAAGTTTTTTTAGTAAGCATTAATACGTACGAGAATTCATCCTTCATTATGTATTTCTTGTTGTCCAAAGAACGTGCCAAAACTATAGGCTTGTCATCTGATACAAACTCTAATCCATACTCATTGATTTCATGTTGGAAATCATCCTTGTTGTTTATAGCTAATGTAACATCTTTCACAGACTTGGCAACTTTCAATACTCTATTACGCCAGTAATTTGTTCCTTTTGGATTTTTAACATAGTCAACAGCATAATAGACTCCAACATAAGGAGGTTTGAAAGCTTCCATGTTTTCTTTTTGACGGTAACCAACCAAACCATGACTAAAAGTATTAAAAAATAGTAAGTTATAAATTTGAACAAATGAAAATATTATTTTAATATTAATAGGTTTTGTACTTACTAATTTGATGTAATCCAAGCTTCTAAAGCTGATGTTGATTCTTCACCATCATAAACAACAAAATCTGGTTCAAATTTGTTACTTAAATGTTTAGGTCTATAGAGTACAACGTTATTCCTAAAAAAAACAAAAAATATATATATTAAAATCAGAACAAAAGTTAAGATTATATTTATCAATAATATATGGTTTAAAAAACAAGTTTCATAAAAATATATTTTAATAACCACCTAAATTCTTTTATCATAAACTTTCTTATTCAAAATACAGTAGAACCTCATTCATCCAGACTAACTGGGGCTCTAGGATGTCCAGTTTAAATAAAATAACAAAAAAACGTGTATTATAGATTTAAAAATATGTATTATATATATAAGATACATAATTAGTATTAGGCTCTATAAAATCATTATTAAGTACATATATAATATAATCATTATAATGGTTAGAAAAAATTGCTGATTTGTTGTTGTCATTTTTTCTTATTAATTTCTTTAATTAATTAAGACTCATGTAATTGGTATTTAACCACAGATAATTGCAATAACATAATATGGGAAATTCATGGAACTTATTTTCATGTTTATTTTAGTTTAAAATAAATATGAAAACAGCACTCTGAGTTAAGTGAAGTCTGGTCTAATGGGGGCTGGAATAATGAGATTTTACCTTAATGGTCTTTCGACCTGCTATATTACTCTTGGAAGCTTATTTGCTTTTAGCATCATTCATTAAATAATGTATATAAATTAAATAAATAATATTGATTTAAATAGAAATATAATAAGTACCACATACTTGTAATTATATTTGTCAATAACTGATTGTGAAGTGGTATGACCAAAGTTTACTTTTTCACGTAATTTGTTAGCAAGTTGAACAAATTTACCCTTGAGATCAGTTTCTGTTTCAAAGAATCCAACAACTACCACGTCATCTTTAGATAAGAAGTTCTTAATAATGTCTTCTGATGATAAGTCTTTTGAACTTGGCCCGACTTGTGATTTCATGTACTTGACAATGCCAGCTAAACATAATACATAAAATAAATAAAAATATATATTTAGTATACACATTTTAATTATTATGTACCAGAATCACGGGGACCATTATATTCTTTAGAAACTTCACCGTTTCTGAAAATTTTTAAAGTTGGATATCCAGAAACACCAAACTTATTACATACTTCTTTACCAGCTTCTGTACAATCCACCTTTAAACAATTTAATTAAAATATAATTGTTAATACAAAACCTGAGTTATATTTGTACACCAAAAATACTGCATACATTATTTTTATTCACTAAAATGTGAATACTATAAATTATCAAGATGTACTTACAAGCAAAATAATCAAAGCTAAATAACAAAAGTTAAATTTTTTTTACCAATAACCTTTTGGTTTAAATAAAAATCATAATGTTATAATACAACAATAAGATTATCTAGCATAAGACATCAATGTGAATAATGATATTTATCCAGATATCGTGCTAAATAATATTTTATTAGTAGGTATATAACAATTAGTTTTAGACTTAAAAATATAATATGTTAAAAATTGAAAGAAATCTTCTTAATTCAAAGAAAATATATTATTATTTATTTAGATTAAAATTATTTCTGAATTTAAAATTAAAAAAAAAAGCAACTAAACAATTAATTATTATCATCATTTAAATATTGTAATGCATAAGTACATTAGATAAAATACCTAATAGTACATTCAGATTTTCAGATTTTTTAATGGCAGATAGGATGAATATTTGGTACCTATGTTTTATAATACAATTTAATATTTATATAATATAAATGCACATAATTACTTCATTTTAAATTAAGAGCTAAAATTAACTGTTGCTTTTTAACATTTATATAATAATAATATAGATTATTGTAACTATTTAGTAATAATTTTACATAAATAACTGTAACAAGGGTATCAAATAAATTTTAGCAGATAGGTAGGCTATCGCAAATGATAGTTGCATATCAAGCAGTACTACACTGACAAATTACCTTTGCTAATGTTACAGGTGGATCTTCTTTCAGGAGACTCTTGGCTGCCTTCTCGAATTCAGGTTTCAATTTCTTACAGTGTCCGCACCTAGTTTAAACAAAAATCGAAATCAATTAGTTTCATCATTACTGTAATAATATTGGTGCATACACACATACCATGGGGCATAGAACATAACCAAAGACGTGTCATATTCAGCTACCGACGAATCGAAATCTGAGTCCGATAGATCAACAACGGAGTCGGCGAGTATGGAGTTCAAAAGGAACCCAGAGAACACGATCAAACCGCGCATCAACTTCATGATCGCTTGTTACGAGGAAACAGAAATAAAATGGAATAGGAAAAAAAAAACAAATAGAAAAAATGTCAATACTTCGATGATGTTGAACCGGAAACAGTTGGCGAAACAATGACGGAAACCAATTAATTGGCACCGGATTTAAACGGATTGAGATTTGAGCAACCAAACACTAAGCCGCCGGTATTTGTTCAGCGGTCGTATGCACTTGTTTATAAATCACTTATATCGTATACCCATTGCCGAATAATGTACTACGTGTTTCGTGTTACCGTATTGTACTTGGCGGTTTCTAATTGGCCGATTCCGCATACAGTTGTGGTTGGTCACACTCATCTTACACTTACAGGTGGCGACAGTGTGACCGACGACTTCTCCCATGGAACCTACGTGCCTATAATTATCAATGCCATGAATCCACTATATTCAGTTTTCTGGAGTCCTGCTCCAGCCTCCTGTGGTCCATCCCTCCCAGAGACAGGTACTCATCACTATTCACTTGCACCGTAATTAGACTGCAGCCTGGACCATTTTTTTTATTAAAATTGTTGGGCCTGACAACCCTTAATGTTTACAATTCTCAGTTATTCCATTATTTTGAACTGTGGAAGGTATTCATAGACCTTAGTATACGATATTGGTATTAATAATTATAAATTACCACGGACTAAATTCAAATTTATCTACAATAACCACAACCGTGGTCCGTGGTAATTAGTAATTACGTTAACGGAGTCACTGATTGTCGGACTCATAGCCCTAAGCCCCTATATAAGGCATAGATAATATTGCGTTATAATCATAACGTTATAACGTCGTTTGCAAGCCCTGGTACTACATCATAATTTTATTTTCAAGTAACAGAAACGGTAGTCTGGCACCTCTTTCCCATTGTGCACTTTGGGGCACTTGCGCACTTGCCCTTTCCCAGGGCCCCGCTATAGAGGGGTCCCCTAGCTTTTGGCACCTCTACCAGATCACCAACCGATAATCAATATTTATTACCGATAAATAAACTTATTTCGAGAAATATCAAAGGATAATCGATTCGCTAATACTGCTAATAGTATTAATAGTAAAAATAAAAATAATTTAAAGTTAAATTAATTTATTTATCTATTTATAGACTTTTTCTTATCTACCACCACCCTATTGTCACTATTTACCTGTTGGCTGTTTTATAAAATAGTACTCTTTCCAAGTCGTAGAGCGTAGAGGCACCATAATAAAGGTTTAAAAACGGCCCTGGCCTCTGACCGTAGTGTAGGACGTGTAGCCGTGTTGGTACTTAACTTTCTGGTTTCAATCTACCCAGTTGTAGTATATTTCTTGTACATATAGGTATACCGTATACGGTATACCTATATAAGTATTGTAAGTTTATAACATAGAGTAATAATATAATCAGTGATGTAAGGTTGATTCGATGTGGCTTAAAATAAGTGGAGGGATCGGTATGTCTACACTTTTATACTATACTTTTGCATTACGCCTATATTATACGTATACCTTATTTTTATAATACAATTGTATATATACTATAATTTTTGTTTTTTAGTTTTGTGTTTTATCTGTTGATATATTTAAATTTTTATTCACATATATAATTATATTTTTTATTTAAAACGTATAACATATTTATATAAGTATATAATTTTTATACATACAGTAAGTATAAAAACAAGTATACAAATTTAACTATTTATATATTACTATAGTCTTATGTCTTATTAACATAAAAAAAAAAATGATTTAACTATTACTTAAATATATAATTTTAATTTTGTATATTCTTATAATGGGGATGTATTATTTTGGACAAAATAAGTGGAGGCATGGAAAAATGTAGATACTAGATTATAATAATTGGTGGGATGTCATCCTTGTCCTCCCCACTTCGACTACTGTATAAAATATGTATTCAGCATCATATATTGGTCCGTATACCGTATAATATATTGTTATGCAACTATGTAAACGTATGTATTTATATTATATATATTATATCATATATACTATCATTGATTATAAATACTAGTATTTATAATCAATGATACTATATAGGTTATGAGATTAATGATTATATACACATAGATAGAACTTACCTAACTATATTTAGTTAATACCACGGATATTTTATAAAACAATATTTTTATATATCTGTGTTAATACAAAATAATAATTATCGCTATTCAAGAGCCTATATTATAGTTAAATATAGTACCTATACCTATTGTAATTGTAAATATTTTAACAAATTGGGGCGTATAAATAAAATTGTATACAATTTATATAGTAGTATAGTACATATTATATATACATATATACTCTACACATATTGCTATATCGTGATGTATTGTATAAATGAAGGGATATCCGGCGTGTCCGATAATTTCACAAGATAGTATAAATATTAGACCATATGTATAATCTAAAGTATAAATAGTATGGAAATGTAGGATGTAACCTGAAAGTGAAATTCGTATAGTATGATATTTACACAGTTATATGTCGTAGGGATATCGACGATATCGTTATCTGCAGACTGCAATGAAAAACAGGCCGATAAGGCCGAGTATAGTACTTGCACCTACTCCTTACTTGCTACTACTCACATTTTACACAGTCAATTAAATTTAAAATATTTTTGATTTAACAAAAACTTCGAATTTTTTTGTTAATAAAAATTCAAATACTTTACCATTTTGTTGAAATTATTCAAATCTTAACGTTAACGACATAACAACTTATTCTGACCTGGAATCGTTACAATATCATTTTTTATTTTAAAACTGGAAGTTTTATTAATTCCTATTTGTGTTACAACTTACAATCGACATTCTGCCTATCACAGTATGCCTAAAACTGAGTTAGTTCTATAATAAAGATCACTTGATAGTTGATATTACAGAACGAACATAGATAATACGACAAGTATGAATTGATCGTGTTTATTGATATATTATAAGAAAATAGGAATTGCATTTTATTCTATGTTCATGTCTATTTTAATGCCTACCATAAAGATAACATTTAGATTATAGTTATAAAAATTGCATTTTACAAGAAGGTCGAAGTAAAAGAAGAAAAATTATCATATTTAAATTTACGCGGCAATCTGACTGTTATCATTGATTTTTGACATTAGTTATCACATGTGTGTAAATGGTTACAGGAAGAACGGTAACAACAATTACACCATAAAACAAAATACCATCTATAGGTCCGACCCTCACTTTCTTAGTCCCGTACACACCCGCCCGCCATAAGATGATACAACCGTTGAAATGTTCAACCGTTATTATATGCAAAGTATAAAGCATTGCGCATGGCCGTGTGTGCTCCGGAGAGTTAAATTTTTAACGGAAAATATTGTTATTATTTAATATAATTTTATAGTTTTGTGTTATGTTATGTCGTATTCCCAATTTCCTTAGGGCTTTGGGGAATTAGTAAACTGTACTATTTCGTAATCTGTTCACTGTTTTCGTTGCTACTTGAACGTCGGTGGTACGTATAAACCTTAAGTATATTATAATTATCTTACTTGTTACTTGGAAGTGATAATAATAATATAATAATAAATTATGTCGAATAGTTTCATTGTTAATTCCATTTCTTATTATATATTTCTTATATATAGTTATATATGTTTTTAAACCGTGTGAGTAATAGTTGTGAACGCGCTGTTTATTTTATGTATTTTTTTTAAATTTCTAACTTATTATTCAATATTTCTTGAGTAAGTTGTAACAGTGAGTATTATTTGACATTTTGTTGCATCAATATGGCAGTTGCCTGTTAGATTCCGCAATTTACTTGTAGCAATGAACAAATTATAGTTTCGTTTTAAGTTTAATATATTTTTAATCAATATCTTTGGTATGTTGTGTGTTATTGTATGTAGTTAATCATTGTATTATACTCATGTCTGTGATTAAGATTAGTTGTGAATCTATTCAGTAAATCTGCTTATATTGCACAAAATTGTATTCCGTTTTTGACAGCAACACACAAGGTTTTATCATTGGCTTCATAGCTATGTATCGTAGATTATAGTATTATATTCTGATTTTTAATTTGATTTACAATACATACTTCAATTGAACTTTTTTTCTATGAATAATATTTTGTTAATATTTCTTTAATTTAGATGTTTATTTTAAATGTTTCAGTATTACGTATTAAAAATGGATTGTCAATCAACAGATATATTTGAAATTTATAAATTGTTTTCATCATTGATAGAAAATGGTATCACCGAAATGGATAATGGTTTTCAGGTAAGTTACTAGAATTATTATTTATTACTTAAATTTATTGTTGAATCATATTAAAAAAAATTGTATAAGAACCAAAGGTCTAAATGAGTAGCTTTGTGTTTTTAATTAGAGTACCTGCTTTAGTAATTATTTTTACGTTTATTTTTTATCATAGGTTCAAACATCAAAACTAGATGCTGTTTATAATGAGTTATTACAATCTGCACAGAATGTATCTGAAAAGAATACATCTAAAAGACAATCTAGTAAGTCGTACACTTTATTCAATACAGTTAAAAGATTTGACTCTTGCAATATTTGTTTAGTTTAAGTCTTATACAAAAATTGCTTAGTAGTGATTTATTTAAAAATATTTAAGTTTAATATGATTAAATTAGTTATGTTTATAATAAATAATCAATTATTTAAATTATTTAGAAATAAAAAATGGTCTGGTTGGAGATCTCTTTGCTGCTGAACCAAGTTTTCAACAACCAGCTGTTCCGCCTATCCGAAGAACTACAAGACAAGCTTCCATTGTAAGTATTGCAAAATAAATAACAGAAAAAAAACCATTAATTTTTTTGCTTTACACTTTAACAATCTCTCTTAATATTATTAAAGTAAAATCCAGGATAATAATATGGTAATTTAATAAGCCTATTTGATAATTTTTTTTTGTTTCAAGTAACATTGAAACTTATGACTATTCATATGCATTTTTGCTGAATTAAATTAAATTACCAGTTTTGTATAAACAAATGGTGCTAATATTATTTTTATTGTAGGTATAATTTTTAATTCTTTTTTTTCTGTAAAATTCTTTGTTTATGTATTGAATAAAGTTAAGACTATACATTTTTATTTTACACTATATGTTTAAAGTTAGTAATATTTTACATTGAGGTAATATTTATATAACATTATAATTTGGACATTTATAGATTGCATCAGATAAAATAAAAGGTGTTAGAGAATCTTCAACTATCAGCAGCTCTGGAGCATCTACAAGTAATAACTGATTAATGATTTTAAAATTCTTTAAATATAATAAATATTTAATTTTTTAACAAAATGTTTAGAATATTGTTTTAATAAATTTAATTCTTACTTTAGGTAATTAAATAATAAGGCTAAAAGTTAATTTTATTTATATCTTTTGTTTTTAATTGTAATATTAATATAATTCTATATACCTAAAAATGTATATATATATTATATATAATAATTATTACTTTTAAAAAGTTTGAGATAATTTTACATTAAAAAATACCTAATTTTATCCAATAATTATTTTAATTGTATTTTAGGAGCTAGTCGAGCAAGAGCTTTATCTACATTGATGGATATAGCTCCTATTGCTTGTCCAACAGCAAATTCAACTTTTGTAGTAGATAAAAAATTCATGAGAAATTTAGAAGAATGCGTATCTCCTGAAATGTTTTCACCAGATAAGGGGGCCCATATGAAAGAAACTAATGCCAATACAACTTATGACATGCCCAAAAAATCATTAACAATTAATCAAACGAAAAAATTGGGGAAAGTTATTGATTTAATACCAGAAGAATCTCCCATTAGTGCTGAAAATTCAAATTCTACACAACCTCAAACTTTAAGCAAATTAAACTCGAAGAAAAAAAGGTATAACATTTTTTGATATTTAAGATGATTACATGTCAAAATATTTATTTTCTTCATTTTTTATGCTTATATAATTTGTAGTCTCGAATCTCAATTAAAAAACAAACGCCGTGAAAAACTAGAAGATATTGATGTCAATATTGAGGAAAAATCATCAACGCATATGACGAGAACAATGAAAAGAAAACTCCAAGAAGAAAATAATATTGATGCAAAAAAAACTAATGTACTTTATGTGCCATTAGAAAAACAAATATCAACGCCAGTAAAACCATTAGAAGATCATTTATCTCAAACTCCTCATCAAATCCGAGAAAACGAAGCTGAAAAAAGGAAAGAAATATATCTTAAATCCAAAGCAGATCAAAGGTATTTCAATGTTATTAATTTCTTTTGGTGTGTAATCTTTATAGTAAATTGCTTAAAAATATAATACAATTATAATTTTTTTTTTATTATTATGTTATCATCAAATAATTTAATCTCAAGGGTTGTCTCAGGAAATAAATTGGATTAATTTAGTATTTTAAAGGGTGAAAAGTAAAAAATTCCTTGTATATATTTTTAAAGGTAACTAAGAAATATACATTATTACAAAAATAAATTAAAAGTAATTCAAAATGAATAACTAGACTTAAAATTATCATCAAATATTTATGTAAGCATTTATTAGATGCAATATTATTTTGATTGCATTTGTGTATTGTGTTATTCATGAATATTTTCATTTTCATTTTTTTTTTTTTTTTATGAATATGTTTGTTTTGAAAAAAATAATACCATGTACAAAATATTTGTGTAAGTACATGGTTACAATTTTGTTTTAAAGGTATTAATTTCAAATTGTATGTAAAATATTTATCATAATAATAGGAACAATTTATTTAGTAATATGTACAATATAATTATTATCTTGAAAGGTAAGAAAAATTCAATTTTTAGTTTTATTACTTAAAGCTTGAAAATGTAATACTAAATTCCATGGATGGTTTCATTAGTAGAAATTAAAAAAAATTCAGCATACTGCAATATATATTTTGTATGAGCCATTTAAGTAAAAATTTTAACATTGGATATTCAAGCTTATAACAAAAATTTATTTTCATAAGTTTATTTTTAATTTATGATTAATCAAAAAAAATTAATTAGTGAAATTTTAAACGTTGCATTATAACTTGAATTATCATTTTCTATTCACATTAAAATTTTAAGACAGGAATTGATTTTTTGAAAAGTTTTGATAATTGAATTTCAGCTGGGTCAAAAAGCTTAAAAATATATTTTTAAATTCCAAATAACCTCTTTTTTATGCTGTATAAAATTTGGATTATTTTGCTTGTAAAAGATAAGGTGAACATATAATTTCTTTCATATTTTTCAATGCTTGGAAAGTTCATTTAAAAGAATAAATAGTTCAAAGTTATGTTCTTATTGAAAAAGAATATTTTTATTTTACTTTCTTCGATAATATAAAAATTGTATTTAGCTTTGTCTGACTTGACATTTTATAAAAAAAAAATATTATAACTTATTGTTGTTTATAGGTTTATATTGTATCAAAGTTTTACTAACTAAATTTCTAAAGAAAAATTTAAATTATACAAAAATCATTCCTTTTAAAAAATGAACAATATTTCTATATGTACCTAAAAATTGAATGGAATTATTGAAACAAGTTCCTTGGAGTATGTTCCTTCCAAACACTTATGTTTTTTTTATGAAATTATCTACATTTAATTTTCCAGACGTATATTATTCAATTTTAATGCATATTGAATTACTAATTATTTAAGGTTATTTAAATCAAATATTATTAATATCCTTAGGAAATTCGATGATCAACATTTAAGGGCTGCTAAACACAGAGAAGAACAAATGAGACGTGTTGAAGAGAAAGCTAAAAAAGCTGCTGAAGATAAGAAGAAAAAAGAAGAAAAACAAAAGGAAAAAGAAATAATGATGAAAGAGGAAGCATTAAAGAAACAAAAGCTAGCGGAACTTAGATTAGCTGAGATTAATGCTAAGCGTAAACTGGCTGAAGAAGCAAAACACTTAAAAATGGTAAAATTTTATGATACATTATATTATATACTTTTTATTTGTAATTTTACTAAAAAAATATTCTTTGTATTGATATTTTAGCAAAAACTAGAGATGAACCGAATATTGAAAGAGAATGAATTAAAAAAGAAAAATGAAACAAAGTAAAAACAATTTTATTTTTTCAATGTTGATAATAGTTCAATTTAATTTATCTTTAAAAACTAAATTTTTTTTTGACTAAATTTATTGATTAATGTATTATATTATTAACAGACCAGAAAAAAGTAAATCAGTAATTCGCCCTAAAGCATTATCTTCAAATATACCTACTTCGTCAGTACCTAAATTAGCAACATTACCAAAATCAAAAGTAAGCAGTTTATTTTATTATTTTAACTAGTTAATAAGTTAAAAACTAAATTTACATTAGTTTAGTCTTGTAACTAATTTAACTGTTTATTAAAGATTGATAACAAAAATGATTATGGGTTAAATGATGTTTCTGCACGTGACTCTTCTGAAGATGAATCTGGACCCAAAAAACCTGTTCCAAATTGGGCCAAACGTATGTACAGTTGTCTTTTACTATTTAGTTACTATACTAGTAAATAATTTAGCAAAATTACTATTATTAATTTAAAAATTGATAAAATATTTTTAGGAGAAAATAGAAAAGCTGTACTTGAACTTCAATATCATATTAATTCTAAAGAAAGAGACTTATTTTTTGACTGCCCTAAAAGTATGAGTCTTAAAGAAATGTTTAAAGGCTGGAATATCCGTGATAAACAACGTACATCAAGTGCTGTTTGGAATACACCTCCTCGATATAGTGAATATATTCGCAGATATTAATTGAGTAAGATAATGTTATTTTTGTACGATTTTTTTTTTAATAATAATTTTATTGTTTTTTGTAATTATTATTTGTATTTAAATTTATTAGTTCATACTTATTGAATTTTGCTAATGTATACAATATAAATATAAATAAAATACTTAATTATATCTCTATTAGACTATTCTATAACTCAATTATAACTTAAATATATTATTTTTAATAATATTTTAATTATTTTGATGTTAAATAAGAATTAATTCTTAACATTTTTTAATATATACATTTATACCTAGGTAACTTTAACAGTATATTTATTGTTTACATAAAAATCTGACTGTATGATTATATTTGTAATTTTTTTATTTTTCGTGGTAGAAATTAAATAAACAATTTTTTTTTTTAATATAATACAAATCATGTATTATATTGGTCAGGGGTGGCAAATTATTTGAACGTAAAAATATATATATTATGTTCAGTATTGTAATTTTAATATATAATTAATATATTAATATAAAAAAAGTTAGTTTAGGTATATAATATATTAAATAAATAACATTACTTTGTTAATTATTTATTTTTTTAATGTGACTTTTGTTTAATACCTAATGCTGATTCTTTGATTTTAATTTTTTGCGTGGTTTTAAAAATCTTTTTGTGTGCTATGGATTTGCCATCCCTGATATAGGTAATAAAAGACATATTATAGAGTACACAAGTTAACAATTTTTAAAACAACATAAGCTTCTTATAAGTTAGCCTCTAATACCTTATATAGATATACTTATAATTCAATGAAACAATATTGGTATCTATATTAAAAAATGTATTCATATAATTTTAGCTGCATGACCATATAACCTAATTTTCCCGGGAAAAAAAATTAACAAAATACTATAGTATATCATTGTATTTCAGTTTTTGTGTTCCTTAGTTGACTCAATTCTTAGGTAATTTAGCTCAAGTCAGTTTATTTCATTTTTAGAACTAATTTGACCAAGATTGGTTATCCATTTGTGTCAGAATTGATATTACATTGTATATTTCTGAACATAGTTCAAACTATACTCTAAAATTTCTTGATATCTCTGGAATCATTTCTGAAATTTTCATAAAAATTGAATAGTTTTTAAGTCTATAAGCTACAAATATACAGATGAAACCCTATATATAAATCAAAAAATTTGATTTTAATGATTAAAAATTAAATTTATGAATGAGTCACTTTGTAACAGGATAGGTAGGAGTTGACAAACGAAACTATAAACACTTCACAAAACTCAAGAAATATCTGTGCGAAATGTTGTGTTAATTAGTTCAGTAGTCTCTTAAGTCTATGTATAGCCAGTATAGCTTTATCTAAACATATATTAGTTACTATAATTTTATTTAAATAGACTTGAGGTCCTGTCTTTTGAACATATTCGTGACTCAACAGTCAACTAGGTATATAAATTAAGTAAACTTTACTGTGCTCAAAACAGTCAATATGTCAACATCTTTACTCTTTAGTAATAGTTATGAATTTATGATAATAAAAAACAATTTATTGAAAGGTTAAGTTTAATTTATTAATATTCACTAAAACAAGTATTTAAGTATGTTGCTATAAAGGGTTTTATATTCTGAGGTAAACATTTACATTTTAATATTTTTATATTAAATTTTTTAAATTTAATATTACTTAAAGTATAACTTAATATACTACTGTTATTGGAAGCCATAATTTTATGTCAAGGTGACAAATTATGTTAGGATGATTATAAATGTATAAAAATATGCCTACATCTTAAATATTGCATTTATAAAGTATTATATTAATACTTACAACTATAAGTTAGGTATACCGTATACAGTAAATTCTCGTTATAACGAAAGTCATAGAAGTCCCCTACCGAAAAGCAGGACTTATAAAGATCTTATTCGAATTTTTGTTATAACAAAAAAAAAATTCAGTCCCCTGGAGTTCGTTGTAACGGGATTTTACTGTATTATTATTATGATATATAGTAATAAAGTAGGTAGGTACCTAATTCACAATTGGCTCTCGTAGACGGCAGTCGCGCACAGGTTACTTCTATATGTTTTTTTATCTGGATGTATTTAAATTCTGGATTTAACTTTGTAGTTTTTTAAACTGCCATAAAATATACATAGTTGAATAGTTTATAATAAGTATTAATGTTGAAAATGTTGTTTTATTTAAATAGCAAAAAAGTCAAGGATCTGGTCCAAATTTTACTGCAAACATTCAATTATACTATAATCAATAGAAAATTGTTTGATCATATTTAATATTTATTTATTTATAAATGACTAAAAGTTTAAAGTATTACAAATAAAATAGTTCAATGTAATATATATTAATATAGAAAAGGAAAATAAAAATGTATCAATAGATTATAGAAAACGGAAATGCTAACAATATGTAATTAAGTTGATTGATATTTAAGGTTTGTATGAATTACGTAAAGGTAAAAATTGATTTTTCAAGCTAGGTAGACTATAGCTGCTGCATAGGCGCAATTTGAGTTTTAAATTTGGGGGCTATTATAATTTGCATGTATGTACTCTGCGTATGCTCCCTAAGATATATAAAGGTGGAAAGGGGTATATGCAAACCATTTTGGGGGGCTATGATTGATTTTGAGGGTGCTTAGTCCCTCCCCAAGCCCCTCCTCAAATTGCGCTTATGAGCTGCTGTATCGTATTATTCGACTTTTTCTATATTTAAAATTATTTTAACCTATTTCTATCGTTTTCGTTTTAGTTTTAATGTAGTTAAAAAACAAAGCAAACACTACAATTACAATGAATAATTTTATGTTTTTTGATTTTTTAATTCTAGACATATTTTTTATGTATCTAAATAAAAAAATTATGGAGACATATTCAACATCAACGGATTATTAAAAGCTGACATAAATTTCCTTTACAGTTTCACAATCAACAGTAGTGCTTAAATTGGGAAAAAAATCAGAAGAGAGGTGCAAAAGTGTAAAAAAAAAATGTGCGTACCTGAAAATTTAAATGTCTGATAATTAGATGAACTAGATGAAAGGATGTGCATAAATGATTTTAGAAATAAGAAGGTTTCTACTTCTTTCCTCAATTCAAATAACTGGTCCACAGGCATAAATTGATACAAATCACTTCATTATATATTAATACTCGTACGAGTAACGTTTATCATACATTTTATTGCTAAGAATCTAATCGACTAATCCTAATGTCATACTACCTATATATTTTAGAGTATTTATTTATAAGTAATTATTATCTATAGATTTTTGGGAAATTTGAAATGCTTATTATTCACAATTTCAAATATAATTACCATAGATACTTATAGTATAACAAATATTATAATATGTTATACCTAGTACCTACACGTACACCATGGTGTATTAAATAATTCATATATTATTTATTATAATATAAAAAAATTATTGTTGAGAATAGTACTAAAATCATAGGCGTAAGGTGTAACTAGTCCTTTAAGTTAAAGAGGGTTATGAAATTCAAAAATGTTTTATAACAAAATAAGGTATCTGGTATCTATAGGAACATAATTGCCCTCACAATGTAATAAGTTTTAATTTATTTGAATTATCTAGAAAAATGATAAGTAAAATTTAAATTGATTAATAATTAATAGGTAATGCATAACATTTCTTTATTTTACCTGTATTCCATAAAAATATAAAATTCTATATTAAATTAAATATAATAACTCAATATCAAAAACCGTGCGTATACGCAATACACAGTATACTTCTTTAATTTGACATTTTTAAACATAAATCGTAACATTTTGTTTTCATAAAGAAAAGTATAGGGCTTTAAGAAATTTTAGAGGGGCCGAAGCCCCCCTAGTTACGGCTCTATGAAGTAAAAAATATAATACCATTAATACTAGTATCAATAACTATAGTAAAAAATGTATTCATTTTTTTTAAATAGGTACCTTTTATCAAGGCCGTAAATGAAAAAAAAATTCGGGGAGGGGGGGTCCAACTTTTTTTTTAATATAGATATTGAAATTGTATAGTCAATAATAAACTATATTCATCACCTCTAAAATGTTTCTATTTTAAGAAATTTCGGGGGGTCCGAATCATCCCACCAGTTACGGCCTTGACTACTATAAACTTCGAAAATATTTTTTATTAAGTAGGTATCTATCTACTTATTTTATTTCAGTCATTTTAATATAATATGAATTTAGGCTTTGTTATACCGTACACGGTACACATTGTATAAAATGGCCAAAGAGCCAAGAAGTTATAATTAAATAGAGGAATTTAATAAACATAGATACTGTTGTTTTATGTATAAGGTATAACTAAGATTCATTTTATATAATTATACCATATCTGATACCTATATGGCTTATACGTATATAGGCTTAAAAAGTTGACTAGTGAGGATGGTTAAGACTTCAAACCTATAAAGATTAGGTCTGTTAAGGGCTTAAAGTGGAAAAAAATCCCAGGGAGGACTTATGTTTAAATATAGTTTTAAGGGTTCCCTATATAATTTTATGTATAATTTCTAATGCATATAGTATATGTATATGTAATATATAAAAAGTGATTGTGTAACATATTCATCTCTCTTTTAATCCTGAATAATGTTCAAATTTGTAATTTATTTCATGGAAAAATTAAATCACAAATAATACTACATTTTTAAGAATAACTAATGTTTTATACAAATTAATATTTTGAAAGAGAATATTTTTTCTAATAGTAAAAAAGTTGTAAGTACTAAGTAGTATTTGTCTTTCGATATAACTATAGAAATCACCTAGACAAAAAAATATTTATGTTATAAAAAGCTCTAATATTCATTAAAGATAATTTTATATAAATACGATTTAATTTACCTGTTGGTCGTAACTTATTTTAGACAAATTATTTAAAATACTAAATACGAGTACTTAATACTAAAAAGTAAACTTAACACAGCAATTATTTCTACTTTCTATACATATACTAAGATAGTCCATAATTTCAAATTTGTATATTAAATAGATTTTATAAAAGTAAAGTAACAATTGATAAAAATGAATAAATAAAAAACCAGATTTAATCTCAATAGAATTCTGAATTATATTGACTAATGTTTGGTTTTAATTGGAGCATTCCGGTGTACCTACCTACGACCTACCTTATGAATAATTTGTTAAAAAGGACATTTTTTTAATCACTATTAGAGGTAGGGTGACTGAGTAATAAATCGCGTAAAACATGAATTAAAAGCTTTAAATTTTAAATTATATTTGCATTTAATTTTTTTTAACAGTTTTTTTATATACCATCTTTTATTCTTAAATGAAAAAATTTGAATAGAGAAAAACAAATTATTTCCTGCTTTTGAGGTAACATGAGTTATATATTCATGAGGTATCTAAAAATAGACTATAGAGTTATGTTATTATGTAGTACTGTATTTGTATCCTCCTTCATTATATGGAGGTCGATTTATTTAAAGTATAAGTAGGTATATTGTATATGCATACATTTAACTAATATACTATTTATATATAGAAAAAAAATATCTAGATAATTTAATTATTTAAGTAGATATACCTATATATTATTTATATTATATACCTACATATACTAATATAATATTTATTTAGCTTGATACATCATAATACTACGTCTGTGTAGGTATATAATATATATTATATTTATATATATTTGATGGCGTATCTTATACTATTCTTATATATATATTATATACGTATATCATTAGGTACTATTTATTTATACAGCCATACAGGTAAATTTAAGGAAAGATTGTATAATTGTTATAGATATATAATCACGCATAAATATATCTAGTCGTATAGATATGAGATATCTATTTAAAATCTTCTGGTTGTTATAAAATTTAAAATAATTGGTAAGGTATACGTTATTATAACTGGATCGTCTATGCTATATTTTAATACTTATATATATACATATTTAATACAAATTAACAATTGGTAATTTCTCTAACCAACATTCTGACTATATATATCGATACTTATCCATAATATCTAACATTTGTTCATATATATATAGGTAAATATTAAACACCATTTAGTTTATAAATATAATATGTATACACCTATACTAACTACTATAATGTAGAAATATATATTTCTAATCAACGTACATTAATTAAAAACGTTGTTAGTTTTTACCGTCATATTATATCGTCAAGTATATAATAATGTAACATTTTATTTTGCGATACATACTATAATTATAAATACACATTATTGTCCATACAATCTTCATTATTATTGCTGAAATCTTGTTGATTCTCTTGCCATTCAAGGACACCACTTAAAAGACGAATGTACCTATATAACCATGTACAGTGTTGTTAATAAACAAATATTATAAGATTAAGTGAAATACATTTATATAATCTGCGTTTTAACGTCAATTAATGTTAACGTCATACAAGAAACAAATATATACTTATCTAATATACATTTTATAGTCTTATATTATGCATTTATTTAAAAGTAAAATTATTTATCTATAGCCCTTATTATATCATCTATCTAATATTTACCTACATCTATTGCAGTCGACTAAATTTGCATTTGATTTTCGCTATAATATATTTACATTATTAAATTATTAAAACTTGATTAGATTTTGCAGGTATACGTACTTTTTTTCTAGGCGCTTAATAATATAATAGGTAATAAATATTTTTTGTGCGATATTGTCATCGCTAGGTACCATATTATTATTTTATTGATCTATTTAAAACATCTCTTATTCACAGGTATAAATTAAATTTTAAATTAATTTTTTCGATCTAATATTTGAAATTTTATAATTAATTTTCTTAAAATATTTGTATTAAGACAAATTTGTTTTAATTTGTATTTTGAATATATACCTATTGTTTGATAATGCTGCTATTGCATATTTTATAAAGTCATGCTGAAATAATAGATATTGTACATTTTTATATTTATCGTAATTTTATCTGGCAAAAATAACAAGTATTTTTTGCGCTTATGGAATATTTATTTTTGCGCATTTGGATTGCGTTTGGGTCATATTTTACGATTATAGCTACAGCCAAATTTTCTAATTATATTTAATTAATAAATTATAACAAATCTATACACAGCGAAAACCATACGTGATAAGGCTGTGAATCAATTTACACTACATTAATGTTTAAAAACAATCATATTGATTTAATTGACCAATGATATTTTGTTTAAATAAAAAAAAATTGTCTTCACAAATTAAAAATTTAAAACTATTTTCGAATTAAAAAAAGTATTTTTAATAAATAAAAAAAATACAAAAACTATTATTTAGAATGTGTATTCTAATATTTTTTTCAAAAGTTATTTAAAATAATACCTATTTGAATAAAAAAATATTTTAAAAATATTATCGAATACTTAACAACTTTATAAGACGGAACTACCTACAATTAAAGTGTAAACGTACATTATAATTTATATTATATTATACTACGTACTTGATAGCCATTCTTAAAATTTCATTCTTCGATAATTTCTTATCGTGTGGGTGAGTGGGTACCAATTTACGAAGTTCGGCAAAAGCACCGGTAACGTTGTGTTGGCGCCAGCGTTCCCGAGAATTGGTTACAGTACATGGTTTTCGGGAATCTGGTACAGGGAACCGTCGGATCCCAGTTAATTGATTTCCTGACGATGCGTCTTCATCGCCAGACGTCAAGTCATCCGATGTTAAGTCACATTCCTCATCTGATCCAAACAGCATGACAACCCGAGATGAAGACGAATCATCCCTTGTATCATTTAATATTTGTTGGGTTTGTTGATTTTTCGGCATAATTAAAAAATGTAAATATATCTAAACATATTAAAGCATAAAATTATGATTGAATAATTTCGGTATGCTATATATTTTTATCATAAAATATAGTTGCATATTGCATTGTATTTTATAGCAATGTGTTAAGTTTAGCAGTTATAATGTTTATAGTGATTTATTCTTTTGGCGGAATCTAAAGAAAGATTCTTTCTGGAATTTTGTAAGCCACACGGAACATTTATATCTATGTATATGAATTAAGATTTAACGTATTTACATTTAATATTATTTAACGAATTACAGAAAGCGGTATTTATAAAAATTTGATTACTATATAAATTAAAATTTTATAGCGTACATTTAAAGAAGGTAGGTCAATCATTTCTGTAATAATTAATTGGAATATCTATTGTTTGATTTCTAAAAAAAAATATGTAAATCAATACAAAAAATATATTAAATAAAATGATGATGATTTTGAGATTTTGATATTTAAAATCTTTACAAATGTAATTAGTAAATAAACATAGATATTAATTATAAAAGTTAAAAATGTATTTGATATTAAAAAATCAAAGAAAAAATTTTAGTTAGGAAAAAAGGAAGTACCTATCGGGCCATTTAATAGTTTTTTTTTAAGTTTCTCTCTAAATCAATTAGTTTGAAATAAGAACTACACAATAAATAACTTATAAGTAGGTGTATTGTTATTTGTAACTTATTATATATTTATTACTTATTAATACACAGTTATTATATATTATATAGTTAACTGTTGTAAATACAACCTTATATTTTTAAGTTATATTGTATTTTTTTAGGAGAACGTTTGTATAGATTCAAATATCTGTAAACAATAATTAATAAGCATATAAAGAAGCTGCATATGTATAGATTAAAAATAATAGGCTCTAACAATGTCAATGCCTAACATGTCATATTAATTTTCTATTTTGAGTTATTATAGAACATATTCGTTTGTTATAACTTTATAAGTATATGTTTAGAAGTGAAGAAACGAGTGCTCAACATATTACAATAAAATTTCTAACATTTTCGCATATAAATAGTATCTATACATACTTATATTCAACATGACCTAATACTTATTTTTATGTTAATGTGGTTCATAAAATTAATACCTAGGTGTTTATTAATAATTACTCTAATATATTACTCTTATTCATTCATACAACAGACATATTAGGTATTTAAAATTTACTTGATAACAACATAATTATATCGAATTAAAAGTTGACATGTTGTATACATGTATAATATATATATATATATATTTGCATACATTTTACAGATTCAGGTACTATAGATACCAAAACAATGAGCTACCATTATTTTATTAAGTCTATAGCAAAATGTATAAGGTATAAATGTATTATTTTGATTTAGACATACTATGTTAATTAAATTAATTTATTGAACCTATTTAAAAAAAATATAGAATTTAACTTACCCAAATAAAAACATTACAATGTTATATAAAAATATGATAATACTTATTATACAATGGACTTCTTCCTACAACACACTTTAGGAAACAAATAAGTATTAAGTATTTCGTTGAAGGGTAAAATGTTACTTGGAAAAAATAGGGGATATAAGCTGTGAACGCCCTTTAATATTTCAATAGCCAACCAGTGGCTAATACCAACCTCCCACCCTTAAAATAAATACCACCCATTTTGTTCATCCGATAAGGTAAATATTCCACGGCCATGTTACTGTAACAGTTTGATAATAATATATTGAACTGTTTTTTTTGTTGATAATAGTGGGCATTTATAAACTTTTAATAAACTATATGGTATTTATTGTATACTTTTGTAATTTGTATGTTTAATAATATAAGTATAAACTTATATCATTTTATACTTATATGTATATAATATATATTATGTATGGAGGATATGGCTAGACATGTTTAACTATAAAACCGTTAATCTTAGTAAATAAGAAGTGTTTTCAGTTCTATATAGTATAAGAAGTATAAGATTAAATTAAATTAATATGCAATTATATGGTGCTTAAAATATTTAAATATTTATACCATTTAAGAAGTGTCCTATGAAATATATTAATAGTACTTAAACACTAAATTTATATCACTTTTATATGTGCGATTTAAATTTATATTTTTTTTAAATAAATACTAAACAATACTATAGCAGTATTGGCGTATATAGTGGAATCGAGATTTGCTATCGGAGTACAATAATCAAAGAGTACCCATATTTTATATTTTTATCTTATATAATATAATTTCAGAATCAAAATGTAAAATTTGATCTTCAATTCAAGATTGTTTATGCAATGATGTTAAATTTGAACATTACTTAAGTATTTCATGAAAGATAGAGTCTTGGCGCATAGTGCTCGAGTTTAGTTATTGGTAAAATAATTATTACCCTGGATAATGTATTAGCAGAAGGGAATCAATCAATTAATCTGTAGAGTACTAAAAAATACCGCGTATCTCATTATGCAGTTTCAACTACATAATATGAGAGTAGATATTTAAAAAAATATATTACATAAAATATCATCTAGATACTATAGTATAGTTGTGTGTTTTTTTATAGGATTTAAATTATAATTATCTATAAAAAAGTGTAAAAACGTAAAATGTTATACAATTTGCTATATTTTTAAAACCATGGATAAATTGCTTTTAATAATTAAAAATTCAAACAACTTCAAAATTGTTTTTTTTTCATTAAATTTTAAGTTTGCTGATCCTATACGACGTCGCCCGTGAAAAATTAAATACCCCTAATTGCAACCTTATATATACCATAGAACAATAAAAAAAAAATAGTTTTTCGTGAGTCAACAATCCCTATGATGTGAAATTCTTTTTAAATTAAAGATTAAAAAATTGGCTTTGTAGGGCAACACAAACACCCTTATTGAGCATAGCTAGTTATTAGGATTATTTTACCAATATGTACATTGTACAGATAGACGTAACTGATTTGACTTTATGGGAGTTACTTTATGTTCCAAGCACCCCGTGTCTTATAAATTTTAACATTCTAAATAATTATATTTTCTTGACAATAGTATAGCCACCATCCCTTAAAAAAAACTAGTGTGATCAGAGTTGAAACAAAATACCTATATAATATAGAACAGGGGCGGCCAAACGATTGATAGCGGACAATTTTAAAGTCGATCACTTTAAAATTTATTTTTAGTAATTAGTAATTAGTTTATAATACTTGTTGTATATAATTATAGTTATTCAATAACAAAAAATGTTCTATGGTAGTCGATCCTCAAAGGTAAAGTATATTTTTAGTAGATCGTGACCAAAAAAAATTTGGCCACCCTAGCTTGATATAGACTATTAAATTATTTGTTCATACATTATAATATTATAATAATTAAACATTATATTGAAAAAATTGAAAAAGTTCACTAGTAATTAGTATTTGTAATAATTTTCAACCTGAATTTTTCTAAGTTAAAAAAATCTAAGTTTCACTTTTTAATCATTGCAAATTTATTAATTATTTGCTTAGTAGGTATATAAATATGTCTATTTATATGCAGAAAAACCAAACCACTTAAATATTCTTGCCCCATTTTCGATCTAAGCCATGTTTTCATTCTACAAAAATAAAAACATTATACCTATATGTACCAAATTTGAGAACCATAAGTGCGATAGACTTGGCTGTAAATCACTTACATCCACAAGCACACACAAAAAAATTATCTTTTATATTAATATAGATAGATATAAATCTTTTTGTAAACTATATTTTTTAACTTTAGAACATATAAATTTTTAGTATGTTGAAAGGGGACCATTATATAGTAATATATAGTATTACATTAAAAAAATTGCATTAAAATAATTACACTATAAGGTAACTTTCTAACATACTGCGTAACTGCGTAAGTATTATGTGAAAAATTATCACAGTCATAAAAAATTATTATGTAGTAAAGGCGTATAGTCTAATATGTATATACCTATATATATATTATTTAAATTATAATATTCTCATTTGAAGATCTTACAAAAAAAAAAAAAAATCGAATCTGATTAAAATTCAATAATACTACATACTTGAGCTCATAGGTTACCTATATCCTATTATTATATTATATTCGTATAAGTGTTACATAACAGGCGATACCTATATACAGGAGCTATATTGTTTAAGTAGATAGGTAAATATACGGTACAAACACGCAAAAGGCATAGTTAAACGTCGTAGGTATTGCACTTGAAAAGTTAAGATTTACATAATATCAAGTATCCAATACTTAAAATATATTATATATCGTATGAATTTTTACATAGGTAACATAGATCTAATAAGATTTACTACTCATATTCAGTTTATATGACCCCGATAACCTGCAGGTTCTTATATGTATAAAGGTATAGGTGTGTATATATATATAAGCCATTTATTTGATATTATATGCACTCTAGACAGTAGACACTAAATATGTAATGCAGAGTTCATACTTCATAGATTATTATATGTACTTGAGGTTTTATTATTATACGTGTGTATAGAATATACAGTATAAGATTTAAACCTATTGATTCATACTTCATATGCATTATATTATGTGTTAATTTCTCAGTGGGTGAAATTATTAAAATTAAATAATAGGCATGCCTATAAAAATATGCATCTAAAGTATAGTTTATAGTACTTTATAGATGCGGCTTACCTGCAGACTGTATAGCAACAGCAGCAGCAAGGAATGGGGTACCTATATTATAATATAACCATAACCAATGACCATACATAAAATAATGTAAGTGAGTATTAGGCTAGGTGTGTAATATTTTGGTATTACGTCCGACTACTCAAGTTTACCTAGTAAAACAAAGGCCGGTATAAGATTCGGCGGTACGAAATAAGGCATTGAAGACGCGCCTTATCAATTAAATTAATCGGTGTAACTACTATAATATTGTGGTACTGGGCGGGTTATAAAGAGATGAACTACTGGACTTTTATTTTTATTTATTTTTAAGTCTTACGGTATTCATAATAATTAGAAATCATGCATAATAAATAAAACAGCTGTATTTTGACGCAATTATCGAATGTCCCAATAATACTCGTTTTTTAATATCTCGCATTCTCGCGCATATACCTACTATAATATCAATGCTTATGCATTATTAGTGAAATATTAAAATATTTTATATGTTTATATTTATATATTATATAAGTACTTATTGTTACATTAATATATAATTTTAATTTAATCAGAATGGCAGATATTTTGTACAGAATTAGATAAGTTATCATATTATTTTGTATAAAAATAAGTATTTCATTTTATTCAGGTAGGTATGCCAATTATGGATTGAAATTTTAATGAACGCTAAATAAACCGGCAGTCTGGTGAATCACTATATAAGTCTATGAACACAAAATAAAATAGATAATTGGTAGGTACAACACTAACAAAAATTATTATGAGTATTAGTAATATTGGCAGTATTATATACCGAGATCCGAGTAAGCTATATATCTAACTGTACGCCAACAGAACTAATAACTATATGGCTATAAATTATAATAATTAGGTGGAAACGATAAACGATTGTAATTTTAATATGTTATGCTTTATGAGTATATACTAATAAGTAACAATTTAGTATATAGAATAGCTGGTATGTAGGTATAGACGTTTAAGGGCTAACCTCCTATCTACCGCAGTCGTGATAACAATATTAACAAAATATATAGTTTTACTATACACTGTACTTAACCTATTATATAGTATTATGTCCACCAAATGGCCGAAGTGACTGTAATTTGCCTTTGCAATTTTGCCAAGCACCGCATATTATATTATTATAGTGTACTACTCGACGTCTCGATACTATACATATATAGGTGCATAGTAGTATACGTCTATATACAACATATATATATATACACACAAGGGTTGGGGTTAATATGACGGAGGGAGTGAGGTTGCTGTATCGCACGTGCGCAAACCGGGCGGACGACGACGGTGATCGAGAAGCGTGCGGCGGCCACGCTCCGACTTTTGTGCGATAACGTCGTCGTATACAGTTTGTTCCCCGCGCGCAACTGCCCATCACATTATACACATTATATACCACCTACTTATTTTTTCGGTGACGCGTTCTCGAGGATAAAAAAAAAAAATCGTATGACTATAATAATATTCGAATCGAGTGCACGAGCAGGCGTCGGCCGTGGGTCCTGCTCCACGCCGATAATCCACAAATCCTGAGCCAATATCGGTGTATATATAATATTATTATTATTATATAATAGCCGCCAAAGCGACGAAAAAAAAAAACTCGACGCCATTACGCGCGCCACTGGTCGTAATAATTGTTAAATCATTTTATTGTGTGCGTGCGAGCTATCGCGCGTTTACCAGTATTATTTAGCTATCGCGCAGTCGGCGACGACGCGTGCCAAAATCAATTTCTTGTAATGTGATCTTATATTTTATTCGAAATACGCCAAATGCGTGCGGGTGCGATACAATATAATAATATGTTTTCTGTTTGAATAACGTTATAGCCGTGGTGTTGCAGGGGATGTGTGCCTCGGTTGCTCCAACACTGGGGTTTCGAGATAATTATTTGTTGTAGTGTTTTATTTTCGTGTGTGTGTGTGTGATGTATTATAGAGGAGAGAGAGGACTATACTATAAAGATGCGTTTTGATATTCCTCATTAAAGTTCAAGACTTTTTATCAGTATGACATACATATTATCTATACTATGAATTAAACTATTAGAACTTACTTATTCAATTTATTTCTGTATTTCTGGTATATTTTATCTATATTCGATTGTTAATACGGCATTACGCTGTACAATACTTATTATAATATGGTAAGTTAAATAGAAGTAGTAAGTACTATAAGTATTTACGGAAATGTCATTATTCAAAATATTATTTCAACCTACTCTGACTACCACTCATAGTTAAAAGCATGATAAAAATATAATGTACAAAATTTAAAACAATAATTTATATAAATATGGTATATACTATATTATGCAATAAATATAATAGATATATACCAAATATTATAGGTTCTATAATTAATAATGATTTATGTATATAATATTATTATGTTTACTATTGTCTATTATTCCATAGTCTATAATAGTATATATAAGTAGGTACTGTAGCCTTTAGGTAAATACTAGATATAGATGTCGGTTAGTATTTTGACGATTCGTGTCGTATTTGCATCATGACATGTCATTAAATGCTTGTATATATTAGTATATTACATTAGTGATCTACTAATAACTTGATAAAGCTTATTGGCTGTTAAAATTGTGCTTGTACTTGTTACTTTTATTACTTCCATAATTCTGTAATATATTTTTGGTGACACTCAAATTGCCTCCCAAATTTAAGTAAGTATTAGTATATAACCTTTTTTCACTCGAATTGCCTCCTGGTGTTTTTGGAAGCAATTCGAATATACCTAAATGATCTATTCGAAATGCCTCCCATAGCACACCTAAATTATCAATTAATGAATTAATATATTGATATACTTTTACGTGTAATATCAATTATTATATCGATTTCCGTGATGTTCAAAAATATTATTTTTAAGACATACAATATTTCTTAGACCGATTGATTTGTTAAATGCAACAATCTTGTCGTTTACAGATTACCAGTTAAAAATTAATCCATCATTATCATTGTATGCAAAACTTAAGCTTTTGACTGTAAAACAGAATGAAATTCAATCTCAATTATTTTATTTATTGATTATTTATCATCTTAAGTATTATTAATTATTACTGCTGCGTCGGTCTATTTGCTAAAATATTATAATTATTTATTAACATATAGGTAATCATCATTGACATCATTAAATTATATTAACCATCCACAGTCCACACCCAAACTTAAAACGATTTTATGTCCTACGAGTGTACCAACCTAGTTTATTTGATTTCAGCACTCAGTTTGTCTTATTTTTTTAAAATCCATATTAAGTACCTATATATATTGAATACTCAAAAATATTCGGAAGATGCTTATACTAGTTTTAAAATAGTTTATAATATACAAACATGCAGAATAAAATAAATATAAATCAACATCATGTTATGATAAAGATTACATAGGTGTACAAAATATTTAAATTTAATACTACCTATTTGATATTACAATAAAAAAAGTATACGCCTTTAAACATTCTCTAAGGAAATATATTGCAGTGTACCTTCATTATATTGTAGTATAATACAACTACACTGATCGGTTTAATATTATTTAAATATGCTTTATTTCATTTATGAACGAATACACGAGCTTAATGTTTATCTACATATTGTAATTATAAATTATTTATAATATGTGTAAGTATAAAATAAAGGTTTAGCAGAACTAAAGCAGAAATATAGTGGCTGGTGAGACGGGGTGGGTATACTTGTATAGGTTAGACTTTTGACCAGTCCACCGCGGATACTGCAGTGTTGCAATATTGATGTCTGCTACTGTTAATAATAATTAGGTTTATTGGATTGGTTCGCGAAATCACAATCATATTTATTACTTTATAAGTTACATTTTACATAGAAAAAACTAAAAAGAAGTGAATTAATTATCTACCAATGGTTATTTTCGGAATTAGGACTCACGCATCGTCATGATTTCAGATAATATATTATTATAATATCTAATATGATAATATAATATTGTATATTTAGTAAATAGTGACACTATTATTGGGTAATTGGGTTGTAAAAATAATCACTAAAAATTTAACGAATCAATAATGAGCGACAGCCGACAATATTTAATGGTCATTTTATAAACCTGATTCAGTAGCAGTTGATTGGTCTATTTAATTTTAGTGAACCATTAAATTAATCAATTTTTCTAGCACACCAATCCATATGTATATATGTATATAATATTCATTATATGCTCATTAAGACTTTAGACTCATTGTATGTAAAAAATAAGCACTAATCAATAATAGGTATACTTGATATTTAACTACACGTCATTATTTAAAAAAATTTAGTATATTAAATACTTTTTCCACGATATACATTTTTTGTATTATTTAGGTATATTATATAATATGTGCGTCGCAGAAGTATTGTGAAAGCTGATCCCGAGGCGTCATCGGTTAGGTAAAGTTCCGGACAAAAGGTATATTATAAATGTACGTTTTATAACTGTGATAGTGTGATTTATTTATTTTTGAATCTGTCACTGTTCAGATAACCGTATTAACGACACGTGTATAATTTACGACACGTGTTTATAAGTGCCCCGCGTCATCATCGCCAATATAGCCACGAGTTGTGGCTAGCTAATACGTCAGCAAATAAAGTTTTAGTTTTATCTGATAAAGAAATATGCTCTTATTGCAAATTTCCAAGCCAATTAACACGTGACTATTATTAGGCTTTAATTCTAGATTGTCTCTTGGCTCTTGGCATGACTATAGTGACCATTAATTTTATTTACAATTTGTCGCAAATAAAACAATTTATATAGGTATTTTGGTATATGTCTATATAAGGAAAACAAAAAATTCTACTGACAGAACATTACACTTACTATTTTTTAAGAATGTATTGGTAACTATAATAGGATAAATTTTAATAAATTTCTCAAATCCAGATATAGGTAATGTAATAAATATTTAAATAAATCATAACTGATGACATTATAGTTAAATTACTAATATAATTATAAAAATAACGTATTTTTATTAATTGTTATTTAATTTAGTATAAATGCAGTAGAAATTTGAAATTATTTCATCTAACTCTCAGTTTACCGCTTGGCGTCTACCATTTAAAAAAAATAATTTACTTATAATATATTACCTATATTATTATTATTTGTAACTCATTGTAAGGCTATAAAGTTTGAAAATATTTTACACTAATTATTGTTATAATAAATTATATTATTTTAATTCTGTTTATTTAAAAATTAATAGATATGAAAACAATTAATACTGTTTTAAACAACGATATTAATTTATTTTATGCAATACCATGGTATTCATACCTTATTAAACTGACATGTGAGTGACATGTGAGTAATTTAAAAAAAAAGGTTTGGAATACATTTCTGAAAATTAATTTCATCAACATCTTTTATTCAAATACAACTTGTGAAATATTGTGTATTATAAAAATTAACATAATCGTTATTCGTGTAACGTATATAAGCGTACGGTAACAATAACAAAATAAAAGTACATGCATTTACACAACAATTATTAAAATTATAACAATAATTATCTTATCTTAATTATAAAAGAGGTTCAATATAGGTACAATAGTCAAATATATATTATATACATCCGCATGGAAATATGCACAAACCAATTATAAAATGTTATAGATTTCATAAACTACACATTATTAATATAATAATGAATAATTATAGAATGTATAATTTTTAAGTCAACTTGAGTAATTTGATTGTGTATAATATTATAACTTAAATAAAATTATAAATACATGACATTTGTTATTTGTTAAAGAACTTTAATAATTCCACCTAAATAAATTACTAGATAGATACTTCTAAAATAATAAAATGCAAAAAAATTAAGTTTTCTGCAGTGGTAATTATAAAATTACTTTTAACAAATCAAAAAATGTAAATAAAATAGTTTCTATTGGCTACGTTTTTAAATATTTTTATAATATATTACCGTTATTGAACCAAGACCACTTAAGTTTAAATAATTGTATTAGTTTTATTACATAACTGTTTATCAAACAGCTTGTATAAGCTTATTATATTTTGTTTCTAAAATTAAATTAACATTTTTTCATAAAAAAATAAATTGTTAATTTTTATTAAAAGTAAATAAAATGTGTTAATTATACAAAAATTTCCACACGATTTCAATATAAATATAATGTTACAACCCTATTAAGATATGGTATAGATATTCTAGATTTTTGATCATTATATATTAATTATAACTATAAATTATAAATCTATAACTAATTTACAAAATAATTTAGCAACTTCTATAAACACGTACAAAAAGAAGTTTTACAAAACATCCTACAGATGCAAATCAACTAATTTATTTTTTTTTTTTTTTGATCACAGATAAATAACAAATAAGTTCAAAACTCGTTTTCAGTCTCATTATTTTTTTGAAAATAATATTTAAATATAACAAAATTTAGTATTATGTTGGCACCTATTTATAAACGAATTTAATTATAAATTAGTCCAATATAATTATAAGTTTTTAATTGATGATGATATAATTTAGCTCTTTCGTTTTATCATATTATGCTTTTTAAATTTAATGATTTTATGTAGACATTTTTCATGGTAATTGAAAAAGCTTGGAATGTTTTTAAAAACTAACTTAATTTTATTTTAGCCATTGTACATGTATGCGTTTTGTTCACATGGTGGTATATTCAATAGAAGTTATCGATAATTATAATTGAATATTATAAATTTAATTATATAATTTATTTTATTCAATATTCTAAATATCTGTTTTTTGAGTTTATGGCTTTATTAAATACTTTGATATTTTATTTTTAATCTTTATGTAGATATTTATGGTATTAAAGTATATAGTTTATATACATTATATAATTAATACAATTGACTGAATATTTACTGAATACTAATATACATAATACATATATACTACCGAAGTTAGTAAATTGAGCTGTATAGTATATTAATTATATTACATTTTATCTTTATATACAATTTATGAGATATTTTAATACTTCAAACGGGATCCTCACTATAATTTTTGTATTAATATTTATCATAACTAATTATTAGGTTCAACATTTAAAATCACCAACCGTTTTAATTTGATCTTATTTTATGATTTAAATGCTTTTTAATATAGTTAGTTATATAAAATCCACGAAAAAAGATAATTTAGATTTAAACATCAATGAAAAGAGAATAAAACAAACAGAACTGGTGCTGCTATTAGACAAATGGCATATATTGCAGATCTGGGCTGACATGTAGAAATGGCTATAAATTCATCCCCAGACTCACTATTAGGTCCGGGATTTAACATTTCTAAGACTGTTGTTTGTTGTGACCAAAAATTTAAAGGTAGTTGACATTCACCAGTAACATTTAGACAAGATGAAATTGGTTTTGAGACATCGTATACGGTTTTATTGATGGCAAAATGTATACGTATAAAATTATCTTGAATCTCGTTCTCGCTGTTGAATACAAAAAAATAATATCCATCACCAGGAACCCTATATTTAAAAAATAAAACATTTTTGCAATTATAAAATTTAATATTTATAACTAATATATTAATGTAGGTATATAATATTAGAATTTTATTTTTTTTATAAATCCAAGTTAAATATTCGTTCAACGTATTCAAGTTTTTAATACACGCGATTATAAATTATTGAAAAACTTAAAATTCTAAAAGAACGTCATACATTTTCTTTGTAGCGTTCAGCCACGGCATCAAAGTTTTATTATTGAAAATTGATACCATGTACAAAATTGAATTTGTGTTTTCAAAATAGTTATAGGTACCGTGTTTATATTATAATTATATACTGCAGTAAGCGTATGAATATACTATAGTAATTCCATAAATTGACAAAACATACTTATAAGTAACAGTGTTTGGATGGCTGGCTGCTTCATAATCAGGATTTTTATTCGGAGGTAAACATTTATGGTGTGGAGCTAATGGTAAGCTTAATAAAAGACCTTCGCATTCAAGAAGCATTTCTTCACTACTGGAAAATGACGACCAAAACTCGCTATGACTGCGATCCTTTATCGTATGTGTGTTGTTTTCTGTTACTTTTCCACGAACTTGAGCAATCCCATCTGGTGAAATCGGATCAGCCTGAAATAGTTATAACTTTAATAACGTTAACTTATTCTTTATTATTCTGAAGTATTCTATTATAAGTTGCGTTATGAAATGTAAAAGTATACTGATAATATTATTTTATTTTTATGTTTTATTTCTTTATATTTTACGATATAATTAAATGTTTTTTAACTAATTTAATAATTGTTATTATTATATTATTTCTATAACCTATTACAATTATATCCCATAAAAAGTCATTTATATTATCGTAAATATGTAACCATATTTTTATATTAAAATTGTTAAACATAGATTGTAAATTGTAACTATATGTAAGGCAAGCATATAAATAACTAATCATTTTTAAAAATGTATGGCTAATGATCTAAATGTTGAAGCCGAAACTTAGTTTTCAATTTAGTTATCACTAGATGAAAATAATTATATAAAACAATACAACTTGATAAATAATAAATATTGTTTAGTATACCAATTAAAAAATAAAAAATAAAAATGAGAATAGAAATTTGGTTACTGTATTTAATCTTTACATTAAAAACAATAATAATAATAATTTTATTATATGTAATTAGGTATACGAAAATGAATCTGTGTAGAATTGTTTTTCAAAAATAATCAATAATTTAAAAATGTTTGTTGTATCCACGACGTGTTTTTAAAATGTTATTAATTCCAAAATTTACTTCTATATTTTAAGTAAAAAGTGCAAAAGTGCTGCTTGAATTATTTTTTATGGACAATTTGTAAATTTACAAATTAGAGCTAGGTATTTGCCATTTAGATTTTTAGAATGTACGTGCAAAAACTTAGGCTGATCATAACATTTAGTTGCTTGTAATAAGGAGAAAATATCATTATTGTTATCTAAATGTTTTGTAATTTGGAAGCATACAAACTACCTACATGTTTTATTAAACTGTACTATAGCCTAGGATGTAGACTATTGTTATAAATTAAAATTTATATTTATTTATGTAGTCATATGTAGTATGTAATTAATAACTATACCTCTTCATTGGCTGCATCGTTTTGTTGGTCATGTTTGAATAATTCTTTGCTCAAGTTGTCCTGAACTTCTTTATCATTTACAGTGGACCGTTTAAATCTATTCCGATAATGCCTCAGCCTAGGACCACGCCATGATGAATCATCGTCAGCCATTGCATTTTCAATGATTTGATAAAGTCTATTTGTGTCATTCATTGGCTCATTTAGATCATTTTGAAGAACTTCTTTTAATTTGCGTAAGAGTGTCGCGCCGTCTTTTCCTTGATTTCCCAATTTCCGTAACGATTCTTCGATCAATTCTTTTGATTGAGGTATGTTATTGATTTCGTTAACGTTTGTGAATACAGGTTTAGATTTTACAGTCTGGACTACATAATCCTCGTTTTCAATTTTTTCTTTCAATTCTTTTTGGTATAAATCCTCAGCATAATCTAAGTGATGATTAGCAGTCTTACTGGATCTCTTAAAATACGTGCGGTTTACATTAGTATCATTTGGATGATTTGTAAGATAGACCACGTCAGGAGCCATATCAGGAACAGTCATACCAGAAGTAAGTTTCCTCATAAAATTTGGAATATGTGTATCATTACCTTCTTCAGAAGATTCAAGTTCATCAAGTTCTTCACTAGAATTATCACCTATATAAGCGCATTCTTTTAAATGTTTGTGTCCTTTTATTACTATTATACTAGCTCCGGGCCACCTGTCGAAATATAATAACGATATTTGTATAACTTAAAATGTAAATATTTTTTTTTTAGAATATTGTATGAAAAATAAATATTTTTAACAATTGTTATTATTGTATTTAGCCAATAAAAATACCGTGAAATATATTTCACCTTGAGCATGTAGACACTTTTACGATTGAATCTTTTAGTAGATAGAATCCCCAATATTCTTTAATATCGTCTTCTAATGTAATATGCCTTTCCATTTCAACAAATTCCATTTTTGGTAACATAGTTGGTTTTTCTGGCAATGAATATGCATTAAAAGTGGCATTAGTATTCACTATATGGCGCTAGAAATAATTATAATAGTTTTTAAAAAAGTATTCTTCACAAATTAAATTCTTTATTTACTTGGCACCAAAATGTTGACATTTTTTGGTCTAATATTCTCATGTCAGTTATAGCTAAAGGATATTTATGATCAGAATAAACATGATAACGAACGTACAATGGTGCAATGACCAAAATGCCAGGCACAAGTAAACTTAAAATACATAGTCTAGCCGCTTTTAGTGGCCCTTTAAGGCTATTAGGGTTGTCCTTTTTATAATAGACACCACCTAAAACAAAAACATACATTTTATATTTTATTTTATTTAAATATTTTTATTGTATACAAACAAAATAATAAAATTATACTTGAAAATAATGACATATACATATATTTAAAATAAGATAATTTACATTTTGAATGACAATGAACAATATGCTTTACTCAATAACTAAAAGTATTAGGTATCTAAAATATACATATACTATTTATTTTATGATCCACGCGTTTGGGTTATTCAATGAAGTTGAATTCACAGCATAAAAATAATAACAAATAATTGTCATCAAGGTCATTTTCAATATAATTCGTTTTAACCTTTGGAAGGACACAGCAATGAATTCAGTAGACTATACACAGTTTTCGTTAATCCTTATATGGTTATATGTACGTCATAATTGGATTAATTAATTTAAACTATATAGTTATAAATTTACTATCAATTAACTTTGTTTAATTTTTAACTTTTTGATATTTTAATAAACAAATATTAAAAATTTTTTTAATATTGTAATAAAAATCATTAATACATTTTAATAACAATTCACAAAAATTAATTAATTATACATATATATATATATATAAGTCTAAATATTATAAGTATATATATATATATGTATTTAATATTATAGATGAACTAATAGATATCTTAGGTCTACACTAATTTATTCACTGATATTATATTATTGATTAGTAGTAAATAATAATATATAGGTAGATTATAATGCTTATAACAAAACACGTATCAATTTGTAATTTATTTTGACTATTATTAATATTGCAGGATTAAATAATAATTATATAATAAAATATAATTTGTATCGTACATTAGTTGTTAAACATGCGGCACTACTGCATTTTAGTTAAATATAAACTTACGAATCAAAAGGTCGATGAACTTAAAATAAATATTAAACCTTTTAAACACAATTTATATCTAGGTTTATACTGGATGATATCAAAGAACATTCGTTATTTCAAAAACTATATTAACGTTTTTGAAAATATTTATTTTATATAATTTTAATTCGTTACAAACAATAATTTTACTATTATTTATATTATAATTTTTTAAGTTTATTACTTTTTTGAATGATAACATACATTTTTAATTTCTTATTTCAAAGCAAAATATCCTTCGAAGTATTTCAATACATAACATTTTGAACGAGTACCTAGTTAATGAGGTAATTATACGTATTTAAAAATATAGGTGTGTGATGTTATGCGAGGTACACGCGTCTTGTACTACTCCATTCTAATCATCACGACTTTAAATACTTATAACTATAACTACCTATATCTGGTATTTAGTACTCATTCAAAATTTGATTTTTATATATCTATATCAAAATACTCAGAATATGAAATTAAAAATTCATGTTGTTATTCAAAAATGTAAAAACTAAAAAATAGTGAAACAAATTTTGTAATGACTTAAAGTTATGTAAAAAAAAATATTTTTATAAGCGTTATTAGTTTTTGAAATAATGAGTGTTGTTCAGTATAAAAATCACCCTATATATTATACTTGTTAGCTATGAAAAACTATTATCATCAATTATAAAAACATAAAACTCGCGACTGGGATACAGTACTCGTGGTTTGTCGTCTCCCATTTTCCTTGTCAATTGTCAATAACTATTTTATCCTAGTTATTTTATAAAGAGGTATTTGGTATTTGAGACTCCCCGGCTTGTACTCTATTTATTATACGAAGTAAAAATGTTTATCTAACATAAAATTCAAAACTAATTTTTATATATGTGCTATAACCAACCCAAGACGTTTTGTAAGTTTAAACTTGTCATAAAAATAAAAATATCTTGGTATGTATTAAAATATTAAATTGTCTTTTTTTATAACAGATATATGATCTAATATGTTCAGAGTGTTCCAGTGTATTATTTTATTTGTAATACTTTGTACCTATTTGTAAATAATATTTTCTCTTTTTTCAGTAACATACATTTATTTATGTGTTATTTCAAAATATTCATATTGCCTATTTATTTATTTGTACTGTTAAAGCAAAAATGTATCATAATGATAATAAAATCACGCCATGCATATTTCATGTAAGTAAAAATCGATGTGTCCATTTTATTTATTGTCTACTATTATAAATTTACTAGCTTGAATACAAATTATGAAACATTTAATTTTTTTTTTTGTATGGAACATCAGTTATTAAGTTACATATTATTATGAATATATGATATGGTCAATATCTATGATATATATATTATCGAGATTTAAGGTATAATGTATTATCAAAGTTTTAATACCTTATTTTAAATTTATTTAGTTATAAAAATCAACATAATCTTCTTTATTATGTTTCACAATTCATATTAGTATATAACACATTATAAATAATAAAAATTATAGACTTGTTAAAAATTTCAATACCATCTTATTCATAGATAGAAGCTGCTGATGCCTTGAGTCTAAAAATAGTTTTACGAATTATAATAAGCGTCTAAAAAAAAACAATTATAAATAATATTAGGTATATATTATTATTAATGTATATTTACGAATTTTAAAAGTATTGTATTTTTAATACTATAGCAATTGTATATCAATACATTATTTTGCAACAGTGATTAGGCAGATTTCAGTGTATTATATAAGTATATCAGCTGCCAGCTGGTATAGTATGTATAACTAAATATTTTGTATTAATTATTTGAATGTTTTACTGATATGTATGATCATGAAATCAATTTTGTTGACCTAGTTTCTACAAATTTATGACCACCATTAATAATATTTTTATGTTTATTCATTTTAATAAAACTTTAGTAAACATACATACTATATACATAGTTAACACAACAATCACCACTATATGGCCACAATAAATTAGCTTATATAATATGATTAGTTTGATTTCTGTGGTCGGACTCTTACTTGTGTTGACCGTGTTCATTGGTTTCTACTGTTTCTATTGTTTCTAAGAAATTATTTATTAACGATTAACGAACATAGTACGTTTGACATCGGACAAAAATTATTGAACTTAGAAATTGCCATCAATTTTATCAATCCGATAAAAAAAGGCAATGGCCCCGTGGTAGTGGGTTTTGAGTATGCCATATATTGTTATCGTAATTCTAACGATTCGTTTGTTTGAGTGCCTATAGTGGCATGATTATGGCCTATGGGACTTCTCAACTAGTACGACATTGTGCACCGCTGAGTGTAAATGATAGTGGAGATGACGAAGAAAAAACGATAAAAAAAAATAACAGGCCAGACCTGGTCAAATGACGAAGGAATGAAATGAATAATTGAATAATTGATAGGTAAATCAGTTAATCCTATGCAGTTATAACGGAGAGTGGTTTGAATTCGCATTATTGTATTTCGCCATCGCCGATGAAATAATAATATATATCACAGTGATTAGTGATTACCTAACAATATAAAGGCTTAAGACCCTGTCCCGTATATGTACAACGACGTAACGTTATAAAGTCTTGTTTCCTTGTAATTGACGTTTAATGTATTGTATGTATTGTATGTACTGATTACAAAGTTTAAATAATGGCTGTTATTTGTTTGCACATATTCTTAAATGTTCTTGATAGGAGTATGATGATCTCTTGACTTTTTGCGATCGGTTATAATAAAAAAAAAAAAGTCAAGTTGAAACAAATAAAAAAGTAAATTGATACTGATAGCGCAAACGTATATACAGTGCAAATTTCTTTTAACTGTATAATATTATATTGAAAGTATCAGATATATAGATGAGAATAAATTTAGTACATTCTAATATAAATATTCAATACTGTAGATATACTACGAATATATGGTACCTATATTAGCTATATTAATACATAATATAAATGTATTATAATGTGGCAAGGTGTTAATTATTTTATCACACACTTTTAAATTGCACTCTAAGTATGTAGCTAAATGAAAACATTTAACAATCGTATAAAATAAACTCAAATTTCAGATAACAATTTACATACATTTATAGATTTGTCCTATGAGAGCTATGTGATTTAATAAATGAAAAATTTTAAATACAACTATTACAACTAGGTATTAAATGAATACCCTATTTTTACGTAGTAATTTATACAATAATTATGGATACTTATGGAATGCACTGAACGAAGTAAAACGTTGCCTTGATATTGTTTACATGGCAAATTAATGTAACTTTAGGTATAATTATTACCCTTATATATTACAATGATAAAATTATATTTTTTCCTCGGTTATCAGATTATCTTATTAAATATATATATAATTTTTTTTTTATATGATTAAAATATTGTTATTGTTTTTGTTAAGTTTATTTAAGTAGTATATTTCAAATTTATTATTTTACGGTTGAAATGTAGATAATAAACAAAAATAATGTATAAAATAAATCATTATTCTATATTTTAAAATAAAAATTAAATAAAAATAAGTAGTAAAAAATATGGACAAACAATACTTGTTATTATCCATTTGACTATATATATAACTGAGAATTAAATAAAATAGACAGCTCAGCAAAAAATAAATAAGATATAATTATTTTAAAAATAATAATATGATAAATAACTAAAATTGTTATGAACATTTTAATGTATATTATTATAATAGTACCATATCAGCTATATGGCGGAATCGTAAAAAATTAAAATTTATTTACCAGAAAATAAACACACAAGTTTGCAAACAATAGTAAGTATATTAGATAAATTTCTAATCTTTTATAAAAAGAATGTTAAAATTATAAACACAAATTTAAACAAACAAAATAATATATTTGTTACCTAAACTAGAGTAAGAATATTACTCACCTAATTTTTAAATTATACTAGTACATAATTTTATGTTCTGAACGATGCGATGAATGTATATTAATTGTCTGATTGATTTTACAATGAAGTTAATGATAGGTATATGTTTTTTCTCGTCTATAATCTTGTTTTAGACCACTAAAATGCTTAAATCTTCAATTTGGAGTGTTATTTTTGATACCTATTATGAATATATGGTCTATTTGATACTTTGGGGTGTCAAAAGTAAAATAGAAAAAAACCTTCTGGTATTAATATAACTTATATTTTATTCTTAGTAAGAAAGATTGATACACCGTCTTTGCTCAAAATAATTTTTCATATTTAATGATTTATCATTGAATTAAAATTTAAGATTATTGAAAGTTATAAATTTTTGTCTTTTTCGCGTGTACCATACCTATAATAGGGATTTAAATTTTGTGTTATATAATTATATTACTAACGTATCAATTGATCTGATAAGAATTCTGAAAACAGATCGTAAAATGTATCAAGATTGACATTCTCACATCTTTAATTTTGTATCCAAAAATTAAAATATGCTAATTTTTTAATTTCTACCTTTTTAGTATTTACTATTTATAAGAGGATACAATCAACTATGTGGGAAAATATATTTCAAGGAGACTTGACGACAAATTCAAATCTGTTTTCAGAAATTTTACCACAGGACCCAACAAATACGTTGGAAATAAAACACATCTCAATTCTAAATTCATATGTCCTTTGTTGAACAAAGACAGAAAATCATAGCTTTCCATTCCCATAATTAAAACGTTCATTACAGTGGGGTGTTCAAACTAGGTACTTACATTCAAAACCTGAAGAGCGACTTCCCTAGTTTTCTAACCATCTATTGATTACGTGAACAAACATAATCATGTTAACAAAGATTTTCATAATAAATAATTGAAAAATATAAGATAAAAAAGCAATATATCGAATTCTTCTTGTAAATACCTAGTAGTTTTTCAGTTGCTTTATACTAAAGCTCTCAGATTTTATCAGTTTCACGTAATCATGTGTTTTTAGTTCATACGTACCTATTTAAGATTAAAAATTCGTAAATTATTAGTAAATATTTATTTCACGTATATTTAAAATGTACTTAATACTTATTAAAGTATTAAATTATAGTATGATATAAAAATATATTTATGTTGAAAGTTACCGTAAAAAACTGAAAACTAAAAATATCTGTACCTACTATTCTAAAAATAAATATTCCATTAGAAATACTATTGTAAAAGGGCGAGACGGGTGGAACAACTGTTTTTGGTTCAAAATAAATAATAAAATAACTGATCACCGCTGTGTAGAAACTAGAAACTATTGAAATATATAGTATATTATACTAAATGTTCTAAATGTATTTAAAATACAATTCTAGGTATAATAATAAACGCGTGTATTAATACAAAATTTACAAATTCACGTAAATTTAACTACACATGAATTAGAGACCTCTACTTTAATATGTTTTATCAGTATATTTTTTTTTTATTAAAAATGTTTGCTAAATGGCATTGGAAATTATATTTTTAATAATTTTTAATAGATCAACAAGAACTTTTTTTTATAATTTTCCGCGCTTAAGGATAGCAAAACTGCAGATATGTACCATTGTGAATCATATTTTTATGATTTAAACACATATCCTGTTAGTCCATACATATATATATATTAGTCTGTTTTGTGTGATAAATAAATACTTTGAATATTTAATTTTTTAATGATTATTATACTAACAAAAAATTAAAATAATAATTGTTGTTGAGATGATTAAACACCTCAGTCATAATTTATATTAATTTATCTAGCAACAATATAATCAAATACCAAATATTTTAACAATAATTCCTACAGAATGTTTTTGTTTCTATTCACATAATAACATATGCTGCTATATTCTGATAAAAATGTATGTGTGCCTTACTGTCTCTCGAGGTCGAGACGGTCGAGTAAAGCCAAATCACATTTATGTGTAAAAACATGTATGCATTTCAGCGCTTATGATTTGTTTACTACTTTTTAGTTATCAGTTTATCTGATGAGTACTCTTAATTAACATAATCTTTGTATCGTAATTAGTACGATTTATTTTTCTGACAATTGCAAAAACCAAATGATATAATGTAAATTCATAATAATTACAATGTAAAGTCATTATACTCATATAAATAGTCAACTTACTATAAATTATAATCACTTATAACTATTCCGAAAAATAATTATAATATATCCAATACAAATACTTATTAATATTTATATCTTCTATAATAATTATTATAAAATATTCATAATTACCTATATTATATTAGTATTATAATTTAAATTATATTACTTCAATAAAATAGCATAATATAATATATTATTTACTTACGTACACGTAATAAAATAAAATTTGTAATTAAATTTAATTATTAATATAGATTAAAATATTTTGTTTTTTTTATTATACTTGTATAATTAATCTATATAAATTATAACCTATAGATAATCAATTGTTTTTTTATTAAAATTATGGCACAATTTTTAATCAAATTTATTAATGTTATTAATTATAATTTTTCTAACTACGATTTTTATTTATAAGTAGAATAGGTATACTCTATTAAGTACTTATAACCAAGATTTTAAATATTTTTGAATAATATTAAAATAATATTGCTTATATAATAAGTTAATAAATATGTATTACATTTTAATTTAATCTTATATAATTTACTAATTACTATATGGTATATTCTGTATGCTTCCTTTATATTAATTATGGTAGGTACATATTATTTGATATTATATATGATTTATTCTATAGTAAATTATAATTGAAAGTTTTCTGCAATACACATTATATATATATATATATATTGTACATAAAATAGTTAGAAAATATCATATGCTTAAATAACATTTATAATCATTAATTCATTAAAGAATATATAATATGTATGTATAATGTATATATTATTATAATTTTTATCCTAGAAATTGAGCACCGAATTATATTGATATTGGCTTTATTCCAAGTATACGTTTAGAATAAAACAAAATATGTACGTAGCTACTTAACACATTAAATAAAAATTACTTATTCAATCAAGAAAAACAAAAAAAAATATATTATTTGTATTGTATGCTAATACAATTGCATTGTATATATATATATATATATATAGATAATATATTATTATAAAAACATATGTCTGTATTAAATACAAAATAAAAATAGGTAATGAACTAATAACTAATAACTAATGACTAATAAAAAATCGCAACATTTAAACTTAAAAAATGATGGGTAATAGAAAATATTTTGAAAAAATTCACTATAGTCGGTACCCTCATATAATATTACAAGCTATTAATTTAAAACCATAATTACAAGCAACTGAATAATACTTAGGACCTATTTAAATAGCGAAATAACTGTTATAACTTACTGTTATGTATATATTTTAGTAATGGAAATAATTTATAGTTATGAAATATTTTTATTTTATAATTATGTTGTAACAATTAATAAATAATAATTTATGATAAACATATTTTTAAAATGCCATAAGACTTATTTAATTTAAAATCTTTAATATTAAACAATGACTTAAAAATATTTACACATAAAAAAATTAAAAGCTCTAACAATATTTAAAATAATAATTAAAAAAGGTGTAATTTCGTTGACTAACTAAGACATAAATAATATATGTTAGTAAAGTAACTTAACTACTTATATATAAGATACTTTTAAAATGTTTATATTCATATGTACTCGTATATCATATATTATTAATTATATTATGTAGGAGCTAAATAACATAATAGATAATATGATATATCGACTTATAACTTTATAAATATTTATTTATTTCAAAATTAAATTATAAATTATGATAATTGTTTTTTTATGATCAACATGATTATGTTACTATAGCGACCCACGTACTGGTTTACATAGGATTAAAAGTTGCTTAATAAATATTTTCACAAAATCTTAATACCGGTATTTTATTATTATTATTTTTTTCTATAGTTTTATCAATTATTGGACGTTTTTTTTATCCTACAAATTTTAACTTATTAAATATAGTAGGGATACCCATTAATTTTTAATGTAAAAATCAAGTTTTTTTCGAAATAACGTTTGTTCTTTTTCGACATTCTATAGGTATTTATTGCAAATGGTTGACAAATATACATAATATAATGTATATAGGAATACGTGATTATTAATAAAAATATATTATTCATGTTTTCTTTAGAAAAAAAATATACACAAAAATAAACTATACAATATATTATAGATAATAACTACCTATATATAGTTATAATTAAAATATCAAAATAATATATACTAATTCGTTTACCTTTTCTTTTTTTACATAGGATCATTATGAAAATCACACCCGAGTAAAAATATTTTTCACAAAACACTATTAATATCTTTTATTTATAATGCCACTTAAAGTAATTTATAGCGTTTGTTTCAGAAAGTACACACTTTAAAAACTTGAAATACTTTTAAACTTAAAAATGTTGTAACATCATAATCGTAATCTTTACGTTCTGAAAACAGCGGGAATACTAATGTAGACTCACTGTTATTCAACACTCACACTTCCGAATTTTATTAAATCTATTGCGTTTTATAATAAAATGGATACGCACTCTATTGGTGAACGTTGTTAATTTATTCATTCATCTATCGTAACTCGTATGGCTAAATAATACTATAAATATGTATAATGTTAAAACAGAAGTGCATTTGATAATTTTTGAATACAATGATATCTGTAGTTATTATAAATTAAAATATTATTGAGTACCTACCCATTATAGATATAATATTAAGGATTTTTAAATAATTATAAAATAAACAATAATCCCAGTATACCTACTATAGGATATATAAAATATAGCCTTATATAGAATTAAAGATTAATAATAAAATATCTTATTCTGCGTGATACTACGCCTATTTTATTTTATTATTAGGTATATTCTGTATATTTAGGTGCAAATGTCCTGAACCTCTGCAGGCTCTTTTTTTCGTAATCCATAACTCATAAGATTTAATAAAAATATCTGATAATGGTAATTAACAATTATCTCTATGTATCACTAAGTGTCTACATCTACAATCTACTTTATATTTACCTATGTTTCAAGTGTTTAAAATTCCATTATCCGGCGATCGTCTTAACCGCACACTTACCGTTCATAACCGCACATTTTACACCATTAAAATCGTTCAATACCGTACACGTGTATTCTATTATTAAAAAGGGAAATTTGAAAGGTCGATAGTTCAAAACCGCACACATTTGATTGACAGTCAAAAATTAAAAAATAAAATCATGAAATTGTTTTTCATCTGGTCAAGTAGCCATAATCTCGACAAACACCTTAAGAATCAAAAGTAATGGTAAATAAAGCAAACTAAAAAAAAGTTTTAACCGTAATCCAGGTTGTGAATTTTTATCATTGTAATTTTTTTTTTTTATATTGGAATAGAACTGATTTTTCTGTATAATTCAGAACGTTTTATTTTTATGATGAATTTGTGATCTTGATTAAATATGATTAACTTGTATGCGGTAATGTTAACGATAATGTTATTTTAGATAAATGTATATACGTTATTCATATATCAATGTGTGCGGTATTGAACGTTTTGATTTAGGGAAAATATGCAGGATTAAGGTATAAAAGTGTACGGTTATGAACGAGTCCCCCATTATCTCACTGTTTTCATTTTGAAAATTCATTAATTGTAAAATAAAACTTCTAAAATCTAAAAAAATACAGTTTAAGGATACTAAAATGTATCAACATTTTCAAATAAAATATTTTGTTAAAATTACGAAAAATTACAACATTTAAAAAATTATTTTTTAGTTAAAAATGTATAAAATTTAATTTTAATGGCTAAAGATTCGATAAAAGGTTCCTCATAAGTTGTTTTTATACAGCAAATTAAAAATCTCATAAATACATATGTGTAATTTAAAAATATTATTCGTAGGGACTTGAAACTTTTTGCCATTACTTTTAAATACGTATATTATTATTTACTATGTACACAATCAATTTTCAAAATATATAGATTCATTTTAAACTATTTATACCATGAATCATCATAGTTAACACCACTTTACGAAATAAGATAATAACATTAATTTATGTTATAATAGTATGATATACATATAATACCTACTAGAATAATACATATTATATACATGTGATATTTTTGCCAAAAATTAGTTTAATTAACCGTATTAGTAGTAGGAAAATAGATTATTAACTATTAATATTAATAGCATTAAATTATAAAATATTTTTAGAAATAGAAGATGTAGATACATCATCTTTGTGCAGTCAGAATCATTTTTGGTATGCAATGATTTAAAATTAACACTTTATAAATTACCTATAATAATCTGCTCAATGACGAAATAAATTACCTACTATACAGCAGAACAACTTCCTTGAGTTTTGTTTTTAAATTGCTTCTTACTATTTTTTAGAAATTTTTTTTGAATTTGTAGTATTTTATAATTTTACTACTTATTATTACTAGAAATAATATTTGAATGAGAAACATGAGGATCGAAATTATTAACTTTTAATTATTATTTAAATTGACAATCTATAATTTTAAGTTCAAGTAGAATATTTATCTAGCCTTTTTAATACATGCATAAATCAATTATTTTATGATATTGGTGACGGTCTATTAAAAAAACCTATTGAAGTCATGATAGGAAGAGTAATGAAGGGTAGGTAATTAATCTATGAATAGATAAGAATTGTTCACTCCTCTCAAATCCTCTATAGAAACTATATTATATTAATCATTTATTAGCTAGTATTTATAAACCATTTGACGATATTAGATTTATGTCCATACTAAATAGACATTTTCAGATAAATATATAAGTGTTTTATGTAGTTAGTTGTATTAGTTTAAATTACAAATAATTTATCATTTTTTTTATATATAAAAATACTTATAACATTTATTATTTTTATTTTAACACGAAATATTTGTAGGTATAATGTTAAATTTACATATTTATTTTAGTTAAATAAATTATTATCCTGTTATATAAGTATCTACCTAAATATAACATCGAAGATCTCTACTTAAATTATTTTATATCAAAATTTTAAACTTGAATTTTATTTTATTTTACAATTTAATTATTAGCTTTTAATTTAGGTACATAATATATAGTTAAATATTTTGTGTGAAATATCCAAAATATCTCGTAAATATTAATATTTTTGATATGATTAAACGATTTAGATATAGCAGCAGTTCATTGCATCATAATTCAATTTGTGTGGAGAAGAAAATAATAAAAAAGTGAGAATATAATATATCCGCGGATGGCTCAATCTAGATACTGCAAGTTTCCTTCCGCCATTCAAAATCAATATCAAGTATCAACATAGAAAATACTATAATAATTTAATCATAGATCTAATACTAAGGTATTTTATCAATTTGTCTTATAGCCAATAATTGCAAAGTACTAACCACAGATGTCTATATTATAGTATAATATATGCATCTGTGGTACTAATTAACCGTACAATTTTTAGAAGGTGCCTTAAATTAAAATTATGAAAAATCAGTTACTTAGATTTTACGTTCTGAGTAATGAGAATATTTTAGATTCTGAGAGAAATTATTTTATAATGATGCTCTTTTTTCTGTCTGTTATTACCTTTTGAGACAGTAAAAATGTTTTGATTTTAAACTTTAGAGGTAGAATCTAGTAGAAATTTAGTTATTAGTACTTTGAAGGGTTAAGAGTAAAAAGTTTTTAAATGCTCTTCCGGTTAATAAGAAAAAAACATATATATAATTTTTTAAAAATGGGAATTTTGACTAGGCCATGGGATTTTTTCTATGAACATTATATATTCACATTATTTTACGATATGGTATTGGCTCAAAGGTAAATAGGTAATATTTATAATAAATGTAATTTTCTTGGCAAAATTTAAATCAACCTACATCAATAATAATAGTAAAATGAATTATTTTTATTGCAATTTCATAAAATGTACCCACTTAATGATATAGGTACGCTGATAGACCTCTCTGCTCAGAATGATTTTTCGTATCAAATTATATTATTTATCATTAAATTAAAATATAATAGATCACAAATTACTCTTAGCCACTCAACACCTGATCTAAATACAGCAGAAACACTTACTCACCTTTTTAATTATAAAGTAAATTGATCTATTGTCAAATTTAAAGTCTTTATTATTTAGGCTAATACACCGTATGTTTTATTAAATATTGTGATGCTTTTTAAGATTAAAATTTCAAAATAAAACATACGGAATAGATAATAGACATACCTTTAAATTCAATAATAGATCAATTTATTCTAATATTAAAATAATTATTATGAATGTAAAATTTGCTATTTTTTACGTTTGTAAGACAGAAATAACTTTTGTGGGGCTGTAGGTATATTGCTCACTTAAGTCTTAATAAGAAATAATATGTCTTATTTTCCATATATTAGTAAATAATAAGTGCAATGTTCAAGGTTGGAATAAATTGAAAAATCTGCTTGTGTGTATGGAAGCCCCCTCCCCTACAGGAGCCCCCTGCCTTAAAAAATGACACGTTTACAGGGATAATATAGATAACATCTTTTCTAATTGTACAGATATTTATAAAGTGCTTGAACCTCTTATTCTCTCAACAAATATGTGTAATTAATGTGTTGAATTATTGTTGGATTTGGATATTATTATTGATGGGCGGTTATCATTTGCGCATTGCTCATCGTCTGTTTACCTACTCCAAATATCGTACATAATTTGCGCATCGACATATTGAACAATAAAAGGAGAAGAAAATTCAATGATATTGTTTTAACTTGGGTATATTAACAATATAAATATACATAATATATAAATAATAAGAACTATAATACAATAATATTAAAGTAAGTATATAATGGTTTATTATATGTATCGTTTTAATTACAGGATTTAAAAGTTAATTCGTGTTATTTTGATAAGTTATTAGGTATCTACAATCTAATTTAATATTATACTTTTTCGAAAAAAATCATGGGTTACCCGTATACTTCAGTTCAGTTGTTTAAATTCATCATATTATTCTGCTATACATTTTTAAACAGAAATTTTAAAATTAAATATTTCAAACATAAAGCTGATAGTTAGAAAACAACTTGTGATTTTGGCTAGTCCTAATATTTTTTAGTTCTATTGTTAAATGATACGCATATGATGTACGAAAATTTGACATAGGGTAAACGGGTGATGCACTGATGCGAAACGATATGGTAACGCCCTTATGGATATCACTTATATTTAGGAAAAGTGGGCAGGGGTCTATCCATCTGTGATCTACTGATTTAAGCTAAAATTTGAATACATAATACATAATCCTTATCCCATATATAAAGGATATTATTATACATTATTATATTACTATACTCAATAAAATCTCTACTAATAAATTATTTTTATAAAATTTGAAATATTACTTTACCTAATATTTTATTTTATACCATGATTGTCTCTATAAGAATGATAGCGAAGCTAAATGAGTCCCCCCGATATCCCCATTTTCTTTTCGGCCCAAAGATTTCGTTGTTTAGTTTAACTATTAAACATTTCGCCTTGTTTAAAAATATAAAATATATTATTTTAAACTATAACAGTTTGGAACTAAATTGACAGCTAAGACACATATATATTCAATAGTTATTAAAAATAAATTAATAAGTATCTTACGTTTGTTTTTGTTTATTTTCATTCCTCTTAAAATATATACCTATTATGTTTTCTATTTTCTTATGGCTTTAATAAAATTTGAGATTAATTTATTTAAGGTCAATTATAATTAGCTAAATTAACCTTCCTACATTCGATAATTATTTGATATTTCCTCTATTTAAAAGGAAATGATTATGTGTTCAATTTTTTATTTTTGCATACTCGGACAGTTGGACATAATTTAGATAAAATCCATAGTATATAAATTTATTTAAATTTTTTTTTATTTTTATAATACAAAAAACAAATAAGATAATAAATTGTAGTATGTTTATTATATATAGGTAGTGTTAGTGTATTATTATGATAAATACTATTAACTACGTTTTTACATTTATACTTGTATCAAGGTAATAACTATTCTAATAACAGATTATTTTAATCAAATTATGGTACTGTTATTTAAATTTAATAAATCTGATATGAAAAAAATCATTCGTAAAATATATATTAATTTAAACTTTATTAATTAGTTAATATTAATATTCATTATATAGATATTATTGTCTTAAATCCATTGTTCGTAAAGGGTCGTATAGTCTATAGGTTAGGTGATTATCATATCTATCACGATTTACGATGCTATGACAACTTATGAGGTATTAAATGCAATGCATAAATGTGTAAAACTGATTTATTTATTTAATAAAAATAGAAAAATTACCTTATTGTTAATAAAAAGCATAATTACAATAATATTATTTAATACTTTTTACAATAAGTTATTAGTTTTTAAAACTATAATAAGTACCTTATATATTTATTTTTTGTCATATTATTAATAATTTAAATACAATTATTTCAATTAACTAACGATTTATTTTATGATTTGTATGACGATATTTTTATTTGCATATTTAATACATTTAATTTTATAAAATTTTATTTTCAGATATTATTAGTTTTATTATTTTAACTATATTATTAAATTAGCTAGAGTACTTTTTTAATTACTTTTTTAGATTTTTTTTTAACACTACAAAAATAGATTTTGTAAATTAAGTTGTATATATTAGGCATATACAGCTTATTCAAGTCATCTTGGCACTCGGCAACCGTTATGATTTTAAAAAAATCAGTGGCTCGAAAACTATCTCATATTGAAAAAATTATCATAATCCCACGACTTAGAAAGTGATATTATGATATTTATTCAATATAATAACATAGTTTTTAGACCACTGTTTTTTTTTTTTTTTTATCGTAATAGTTGCTCAGTGCCAAAAACTGGACGGGTTATATTTAATACATATACCTAGTCACTGATACTAAAAGTCAAGTAGACTTATATATCTAAATCCGTTTTTATTTTTAAACAATGAAACTTTAAATCATGTATAGCCGTATAGTATAGGTACTAGTCATTTATATAATATCAATATAACATATATACCATAGATAATATTGTCGTTTCGAAATTCATTATTATAAGTTATCACTTATAATGAAAGTTTTAAGAAACATTTAACTGAATATAAACGAGTCGCGATTATTGACTACCTATCCTATATTATATTAAATAATTAAAATAAAAACATTTCGATATTTAACATTGATTTAAATATCTTAACTATCAAATATATGTATACCTATTATTCATCTACATCAATAACAGTAAACTATTCGTCCAATATCCATTGTAAATTAACCCATTAATTTTTTTTAAGATCTAAAAATATTATCTTTTATACAGGTAAGTACGCACATATAGTATAATACTTTATACTTATTATACATTAATTAGACAGTTATACGTGCTTTTATTATTTTTCTTAATTAATATATTTGTATATTATTTATGACTTATTTAAACTTCCAACTTTGGTTACGTAGAATATTGTAAGGTAAAAAAACTAAAAAAAACCTCTATCATTCTTTAGTTACCATTGTGTTTTTACATAGATTATAATATAGATAAGCATTAGGTAATAATAATAATGATCAGATTTGGGTTCTTTATTTGTCATAGTTACCTATTTGTAATAAATGTTGACATTTTTCAACTAAAATCAATCGAGTAAAATACTTAACCAGCATTACCTACTTAAAGTGTTTACGGGAATTATATGGCGGTACCTATACATATTTATAGTACTTACCGCAACTATATTTTTATTAGTTTCAAAATAAATTGTTATTTAGGTAGGTACTCACTAATGAAAGAATCTTCGGAACAAACCGTAAATTGACTATCCGACCAACGAGACATGGTTAACGATTCTTAAATTGAACTAAGTCGTAAATAGCCGCCTAGGCGTTCATCATAAACTAGGTACTTGTTAATCTTAATGTATTTTATAGCTGTTACCTGCTTGTTTAAACAACGAGATAAGTGTAGATATTAAAACCATATCTGTGTATTTATTGGATTATATTTTATAAGTGTACCTAATATATATACGTATATGTATACATGTAAATAGTAATTATAATTTAAACGTGTATATACAAGGTCCAAACTACAAATAATAGCAATATACGAGCGTACCTATACCCGCGGCTGGTGTGCATCTTCTATTAATAGTGTTATTCATAAATATAATATTACTTTTTAATTTTTACGATGTTGGTATCTACTGCTAAATTACTATTGCTGTGATACACGGGTATTGGTGCATTTTAATAATTTAATGCGTAGTGGAGTAGTCACATATATATATTATTCGTTACGTATCCAGGTATACAGCTCTACCTGCAAACCTTGCAGCTGATGAACAAGCTGATCAGATTTTCCTATCAATTTGCTCAAATTGTCTGAGGAAGTGTGGACTGTGTTCCTATTGGTTCATCAAAAATAATAATCTCCACAAATGACAATAACTTGAAAATTACAAAGTTTTCTTTATCGTATTATCTTCAATTTTATTAGTAGGTACTTAAAGTTAACCATACATATTATAATATTATATAGGCGCATAAGTATAGTTGAAAATTCGTAGAGGTGCTAAAAATATCAATTAATTTGTATAGGTAACGTATTAACATAATTTATTGTATATATTCATGAGGTCAATTTAAGAAATATTTAGTGTTCTACAGAAGTTTACAGGAAAGCGGGTTAAGCTCCCGTTCTACACTTACGCCTGTGCACTTAATCCACTATCATCCCCTCATCCCCCATAAGCTCTGATAACCCTTATAGAAGAACAATCTCGGACAGACCTAGCCTAGAAATGATTTACTAATTTTATCTGTAAAATGGCATTATACATATACACTATACAGAGCGCTTTCCAAATTCAGTTATTCCTGTTAGTTGTTACTATAAACAAGTATACCAAGTACCTAATAAAAATTGTTTACTGTGATTTTTTTATGTATAGATGTGTAGATTTAGGGGTGGGGAATTTTTAAGGTTTGTTTGCTGAATTTTTGTAATCACTAATCACCGTTAAAAAAACCACGTACCTACTGTATTAATATTTGTTTATTTAGTTAATAATAAAAATAAAAATTAACTCAGATTTTATTGAACTAAATGACAACTTGCAGAAACCTAATTTTGACCTCCAAAATCCGATTTCATCATAAATTTATCTAAAAATAAATGTGTCCGATAATTAATAAAGTAAATAAATTCTATAAAAGCAATGGTATTATACCACACAAATGGTGGACGGAGTAGCCAAGTTAACTGAAGCGTTGGTCACGATTTCGCTGTATAGCAGCAAAGTGATTTGCCAAAAGAATACTTCACTTTAACAATAATTAACAGTCCCTCATTTGGCATTGCACCTTGTGATATAAAAACAAAAAACTGTCTCATCGTGGATGACACTAGTCGTAATAGGCAACAGTTGGTAAATAATGCAATTTATCTATTTACAATCCAGTCAATTAATGAACACTATCAGATAACAAAATGAAAATAAAAAATACAATTACAAATAAAATCATTATACCATTGATTATAAATTATAATATAATGGTTTATAAAATAAAAATGTTTAAAATTAATACAAATTAAATATATTTATTCTTCTTATTTTATAAATTTATAACTGAAAAGTTAATTTATATATAGGTAAGTTGGTAGGTACATATCACCTACAAGTAAATACCATTGTACATTTTTCTATTCTTTTAAACATCAATTTTTAGCAATAAGTGATTTAATAGTTAAACTTTAGGTTTTTTCTTCTTAATAGAACCATGATCACTTGAAGAATTTTCTAAAGCACCAATTATACTATCTATTAGAAAATCCTTAGTTCCTCTTGGTATTTCTCTTTTTTTATTTATAACATCATTCTTTAATCCATCTAACATTGATGCCTTTTGATATTTTGATTTTTTATGTTTTTTTGTAGTTTGCTCTTCTACATCAACTTTTGTAATTTTACTAAGTTTTCGTTCTTTCATAATTTTTTTTATTATATAGTTTTCATCATAAATACTGTCATCAGAAAGTTTTGTATTCAACTTTGAGGAGTTACGTTTTTGAGAAAAATTATAAATAGGCATACTATATTTTAAATCTTCAATAGGAATTGTTAAGTGTAAAACATCTTTTCTATTTTCTGATACATATGAGGTAGTTTGTGGAACATGCAATTTTAGTTTTTGTTTTTGTTTTTTATTTTTATTTTTTATTACAGTCAATATTTTGTTTATTAATTTATGTTTTTTATCTTCCTCATTGACTAACAAATTAATATTATTTTGCTTAGAAAAAAGAATTTTTTTTTTTGATTTCAACAAATTTAGAATAAATAATTCATCATTAGAACTTGTGTTTGTTATATTTGTAGAACCTAGGTTTTTATTTAAAACTTTTTCATTTTCCTGTTTCTCATTACTTATTTTGTTTATGAGAGCTAATCCAACATCACTACTAGAATCTTTTTCCAAAATTTGATCTATGTCAGTTTTATTAATATTGGACAATTGAGAAAATGTAGATTTATTATTTACTTCTTTTCTTTTATTATATTTTTTGAATGTTTTTTTGTCTGACAACAAATTATTGCCAAAAGTTTTGTAACAGTTTTCAGTTTCTGATTTATTTATAGGATTTATATTTAATACATTTGAAGATAATTCACAAGACGAATCACTTTCATCAGTGCTACAATATATTTTAAAATTGTTTGTATTTTGTCTTTTGGATACACTTTGTCTAAATTTTGAATGCATTTCATCATCGGAATTACTTTTGTCATTTTCATTTTCTTTACTAAAAAAATGTTCATGCCCTAAATATTTTATAGGGAATTCAATATCTTCACTGCTACTACTATCTGAATCAGATATATTTGAACTCTTTTTAAATTTGTTTTTAGAATCATCTGTATTTTTTTTTTTACTCAAACTTAATGTTGAAGAATTTTTAACTGTTAGTTCATTTGAATCTGAGTAATTATTAAGCATTCCTTCATCTGAATTATGTTTTAACTGAGTAAATGATGTGTTTTCTGTAACTTCTTTGTTGTAAATATAATTAGAATCAACTAAATCTTTGATTGTATTAGTATACAATTTCATCTTATGTGAATTAATTGGGCTTACAATTTTATTTAAATTCCAATCCTATAAAGTAATTTTTGTCTAAATTTACTATCAGTTACATTAGAACCATTTTGCAAACTACTATATTGATTTATTTTATTAACTCCACTAACATTTCCATTATTGTAGACTGAAACCACAAGTAATTTAAATGCATTTTCATTGATATTGTTATTTCTATGATATTTTAAAGATTGAGAAAGTTTATTCTTTGTAAATTGATTAAAAGCTTTAATAGAATTCAATTATTTTTGTTTTCCAATAATATTTTTAACCAAAGGTTTTTGTAATTGTTCTAGTTGCACCTTTCTGATTAAATTAATACTATTTATAAAATGTTCAGAATTATAAATAGTAGTAAAACCATCTAATGGATTTTTATGTATTTTCCAATGGTATTATGGTATTTGTAGCATTCATTCCTCCTGCAATTTAAATAAAATTAAATAAGTACAAACAAAATCATTAATTTTTATTAAAATATTCATAGGCGTAATCTTAGATGTGGGGTATTTGCCCTCTAAAATTTAATGATGGGGGCAAAGATAAATAAATTGTTGGTCCTCTATTGCAGTGATTGTAAAGTGCACCCAAGATACAGGTAAATACAAATTCACTCATGTAAACTGCACCGATTTCTTATCATGTGTGGTAAAAAATGATAAGTAAACTGCAAATTACAATCTCTAATTAAATTGTTACAGCCATATAATATGAATATTAATTATTAATTAAATTAAATTAAAACAAAAGGTGGGCGAGTGGATATCGCTCTGCTGTATAGTAGACATGGAAATGAATATGTCACTATAATGAATGTGTTAAATTTGAATGCAATGATAGGTATCATTGTATACTAAAAACGATTCTGAATGGAGATGATTTGTAAGTCTAGGATAATTAATAGGATATATTATATTATTACCTATATTTAAATTGTAATATATTGTTATTTTACTCGAATTTCATAAAAAAATAAATTTCATATGCTCATAAATTTTTTTTTATATTGACGCTGGAGTTATTTTTACAGTTATTTGAAGAAAAAGTTATGGAGAACCTTGTGTTGGGTTTTTAAACCTTAGATAAAAATTACAAAATTTTTATGAAAATTTCAACTTAAAAATTCCTTGCAAATTTTCGAGATTTTGACATATTTTGTAAACATTTGAGCTTTTAATGCTTATAAACAAAAATTGTGACTAACGATTTTTGGAAAGCCAAAATTATTTTACAAAATAATAGAAGCAGGTAATATATATTATAACCACTCAAAAAACAGAAATCTCAATGGTCTACTTTTGTCCAATCATGGGCATTGTTCAGTCGCAATGATTATTCTTCAAATAATTACACACTTACAATTATAATCAGTTGATGTTGTACAAAACTTAATTTCAAGATTTATTTGTTTTTTTTTTTTGTATTGATAAAGGCCAATAGTATATACTATTAGCCATAGTAAAATTTCATTATTTTTTTTTAATAACTTCAATATTTTTAAGCACAGTGGTATCAATAGCAAAATTAAGTATATTTTTAAATGGTAATCATTATATTTTTATAATATATTCTAGTAAAGATTTTTTTTTTCTATAAATTTAAATGGTCATATTATCAATTTTAGTTTGCTAGTATTATAAATTAATCTTTTAAGGTTTAGTAAGTTAATTAAGAGTAAAATTATTATTAACACGTTGACTGCCATGCAGCTACTAAAATATTTATCATGGGTACGCCAAGGACATTTTTCAGTATCATTATAAATTTGTATATATACTATTGAATTTGAAAAAAAAATGTTAAAATTATATTTATTACATCAAAAAAATTGCAATTATTCCTGCTACACCACAGTGCATTTTCTAGATCATTATTGTAGCACCACAGAAAAGTAAATAATATAAATTTAAATTAATTTACGGCAGCTCTAGGCCGTATGGTCTCCTCACTCTTCTACGAATGATATGGTGCGGCAGCCGGCGGTCTAAAAATTAAGAATACCTAATTATTTTTATATAGACACCAGCGGCTGTATGGCAGTCAACATGTTAAAATAAAATATTATAAATAAATTTTATTTATTAGGTATAGCTAAATTGTTTTTTTTTAAACTCTTTTAATGTAATTTCATATCTTTTTTATAGACTTAAATTAGTAATCTAATTATTACAGATATAAAAAAAGGGTATTCAATTTTGGGATATATGTCTATAAAATAGTTGGCAAACATAGCTCATTAGTTTAATTTTCAAGTACAATCATAAAATAAGTACTATTCTGGAATAATTATAACTAATAAAAATAAATTAATTTTTTTTTAGTTATTTTTACTATAGTAACAAATTACAATAACATATAAACATACTAAACCTTCAAAATATCAACAAAATTTAATATCAGATTTATTAGTTGAAATTGTATTGAACAATTTATTGGATTTATTTTAAAATTAATAATAATTAATAATTAATAAAATTAACCTTCAATTATAGATCCAATTAGAGGTCTAAGTACATAATTATAAATATCAACCTTGGCAGCTACATTGATGCAATGTCTGAAATTAGCTAGAATAAGTTTACTTCCCGGTTTACTTGAACTTATTTTACCAAATCTCATAATCAATCTATTTAAACAGAAAGTATTAACACAAAAAAGTTAAAATACTAAATTTTCTGAGTATTGAAATAAATACAAATAAAATGGTTTAAAAATTATAAAAATATAAACTTACTCTGAACAGTGTGTATATTTTAAATGTTAAAGTACGCTGTTTAAAAGTGCAGTTTCAATATCATCCTTAGAATTCTATTATCAGTATTATCGAGCAGTGATTGGGTCAGTTATTCCCACGGTCTTAGAAGATCTTCTAAGACCGTGGTTATTCCTCTGATAAGTGGATAAGTGATAAGAATTATTGCTGATAAAAGACCAGAATTTAAATAATTTAATGCCTGGAATAAACGAGGCTAGTTTTTCAAGTTTGAAATGTTTGAATAACAAAGTAATTCTAGTAAGCTAGAAAGCTAATAATTTTAGCTTCGTGTAAACAGAGCTAACTTTGTTTTTAAGCTAGCAAGCTAGTGAATATTCTAGTAAGCTAGCATAGTAGCATGGAAAGCCATTCCTAGCCAGAATAACTGGGAATAGCTAGCTTGAAAAACTAGCATCGTGTATTCCGGGCATAATACATCATGGTTTTTGATAGTACCATAGATCATCATTCACTAGATTTATAGCTTTATCCAAAAGTGCTTACTACCTACTAATTTAGTAGTTTGCGAATTCACAAAATACTTCAATATGTAAATGTATAATTCTATAAATTATTTTTATATTTTTAGTTTAGCTTTAGTTCTGAGCATATCATGGTTCTAAGGCCAAATTCAGTTGTAAATTATGTTAATCTACAAATCTAGTTAAGTATGTTCCTATGCGGCTATGTCATTGAAATGTATATTATTTTGTTAAATTAATACATTTTTGTATTATATAGTAATTTCCAATTTTTCCAATATAATAAGGTTTTAATATTAAAAAAATGTACAGTAAAAACACAATTCATTATTTTAGAATTGAAAATAGTAGATACATTTTTTAGAAAAAGTTAATACCGCATGATCAGTATAAAATTATAGTTTAGTTTAGAATATTTCTATTTATAATGTACTGAATAAAATTTGTTTTTATTGACAAATTGAATAAACACTTGAAAATAAGATAAATAAAATATGTTATATCAAGACTATTGTATATATTACCATTGATTATAAATACTTATAATAAATAACTAATAAATTAAATATTTATAATCAATGATATTACTAAGTACAGTAAAAATGAATATCAAATAAAAACTTAATTTAATAAATTTCTTTATGTGTCCAATAATAGTACGTTTTAATGTAATAATTTTATTTTAATATTTTTAATTTGACGACTTGATTACATTTCAATAATATTTTATTATAATACATTAAACAAAAATAACCAAATTTATTATACATTATAAAAAAAGTAAGATACATTGAATACATTTTTTATATTTTAAAGTTTAATTTTTTTTTCCTTCTCAGTTTTTGAATTTAATTTATTCAATTCACGTTTCCTTTTATTGATAGCACTTCTAGGATCATATATTTCAAACCAATCGTCATCTTTTTTATTTGCATCTTTTGCTAGTACAGCATCTTCCTTCTGAAATTGAAGTGGATGGCTTTTCCTAAAGTTAAAAAAATATATTGTAAGCTAATTATAATACAAAATCAAAAAGTATAATAAAAAATAATATTCATTCAATTTAAAAAATTTACCAATCATCATCTTCTTCTGTTTCAGATTTTGATTTTGTTTCGGGTTTTTCTTGGCTTGATTGTATAGCATTATGTAATTTATTTTTGAATTGTTCTAAAAGACTAAGAGCAAATTCTTCTCTATTTGAACCTAAAATAATAATCATAAAATAAATAATTTTTAAAATTATTAACAATTATAATTTATAATATGTGATACCTTTTTTTGGAATTTCATTTTTTTTAGAAGAATACTTTTTTATATCTTCCAAATATTGATGCTTAAGTGGATCAATAGGCACTAATGGTATACTAGGTGTATTGTCTATATCTAGGTCTTTTTTTTTATCTTTTTTTTTTTTTGAAAGTTGAGATTTGATTTGATTTATTTCTTTCCGGATTTCTTCTCTAATAATAAAATAAGCAAATTTTAAGTTTATATAATACAAGTTAAAATATTTTAGTTTTAACGGTATAATTTAAGATTTGAGCAGAGAAATGAATACATTGATTTGACAATTATGTGTTTTTTTGTGTTTGTATATATGATTAGTAGCTAAAATAATGCTTTGATTTTCAGTCTTAAGGGTTATTTTGAACAGTTTATATAATACATATGATTACACAATTCATTACAGCCAACAAACTTAATCAAATTATTTGTAGATATAAATTAGTAATCATTAATCTAGTATAAAAATATTTAATGACGTTAATTGTAAAAATGTTAATAGATGTCAGTACCAATTGATTATTATGGGCAATAATAAATATGATACATAATATTATTATTTATAAGTACCTATAATATGTAATATATATTATATTTATTGCATACATTATATATTTTTTAATTAAATATTAATTTAATAAAATGCTTCAATTTTTAACTTGGAGGGTGATTATAGATAATATATTGGATCTAGTTTATACTTTAGATAGGTCACAATTAAAAATTCCCAGTATTTTTCAAAATAACCAAAAAAACCCAATAAAAAATTAAGGAAAAATGGGAATTTTTATACTAATCTAGTAATTGACCAAATTGATTTTATTTTATTGGTATAACTCGAATATTAATTACTACTTGAAATCGTCACCAAATGTTTATATATTATAATTAACTACAATCAATAAATTTTCCATTATTTTAGTGATTTTTTTATAAATGTTGATAAAAAATTATTCGTAGAGTAAAAATGCTTGAGGTACCCTATTAGCTTTTCTCCCAATAACAAAATTACATATATTCAATTAACAGTCTTATTTGATTATTCGTTAGGGCTTTAATCCGATGACTGATGAATAATCGAAGTTCCTCTGTACCTAGGCCGTAACTGAAAAGAAGTTCCTGGGGAGGGGAGAGTTGTCCAATAATTTTTTTTAACATACATACCGAACATTTATAGTCAATAAATTATATTCAACACTAAAATGTTTCTACTTTTAAAAATGTCAGAGAGTGGGGAGGTCCAGACTCTCAAACCCTCCCCTCAGTTACAGCCTTGCACTATACAATGATTTATCATTGAATTCAAATTTAACACATTCATCACAGTAACCTACGTTAAGCAGAATGTTACTTAAATGTATTTGTTAATAAGCATACAAATATTAAATAAATTTTACAGAAAAAAAAGTTCATATTATCATTTATCACCATTGGTTATAGAATAAAATATTTAAATACTAAATTTATAATTACGCTTTTCTCTTTTTCTCTTCTTTTAGATCTTTTCCAAGTTCATAATCATCAGAATCTTCTTCATTAGATTGTTCAACTGATTTAGGTACACTTTTTTTATGTTTACTATTAGATGACAATTTTAACCGAACATCATCAATACTTATTCTTAATAAAAAATAAAATTATGTGTTTTAGTATAATTATAGGTGTACAAATTAATATTAAATATATTTTACTTTGATATCTGATCACTAGAAGGTATAGCTATGTCATCTGTAAGTTCATTATCTACAACAGCAGGTTCTGAACTTAACAGAGGATCCTTAAGAACATCATGAGTTGATTTTGGTCTACCACTAAACTCCTTAACAACATCAATAAGTTCTTCTTCATCTTCTTCAGCTTCTTCACCAAATGATAAAAGTTTAAAATTTCTAAAACGTATAAGTAAATTTTATCTTGGGGAATAAATACATACGTCATATATTAAATGGTATATTAAAACATCTATACTCTGTTTAAATGAAGAAATATACTTGGTGGCTGACTTATGAGCAGGGACGTTACTTACTATACAGTGAAATGATAGGTTTCTAGATGGTAAACTCAACAAGGGTGACAATGGGTGTTGCTTTACTGCCGTCTAATGAAAACTTCCTGCTACCGAGTATGTTTCTTAAGTTAAACAGAATATAGAAGATGTTTCAAAGGTCATATAGACTTACTTGACACCAATAACCTCTTTTTTTTTTGAAAGTTTTTCAATTTTTTCACTCTTTTTTTCAACTCTAGGAACAATATCAGGGAAAGGATTATTTAGTACTATAGTTTTTAGTATTTTTTGATCATAAACTGGTTTATCTTCCTATAAATAAAATGTTTAAGATTAATAAATGTTAAAATAATGTAATAAATAAGAGTTTAAAATGTTTAAATACCGTATCCACAAGAGTTTCATTTAATTTGGTTAAATTAAAGATAGTGTCACCAGCAACTTTTCCAAATATTGTATGTTTGGATTGTAGTTCTGGAGTAGATCCTAAAGTAAAAAAGAATTGAGATCCATTATCATCTTTTCCGGCATTTGCCATAGCCACCAAACCACGTCGATTAAACCGAAGACGTGAATGTATTTCATCCTAAAAACACTTTTTCTTAATTTTCATGAAATAGATAATAAACATTACTAAATCAAATAAAATAATTACTTTAAATGGATGGCCATAAATTGATTCACCACCCGCTCCAGTTCCAGTTGGATCTCCACCCTGAGCTATAAAACCCTTAACAATACGATGAAACAAGACTCCATCATAATATCCTTCAATACATAATTGAACAAAATTTCTACAAGCTTTTGGTGATTCCCTTGACCATAATTCAATTTCAATATCTCCAAATGAAGTTTTCAGCACAACCTTAAAGCAATATATTTAATATTTAAATAATTTTATTAACAATATTTCATCATTTTTAATACTTATAATCTATTTAACATTTATCAATATAATTTGTGTGTTTATAAAATGCATAATAATTATAATATTGTAATTATTTTGTTATTTCTTAAAATTATTTATATTTTTGTTTTAATATTATTCAAATTTCATTACAATATTTCAGTAAAGAAGAAGAAGGGTATATTATGAAAAAAAAATATTCATTAGGACATTAGAACTCAAAGGAAATATACCTTACTCAATGGCATAACAAAGATTTTAAAATTGGGAGGGGGGCAAACCCAAAATACTAAAAAAACATAATCAAACATTGACAATAACGGTTAATTTTTACATTAAATTGATACAGCCTATGGGGGGAAGACATGGTCAACTGCCCCCCAGGGCTATGCCACTGACCTTACATTTAATAACTGTTAAGTAAAATTAAATTAATATAAGCTTCAGTCCATGGTATAATATTTTAAAAGTAAATAAGATAAAATAAAACAACAATATTACTTTGCCAGAAGTAGGAGGTTCTTGTATATAAATATTACTCATTTTATAAACCTCAAAGGATTATTTAGATTTTGTCAAACAAGTAAAAATACAATTAATTTAATTTAATGAATTATTAATATCTATTATAAAATAATAAATATATATTTTGTGATTTTTAGACTCAATTGAACATCATTTCAGCCAAAACTTCAGGTCTAGGTTTTTTTGATTATAACACAAAATAATAAAACATTGGTATTTAAATATTGTAAACAAAAATAATAATAAATTTTATGCTTATCAATAAATAATATTCGTGTTATTAAAATAAAAATTATCAGAATAACGATTATCTTTCATAGAGTACGTCGTATATATATATATATATTGGTGATTTTACTATCTATAAAGTACCAATGATATCAGATATTTCGTTGATAAGGAAATTATAATTTATTTTCCCATAGAGTATACTCTATGCATTTTCCACACCAATTTTAATTTACCTTATTCATTATTGTTCTATTTGTTCTGTCATCTGTCTTCTGTTCTTACTGCTTAATATGATTATATATTTATTGTATTCATAATTTATAATTATTTGACTAAATTTGATTAATGACTTAATGGTTAATAATTTAGTAATTACTAAATTGGTGGGTTTAAATGTCAAATATTTTTCATAATGAATATGAATTAAGAATTAATACTTTTTTTTACAATTTACAACATTCATGAATAGAAATTATAAATGGTTCAATATTATTTAGTTGCATATAAGTAGATGACAAATTATAATCTCGCTAAGTAACAAAAAATATGAAACATATAATCAAAATTACCAATTTTCAACTTTTAGATGTATACACATCATTGGTTATTAATTTACCTATCTCAGTTAAATTATTCAAATTATTTAGTGATTGTAAGTATTTAGTTAAACATTATGGTTAGGTCTATTTATATTTTTTACTCATAGAATTGTTTTATTAATATTTTTCATAGTTTCAACATTAATTATCAAAATAAAAAATACTTTATAATATAGACTTTAAATTGTAATAGTTAATAAATCTATAACAAAAATAGAATAATAAGTAGATGAGAGTAAAATTATATATTTTTATTTCCAGAAACTAATAAATTTTGTAGACAAAAAACTGAAAAAACAAACAATTATGATTAATGGTAGTACAATTAACTACATTTTTTAAACATTTTAAACTTCAACAATAATAAAAGTATACAAAGTATTAAGTATTAGTTTCTAAAAAACTGTTAATGATTTTTCAAACAACAAACTCAAATCTTCTTCCGATTGTTCTCTTGGAGCAAGCTTTGTAATTCTATGCTGTGGTAATGTACCTTTTACTAACCCTGGTATGTCATCTTTAGTGTAACCAAGAGCTGACAAACCGTTATCAATTTTCATGTCCTGCATGTATCCTCGAATAACATCAGCTAATAACTTCCCCGCATCTGCATTTTTAACATTACTGACATCAGCACCCAACAATTTAGCACCTTCAATGTGACGTTCTGGACTAGCTGTAGATGTGAACTCGAACACTGCAGGTCCAGACATAATTACACTTAACCCATGGGGAATAATTGGATGATCAGTAATGTAGTCAGTAGCTTGATATTTTTTAACATTTCCTGAAATTGGATATGACAGTGCATGACACAAATGGACACCTGCGTTACCAAAACCTACACCAGCCATTGTAGAGGCTAAGTGCATACTAGAACGTGCTTCAAAGTCTTCAGGATCATATACAGCCCTTTTGAAGTACTTCCTAATGACATCCAATGCATATCGAGCCCAAACATCTGAAATAGGATTACGTCCCTGGTATGCAGGTCTTAAAATTGGATTGGTTGGACGTGGTGATCTTTCATTGTATGGTACAGCTGTAAATGATTCTAATGCATGGCCAAATACGTCAAAACCACTAAAAGCACAAACTCTTTCTGGCTGACATAATGCGTGCAAGGGATCGACAATACCTAGAGTAGGTCTTAATGCTCGATTTGCAATACCAGTTTTAGCCTTCAACTTTTCATAATCAAAAATACAAACACCAGTAGTCTCACTTCCAGTACCAGTAGTGGTTGGTACAGCAATCAACGGTTTTAATGGCACAGTGACTGGTTTTCCTTTCCCAATTGGAGGATTTACATAATCCAACAACTCAGCTTCTGGATCAGAATAGTACAGGTTGGCTGCCTTACAGGTGTCCATGACAGAGCCACCTCCAACTGCTATGAATGCATCAAATTCCAAATTACGTACAAAGTTTGTTGCGGCTTCAAGACTTTTCTCGTTAGGTTCCACTCTGATTTTATCATAAAGGTCATATTTTATACCATTTTTGGTAAGCGAATCCAGAACAGCCTTTACTGGCGGCAAGTTCACTAAGTTTGAATCAGTCATAACACACACCCGTTTTGCTTGCATATTAACCATATCCATACCCAGCTCTTTGGTGACACCAGGGCCATATCGAATAGTAGAGCATGCCATTTCAAAAGCGTATTCTTTTTGATCCACGCTAGTACTGAGCCTTGAAGGTAGAGCACCTAAATTTGAATGAGAGGGACATCTACATGATACTGAGTTCAATGTATCCATTAAGCTAATTACTCTGGACCTCATACTGACGTTTCTGAAAGAAAAAAATAGCAAAAAATAACATTATTATAAATAGTACACAGAAAAAATTTGATATAGCTTACCTCCAAGCCTACAAATACAAATAGTAATTAATTTCTAAATGGCACTCTTCAGCAGTTCAATCAAAACTGATCTCCGGCCACCACAATTAATAGAATAAAAACGTGTAGATATGATCACTCAGTCACTGATGTAAATTGTAAGGTATGAATTAATTACAGACACTAAAATTTAAATGTCTTTGAAGAACAGACTGCAGTCACGTTGAAAATAAAATAATTGATAACAATATCAATAGGTTTCAACAGGTATTGGCAATAAGTAAGTTTTTTTTTTTATAAATGTATATTGTGTAATATACTAATATATATTAAAAAAAAAAAAAATAGTACCTATTATGAATAATCAAATTGCTCTGTTTACGTCAAACGATGTTATAAATAATCATTGTATAGATAGATGTAGCCATTAAGTACAGAACTTTACAATATGTCCAATCTGTAGGATAATAACAGATCATTTTTTCATTTTTAAATAAAGTGTAATCTCGATATTTAAACGCTTTGATTAATATGTAGTTGTAGTATAACATAAAAGTTTACAATTCTTAGTCCCAAATTAATGAAGTTTGACCCGTTAAAACAATACATATTATTATAGTATAGTTGATATATTTTATTTAATCATATTTTTCACATGAATTACTCTGTAGAGTATGTAGTATGTGCCTACTACTCATATATTACTCTGTAGTACATGTTATAACCATTGGGCATTGACCTAATGGCAAATACCGTTTATCATTTAATAATTTCCATAACTCGTATCGACATCATGATTATAGTGCTTGCATTATACTAATTAGGTACCTACGTCAAGTGGAATAAAAACAAAAATTCTGTTTATGAAATGTTTTTATTGTTGGTTTTATAATATTACTTATTAGGTAGGTACCTATGCACTTTTGACTTTTCGTTTTAATCAGTGCCTATGCTGATAAAATTTAAAACAAACGATAAAATTGTAGTACCTACCTACTAAATTAGTTATTACCTATGTGCTATGATGGTCAATGCTTAATACTAAAATACCTACTACATATAAATTATGATAGGTAAATACTAAATATTTTATTTGCTGTTATATGTGATACGTGAATTTCGGAAAAAACTATTTAAAAAGTAGCTAGTAGATGTACCTATAAGATAGATAGATTATAAATTGTAAATAGGTAAATATAATTTTTTAGGTACATACTTTCTATTTAAAATAATTGTATAAGATAGTATTATACAATCCAATTACCTTATTACCTATAATAAAATATTTAATTAAATTTAAAAAAAAAAACGTTTTTAAATAATACATCTGTTATAAAGCAAAGGCTTATATTATTCAGCAAAAAATATTTATATATAAAATAGACTTATTATTATCTGAAAAAAATATCGGTGGGAACAAAAATACAATATACCTAATTACCTATGCCCAATTAATATCCTACATTATTTTAACATGTTAATTATTTTTTCTAACAATAGAAAAAATTCTAATCAAAATTTAAAATACCTCTTAATTTCACCTAAAATGTGTGTGTATTAAATAATAAATATAAATATCGAAAAAAATTATTTTTAGGTATATAGGTTCTTACCAAAGTAGCTTTTCGTATTAATACAATTTAAAATATTATGACTAATAGACATTATATTTAAGTATATATTCCTATCGTTTCTATGGTATATATGGTATTCCATTACGACCCATGCATCTCGGACGGACGTGGAGCTGAAAAATCTTTGACGAAGGTCCTAGGTACCTACAAACGACTAAAACACTTGAAAAAAAACTATTAAAATAACAAATTAAAATAGATACGTACCATATTATACTGAATATTGATATATTATTATAATTCTAATTATTTTATTGATTAATAATAGATAGGTACTTGAGATGGGTACCTGCATGATTGCATCGCATATTCGTTGTATTCTAAAGCATCTGAAGTACAATTACGTGACGACTAGAAAAAAAAATGTCTCTCGACACAATTTGCGAGATTTCTCAGACGAGATCCCACGTAGGTATACATATAATTATGTATAGCTAGTAGTTACATATACTAACCATATGTAGGTACCTTGGTACCTACATATATAAGATATATTATAATGGTTACAATTTTTACTATTCATAAACTCGTGACATGGCAAAATTTGTTAAAGTATAAATGTACCTGCAACCTCCATATCTATATTTTATATATAGGTAGTGTTTGAAAAACTAATCAAGCACAGAAATGTTTAATGCGAAAGTTTGCGTTGCGAAGTTATAATTGATGATCGAGAATGCCATCTACATATGCTTTCATCATTGATTATCTGCCAAACTCATAACTCAAAATGTGGTTAGTCCTATTATTATATATTTATATAGATATCTTACCTACGTATGCGGTATATATACTTGAGAATTGCAAAGAACTGATAATGAAATCGAATAGGAATAAGAGACTGCACTACTACAGCATATCATATTTATTGTTATTTATTACAGACTATAATGACGTATCCGATATAAATATAAATTATTATTGTGGGTTTAATATTTATATTGAACTATAGCTGGCCTGGTAAACGTTGTTTCGAGAGTAGTTCAGACGTTCAGAGTATTGTTGCCATCAGTATTCTACTTATATTCCAAATTTTAGCAAATATACCTACGGTCTCGAATGGTCACGAGTTCATACAAAAATTTCATCAATAAAAGCACTTTCAATTTTTCTCAAATTTTCAATTTTTAGGAGAACTTTTCTTATTTTTCTTTCCGTAAAAGCCTTATTTTAACTATGACAAACATTTTTTTTTTAAAACAAGACCAATTGGTCCATCCATTTTATTTTTTATATATATTTAGTTTGTTGACTTAAAAGTGATCATAGGTATATCGTATATTATTTATACAAATTCAAGGTTTAAATTTATTTTGTTTTCTAAAAAAATACTACCTATTGAGCAAGAAAAAAACCTAGTTGAAAAAACAGATACCTACACATTATACAACATTTTTTTAAACATCTAAAAATCTTCTACATATATACATATAGTGTACTCAGTAGTAAATTCAATATAGAGGCTGAGGCGCCCCCTTGACAATTATATTATATTTTGTAAAGTCTATCATAAAATTCTAAATATGTATTATGTTTATACAATTATATAATATTAAAAATGTTGCCCCCCCACAAAAAAGTCCTAAATTCATCACTGAGAGTGCTATATAGACATATAGTCTATATGACATATTACTCTGTTTAACATAGTATTTTTGTAAACATCAAACCGATGTAATATTAATTATCTAGGAGCGAAGACCCTGAGCCTCCATAGAATCAGCATATACTAATATAAATTTCGTTATAAGTTATAACTATTATAATATTTAATAAACGATGTATAATGTATATACACATAAAAACTACCACAGGACTGTCGACTGTGTAGGTACTTGAATTGTTTCTCGGTGGGGCGCTGATCATCTAATTTAATTATCTATGACAGATGTTAGATGTCATAATAGATTTTGTAGGAGAGAGGAGTAAAGGACCAACCGTGGAATACTGGTACCGGGCTATGAATCTATAATTAGATCTATAATGATGAATACATGAATAAATACGATGATAAAAATAATAAAGAATGTATAAATTTGTACATACATATAATATAATATATATAATAATAAATAATTATTATATTACCCTTGCAAGTTGCAGTTTCTGTTATTTAAATAAAAGGATGTTAGGTATCTCTATGTACGATGTCCTAGTATTTTTTAAATACTTCGATCCACTGAACTATTAACACTACGAACTAATATGATTTGAATATTTGATCAGATATAATTATTAATTTGATCGCTGTACGTTTTTATAGTTATTTCTAAACTAAAGTTATATAGTCTATTAACTATACCTAGATTTAAATGTATAATATGTTCTAATATCTAATAGGCACCTATGACCTTTATATGTTTAGCTGTATAGGTTCCTGTAATAAGGCACCGATTACCGGTGCAATAACCAATTGTCTATTTTTTAATTATTTTCAACTACCAATCTGCTATAAAACTTTTTAATAGTAATTGATAAATTAACTAAAAATTTTTAAATGAACATCACTCTCTAACCCCCGTTTAAAGTTATTTTATTGCTTATATAGTATCAATGTTATCTCAATGGTTCCTTAAATTGTTTTGAATTCCTCTTCTAGATCTGTTGTTATTAATATATTAAAGCTTTTTGAATTTGCTGGATTTTTAACTTGATTTTAATGTAATTACCTACGTTTTCAGTTAAATTTTTCTTTTTCTTTTTATATGTATCGTTACTATTCGTTAGTAACTGATGTTTTATTTTTTATTTATAAATATAATTATAGTTGTAATCGTTGAGCTGTATTGATTTAGATTATGTTGGAAACTATTAAAGAAAAAAAAAAGAAAAAACTCAATACCTAGTCAATACTTGGTATTTATTTATTATTTTTTTTGTAAGAATAATATAGCCATATAGGTACATAAATTAAAACAATTTAAAAATGGTAGGAAAATTGGTAAGTACCGTTCTTCTGTACATTAAGTGTCAACTGTTAAATGGATTACTGTAATGGAAGTGTTAAATTTTAATTTAACAATATACCATTATATTATACGAAAAACGATTTTGAACTAAGACTGTCTGTCAGCCTATATCAAAGTATATTTCATGACATGTTTTTTAAGTTTTTTTTTAATATACGTACGTTCGTTTATTTTAGTTTAAATATTACAGTACCTACTACCTTGATTGATATAAATTTTTTCGAAAATGTCACATTTATTTTATTATTAGTAATGATGAGTTATTATATTAATATTTATTTATGCCAACTTATGTAACTCAATATTTAGTAACACATTTCTGTATATACCGTAAAACAAAAAAAATAGACTCGTAGTATAAATAGATAATATCTTGAAATATTATTGCTATCAGAAACCATCTTCATTTTCGAAAATCGAAGCATGTTTATTGCCCTAAAAGTTGATGGCTGGAAATAAAAAATAAAAATGTAAAATCAATACATTATCATTACTCCGCTCAGCATCTAAAGTGATTGTTTTATATTTCATACTTATGAAATTATATGGGTAGTTATACAAATCATCAATCAATAACGACAAAATATGTAATTTTTATTAAATGTATTTGTAGACAGGTACCTACTAATATTTATTAGTACCTACACTGGCTACACTAGTATAATAGTATACTAACTACCGCCTACTTCTACCTATGTAATGAATCATGATACATTGGTATTTGATATATACTGTCAACTGTGATATATATAGCGATATCACCAATCACCATACATAGGTAGATATAAGTAGATACCTTCCTATAATAACTGGTTAACTGGCTGTCTGGCTATACAAATTAGTAACACGGAATATAATAATTAGTTAGTACTTTACTATGATGTAATTGAAATATACAAGCATATTATATTATATACCTACGATCTATGATAGATCATCTATCTACTACCTACACATAATGATATAATATTATTGAGTATGAAATATAATCACAAGCAGGTAAACAACATTACCTTACCTACGAGCAATCTATATAATATACAGGTACTTACCTATATAAATATAACGTACTAGGTAACGTAAGTAAACAATTATTTATTATTATTATATATTGGCGTATCGACTTATCTATATATATATATACATGTATTATGTGTTATGTATAATATTGGACTAGTTTTTTTACATTCTGTTGTAAATGTTGTAATAGTAATATTCATAATGCGCCTGTAAAAACTATACAGGAAACAGGAATATATATTATAGTTAATTATTATTATTATATATATATATATATAATATATACCTAATATTTACCTGCGTTATGGCTATAGTATATATATACCTATATTCAATTATAACTTATACGCTTATAGTTAAGTACTTATAAGTCTAAGTTTATAGTGTTTACCTACTTTCATAGATGTATCATTGATTATAAATACTATATTTATAATCAATGGATGTACTAACCTACGCTACTACCTACATCCGCAAGGCTGTACTCAAACAAAATTTTTAGAGGGTGAGTAGGGAATACAAATCTTAAGAAGTGGTGCATAAAATAATGATAAATTAATTTCTATGTTTTCGTAATGCGAGAAAATGTTGGGTGGGGGGTTAACCCCGTAGGTACGGCTTGTACGTATATTGTAAAGTGTAAAGTTGTCTAATAATTTCGTTTTCTCAATTATAAGCTTATTTCTCAACATATATATTGACTATAGTCATGTTCGAGTAAACTTAACTTGAATAGAGTGTAGTAAATAATATGTTATAATATTATATAGTATAGGTATTAGTAATATTATCTTCCTGATTTATGATTTATATATTTTGGTATATTTAGGTAGGAGGTGATCGAAGTGATTACCCACCAGTTCCCGTCTCAAGCTTAAGTTTTTAACGTAATTATTTCATAGTTCATTATTCGTATTTCGTAAGACATCATAGATATCATGTTTGCCCTTTAAAAATCACTCCCTCCCACGTTATCTTGGCCTAGATCCGCCCCTGCGAGTAGATTTTAACCGCCATCAAAATGACGCCAGTTTCACACTTCACTATGGTTTTATAGACATTGATGGTTGATTGAACAAAAAAAAAATATTTCACCCCTATACCGATGTCGTCTTAATGTGTTATATAGATGCTATGCTGCAATGCTGCAGAATAACATCTCTACAATACACAATTACAATAACACGCCTTACCCACAAAATCCATCACAATTATATAAACCCAAAATTATATATATAGTAAGTGGATGAGTAAGACTAGCTACTAGTTATGAACTATATAAGTACACGAGCGTGGACCGTATTATAGTATATACATATTATATTATATAGTATTATAGTGAATAACTATATAGGTATATACATTTTATTTGTGGTTCCTGTCGTCTTCAATTGTGACAAAAACTGACAAACCATATATATATATATATATATATATATATATATATAGGATTGTACCATTATAATAATATTATACATTATGTGAATACAACAATATAATATAATATATAAATGACTATACGACCCATCAAGTCCCTAGTGATCTTCATCGACAATAATAAGACGTGTACCGACGGTACTTTTAAGACTATAAAGGTTATACCCGAGGCGGGTGGCAAAAAATAATAATGCCTACGGGAACCCATTATATTATATAGTATATATTATTGACTGTTGTTGCTGTATATACCACGAATCTATAGGACAAAAAGGCGCCGTACATAAATTATACCTGAACATAAAGGTTCACATTATACCTCTACTAGGTATATCTGCAGTCTATTCACCATCATATTATATTTCAGTCCGTATTTTTTGAATCGTTTGTGTCTTTGTGATATAAATTATAACACTCATTGTATTATATCATCCTACAATATAATACATTTATCTGTTCCGTGTATGGACTGCGAAGACGACAATAATACAAACTTAATACTGCAGGCGTCACCATAATGCGCCCCGGCGACGCCATTTCACCATACAAAATTATGTAGGCATATACATATATATTATGTAGCAGTATAATGTTTGTATTATGATATGCACTTGAAATTTTTATGTTACCGGAACAAAATGAAAACACGCAGAAACAACGAAAAACCAAAATTTACTTTCAGAAACCAAAACTAATATTTTATCATTTTTCTTTTTTTTTTTTTTTATTGATCATATAAACTCGACAGCTATGGCGGCCATTAGGTAGTTACAATTTAAATTAGATTGAAGTATTTACAGTTTTTACAAATATTTTTTTTTTACAATAGTATAACATTATAAAGAAATTGGTTTAATCACCTCGAGTATCGCTATATTGCTTGGCCGTATATACATATGGAACATGTGTTTGGTAACCTCAATAATATATCCTTGTTTCGAAGTATTAGTGAGATTCCCACTTGGTCTTGTGTCTTATAGGCATCTGTGTAGACTTCTTGGTATCACGTTTCATTTAAAATTGAAATGCAACAATGAGTAAATTCCCATCTTTTGTCCATTATAAATGTATTCATTGGTAAAGCTATATAATATCTTTCTTTAATTTATAAAGAACTGCGAGGAATGTGCAGTACCTAGTGTTGATTTTTTTTGTGAAGCGAAATCTAAGATTTTTGTCCCAACCATCTACCCAGTTTATATGATAAACCCATTTGAGAAATGAAGCTTAATTAATAATTAGATAGTTAATTATTATAATTTATAGTGAAGGTTAATACTTAAACAACTCGTAACATGAAATTGTATGAATAATTATTAATTATTTAATATATTTTCTAAATTAAATATTTATTTCATGTTAATGTAAATACTTAACGTTCAACTAAAAGTATATGTATATATATTTAACAATGTTGAAATTTTATAGAAAACCCGATTCCGGACTTAAGCGGTAACATAATACATTAATATGTATATTATATTAAAATAACTGGCAATAGTCAAAACTCAAAAGGTGTACATAAATTATAAATCATTCGCAGGACGTAAATTTAGTTGGGTTACTTTTAACTATTTATTGCTAATCGTAATTAAATTGTAAATCAAGTGATTAAGGTATAGGTACGTAATATATTTAATAACATCACAAAAGTAGGTACACAACACATGCTTAATATAGACATTACACATTTTTTATGTATACATACGCTTTGTATTACTCGTTTAAATTTTCGACGGATAAAGAGACCGTTTTGCCTTATTTTTAAAATATATAATATTTATATAGAACGTTCGACAGCCGACCTACATATATACACATTACACACACAACACACTGCACATGTATTATGTACACTGTATAGCTATTATTACCTGTATACAACTGTAAAAAGTACTACATAAAAAGCATATACAGAGTATTTTATACCATGTTCAACACCCTTTTTTCTTCTTTAAAACGCATTTATTGAAATTCTAATGTTTGAAATTTTCATGTATATTTTAAAATATTTAAATTTTTTGTAGGCATTCAGGAGTTTCCTGTAGTGGTGATACAGACTTCTTTTTTACAAATACGAACTTCACTATTTTATTAACATTTTTTTAAGTAGATTTTTAGAGTACATTGATGTAGGTTTCTAAATTAAAAATGTAATGAATAGTTTCTGAGTTAATATTGTTTAATACGAATAAAACGGTTTATTTTATATATTTTTTTAAACGGTTTTAAAATAATATATAAAATAAATGTAATATTGAATCTATAGTACCTACGTTCCACAGCTATACTTACTCTCAGCACAATTTTTACAGATTATAAAATATTAATATAAATACTTCTAATAATTACAACTATTTTCATATCATTAAAGAGCCTTTATATACTTTTAAACTCATTATAGTGAAAAGTGAACTATTATCCTGAGTTTAAATTTATATAAATCGAAACTTTAAAGGAAATCACCCCATAAATAATTTACAGTTAGAAAGGGTGTTTCTCTTTTACTTGAAAAACCAAAGTTTGTATCGCCATTACAATCCTAAAAATTTACAAGTAATTGAAACTTTGGTAATTTTAGCATGTAAACTTAAAAATAACCAAAAATAGGGATTTAAATAAATGCATTATTGATGTAAGAATTAGAGGTTAGTATGATTGGTGAATCACACTGTATAAACAACTATATACATATAAATAAATAACCTATAGGTTACCTACCTATTATACATAATTCATTGCTAGAAAAAAAATAGGTAGCAATACCTATAATATATATATATATATGTGTTAATATGTAGTATGTACAACATTGCAACATATACGCGTAGTATTAAATAAATATTTATTTCATATTTTTGAGGCACGTCAAACGTGCATATATTATGTGTAGTCGTTTAGGTATACATAATGTATAATATATTGTATGCATTCATGACAGCGGAAAAACGATCATTGTCGTGCTATTACGATTTCGCAACTTTTGATACAAGTATAATTTTTTATAATATCTATTTTTTCACAGACTGGGGCCGTGAATATTAGCTACATATTCAATGTAGTTGTCTATATTATGTATGTGTATGTACAATTTTAACTACACAGTAGATGTTATTGATAGTTTTATCTATCCAATAGGTACCTAACCCTTCAATTTAATAAAGCTATTTATATTTTTTTAAATGTATAATAATTGATTTTAGTTTAAAGTTATTAATATAATATATAAGTCGAGTATATAGTAGTGCAAGTACAATTTAATGTGCTTCAGTGTTTATAAATCACAAAATAATATATTTATATATTATTTATTTATAAGGAGGGAGTGAGGGACCAACGTATATGTATATAGGAACTTGAATTTGACGTTTTAATGATAATACGAATATTCTATTTAACTAGAACGGAATTAAAAATGATTACTTATTGTATCTACGAGTTCTACGACACCTAGTTTAATGATCACATTTTTAACCGATTAGTTTTTTGAAAGTTTGATAGTTTTCTATTATATACCTAATTTGATTGTTTATTGGTTTAATATGTAGATCAATAAAAAACTTCTGGTGTTTCTTTAATGTCTTTTTTGTTTGAAAAAATTTTAAGTGAGTCATATTTTACGTATAGTTCTAAAGTTCCAACATCCATAATTCTTTAAAATTATCTCCAAGATTTCTCATAACTTTTTTGGTTATAAAATTAAAATAAATATTATCTAAGCTATAATTATAATTTTTATGAACGTTTAAAGCTCATAAATATTGATGATATTGGATATCTAAACTTTTATAAATATCTACAATAAATCCACGGTTGATTTTAATTTGTAAATTGTTTGTTTAATAAGAAGTCGCTATTATCATTTGTTGGTTTTCATATTATATCGATTAAATTTGAATTCGAATAATGTTATAAGGTTATAACATTAGTTTGTTGGCACATTTAAAATACAACAATGAATAAAAATTCGAATTAATATTCAAATATCTATATCTTATTAGGAACCAAATAATAAGTTATTTGAGAGAATTAAAAATTTACAAGTGTGGGAATACGTTGTATGTTAAACAGCCAGGGGTATTGATGGACTTCGGTACGGATCTGGTTAGATATGGTTCCGTATCATAACTGTATTGTAAATTAGCATATTTGAAAAAACAACTACGTTCTGACTCTATAGCACGAGTAAATACTAAATAATATTGTATTAATTTAATAATATTCACCTACATATTTTATCGTACAGTGTACAGAGCTGGATGTACTTTGGCTCCAACATTATATGCGGGTACCTATATTCCACGTCGACCTCGTTCGTATAGTAAGTTGATACCGTGCCAAAGTGTCGTTTTTAATCGGGCGCTTCGTTGGCATTATATATTATATTATTATTATGTTTTACACCCCGCACGGCATGCAAGTGTTTTTCAGTGTATATACTGTATATAATACAGCCAGTGGCGCACCTAGTATTTACAGCAACCGTCGAAGACATGATTTATATCGCCTTTCCACCGGATCGGTAAAAATAAAATTTCGGCCAACGCCAGCAGTGAATCATACGATTTATACACATGATGTACCTATGTATATAGTATAATTGTATATAATGTATATTTTTTATGTTCCATTGCCGTGCGCGGACACTTTTTGCAGGGGATGCCAATATCTTTTTTAAAGGAATTATTAGGTATTAAAAATGTTAATTTTTAGAAGTATCTCCCACTACACACTTTGCAAATCGATAGTATCCTATTTTTAAATGAATATCAGCGCCATGTCAGTGGCCAGTTTTTTCGAGTTATACCGTTTCACAAATATATGCAGGATATAAAAATAATATCGTATACGTGAGCTGATCGGTTCTCGTTGATTTCTAGTATGACCATTGTTATAAGTTATAACCTATGAAAATTCAAAAGGAAAAACAATTGGTAAATTATTACAACTTAAACATTTTAGCTGAGTTGATCATAAATATCATTATTCATTATAGGTAATAGCGTTTAATTTTGAATTGCTGCAATAACCTACTCGAAATTGATTTTTTACAAATTTTTTATAAAATGTATAGTTCATTGTACATACAGAAAGATCGCATAAGAAGTTACTAATTACTATAGTTAGAACTTTGTATGTTTATCACAATAATATATATTAATATACCGACTAAATCTGAAAGACTCGTCGGCTGCCATATATTTACTACTATATTATAATAATTATTGTTTTCGCTGTTTTACCGTACGCAACGTAACAACAAAAAGCTCTAATCCTCGAAATGTTTACACTTATATATTATAATGTTATTAATTAAAATACAAACGCGGGCTATACGTTTATGGCCACAATACATAAATATTATTGTTGAACAAAGTGTACAAACACGATAGAACCTTATTGTCAAGTATTAAGTAGGTACATTGTATGCATAATATTATATAATATTACAATACAACTATACAAGTCTATAAACTAGAGATGAATAATATTCAGGCAGTCGGAACACCGCCATCATATAATAGGTATATTATTTATAATCTTCACATTTACCAGGAAAATATAAACATTTATTCATATAGGTATTTACTTTAAAAATATATAAATAATTTGTTATTATTTACAAAATTAAAACTACGGTATGCCATGCATAAGCACCTAATCAAATAATGGATAGATACATCATATCAGTACATTACGTTATGTGTAGCCGTGCGAAGTAGGTATACTTCAGTACTTGTATACCAATATTATTTAAAAATCATAATTAGTTAGCATAAAATGAATAAAGGTTAGGTTAATAAGTAAATATTGTTAACCAACCACACGTAGCCACGTAGGTAGGCAATATTTTAGGGAAATAAGTTTTTAAAGGGAATTATCGGTATTATAGTATACCATAAATATAAAAATCGTACAATTTGGGTAAATATTTTTTATGAAGGAATAAACAATTTCGAAAGATTTAACTTCTTAACCCTTTTCCCCGTCTGCAATGGTTATAATTCATAACTGGTAAAGAATATCATAATCATATTTGTCAAGCTGCAGTATTATGTATACTTATTTTAAATTAAATCTATATTTATTTGTTATATACATATACCTACCAACCTATAATCTATTGATAAGCACTATTAGTACTAAAAATGGTTTATTATGTTCAATAGAAAATCAAAAAAAAAACTGCAGTTCAACTAATAACTGAATCCATTCCACTAAAATGCAAAAAAAATTCATACGTAATGTACACATTAACCCCAGTGTTGAAAGGAAGAGATTATAATAAAGTAATCCAAACAATGTTAAGTTGAATTGATAAGAAAGATTTTAATACATTGAATAATAAATCATATAATAATATAAAATGCACTCAAACACGTATATTATTGGCAACGGGTCGCATATCTCGACTGCCATAATAAGAAACTATATTATAATAATAATATTATAGCTAATATTTTGTAACTGCCGCATGCACACAATATTGAAAATATGTCACCTCTGCATTTTCGCTTTCCTTATAAATGTATAACTATAGATAGCTAATCTACAGTATGAAAATACTACTTATTAGTTATTGTATACAATCTACAGGGTGATAACTAAATTATAATTTAATATTTCAACACCCAGAATCATTGTTTGATTGGGGATGAATGGCTTATATGTTTATGTCTTACAATAGACATATTTTTGACGTATCAAATTTATGAACATATTTCCAAAATATTGTATTTCCTCGCGGTTAAGTATAGGCGGTAATGCGGTTGCGGTATGGCTTATAGATTTGAGAAAACACATAAAAGCGAGAGGTAAAAGTGTCGTACTTAAAATCGATGCGTGACACATTGCAGTATAACGACGTGGCACATATAAAACCAATCAACGACTACAATTTTGATTCACTCGGTCTCGTAAATCTATAAGTATATGTATGTCATAAAGGTATATGGTGCAGAAATGCAGAATAGTCTAAAAGTGAATAATAAGCGTATTATAATAACATTGCAGGTAACACAATTTATAAATTCAGGTTAGATATTGACATTTTACATAATATGTAAAATATATGGAGTGAAATTCTGCAGTTCCACGTTGTAGACATTTTCTCACAATATATCAATAAGCGTACCTACCTAATAAAGAAAAAAAAAATTTAAACGTAAAAATGTAAAATATAATGATCTAATTTTTTAATCATCTCATTAATATTTTATTTTTCTCTTTCTATACATGTATACAGGGTGTCCCGTGAGGATTTACCCATTGCGATATCTCCTGAAATAATGGAGATATCATAATTATGTCTTTTTAAAAACACACAGTGACAAAGACTACAAATATTTCATGTTTTTAATTAAATTTGTTTTAGTAAAAAATAAAAAATTTTTTTATTATTTATTTTCAAAAAATTGAAGATAGCTATTTTGTAGTTAATTTTTCTGAAAATTTGTCTACATTTTATTTTTATTAGTATCGTGATTTTCAATATCTTTATTTAGTTTCAAGAATATTTTTGTATTATTATAGAGCCACAAAATGTTTGATAACACTGGCACTTATATAGTTATATAGTATTAAATAATTCACAAATTTTCTTGAAACTAAAAATATTAAAAATCATGAAATTAATGAAAATAAAATATTGAAACGTCAGCATTTTCATAAAAATAAATTACGAAATGGCTATCTTCAATTTTTTTAAATAGTTAAATAAAAAATTATTTTTTTAACTTTTTACCAAAAGATTAAGTTAAATTAAATTATGAAATACTTGTAGTTGTTGTCTCTATCATAAAAAAAAAAATGATACCTCCATTATTATACAGGAGATATCGCAATGGGTAAATCCCCACGGGACACTAATATATAATATATATATTATGTTGAAACGTATGACCTTATTATATTACTTATACCGGCTATACCTAATACCTATATAGTAGAACATCAATAATCCGGAATAATTAGGGCTCTAGGTTATCCAAATTAAACGAAATAACCAAAAATCGTAAATTATAAATTTAAGAAAATTGTATTAAATATAATATTATAAAATATATAATTCAATGTATAGTGTTAGACCAAACAAAATCATTACAAAGTAATACATATAACTATTACTTGCATATTATTATTTTTTATTTATATTAATATCAAAAAGTAAAATATAATTACATAACAAGACAAACTTACGGCTGTCCGGACTAATGGGTTTTTACTGTACTTATTTAATTGGCTAATACAATATTAGGCGGTTTTTTTGTTCGATTTTGTACAAAATCTGTTGTCCGCAAAATCAAAAACTTATGTAGAAGGTACCTAAATATTTAAGAGCATATTATTATCCGTTTTCCTGTTCGTAATCGAATGACAGACGAACATCGCATGATTATATTGTATTATATATATATATATATAGTTTACTGTTATGACTTCACCAAAATAGATACATGCAATATCGGGTGGTCGCCGGCGATTCGAAATGAAAAATCGCTTTGTCGGCGCCGTAGGTAACTTATACATATTATAATACAAATAAAACGGGCGATCGTTTTTGAATCGCTTTAATTAATAAAAATGCACGAATAGAGGATGAGGTAGATAGGTATAGACATAGAGTATACCTATTATAATGTCGACAGCGTATTATTATACATTATTCGATTGTATTCGAAACTCCACGCACTTCCGTTTACCCGGAATTTTAAATTGCACAGGCACATAGTCGTGTCAAGTGGGTACTATATAATTTTACTGTATCGATAATTCAATTACTCATTATGCATATATAGGACACATAGGTACATCGCACACGCGCTGGACGCTTCGCCGAGCTGATGAAATAAATTGGCTCGGCGTACACTCATCACCCTGCAGGCCGCAGGGGCGAATATCGATCAATTCGATAATATTATATAGACGACGACGATAAAATATTTAACACACTGCAACGTGACAACGAGGATATAGGTCTACGACATAAGATACTACGACGACGCGTCCCTCGATGTACCGAATAAAAAGTTTTCAATTATAATTTATAATCGTTAGTTATTATAATATAAAAAAATATTTCTTTGTTGTAGAGAAAAATCAATATATATATATTATATATATACACACACACGTATATACGTTGTGTTAATTAAAACAGCTGAGGCTTTTTTAAATTTAAAAACTAAAAGGCGTTATATATATTATACGATATACTTATATGTATATATTTTTTTTTTATTATTTCTTTTTTTTCTTTTATATAATATTTTATAATAATAATAATAATAATAATAATAATAATAATAAAAAAAAAACGTTTCAACTCTTTGCGCTCCAATATAATAATTTAATAATAGTAACAATCAACGCGTACTTGGGTTTACACTGTGAAATGAAAATACGTCGGCTGCACGTAAGATAAATTGCCAGCAAAATCAAACGATATGACATGTTTTGGAGTCTTTTATTTACTCAGCTAAAACGGTGTTATCAGAAAACGTTTAACTGACAACGGAGCGCAAAGTGTTAAGTGCGTCTTCACAACTCATCATAATATATACACATTATAAACAACGTTATAAAATCCGAGATTCAAAACAAAACATCAACAAATTTGTTAAGTACATTTAACATTTTTTTTTCATTTTTTCATTTTTTATGAAACATTTTTAATATTCCGATGATGTTACCTTTAAAACAATCATATAATACGAGACAAATAAAAGCTGCCTAAACATTATTTTGTTGTTCTTTTTAAGTTTTTAATGAAGGTTTGTTTACAGTGTGATGTTAATTTTTATTATTACAATACCATAAGAATCCAAGATATGCAACTTCGGATTGTCAACAATTGCCTAAGTATTTAATAAGCAGTTAAGTATAAGTTATGATTACAAGTGAAGAGTAATGAGAAACGTGAAGTATTTACTTTGCTATACTTAAATCTATAAGAAACAAGTTTTAACAATGGTATAAAAACGTACACTGTAAATTGCATATAATTAAGAATTAAATTTTAGCCAAGTATAGATAAATAAATTATTATGTGTAATTATACTTCTAAATATAAGTTAAATATCCTAAGCATTTATATTTACATATAACATAAATTACAATAAATATTGTAATTCAAGAAACTTGAGAATGTTTATAGATGTAACATGAGATGAAATTTGAGTACATTGTTTAATACAATATATTAAAATTATGGTTTACCACAAATGTAAAATTAATATTAATCATTATTATAGCAAATATATTGTGAAAAAGCCATTGGTGTTTTTCTCGAGTTTCTTGATTGTCTAACAAGAATACAATATTCATAAGGCATAAGTTAGTACAGATAATCAAATAACAAAGGTATAACTACATAAATGTTACATAATAATATTGGTGACAAGAAATGTGAACATAGGCGCAACCAGGGAATGCTAAGAAGACTTCAGCATCACCAAATGATAATACCATATTCTTTGTTTTTATTTTATAACTTTAGTTGAGATATATTTAATGGCTTTCAATAATGTTCAATTGAACACTAATCCAATATCTATAATATTAGCACCCCAAAAAATGTAGGTTTAGTTGCGCCCATGATTAGTGATTACTATACGTTATGACATAATATGTCTAAACATCATAAACTTAAGTATTTTCTAAATTTTAATATAATACTAAGAAAGTCATAAATTATTAAAAATTAGGAAAAGTGGACTATAATAGTGTGTTGAAAACATGTGCTAGTCAAAAATAACTAGCGTAATTTTGTAAGTACATAAATACATATGTAAAAGCTCATTCATTTAAAAATTATATAATGTTAACACTTAGCAACAAAAAATAAAAACAAATTGGGACGGTGTATTTTTGTAACATCTCACTAGGATCTTTAAAAATTCATAATACTTAATCAGATACTAGGTAAAGTCAACTTTAAGTTTCCTTTATAACAGATACATGACGTGAATGAACACAAAGCGACATGATTTTTATAGCTACTAAGGGGAGTAGGTATTAACAGATGTGGAAAGTCCGACTGGCCATACTTTTACCCTACAAATAGAGATACTTCAAAGGAACAAGAGATATTAGAGATCAACAATATATGACAAATCGACAATAAAAATCATTTAAAAAAATAATAAATATGTTATATAACAGTCATTTTCTTAATGTCATTAATAAAAATAATAAAAAAACTTGCATCAATCAAAAATTAAAATGTTTTCTTTTAAAATTGTTCATTCAAAATTTTCATAACATAACTATACAAAAGAGTAACAATTCATAAATATACTCTTTAATTATTTAATTAAATTGAATAATAATAAAAAAAAAAAAAATAAACGATTATCAGTCTTTCCCTAAAGCATGAGTCGGAATTTCCACATGCCATACTGTTAACACCACTAATCATTTGTCATATTATCATACATGTATTTCTTGTTCTTCACATTTTCCAATAGTTGTGTAGTGTATTTTTCTCGAAGAAGTATTAAATTCAGGTCTTAATCGTTTCAACCCAAATCTAGATACATATACTACTACACCCAAAAATGCAATTACAGCACAAAACACAAACAACATTACCAATTTGTGCCCACCGTGATTACCATCAACTAATGTTTTGCGTATCGGAGTTGGACAATCATTGCGATAAGCAGCATATGGATCAAGAGGGTTTTTTGGCAAATTTTGGTTACATCTTATCGACTCACCGTTGCGAACACTCACCTTAGTGGTACGCAACCAACTATATAGGTTTTCAATATTACAACCACACGAAAATGGGTTATTGGACAAGTCGATGGCTAAAGATCTATTATTGGACTGTATACTATCCAAGATGGAGAATTGTTCTTCAGAGAGTCCACGTATAAGATTACCTTCCAAGTCAATAAAACGCAAATGTGACATACACTTTATGTCAAAATCAATGCCTGTAAGTTGATTGTTGCTGAGATGTAAGTCAAGAAGACGAATTAATGGGCAGAAAACAAGAGGTTCTGTTATGACACTCATCTTATTTTGTTCAAGATGAAGTTTGGCCAAGCGACTTAAATTACTGTAGAGGAATACTTCATGCAAGTCGGCAGTTATATTCATAACACCTTCATCAGCAAATGCATCAGTGAGATGTAGTTCTATCAAACTTTCAAAGTTTGAAAATACTCTATAAAATAAAATTGAATGTTGTTAATTTTTAAAGTTTGTTTTGTTTCATTAAAAAAAAAAAAAAAAATTTAACATTTTTATATGTGGAAATATTTAATTATTACTAAGGTTATGTTCTATTATTAGGGAAAATATTGGGAGGAACCTTTAAAGAAAAGAAAATTTCAATCAAAATTTTAGACCAAGTATTATTTTCATTGTAATGGTTGTATTATTATTAAAATAAATGCATATTAAAGTTAAATTAAATTTGAATTTATGTAAATTATAGAAGAAAGCATACCAATGTTTACTTTTTTACTTATATTAACAGAACAGTATTTAAAATAAATGCATAAATCAATCCTTATATAGACATTCTGGTGCTGAATAATTCAATCAGTAGGTGGTCCTACTAGGTGTGGCAAGCAAATAACATGATGAGATCACACACTAGTGAGTAATTATTACTTCTAATGAATACTAAAATAGTGACCTCACAAATTTATATAATAGCTTACTTAATATTCATTAGAGACGAATAACACTATAACCACCTATTATAACACTTGTATTGTTTAAAAAAAAAATAAAAATAATAGATTTTAAATTCAAAAATATATTTAAAATTAACAACGATAAAAGTGTTTTAAAACATTGTCCTAAAGTTTAAGCCATAGAGTAATATTACTCATAATTTCTGTGGTTTAAACAGATAGATTTATGTAAATACATTTATTTTAACAAGAGATATTGATTAAATTAAAAAGCAAGAGGTCATTGTCACTATGATGTAACTAAAATTATGAAATTTACATTACTTAGGTAGATACTAAGATAAATAAAAAAAGAATCATGTCTGAAACTCACCTGGGATGATGAAACCCAATGCCATTCAATCCTATCTTGTTGTTGTTAAGTATCAGCCGTTCAACATTTGAAACGTGATGATAACTCTTTCCTTTGATCTCTTGTATACCGTTGTTAGACATGTCCAGGAATCGTAGTTTGTCCATGGTGCTGTTGACGCCAAATATGTTTGTCGGCAGCTCGGGCATAGAGTTGCCAGTGAATATCAGCACCTGCAACCAGAGGAACAAGAGTTGGTACGAGTACGGAAATGAGGCACAGGATTAACGGGTTCTCATCTACTATCTACTAATACAAATTATAGTATGGGTGAGCAAATTAATTGTAATCATCTATCAGCGGTCCAAGCTATAGGAAGCATTTAAAGGGGGTGTGGGTCATGTGGGTGAAATTGTCCTCTCGGATATTATTTGAGGGGGATAACTTGTTCAACCGTTCTTCTCTAAACTAGAAGACGCAAGGTGACAAAAGGAAAATTAATGATTATTAAGAGTAAGTAATTAAATTTCAAAGTATTTTAATTTTATCGATTCGTTTTTATATTTTTAGGGTTATAATCATTTTTTTTTTTTAATATCTAATTTCTGGACGCCCAAGTGCCACCTATGGACTGCAGGAGTTAGTCGATCACTCACCTCAGTTTCGCTGGGCAGGTTCAGGAACACGTCCAGACTCTGTTGCATGGACAGCCCTGTTCCCGTGCAGTTGACTGCGTACAGTTCTTGTCGGTCGTACGTCGTCCGGCCGCAGTAGCACGCACTCAACTCCTTCTTGACGCACCGGACCGGCTGCGGCCCAGACGTTGCGGCCGCCGGTGAAGGGGGCAGCAGCACCACCAGCAGCATCACTACCAGCAATGCGGCCACCGAAGGCGCCGGAACGGTGGACGCGGCCATAGGATCGTCCACGCCGGAACGCGAAGGGATGGGGGTTTCACGCGGACCGGGAGAGCTGCACCAGCACCGACGAACAGGGATCAGAACGGCGCAGCGATAACACCGGACGGACGGACAGGCGACAGCTCGTCGTCACCACCACCACTGCAGGCAGCTGCGGGGGACGGCGGGACGCATGCGAGACGACGATGACCGCTTAACGCGAACGGTGTTGAGCGATGAAATCGTTTTTATCGAACAAACAACCGCGCGCGCGGTCGACCTAAATAGTATCGTACGAGAGTCGGGCAAAATCGGTTTTTTCCCCTATATTGTTTTCCCTTTTTCTTTTTCTTTTTCGCGCACTGCCTTTTTATTATTATTATTATTTTTTTTTTTTTTGAGGTTATCGACACGGGGGCGCTATGGAGGCACAACGTTACCCGGCTATATTGTTCGACGGAGCGCGCAGCCCTGATTCAAAAATCTACCGCCGCCGTGTACAGAGAGCCGCCGTTCAGTACAGTAGTATTATATATTTTTAACAACTATAACGACGTGGTACGTACCTTGCGACGATATAATATCAAAAATCGAACGCTGCAGTTGGCTTCGGTTTCTTTTTTTTATAAAATATATTATATTATACCTTTGTTACCCCTATTATTCACCACGCGTGCCTATAACGTCGCGAACATTGTAAAATGTTTCCCGTCACAGATCGTAATAATATTATGATAATGTACAGTATAAAAAAATAACCGAGTGGCGAACGTCGTGCAGTGATACACGAGACGACCGGTCGTCGTGCCGTAATATTATGTACTACTGAAGTAGTAGTGAGTACACACACGACGTACTGATGCGGCGACGATCCGTTTTAACCGATAAATACGAATTTACGACGGCGACGACGATGCGCGTGAATGCGTGATGCACTACGGTAGATTTGCACGGGGTGGGGGGCTTGCGAACAATGATGCGATTTATTGGATTATCAATTATCGTTGGAGCGACGAGAACGAGACACGTCTACTCGGTCGGCCGACCTCGATTCGAATATTTTGCGCACGCGGACATAAAATAATAATAATACGACATATTTTATCCGCGATGCGATGACCGGTCGCGGTCCTCCACCGATTGCCGCAATGGAAATATACATTATTTTAAAATAATATAAGTACATGCACGCGCGTTTTTCTACAAGGTGACTTGTTAAGTAACATTTTTCGTTAAAAAAAAAAAAAAGTTGAAAAAACGTTTTTGCCCAAGTTTTTTTTATATAAGACACCTATACATTTTTACAACTTAAAATATGATTTTTATTTTTATTTTTTGTTTATAAGTATTAAATTGTTTATTTTTTAAATATTTGTTCCGGTGTACTTACCTTTTGTAGACACAAAACACGTCATAAGTATTATCAAATAATATCGAAAAAAAATAATTTTTTTTTATTATTAAAGCGTTACAAACCTTGGAGATTATTATGCGAGGATAAACCGAACTCAAAAATGAAATAAATACGTTACGGTAATACGGTGAGGAAAATATGAAAAAAATTCTAACTATTATTGTAGTTTATTTTTCTATGGCTTTCATAGTTTCATTGTTTCGATTTTTGGACCGAATTATATGTATACTAGGTAGTTATAATGTTTGGTTCGGTTTGAACTCTCTTGTTCAATGTACACTTAAGTTCGGTTTTTGAACAAAAATCAATAATATTATTCCAAACTAGGGAAATAAAATTCCAAATAGCTATCCACAAAAAAAAAAAAACAACAGAAAATCGCCAAAATAAAATGTATTGATTTTATTTTTGTAAAATTCCTGTTGAAGTTGTACAAAAAGAAAAATACATATGGGTACTAATATTGACCAAGAAAATTATAAATAACGAAGTCAAAAGTCAAACTCTGTGAATCAGAGATCACGGATCACCCTGTACACCAATACAGCTACATCTTATATTCTTATATATATAGAAATAGCCAATAGGTATAAAAATAATTTATTCATACCTTGCATATATAGGTATACCGCATACGATAATAATATTATACCGATTACCGTTTATATAATTATAGCATACACGATATACCTCTTGGCTATTATATACATATTATTACAAATCTCATAGTTATATAATGTTTAATATTATCGGCTAAAACGTGCGTATTTCAGTATTTGTTCCCCCCAATCCTGTGATTTATGTATTAACTGCTTATGCGGAAAAATAAGTTGTGTTCGACGATCGTGTCGCTGTCGACCGAGACGCACGTAAAAGAATGTCAATATTGCCATGTACGTCCGGACACGTCGCTATACACGAAACCAATATAAATCATTATGAGTGATGACCGAATACCGAATGGTTATGACTTAATGAGTGTTATTATTGTTATTTTAATATGTTAACCAGACCTTGATCAAGTTGATAACCTATAGAAAAAAACTTAAGAGGACTTTTTTAGTTTTTTATAGGGATTAACTGGACACTATTTGTTTAACACACTCACTGGGGTAAACAGAATATATTATATATATTACTACCTATATATATATAACCTATAACATAAATATAATAACTAATAAGTTATATTAGACACAAAATGACCTATATATATGTATAGGCGTATGTATAGCCGTATATAGGTATCTGTAATAAGGCACCAATGCAATAACCAGATGTTCATTTTTATTTTTTTTTTTCAACCTATATGTTGTATACAACTTAAACTAAAAATTAAAACAATTAAAAAAAGGTAGTCAAGTGAGTCACTCAACTATACATTAGGTGTAAAGTATCAAGTGGATTACTGTTATGAGTATGTTAAATTTGAGTTCAATGATACATTATTGTACACGAAAAATTATTCTGATCGGAAACAGTCCGTCTATCAGTTATATCACTAAGTATATTCGTTACCTATTCGACTGTCATTTATTTTGCTCTTAGTATGTTACAATAGGTTGGTAGTCGGTATATTTTTTTATGAAAATATCGCATTTAATTGTTATAAATTTATAATATATATTTTTATTTTTTACCATAATATATCAACTTATATAACTATTAAATCCCGCAAAACAGATAAAATTGGTTCATAAAAAAATTAGATAGATAATACTTAAAATAAATCAAAAATTTCATTGCGTATAGTAAAATTTTTAATAATATAACATAGGTATATAAAAGTTTTAAATCTCCATGAATAATGTTTTTTAATTATAACAAAATAATTAACTTTGATATTTATCTATTGTTAAAATAAGTAATATTAATCTAAAATATCTATAAAAAATAATTGCCTTTGCATATTTGTCAGATTTTATGGTTCCAATATACAGAGTGTCCCACGGAGATCTGTCAAATTAAAAAATGAAATAACTTTTGTTCTAATTAATATTCTTATAAAATTTCTTTAAAATATAAGTCAGAGGGACATGCGCTACATTTCTAGTATACATTTTTTATTTTTAACACCAAAAATAAAAACTTAAAAATTGATTAAAAAAATTTCAAAAATATTCTAGACAATTTGTAAATCTGATTAAAAAAAAAAAAATTAGATGGTAAAAACATTTATTTAAGTCCAGTGGCTGATTTTTTACAATTTTTTTAAATATCAATATTCTTGTTAGGTAAATTACGATCTAGTTTATGTAATAAACATTTTTAAATAATAGGTGCATGTTAAAATCTAACTATTTTAGTTTCTGAACGGAGTGATGAATGTATTGATTCTACAAAGTTGTGTGTTTTTTTTATTTTTTATTTTTGTGTCTGTCATCACGTTTTGGAGTAGTAATAATACTTTGATTTTTGACTTCAGCACTTCTTTGAAAATGAAAATTCATCTAGTTGGTACTTTGGGGGGTCAACAGTAAAAAATTTCCAGTAGTTTTCAAAAGCGTCAGGAAAGACCTTGAAAAAATAAAGGAAAATCGGGAATTTTTATACATAACCACTTTTCGACAAAATCGATTTTTTGATTTTGTTGTAACTCAAAAACGAATCATTGTAAATTTGCAAATACTTGAAATTTTCACCAAATGTTTATATTAGCGTTATCTAATTACGATTAAATTTTCAAAATATTTAGAATTTTTTTAAACTATTTATAAACCATTGAAATTTTCGATTTTTTTAAATGTTTTTTCTTGAAATGCCGATAAAAAAAATTTGGCTTTTCACAAAATCTTTAAAATTTAATACAAGGTTTATTATAAGTTGTGCTTATCGTAGTAAAAAAAAATCAAAAATCGTCAGTTACAATTTTTGTTTATAAGCATTTAAAGTTCAAATGTTTACGAAATATATCAAAATCTCGAAAATTTGCAAGGAATTTTGAAGTTGAAAATTTATAAAACTTTTGTGATTTATACCTAAGGTTAAAAAACCCTATACAAGGTTATCCATAAGTTTTCCTTCAAGTAACTATAAAAAAAAAATTCTAGTGTCAATTAGCAAAATTTTTATGAGTGTATAAAATTTAATTTTTACGAAATCGCGTAAAATAACGATATATTACAAATTAAATATAGGTAATAAATAATAATATAATATATCTTACTAATTATCATTGGCTGACAAATCATCTCCGTTCAGAATCGTTTTTCGTATACAATGATACCTACCTGTCATTGCATTCAAATTTAACACAACCATTATAGTGACCAGTGACTTACTCTCCATCTCTACTATACAGCAAAGGGATACCCACTTGCCCACTTTTTTATTTATTTACATTTAGAATTTTGACCTGGTGATAATTTTATTATCAAAATTTAGAAAAAAAAACCAAAAATATTTTTAAATCCATTATACCTATAAATAGTTTTAAAAAATTCATAGATAATCATAGATAATAGAAAATGATTCATGAAATTTATGGTTATTTGTTTTCAAGTTATCTAAAAAAACAAAATCAAATTTATTGAAAATTTGATTAGCATAAAATTTCATATTTTTCCTGATTAAAAAGTAGATAATTAGATTTTTTAGTAGCTGGATCCAATTTCTTCCAGAAATCACCCCCAAAGTTGAATATCGTAGCATTTTTACTGTCTGAAAGTTGATGACAGAAAAAAAATTAAGAAACCCACTTCATTGTAAAATCAATTTATTCATCGCTCCGCTTAGAATTTAAAAAAATGTCAAGTAGGTATCATTATGATTTACAGGTACTTATATATAGTCTTCCAACGTAGGGAATAAGTTCTTTAAACATATATACATTATAGGAAGTATTACGGGCTTTATTGCTTTAATATAAAATTTCATAACTATAGGTTATAACTAATAAGGCATATGAAAACGTACTTTTTAAAATTGGTTAACTAGTTATAGGTATTATACTTGATTTCAATTTGAATTCAATACATCAGGAGTGTCCAATCCACTGAGTGCACCTGTGCCCTAATTTTGGGAGCTGCAAATTTATGATGCTAATTCTAAGCGAGCCATGCACAATGTATAGGGCAATGGCCAAGGAGATATATACCTCCCACCATAAAAAATAAAATCCTGTAGATTCGTTACAATAAATCATCGGTAGAGCGCGCCAGAGCAAATGTCAATATAACGTTAAACGCAGAAAGTTGTGCATATACATTATTCAGCTATTGAATTACCCAGACGCGTAAACACTGGGGTCTGGGGGTTTAGGGTTAAACCGAGGAAAAAATTGTTTTATTATGTTGCGGCACAATTTGTATTGCTAAATTTTGTAAGCCCCCAGAAATTTGTCTTTGTATACCTGTATTTGATCAATTAGTTACGTCCTAAAGCATATACCTACTTAAATGGCTAAATGGGATGTTGTTTAGATAACAAAAATCATACTGAAATAATTCAGTTAAAAGTTACATACATATACGAGATTGAGCAGGTATATGAACTTATGTAATATCCTATCAATTATCATAATAAAAATAATTGTTTTATGCTTTAATTGTATGTGATCTATTTATGAGAAAAAGGATGAACTATAGAGCAAAACAACTACAATTTAATTGTCCTAAAATAACCATCCTACTAATATATAAGTATTTAAAAGATTACATCATTTATTATTAATTAATTCTAGTTAAAAACTTGTGGATTAAGGTAAAATTAATTTACAATATGCATTCTTAACTTATAGTACTACTTAGTTTACCATAGCAAAAGTATAATGTAATCTTGTAAAAAAATAATAATTTTAAAGTAACTTAATGTATTATAATGTTTAAATATATTATGTTACTTTAATAGTTCCTAATCACATTATAACAAACATTTGTATTACCCATTTATTTCTAATCAACTATGACGATAGTGTATAAATAACGTATGAATTAATAAATTGTTTGTAGGATTCTGGTTTATACTCTATTTAAAATAAGAATGCATTTGTGCTGAAACTAGTTTTATTTTATGAGCAATGCTGGATCATTATCTCGCCAGAGTCAAATATCTGTATATTTGTAGTGTAGTAAAGCCACACCTCTTAGCACAATTAGTATTATTTCATTTAATTAGTAATACCATATCTTGTTTGATTTACAACTTTATAAACTAAATAGAGTTAACAATCCTAAGAAGATCTAATAAATTTGGAAAAATATTGGATAATATTAGATAAAAAGCTTTTATAGAGTTTTTAATATTTTATTGAATAAATTGCAACAAAACGGTTTAGGATTCCATCTCTTCGCCTTGTAACTCTTTAAGATACGCAGCTTTGGCTTCCACAACACGCTGTTTGCGTTCTGCATTGGTCAATTTCTTGGCATTCCAGCGTTTCGGCTCTTTACCAACATCTTTCTTAGGTTTACGATCTCGTTTCGGGTCACTTCTTATATTTTCATGTGCTTTCTTGTACATGTTTTCCAACTAAAAATAATAAAGTGTGTAAATTAGTAGAATTTTATACCTTATGTAGTAAAAATTGTTTTAATTCATCAAAAATACTTATTGTTAAACGTAATATTTACATACTCAGATCTTTTTTTTTATAAAAATCTAAGTTGTACTTTATATCAAGTGGATTGATAGTATTCATCAATTTTTGATATGATAAATTAACTTTAAATACTTAAATTGTCGAAAATATAAAATATTTACCGAAGGGTAAAAAACTAAGGTTTGAAATTAATACAAG